>NC_060274.1:8500623-9182950 GCF_021613505.1 Equus quagga | reverse complement strand
GGCGGGGAGGGGGACAGGGAGGTAAGGGGGAGGGGACGCGGGGACCCGGCGGGGAGGGGGCGGGACCCGGTGCGAAGCGGGAGAGGGCGCGGGGACCTGGAGGGGAGGGGGCGCGGGGACGGGGCTGGTGGGGAGGGGGCGGGGGAGACCCGGCAGGGAGGGGGCAAGACCCAGTATGGAGGGGAGGGGGCGTGGGGACCCGGTGGGGAGGGGGCCGGTGGGGAGGGACCCGGTGCGGAGGGGGAGGGGGCGGGAACCAGGCGGGGAGAGGGCGCGAGGACCCGGCGGGGAGGGGAGCACGCGGGTCGGGGTGCAGGGCCTGGGTGGGGGACCTGGGCGGCGGGAAGGGAGCCTGGTGGGCGGGCCCGGCGAGAAGGGTGCGGGGTTGGGGGGTGCGGAGCCCGGCGGGAGGGGTCGGAGGACCGGGGCGCCGGGGCGGGGGTCCCCCGAGGTAATTTTCGGGGCTTCCAGGAAGCCAGCCGGGAACCCAGCAAACAGCAAGTTTCACTTTGTGAAGCAACCGTTTGCCCCAGGGCTGAAACCGCAACCGTCAAGCCTTTGAGAAACACTTTTAAAAAACTGTCCCCGCCCGGGAGGGGCCGAGGACTGCCCGGCCGGGCGAGGCTGGGGGGCGCGTGCACGCAGCCCAGGCTCTGCTGGCACTTTGGAACGGGGACATGAGGGGACAGAATGGAAAGAGAAAGGTCGCGGAGCAGCGGGGGCGGCCACACTCGGCAGGTTCGGCTTCACCTGCCGTTTCTTTGGGCCGAACGGGAGAGCCGTGCGCGGAGGGCTAGGCGGGGACCCCACCAGCCGGAGACCCCGGGACCCTGAACCCCTCGGGGACCACCGGTCTGGGGCTTGCGCGCGGGCCGCCCCTCCGCCGGGCCGGCCCCGCCACACCTGTCGTCGAGTCCCAGCCACTGTCCCCTCCGCGCGGCGCGAAGCCCCTGGCCCGGCCCCTCCGCCCGCCAACCCCGGCCACGCGCCGGGCTCACCGGCGGCGCCTGCAGAGAACGGCTGCTCTCCCCGCTGTCGGCGTGTCCGCGCAGTGCGCCCGCCGCCCGCGCTCCCGAGAGTCCCTGGTTGGGCGGGGTCCCGGGGCCGCGCCCCTACCCGCCCCGCCCGACCCGCGAGGTGCGCCTGGCGCGCAAAATGGCTGCAGCCGCCGCCCGCGCCCGGGGCGCCCTCCGCTTCCCCCGCGCCCCCCCCGAGCGCCCCCGAGGGCCTTGGAGACCCGGGCGGGGGCGCCCTCCGCCCCCCACCCGTCCCGCAGTCTCTCTCCATCGCGACGATCTTTCCCTCCCCTCTGCCTGTCCCCTTGCCCTTGGAGAACTTTGCCGAATTTGGTTCCACTCCTGATTGCAGATGTAAGATGTGAGATTATTCGCTCCACAGGGGACAGAGGGAAAACAAGAAAATGTAAATAAACCTGGAGGAGCAGGCGGCCGCAGGGGAGGTGCTGGGCCGTTTTGGGGTGAGGCTGCCTGCGTGGTCTGGGCATTGGGATGTCCTTGCGCCGGGATCGAGGCGGGTTCTGAGAACCCGGGGCCTGGGGCGGCCGTCCCTGGCCTCTGTGCCTCGTTGCATGGGGCCGGCCGGCCTCCGCGTTCGGATTCGGCCGAGAAGGACACAAGCCTAGAAGACGCTCCATCGCCGAACACTGGTTAAAGGACACATCTGTGGCATCCTTTGACTTGACTAGCACAGAGCTCTAGCAAAAGTCGCCGTAGGGAGAAATTCTAGGAATTATTTTTAAATTTTTTGCAAATGGCTCTCAAGAGGAATTTTTAAAAACACATGGGCCTTGATGGCCGGTAGCATTTGTCGCGCAGTGATTACGAGAGCCAGCTCAAGAGTAGTGGTTCTCGAAGCGTGCTTCCCAGACTAGCAGTGTGAGCATCACCTGGGAACTGGCAGAAATGGAAATTCACAGGGCCTGCTCCCAAGCCTAGGAGTCAGAGTCTGTAGGGCTGGGGCCCAGCAGTCTGTCTGCAAACCCTCCAGGGGATTGGGATGTAGGCTAAGGGTTGAGACCGCAGCTTCTCCGGAATTCCTTTCTTGGGCTCGCCACTAACTCCGTGTGTGAGTTGAGCGCGTTATTAACTCCTTTGTGCGTTGGTTTTCACATCTGGCAAACTGTGGCGCTTATTTCCTAGGGTTGTTATGAAGATTCGAGGAATTAATACGTGTAAGATGCCTAGAGCACAGCCTGACACGCAGTACGCACTCAAATCTATCCTGGTGCGGAGAGTAATGAGTGACTTTGGGCAAAGCACCAAACTCTCCAGGACTCAGTTTCCCAATTTGTAGCCTGGGGGTACTAGTAGCACCCCCTACATGGGCTTGTACACATTAAATGAGATAATGCATGCAAAGTGCTTAGCACAGGCTGTGCCTGCCACTAATGCCTAGTCTGTCTTGGGGGTAGACTGCTTCTGGGGAACCCTTGTCAGCCAGCACCTGTGACCCTCTCGCAGCGGCAGGTCCAGGGCATTTCAGGGGTCCAGGCAAGAAGGGAGGCTTTTCCTGAGATGTCCTGTATCCAGGCAAGTCTGTTCCCTCTGACTTTCCTTTTTATTACAATGAAGATGTAAAGTTAACTTCAGTAGGAAGGAAACTATGAAAGATATTTAAATAAGCTACAGGGATAATGGTTCAGGTGGGACAGGTTACCCCCAGCCTGCTCTCTCCCCCCTTATCACTGCCTGCAGCCTTCTTAGCCATTTCTGGTCCCCCACTCTGCTGATAGGGTGTGCCTCTAAGAAATCTTTTATCGCACCCAGTTGATGGTATATTGTCTTCCAAACTGGATGTTTGAAATAGCAGTGGCCCAGAGACCTTCTGGAGCATTTCTGAACTTTCCCCTTCAGGGGAATGGAGAAAATGAGCTGGCCGGGGACAGGGTGGTAAAGTGAAAGGACCTCGAGTTTCAGAAGCGAGCAGAGCTAAGTCTGGATTCTGCTTCATCTGAGCTCCCACCTCTCCATCTGTAGACTGGAGATGATAATATCTGGTGTTCTTGTGTTAGAATAGCATCAAGTCATATTTTGCATATGCCTTCCTCAGTTATCTGACATTTCTGTAAGCATTACATATTATATTTAATGCTACTGTACAGGGTCCCCCCACTCCCCCAAAAACCTTTCCACTGGGGGCCGCCCCGACCAAGTTGTTAAGTTCACAGGCTCCACTTCGGCACCCCGGGCTTTCACTGGTTCGTAGGGATCCTGAGCGGGGACGTGGCACCGCTCATCAGGCCACGCTGAGGCAGCGTCCCACATGCTACAACTAGAAGGACTCACAACTTGAAAAAATACACAACTATGTACCAGGGGGCTTTGGGTAGAAAAAGGAAAAATAAAATCTTTACAAAAAATAAAAAAGAACCTTTATACTGTATTTTAGGAGTGTTTTCAGGGGATTTTCCAAGGGTAATTTATTTTTACCTAACTTTAGAACTTAAACTTTTCTCCAGCCCTCCCCACCCCCAACACACACACAGGGGACTGAAGGCCAGGGAATCTCTACAAATTGCTTAGGACAGTGGTACTGAAACCTTGGTGTGCCTTAGAATCACTCATGGAGCCACCTCTTGGAATCATGGGTCTATAAGTCTCAGATGCACCCTGGGATCTGCATCTTCAGCAAGTCCCTGGGTGAGTCTGACACGCACCCAAATCTGAGAACCGCTAACTCAGGGTGTGGCAGGATCCTGACGAATATTCCTTAGCTTGCCTCTCCCTTTACCCCTTTTGTGTGAAGTTCTTCCCATGCTGTAGTTTTGCTCACATTTGATAATCAACGCCGTGGAAGGAAGTGAGGAAACCTGGAGCTGAATGTCTTGGATACCATTCCCTACTCTTGTTTAGACTGGCTATTGACCTTGAACGACTTGCTCCTCATTTCAGGGTTTCAGTTTTTCCGCTACAGGAGGGAAACCCTATGGCGACCATGAGCCTGGCACAAGGCTGTTGGGAAATTGCTTGGGGTTCTTCAGGTGAGGTTACACTAAGGTGAGGCCAGGCAGCCCTCACCGTACCCTTAGACACGGCGTCAAGGACAAGGGCAGTCACACAGAACATCCACATCCCCTGATTGCAGGCTTCCTATCAGATCAGCTTGGAGCCTGTCTCCACCCTGGTGCCAGGTTAATCTCCACCAATAAATAAGAGTTCACAAAGAGTAGGACAAGCTGTGGCCTCAGCCACTTCAAAAGAGCAGTCAATAGGCCATAGGGAAATATATAGAATATTCTTGGCAAAACAAGACTTTAGGTTGTTTTTCAGGACTCAGTAACCTTGGGTAGAAATTCAGGACAGTGGCTATATGGAGGACTGGGAGAATGACACCTCCACGGAGGCCTCGTTGGCGGTAGGAATGTTTTATTAAGCTGAGTGGTGGCCGCAGTGCCCTTTCTAGCGTCCTTTGTACCTTTTTGTGGGTCTGAAATATTTTATAATAAATATGCTAGATGTAACATTGAGTAGGCTTTTCAGTGGCAGAGATGATCGTTAAAGAGAACTAAGCATTTTGTGTCATCTTATAAAGTCCCGTGAACTCAATATGCAAATCCCTGGTATGATTTAATGTTCCTTCCTGACCTCTGGAGGGGTGACGGGTCCTTGCTGTGGGTGACAGAGCACAGGAATGAATAAGGACTCACACAGCCTGACAAGCAGCCACTCTGCCTTGTGTCCAAAATTAACTTTTAAGGGTCTTCAAGGGACAATATCATAGAAGGAGCCTCTTGGTACGATTTTGATGGTACAGCTTATATAATTTGGGTCCACTGGGAAGAATTCTAGCCACTAGGTGTTGTATTTTCATTGTTTCCTTGGCTTATTTGATAATTTGCATAAACAGCTATAATACTTTTTGTGTGATACAGTACTCCTGACCACAGAACTTGTTTGACCAATAAACTCCCAAATAGCATAGTTTCTTTTATTACCATTTTCTTATCCCTGGTCATTTTATGAGTTTTTTTGAACAAATTTTTGGCCAGCTTAAAAATACATGATATGGTGAGGTAGTGGATGGGACCTTAAACATCATCTCTTCTCGTGCCCTCATTTTACAGAGGAAATAGCCCCACAGAGATTAAATTAATTGTCCTCACTCCTGCACCCAAATTTATCTTGTCAAGATGGCGGAGACCTCCATCTTGCTAAATGCGGAGGCCCAATTTCTCTGCCTCATCTTACCCTTCTCCTAAGCAGCCTTGGACACATGCAACACTCCCTGGGAACATTCTGTTCTTAGAGGTTCTGTTTTCTCCTCTCTCCCCGAATCCTGCTTCCTCCTCTGAGAGGCTGGCTCTCCTCTCTGGTTCCTCCGCCCCCAACCTCTCAGGCTTAGCTCAGAGCTCATTCCTGGGCCCTTATCTGTGTACACTCTCTTCTTGGGTCATCTCATCTGATCCTAAGGCTTAAATAACATCTCCAGCCCTGACCTCTCTCTTGAGCAACAAGTTGTACTTGGTGTCTCCAGGATTCTTGATGTTTCGAAAACGGCTTCTCTCCCAGCCTTCCTCTTCTCAGCACACAGCACCACCATTCACCCTGTTGCTTGGCCTCAAACCTAGGAGTCAACCTGAATTCCCCACTTTCCCCTGACTCCATCCTCCATCCCTTGTGTGTCCAATCCAGCAGACCTACCAGGCCGGGTTCAGAATATATCAGATTGTGTCTGCCCCACCCCCCATCCCGCCCGCAGGTTTTAGCATTTGTCCTGTGCCTCAGGGCTCTCATACTGGATCTTCCCTCTGCCGGAATGGGCTTCCCCGCTGTCTGCCAGCCTGGGCTTTTCTAGTCTTCCAGGCCTCTGGCCAAACCCCACCTCCTCTGAGAGCACTTCAGCCTCCCCAGGTGAAGTGTTTCCTCCCAGGTCACTCCCTGCCGTGTCACCTGATTTACTGTGGTCTGACACTTAGCACTCTCTGCTCTAGTCTTGCTGTTTGTGACTTTATTTTCCATCTCCCCCACAAGAAGTGAAGCTCCTGTCTGTCTCGTTCACTGCTGTGCCCTCAGCAGCTAGAACAGTGCCTGGCGCCCTGGTACATGTTCAATAAATATTTGTTGAATAAATGAATGAATGAACACTGCTGGTTAGGACTCAAGCCAGTGTACAGTACTCAGGTTAGTTTTCTCTCCAATATACCAGACTGCTGCATGCCGGATTGCTAACCAGGGAAACACTTTACCTGCCTAGATCCCAACTGTCCAAAACACCATCGAAAACCAGGTGATGGTGAAAAGAATATATTAAAAAAATTCATCTCTGTAGATTCTTCCTGGGTTTCTTTTATTATTATTTTTATTTATTTTTTTGAGGAAGATTAGCCCTGAACTTCTGCTGCCAAGCCTCCTCTTTTTGCTCAGGAAGACTGGCCCTGAGCTAACATCCCTGCCCGTCTTCCTCTACTTTATATGTGGGACGCCTACCACAGCATGGCTTGCAAACGGGTGCCATGTCCGCACCCGGGATCCGAACCAGTGAACCCGGAGCCGCTGAAGTGGAACGTGTGAACTTAACTGCTGCACCCCCACCCCCACCCCCGGGCTGGCCCCCTGGGTTTCTTTTAAAGTTTACTAATTCCAGTTTTCACTGGGATTCTAACAGGCTTGATTAGCTTTTTTCCAGGCACAGCAGGTTAGGAGGGAGGGAGCAAGGTACAAGCAGACACCGTGACAGCAGTGAGAGGCAATGCTTGACAGCGAAGAGGCTGAAAAATTACACAGAACAGACAATAACTCAAAGTACAGCCGACTGGAGTCACGTAGCCTGGACAGACAGCTCTGGGTTGCTCGGGAGCCCAGAGGGCACGAAGTAGAAGCCAGGCCATTGATCCATGTTCGTAATGATCATTTTCTCAGGAAAGTTCAGAAAACATGCTATTTTGTAACTTTTAAAAATTATGAAATGTTTGAAACCTTCAGAAAAGAATTCAATAGACAGCTATGTACCCACTATCCAGATTTAACAAATAGTAATATTTTATCACATTATCTTCAGATTTTGTTTAAAGGAAAAAAAAAAGAAGAGAAAGAAAGCAGTAAAGCACACCTACCCCCAGCCTCCCAGCAGCCCTCCTCCTGGAGTTCCTGTCTCCCCACTGTGTGGTTTAATGTTTTATATGAAAAAAAATCCATTTATGTGAAACAACCTATCTCCCAAGTAAATTAGATTTCTTCATTAGGTGTTTGGTTGCAGAACATAAACAGTAAACATTTAAAAATCATCATAAATTTCTTTTTCTTTCATCTTTTTCTTTTTGAATGGTCAAAAGCTAACAATAAAGCAAGCAGTTCGTGCGCCGGAAATGCCCAGCGTGGCACAATGGTTTTAGCATCCTTTTGGATTGCCGTTGACTCAAAAACTGTGAGCTCCTTGAAGGGGAGGCTAGCGTCTGCTTCTCGGTGTCTCGAGTTCCTAGGACACAGCCTTGCACATAATGGGAGTTCAGTAAATATTTATGGGACCGAATAGAACACAGAGCCCTGTGTGCTCTCTGTTGTGACTACGATATTTCACTGAGCTTTAGATGTCTGGATCCTAAAGATCTGACATGTAAACTGGAGAACCGGCGCCTAACAATTTTTTTTAAAAAGCCGTTTGCGAATCGGGCAGACAAATTTCTGTGGCAGGTGATGAATGTTGGCTGACCCGGCTGGATCTTACCAAGTAGCAGAAGGACTCACTCCAGAATGTACTCAGCTTTATAACATCTTGAGCAATGCTTTAGGCTGAAACATGGACCACATACTTCACTCAACAAATATTTATTGCCCTCCGACTCCTTGTCAAGCAATGAGCTGTATTGGGGAGCAAGACAGATGAAACCCCTAAAGTTTACACTTCGTAAAACTTGGCCTTTGGCTGTTGGGGGTTTACAAGATTTCCCATGAATTTCCATGAAATCGGCATTGTCACTTCGCCAATCTGCAATGCCAAGCCACCTCTTTAGACTGGGTCCTCAAGTGACCCCCAACAATTTGATTGGGAATGCATGGATGGCTGGGTGGTGGAGTCCAAAGACCACTGTAAGATCTGGAGCTGGTCCCGACTCCGCCATTAGCCATGACTGTCGGCACATGCCTGCAGCCCGCGCTGGCAGACACAGAGCTAGCGGCAGCCGGCAGTTTCGTCCTAGGAGGGAAGCAGCCAGACTGAAGGACAGTGGTCACTGAAGAGGCAGGACGGTCTGGCCGCCTCTCAGCTTCTGCCAATGGCTGTTGCCATGCTGGAATGTGGGCCCTGTCCTGCCACACATCTAACTTTCAAGAAAAGCTTGAAATCCAGATTTTACTGTGAAATCTCCCACTTCTTAAATGCTAGCAATGAGTTACAAAAATTTTCAAAACACCCTGCAAACCAGACAAAACACGTCTGCAGGCTGGGTGTGTACATCCACTGCCAGGTGCTGTGTTTATTTAGAGGTGCTTGATTATGCGTCGTACACATGGGATCAACCTGGTGCCATGTGACACCCCACTCAGTTCTCAAGTGCTGTCACAGCCGGCATGACCTTGCTGGCAGGGGCTGCTCTCCACGTGTCTGGATGTGGTAGAAAACACACAGGCTGGCCCCAGGCCTTGCCACACCGTCTTTCCATTCTGTGCATACATGAAGTCAGTCCTTCTGGTCATGCTTTCCATTTTGGGAATTGTCACAGTTGGTAACTCAATGTCTTAGACTTAAGGGATGTTTGAGGAAGGGGTCCCCTCGTTTGTGGTGGACACTACACCCTGAGTGATTGGCCACAGCTTGTCCTTCCCGGCAGGCCCTCTCCGTGCTGATGCCCTGGCGCCATCCCAAGCTGTCTGCACAGCCCCTCTTCTGCCCTTTCCTCCTCGCGCATGCTCACTCAATGAGAAAGAGTGGCTTCCAGTTTCTGCACATTTCCTCTCCAGCACAGTTGTGTTTAGCATCTAGCCTGGCAGTGTCCCACCATCTCAGTGCACCGCCAATTCTGACTGCTCATTGCTGTTGCCAAAACCCCCCTCTGAGGGTCCACAGAGATGACCTGGAAGACTGCGCGGGTAGAGGGCACAGAGTCACCGTCATTCCAGGCAGCTTTCTTCCAAAGGCACCTGACCATCTTAGAGCACCTTTCTCTTCCTGGGCCCACCTACAGCAAGTGTGGGCCATCAGGCATGCATTTCCTGAGACTCGCTTTCATTTCGTAAGTACTTTTAAGAAAGAAAAAACAAAGCAGCCCATCCACAATCAAAAGGCTATTTGAAGTCCCAGAGTGGAGCGTCGCAGGGTTGTCATCCTCTGTTTCCTAGACATTAGGACGAGGGCTAACTGGCAGGTGGGGATGAAACAGATAGGAATGCTGACAAACTGGGTTCCGTGATTCTCCCGGAGCTCAGAACTCTGGTGTCATCTGTTCTCTTCCCTTTGTCTCAAGATCCGGCCATAGCTTTCTAGAACTCGCAACTGAGAAGATCCCATAACTAAGGAAAACTTTGCTTCCACGTGGAAGACAGGCTATTTCCTTCCCTCTGAGGGAGCTCCATGAGGGTAACATGTCAGGCGCCCGCGTCCCCTCAATGGAGAAGGCCTCACATGATCTGACCAATGCTTTTGGAAGGAGGACCCAGTCACATGCAGTCTGGCCCTTTCTCTCTCTTTCTCTGGGGAGCCAGCCTGCGGACAAAGAGGACTGCTCTGCCCCTGCAAGCCGTCTGTGTTGTAGGGCCTGGCCCCATCCTGGAGACCCTCTGGGGCAGGGCTGCCTCCTGCAAGGTGGCGCATTTGGTTTAATTCTGGGATGCAGTTTTAGGATGTCCACAGATCTAGGCCACAATACCCAGTAGTGGCTTTGTCAGCAATAAAGCTTTCAGGTTTTTTTCTCAGTTGTTTCAGAACTGGGATGGGGAAGAAAAGCATTATTTACTAGGCTCCATGAAACTGCAACAAATGCCTCTAATCTCTCTGCCCCAGGCTGTTCCACGCAAGCTGAAGAGAAGGATCATCCTTCAAGTGTCATTTCGATGCCATAAATTTCCTGCTCTTGTCCTCTGAGTGCCTCCTGAAACAAACGAAAACTTCCTTTTATTAAGGATTTCAAGGTGCTCTCAGCCAGGAAAGCTTTTTATCTCTGTTGTTGATTCCTGCAATATCTGAGAGAGGCTGGCCTTTGCTCTAGCCAAGCAGGTCCTCTGTTACCCTTCACTCCCATTGCTCCCGCCGCCCCTAGAAACACTTCCATTCTCTCCTGGCTTCTCTCATTTTCTCAATCAGGAATATCCGTCTTCAGCAACTACGTCTTCCTCCTCTTTTAAAACACTGCTCAGGAATCAAGCTTCCCCTGCGTGATGAATGGACTCTATTCTCTCTAAGGACCGCACCAACTCGCAACACATTTGAGACCAGACTTACTGGGTCCAGATATTTACATTATGGTTGGTTACATCAAAGAGAGACTTTCGTTAGTAAAAGTGTTTTAATTTAAGGCAGGAACTTGGTTATGGCTCCTTGAAGACATTTGCCCTTATTCCCTGGTGTCTGCCTCAGCGTCTGACACGGAGCAGGGCTCAATCAACATCTTTATTCCATCAACGTGGTCGAATCAACCAGAATGTTCTCCTTTGTGACTGCATAGCACTGAGAGTTCTTAGCAAATGGTAGCAATGGAGAGAGAGCAATGGATGACTCACTGAACGTTTATCCCAGAGAACTTGCACAGAAGATTCCACCTGTTAACATGGAATCCAGCTCTTTATGTTGTAATCACTCCTTTTTATTCCCATTTTCCGCTTCCTCATCGTCCTAAGGTGATGAATGTGTATCTCTTTGTTTATAGGTATTTTTTGCAAAATGTGTATTGTTTTACATACGCATACTTTAAATTTGTATAAATGCTATAAGGTTGTGTATCTCCTGATTCTTTTCTCCCCCCACTCAGTGCTGCTTTTATCATCCACCCCTGTTGCTGCACGTTCATCTAATCGCTTCCTCCTCTCACCTGCATAATCCTCTGTGTGTGTATCTAACATGTGTCACCTGCGTTCCCTCCCAGGATAGATAATCCAGTTACCTCCACAGATGCCGTGAATATTGCATACAGGTCCCTATGGACCCAAGGATTTCACTGGGATGTATAACCGTGAGTGAAATTGTTGCATCCCAGGAAGGTGGCCCCAGAACTTGTCACCCAAAAAAGGACAATTCATAGAATGAAAGGGGCCGCTATTAATAATTACACCAGGACAAGAGGCATAAACTGGACTGTCCTGGGCAAGCTGAGATGTGCAGTGACCCTAGTCAAAGGGGCTGAGTAGGCATAAATGGAGTAAGGAGTACCAGAATGACTCCCACACCTGCATCCCCCAGCAGGGCATGGGGGTCCCATATCTCCACATCCCGCCACGCTTGATTGGTGCCATGGCAGTAACTACAAAATACCTCATTATTGTTTTAATCTGCATTCCTCTGATCACTAACATGTCTGAGTATCTCTACTATGCTTTTTCGGTGGCCTAGTGGTTAAGATCTGGCGTTCTCACTGTTGCAGCCCACACTTTGCGTCCCAGTCGGGGAACCACACCACCCGTCTGTCAGTTATCATACTGTGGCGGCTGTGTGTTGCTGTGATGCTGAACACTATGCCACCGAGATTTCAAACACCAGCAGGGTCACCCGTGGTGGACAGGTTTAAGCAGAGCTTCCAGACTAAGGCAGACTAGGGAGAAGGACCTGGCCACCCACTTCTGAAAAATTGCCATGAAAACCCTATGAATAGCAGCGGAGCATTGTCTATGTAGCCCCGGAAGGCAAGAGGATGGCGCAGAGAGACCAGGCAGCGTTCCGCTCTGCTGTGCACATTCTCCTCATTTTCTTCCATTAACTTTTTAGTTTTACCGTCCACATGTAGGTCTTTAATCCCCCTGGGAATGTAGTCCGCTCTTCCGTGGAATTAAGTAGGATGCAGTTTTATTTTTCCTCATACAGAGAGGCATGCGCGTCACGATCCAGCCTCTTCCCATTGATTTGTTATGTCACTTTTATCATGTATGAAGTTCCCATGCGTACCTGGGACTGTCATCCAGTCCTCTGTTCAGCTCCGTTGGTCTGTGCTTTCTTGTCGCTTACTTGCTTGTTGCTATTGCTTTGTCGCAAGCATATCTTAATATCTGAAAGGGCAAATTTCCCCTCATTATTCCTCTTTTCTTCAACATGGATCTTTGTGAGATTCCTTTATAAACAAACGTGTGGATAACTGGCAGAGGAGCCTAGCCCTGTCTACATCCCGTCACTCTGGGAGTGGTACAAGAATGCCTGCTTCCTCTCCAAGGCCTCTGCCAGGCAGGCCGCAGGTCAGGTTCCCCCTGAAGGCACTCAGTGCCCGCTTGGCACTCACCCTCGTTATAAATGTCTGAATCATTCTCAGTTCCTTCCCACCCACATCCTCTGGTCTAATCCTTGACAACTCCACAACATCCATCTCTTCTTTGCCAGCCCGATTCCCACAGCTATTTTCCCAACCTCCACAGCTCTTTCCTCCCCCAGCTAGAGCCACTCAGTCCACATTGGCCCTCCGCTAGCCCCAAGGGCCAGTGTAGACCCAATACCTTGGGCTTTGGCCCCACACTGTGCATCAGGGTAGTCCAGCTGGCTTTGGGCTTCTGCCTCTTGTTCTTATGTTGCTCCCCAGATCTGGCCATTCATGTAATTGGTCTCTGTTTTCTCAACCATTTGTTACCCATCCTATGCAGGGCTGGTCCTGATTATTAGAGTATTATTTTATTTCCTGAGCCTGCCTGCCTGCCAGGTAACCCCGTTCCCCAGGTGTCCCAGACCCTTGAGAACCTGAGTGAGGCCTTATTCTTTGGATTCCTCCTCCAAGGAATTAGAATCTGGGAGGAGGGTCCTACCACCCGTTGACCATGTCCTGGATGCAGGTCACTACAAACTTTAAAAATCACCTGTTCCACACTCAGGCTTCCCAGTGACTCTGAGAGGTGGATGTTGATACCTCCACGCCATGGGGGAGGAAGCTGAGGCTCAGAAGTGAAGTCACTTCCCCAAGGCTCACGGCCAGAAGGCAGCTGAGCCAGGATTGAAGCCAGACTGCTGAACCCCAAAGTCCGCACTCTCCCCTGAGCATCACAGAGCCCCAGGCCCCACCTCACGCCCCTGTCCTGCTGCTGTCTGTATTTGAAACGGGACGAGGCCACACTGAGGTGCTCTGTCCTGGACCACCCCAATAATCTCCCCATTGTGGCCCTTTTGTCTGTTCATTTAACCAACAAATATTCCTTAAGCCACCAGGTTTGTCCTACGTTGTTAGGGTAGCCCCGGGAAACATACGCCAGGCAGAAAGAAGAGTGTCGTAACAGAGGTATACAGCAAATATTATAGGAATTTGTTGGTTATAGAGGAAAACAGACTGGGGAGGCCTGGAAAAGGAAAAAGGAGAGCCTGCTGCCTCTGCACTCAGTCTGAAAGGAGAAGTGGGCTTCGGGAGTGAAGGGGGGGGGTGAGAGGGCTGGAGAGCGCATGGTTCCTCCCAGACACAGCTTCCACATGATGCATTTTTCAATTGGGCATTGATGCAGCAGCCGGAGCAACGGCTCGGATCATGTCACCATCCCACTCGCATACCTTTAGGTGGGCTTCAGCTCAGGGCAGGGTCTGCTGGAGCGGCCAGGAAGAGCTGGGACTTAGAACCAGGCTGTCTATGGGGCCAGAGAAGCTGGGCCGGCAGGGCAGAGGTACAGCCAGGCGGGCTAGCGTCCAGGAGGCTCGGGGGGCAGTGATCACAGGTGGGATGGTGCAGGTGTGGTAGGCGCCGGCCAGACTCAGGGAAGGTCCAGGGCCTAGACTCCAGGGCAGAGGAAGGACTCTAGTCCTGTGAGGGGACCAGGAAATGAATGGAGGGCCCTGCCCCAGAAGACCCAGCCACTAGGCCCAGCAACATAATGGAGATTGGGGAGCAGGGCTGCACACCCAGGCAGAAAGGGGGGGATCATGGTGAGCATAGTGTGGAGTCCAGCAGAGGAGTTCTTGCTTCAGCGAAAGGTGGCACCTGGGCCGAGAGAAGACAATTTGGGCTGCTCAAAATTGGAGGAGGGGGTGCTGGGCAACATTGGGGGTGAGCACAGTCTGTAAACCGCTGCCCACTGGCTGCCAACCCCAGCATCACCCCACTTGTCTCTCCCCACCGCTCCTGCTTCACTCGCCAGGACTTTTCCCTCTCCAGGCGCATCCCAGACGCTCCTGAGAATGAACCTTCCACCGCCCAGGTGGGCTCTCCAGCCCTCTCACCCCACCTCTTCACTCTCGAAGTCCACTTCTCCTTTCAGACTAAGTACAGAGGCAGCAAGCTCTCTTTTTCCTTTTTCAGGCCTCCCCAGTCTGTTTTCCTCTATAACAGACAAATTCCTATAACATTTGCTGTATACCTCTGTTACAACACTCTTCTTTTTGCCTGGTGTATGTTTCCTGGGGCTGTCCTAACAAAGTAGGACAAATCTGGTGGCTTCAAACAACAGAAACGTATTGTCTCCCAGCTCTGGAGGCCAGAAGGCTGAATGAAGGTGTCAGCAGGGCCATGCTCCCATAGAAACCTGTAGGGTAGGATCCTTGCCTGCCTCTTCCAGCTTCTGCTAGCCCGAGGCGTTCCTTGGCTTGTGGCCGCATCACTCCAGTCTCTGCCTCGTCCTCACATGTTCACCTTCTCTCTCTGTCTCTTTTCTTCTTACAAGAGCACCAGTCATATTGGGTTAAGGGTTCACCCTACTTTGATCTGTCCTCGTCTGACCTTAACTAATTTTATCTGCAATGACTCGATTTCCAAACAAGGACATATTCTGAGTCCTGGGGATTAGGACTTCAACATATCTTTTTGGGGACACAATTCAACCCATCACACCTGGTAGGAGAGTGAGTCATATATAGGCAAATATCCTTCACAAAACCCCAAGCTCCTTGCCTACAGCTGGGCGTTTTTGGAGTGAAACAGACCTGGGTTTGTCACTCACCCTCTTGCAGAAACCTGAGCAAGATCCTTAAGCCATTTGTCTTTCCTCTTCTGTATAATAACCTCAATACTTAGAGTTATTGTGATATTTTTTAGAGTCAGTTCACACACATAGCAAGTGCCCAGAAAATTGCAATTGTTGTTATGCATATTGTATGTTGAACAGAGCAGATGCTCAATAAATAGATTATAGTCACCACTTCCTCTGGTAAATATTTACTAAACTGGCCGGACTGCAGATTACCTGAACTGAGGAGCTTTTCCAAAGGGAGGAAGAAGCAGTGGCCAACAAGCCCTGGAGATTCTGTGCCATCCGCTGGCATCGTGGGAATTGCTGAGGTGACGATGTGGCAGTTGCTCATCCCTGCTAAGATGGCAGGGCGATCTGGCTCCGATCCTTACAGCACACAATCCTGGCTGGCTCTGTGGGAATGGGAAGGTGGAGCAGGCAGGGACTAACACCCTGTTCTTTGTTCTCTAGGCTGAGTGTGTGTGCGTGTGTGTGTGTGTGTGTGTGTATGCACTGGGGAAGGGCCTGGGAGACAGGTGCCCGGGGAATGAAGCATCTTTCTGAAAGAACATATTCAGGCTGGAATGAAAGACAGCAACCAGAGCGTGACCTCCAGCTTTGGGGACCTTCCTGACATCTGTGAAGATCAGGTTCTCCTCCAGAAAGAGGGTGGGGAGTGGCCACAGCAAAGGAAATGGACTTAGGGACCTGGCTCCGAAACAGAACTCTACCTTGGGGTAGCTGGGGCGACCTCAGTGCCTGAAGTTTTCTCTTCTCTCAAGTAGGGCTGATAAAACCTGCCTCATCAAATAGGAACATGATTCAAATGCCAGCTGTTAATATTTATGTCCTGTTGTTGCCAACCCTTGAAGATACATTTCCAGAAAACATCAAAGTTTACAGGGCCCTGTTGTAGCTTTGCTTTGTTTTGATCTTCATTTTTATAACGAGAAGTGAAAAATTCATTAATTACTATGAGAAATAAGAGAACATGTCTAGGACTCAACGTCCATCTGCAGTTTGTCCAGAATCAAACTGGGCATTGCTTATCCTCTCTATATTTCATGAACACCCAAAATTGCGTGCTTCTGTTCCAGGGGTTTCCTTTTGTTAGAACAAATTCTGAGCCGGCATATGGCCTCCTTAGACTTTACACAAGACAAACACTTCCACCGTGGAAATTAATCGCCAACTCCTTGAAGTTTATAGGGAAGTTGTTTCAAGGAGATATACCAAAGTGGGATGCAGATTTTTAGGAAAGAATATAATGACGGAATTTCCTCCAGAAACCACATGTTTAAGAGTCAGGCATCATTACACCGGGCAACATTCGTGGTGAGCAACCCTCAGACAAACTGCAAAACACGGAAAGTTTTATTATTCAGTTTCCATCTTCCAGCATGGCTGGTGAGTACAAGGATGAGATGCACATGGATAACCAGAACACAGCACAGATCAAGAGGGACTTCTGTGAAAGGTACAAAGTGTGATGAGGTCAAAGAATAGAGAGCTCACATCCTTTGGGGCGATAAAAAGAGTACCTGATGTCCTTTTTTTAATGTGGGAGAGATCAGGGCGGGATAAAGAGAAGGGAGTGAGCTGCAGTAAGCAGGTGATCCGGAGTAAAAGAGCAAGCTCCGACTAGTATGGCCTGGATCCTAATTCATGTGTTGATTGCCGCTTTCAAGTTTCCATTCTAGTTGTGTATTTATTCATGGCATTTGCGCATTTGCATTTATCCAGGTACGGCAACTTTGCCATACAGGGCATGCAATTATCTTGTCTGGTGAACTAGGCAGTCTTCACAGAATGATGTGGAAGTGCTGAATTCTAAGTTCAGAAACCTAGATGATTATTAGCAAAAGCCGCCCAATAATTTCACTAATAACCCATATGACGAACGCAGAGACCATTGGAGAGCATTTAATTTGCAGTAGAAAGTACCTAAAATTTCATCTGTAGCTTGGATGGCAGCCAGGAAATGGATACCACTGTTGGCAGACCCCCACACCTGTTAAATTCGTGACGCCACAGTGATATTTCATGTTAACATGACATCTCTTCTTTAGAAAACTATTTCAATATATTTTCAGCATCAAACCTCTGTGTCTGTTTCTTATAACTTTGTGGTCTGAAATAAACTAAAAAATAACTCACACTGTTTAATTCCTCATTACCTGCATAACGCAGTTGCTTTAGTCTTCGAGAAAGTCAAGTTTTCCATTTGAGTTCCACAAGGTGCATTCGATGAGGGACTGTCCAGCCTGGGATCTTTCTAGGAAGTGATGTCATAAAGCTCCTTTACAGAAAATCTCCAGAGTTCCAGGACCTCTGCTTCCTGAAACAGGACATAGCACCACAGAGGACCACGCCAGGCATGGTCCAGCCAAGTACTCGCTATAAATGGATCTTGGATGGGGTGCTGGGCTGTGTGATCAAGAAGAGAAATGGGCTAAGGAGAAAACAACTTATTTGAGACCCTTAGTTATTAGGTCTTTTTAAGACATGAAGATTGGAATTTATCTCTACCAAGTTCAGAGACTAGGTGCGAGTGAACTCAAGTTCTGGAAGAAATCCATCAAGAGACTGAAAGCCCCTTAAAATGATTCAAGCTTAAAGGAAAATGTCATAATTATTAAAAAAAAAAAAGAAAAAAGAAAGATAAGAGCAATAAGAAAGAACAAAAAAACCCCCCTGAGATTAGTGGTCTTGAGTACTGCCCAGTTGAAATATATGTGTATGTATACATACACACTCTCTCTCTTGAAATTAATGACTTGTACAGCGTGACAAAAGCATATGAAAATATAAAAATATACAGCTTTCTGGTAAAGGTAAATACATAGACAAATATAGAATCCTGTCATGCTATAATGATGGTGCATAAGTCACTTTTAATTCTGGTGTAGAATTTAAAAGTTAAAAGCATAAAAAATAACTACAGAGAACTATGTTAATGGATACACAATATAAAAAGATAGGATTTGTGACATCAATAACTAAATTGGGGAGGAGATAAAAAAGAGTAGAATTTAAAAGTTTTTTTCAATTATTTTATTGAGGTCAAAATGGTTTATAACATTGTGTAATTTCAAGTGTACATTATTATGTATCAGATTCTGTGTAGATTGCATCATGCTCACCTCCAATAGTCTGATTTTTATCAGTCGCCATATACATGTGCCCCTTTACCCCTTGTGCCCATCTTCCAACCCCCCTCCCCTCTGGTAACCACTTGTCTGTTCTCTTTATCCATGTGTTTGTTTGTCTTCCACATATGAATGAAATCATGCAGTGTTTGTCTTTGTCTGTCTTATCTTGATTAACTTAATACCCTCAAGGTCCATCCATGTTGGTGCAGATGAGAAGATTTTGTCTTTTTTTAATGGCTGAGTAGTATTCCATTGCATATATACCACATCTCTCTTTCTCCATTCATCAGTCAATGGGCACTTGGGTTGCTTCCATGTCTTGGGTATTGTGAATAATGCTGCAATGAACATAAGGGTGCATAAGTCTCTTGGATAAATACCCAGTAGTGGGATAGCCAGATTGTATGGTATTTCTATTTTTAATATTTTGAGAAAGCTAGAAGAATAGAGTTTATGTATGTGATTAAAATCAAGTTGTTATCAGTTTAAAATATATGGTTACAGTGATAAGATATTTTATGTAATCCCCTTGATAATCACAAAGAAAACGTCTATTGAAGATACACAAAAGAAAATGAGAAAGGAATCAAACATGCCACTTCAAAAAAGTCAACAAAACACAAAAGAAGCCATCAATAGAGGAAAGGAGGGGCAAAATAACTGAAAAACACCCAGAAAACAATTAACAAATGACAATAGTAAGTCCTTTCTTGTCAGTAATTAAATGCGAATGGGTTAAACTCTAATCGAAAGACATAGAGTGGCTGAGTGGATAAAAGACAAGCTCAACTTTATGCTGTCCACAAGAGACTCACGTGAGCTCTAGAGACACACACAGGCTGAAAGTGAAAGGATGGAAAAAAGTATTCCATATAAAGGGTAACCAAACGAGAGCAGGGGGGCTATGTCTATATCAGACAAAATAGACTTTAAGACAAAAATTGTCACAAAAGGCAAAGGACATTATATAAGGATAAAAAGGTCAATTCACTAGAAAGATATAGCAATTATAAATATACATGCACCTAATATCAGAGCACCCAAATATATGAAGCAAACAGAATTTCTGACAGAATTGAAGGGAGAAATAAACAGTAACACAATAACAGCAGGAGATTTCAATACCCCACTTTCAATAACAGGTAAAACATACAGACAGAAAATCAATAAGGAAACACAGGGCTTGAACAACATTATTGATCAATTGGATCTAACAGACAGATACAGAACACTCCACTCAACAGAAGTAGAATATACGCTCTTCTCAAGCATACAAGGAACATTTTCCAGCATATCACATTTAGGCCACAAAACAAATCTTAACAAATTTAAGAAGATTGAAGTCATACCAGGTATCGTTCTTTGACCACAATAAAATGAAACTAGAAATCAATAGCAAAAGGAAAACTGAAAAAGTCACAAATACATGGAAATTAAGTAACACATTTTTTATTTTTGATTATTTTTTTGGTGAGGAAGACTGGCCCTGAGCTAACATCTGTTGCCAATCTTCCTCTATCTTGTCTAAATGTTTTGATTTTGGGACCAGCCTCATGGCCAAGTGGTTAAGTTTGTGCATTCCACTTCAGTGGCCCAGGGTTTCACCAGTTCAGATCCTGGGTGTGGACATGGCACCGCTCATCAGGCCATGCTGAGGCAGCATCCCACATAGCACAACCAGAGGCACTGACAACTAGAATATACAACGATGTACTGGGGGGCTTTGCAGAGAAGAAGAAGAAGGAAAAAAAATGAAGATGGCCAACAGATGTTAGCTCAGGTGCCAATCTTTAAATGTTTTGTTTTTTTAAAAAATAATACATTTTTGAACAACCAGTGGGTCAAAGAAGAAATCACAAGGGAAATTAGAAAGTATCTTGATACAAATGAAAATGGAAGCACAACATACCAAACTGATGAGATGCAGCAAACACAAAACTAAGACGGAAGTTTATTGCAGTAAATGCCTATGTTAAAAAAACAAGAAAGATGTCAAATCAACAACCTAACTTTACACTTCAAGGAACTAAAAAAGAACAAACTAAACCCAAAGTTAGCAAAAAGAAGAAAATAACAAAGGTTAGCAGAAATAAAAATAGAGAATAGAAAAAAAATTAATGAAACCAAGAGATGGTTTTTTGAAGAGGTAAACACAATTCAAAAAACTTTAGACTAATTAAGAAGAAAGAGAGAAATTCAAATAACAAAAATCATAAATGAAAATGGAGACATTATAACTGATGCCACAAAAGAAAAAGGTCATTAGAGACTATTACAATCATTATGATCATTAGAGACTATATGCCAACAAATTAGATAGCCTAAAAGAAATAGATAAATTCCTAAACATGCAACAAGAATGAATCATGAAGAAATAAAAGATCTGAACAGATCTATAACTAGTAAGGAGATTGAATCAGTAATCAAAACAATCCCAAGAAAGAAAAGACCAGGAACAAATGGCTTCATCGGAAAATTCTACCTAATATTTAAAGAAGAGTTAATACCAATCTTCTTCAAACTTTTCCAAAAAATTGAAAAGGAGGGGGCGCTTTCAAACTGATTTTATGAGGCCAGCATTACCCTGAAATCCAAAACTCTACAAAGATACTACAAGCAAAGAAAACTGCAAACCAATATCCCTGATGAATAGTGATAAAAAATCCTCAACAAAACCCTATCAAACCAAATTCAACAGCATATTAAAAGGATTATACATCATGACCAAGTGAGATTTATTTCTGGAATGCAAGGATAGTTCAACATAACAAAATCAATTAATGTAATATACCACATTAATAGAATGAAAAAAAAAAACCCACATGATCATCTCAATTGACGCAGAAAAAAATTTGACAAAATTCAACAAACTATGAATAGAATGAAATTACCTCAACATAATAAAGACCATACAAGAAGCCCACAACCAACAGCCTATGCAACAGTGAAAAACTGAAAGTTTTCCCAATAAGATCAGGAGCAAGGCAAGGATGACTACTCTTGTCACTTGTGCTCAACACAGTACTGGAAGTTCTAGCCAGAGCAGTTTGGTAAGAAAAAGAAATAAAAGACGTGCAAATTGGAAATGAAGGAGTAAAATTCTCTCTATTCACAGATGACATGATCTTATATGTGGAAAATCCTAGAGATTCCACAAAAAAACCATGTTAGAACTCATAAACAACTTCAATAAAGTTGCAAGATACAAAATCAACATGCAAAACTCAGTTTCATTTCTACACCAACAATGAACAATCTGAAAGGGAAGTTAAGAAAAAATTCCATTTACAATAGCATCGAAAAAGAATAAAATATGTAGGAAGAAAAAAAGAATAAAATACTTAGGAATAAACTTAACCAAGGAGGTGAAAGACTTGTACACTAAAACATTGCTAAAAGAAATTAAACAAGACACAAATAAATGGAAAGACATTGCGCGTTGATGGACCAGCAGACTAAATATTGTGAAAATTCCCATACTATCCAAAACAATCTACAGATTCAATGCAATCCTTATCAAAATCCCAATGGCACTTTTTGCATAAATAGAAAAACACATCCTAAAATTCATATGGAACCTCGAAGGACCCTGAGTAACCAAGACAATCTTGAGAAAGAAAAACAAAGCTGGAGGCCTCACACTCCTGAGTTCAGAACATATTACAAAACTACAGTAATCAAAACGGTATGTCACTGGCATAAAGATAGACACTTAGACCAATGGTGTATAATAGAGAGCCCAGAAATAAACCCGTGTGTTTATGATCAAATGATCTTCTAAGGATACACAGTGGGAAAAGGAAAGTCTTTTCAACAAATGGTGTCGGGAAAACTGGATATCCACACGAAAAAGAATGAAGTTAGACCCTTAGCTTACACCATATAAATAGTTTCCTAACAAATTAACTCATCAAAGACCTAAGCATAGGGCCTTGAAACTACAAAACTCTTAGAGGAAAACATAGAGGAATGCTTGATGACGTTGAATTTGGCAATGATTTCTTGGCTATGACACCAAAAGCAAAAATAGACCAATGGGACTGTATCAAACTTAAAAACTTCTGTGCAGCAAAGAACAGTCAACAGATAAAAAGGCAACCTACGGAATGGGAGACAGCATCAGCAAACCGTGTATAGTCATGTGTCTCTTAACGAGGGGGATATGTTCTGAGAAACGCATTGTTTGGCGATTTCATCATCATCTGAACATCATAGAGAGTACTTACACAAACCTAGATGGTATAGTCTGCTACATACCTAGGCTATATGGTACTAATCTTGCGGGACCACCATCATATATGCAGTCCATTGTTGACTGAAACGTCGTTATGCAGCACATGACTGTATTTGATAAGGGGTTAATATCCAGAATATATAAAGCACTCCTATAATTCAACAACAACAAAAGTGAACAATTTGATTCAAAAATGGGCAAAAGACTTGAATAGACATTTCTCTAAAGAAGACATACGAATGGACAACATGCATATGAAAAGATGCTCAACATCACTAATCATCAGGAGAGTGCAAATCAAAACTGCAATGAGATATCACCTCACACCTATTAGGATGGCCTCTATCAAAAATCAAAACAAAACAAAACAAAAACAGAAAATAACAAGTGTTGGTGAGGATGTAGAGAAACTGGAACCTTTGTGCACTGTTGGTGGGAATGTAAAATGGTGCAGCCACTATGGAAAACAGTATAGCGGTTCCTCAAAAAATTAAAAACATAATTATTAAATGATCCAGTAATCCCACTTCAATGTATACATCTAAAAGAATTGAGGGGCCGGCCTCATGGCCGAGTGGTTAAGTTCATGTACTCTGCTTTGGCGGCCCAGAGTTTTGGCGGTTCAGATCCTGGGTGCAGACAGGGCACAACTCATCAGGCCATGCTGAGGTGGCGTCCCATATGCCACAACTAGAAGGACCTACAACTAAAATATACAACTATGTCCTGGGGGGATTTGGGGAGAAAAAAAGATTGGCAACAGTTGTTAGCTCAGGTGCCAATCCTATAAAAAAAATTAAAAAATAAAAGAATTGAAAACAGGACATTGAAGAGATATTTTCATACTAACTTTCATTGCAGCATTATTCACAATAGCCAAGAGGTGGAAGGAACCTAAATGTCCACCAACAGATGAATGGATAAAGAACATGTGGTATATACATAGAATGGAATATTATTCAGCCTTAAAAAAAGAAGGAAATTCTGTCATATGCTACAACATGGTGAACCTTGAGGACATTATATGCTAAGCAAAATAAGCCAGTCACAAAAAAGACAAATGCATATAAATGATTCCACTTAGTCAAGCTTAGTCAAAGTCTTAGAAACAGAAAGTAGAACGGTGGTTGCCGGGGGCCGGGGGGAGAGAGGAGATAGGG
Organism: Equus quagga; assembly: GCF_021613505.1. Taxonomy (NCBI): domain Eukaryota; kingdom Metazoa; phylum Chordata; class Mammalia; order Perissodactyla; family Equidae; genus Equus; species Equus quagga. The sequence goes on along the minus strand of NC_060274.1, from coordinate 9,159,399 downwards.
GTGTTGTTGTTCAATGAGTATAGAGTTTCAGTTTTGCAAGATGAAAAGTTCTTGAGACTTGTTGCACAGTAATGTGATATAGTTAACACTGCTGTACCGTACTCTTAAAAACGGTCAAGATGATAAATTTTACATTATGTGTTTTTTAACTACGTTTCAAAACATCTCAAAAAATAAGAAATTTGTAAAATTATTGCCTAATATTAATGGTTATATTTCTTGTCCTTGTCTATTTTTTCTCTGTCATTAAGTGCAAATATGAGAGTATATAATTCTGTCCTGTGTTTGGAGAAAGTTAACTGTCCACAAACCTAGAAAGGAATCGTGTAACTTATAAATGTTGATAATTTCGGAACACACTTAAGATACTCAATCTGCCTTAAAGAGAACCAGGAAGTATGAATTGAAAGTAAGCAAGCCTTTTAATAGCACTTATCTCACTGTTACTTGCCATAAGACCTTGAACAGTTCTTGCTGGTGTCAACTACTATTCATTCATTAAAAAATCATTTGCTGAGTGCCAGCTAAATGCTAGGCATTGTCCAAAGCAGAGAATCAAGAGGGAAGAGGTGACCATAATCAAATAATCGTGTTCCCGTCTTTCATGGAATTTACAATCTAATAGGGAATAGTAAAACAAAAGAAAAAAGGACAAAACAGTACAATCAGAGGTCTTGGATCCACAAAGTGCTAGTTGAGCCTATCACGGACATTTCTTGATTTCAGTTACCCAATATTATTTCTCTCTGCTTCCAGTAGAAAAACCAATACTTGCCTTGGAGATCTGTTCACTCCTCATTCTTGGTCCACGGGATCTGGTGAGCTGGCTCAAACCATAGCTCTAAGTTCAGCATGTGACCCAGACATGGCCACTGCGAAGGTGGAATCTCCCTGTCCACAGCGATTGGTTTCAACAGTGATCCGCAGTCCCTCCAGTGGGACTTGATTCTGGGTTATTTATTTTGTTTTTTTAACTCTTGGGAGACTAAGAAGTGGACTTCCAACTCTTAGGATGTCAGCTTGGCCTAGCTGAAAATTAAGTAAAAGGGAAGAAAACACAACCGAGAGAAGCAAGAGAGGTTGGGTCCAATGACATTATTTGAGCTCCTGAACCCAGTGTGGCCAACCCCCCTGAATCTTTCAGTTAAGTGATCTAAGAAATTCCCTTTTCTCTCCTCTGCCTGTTTGAGTTGGGTTTTTTTCACTCACAGCCAAGAAATCCTGAGTGGTACAAGGCCTTTACAATTCAGCCAATTATAGGTCATTGTGACTGATCTTAACTTGATGTAAATTTGGGCTATCGTACAACCACTGAAACATCAGGACATACAGGGCATTTTTGTAACCTTCTTTTTAAACTCTAAACTGTGAGATGTAAGTAATACATCCTATAGGATGCATATCAGTGCTTTTATAACCAAAAATAATTGACATTGAAAGAAGACAGTTTAGACATGTACATTAGTAATTTTAAAAGAATTATATTTTGTCAATACTTCCTCCATTACTAGGGTATTTGAAGAATAAAAGTAAGCCAATCCTTTAAAAAATATTCTAGACCTTGAACTTGCCACTCCAACAATAAAAACAAACCTAAGTTTGCGTGGTACTTCGAACGTGTTTGCATCCTTTACACATACTGTTTCAACGTGTGTATGGTCCAAACCCTAGATCCTCTGTGACGTGCTGGAGATTTCACCTTGATTATTTTTTCATCTCAGCAAACAAGCTTCCTAATTTACAACTGGGCTCAGATTTCAGTTAATTTGAATTCTCTAGGTAAACAATGACTGAGCAGTAGGAGAAACTTTTTACAGAGGGTACGACTCATTGAGCGTTGATTATATATTATGTAGAATTTCCAAGAATTTTCTAGACTATTATCTGGAATTTTCTCAGAGGGCTATGCTGACTTTTACAGCATATCTTTCATCTCACTCACTTGTGAGAACAGGCCTTCATTCCTAGTCTTTTCATACGTGGAAAGTTGTGCAAAGGTAGCTTTAAGAATTAAACCTGGGGGCTGGCCCAGTGGGGTAATGTTCAAGTTCATGTGCTCTGCTTTGGCGGCCCGGGGTTTGTGGGTTTCGATCCCGGATGGGAATGTATACACTGCTCATCAAGCCATATGCTGTGGTGGCATCCCATATACAAAATGGAGGAAGACTGGCGCAGATGTTAGCTCAGGGCCAATCTTCCTCACGAAAAAAAGAATTAAACCTGACAAAAGTGCAATAAGTATCTACACATGTAGCTTCAGTTTTATAACACGTGAATCATATTAAGCCACTGAGCTACACTTAGATACCTGAAAAATAATGGGAGAATTGGGCCTGAGTCATTTTCCCCCGCAGATGGTAAAAATGAAGTCTAGAGTCCATGTTGATGTTGTCAGGCCTTAGGGACCCCTGCTCCCTGGGACCTCGTGGAAATGAAAGACCAAGACCTAGATTCTCTTTCAATGACTTCTTCCTTTCTGCTAAGTGTAGCAAATGAGTTTTGATCCTGGGGCTAAATTTTTTAAGTCATCCTCCCGCAGATTTTATTAATAATCAAGTCCACCATCAAATCTGGAAGAATACATTCCAGTGTAATAGTGTATCGGTTGTTATCTCACTTGGCCGAGGGTAACAGAACGTCAGACAGACTGGCTTAGCCGCACCAGGGTTCCTTTTGGTTTCTTTTCTGCATGCGAGAAGTCTGTGGGTAGATGGTTCTAGTGGGTGAGGGCAGCCCACAGGGCCATCAGGACCCTGGGCTGCTTCTAGCCTGTTATTTAGCAATCCTCTGCGTGTGGCTTTTGTCTCCAGGCTCATAGCCAGGTGGTTGCAAGATGAATGCTCTGCCTTTAGCATCATATCTGTGTTCAGGACAGGAGGTGAGGAAGGGGAGAAGGTCAAAGGGCACATGCCTGGTGAATCTGTCCCTTTGTAAAGAGTTTTCCCAGAAGCTCGACCCAGAAAATTCGGATCCTTCTCATTGGCCTTAAATTGCTCCCAATTCCTTGTCTTCCTCCACACATGCATACCAGCTGCTAGAAGGTATAAATTAGCAGAAAACAAATATTCTAAATCTTTCCAGATTGACAAGTCCATATGGAGCTCCTCTCATAACTGTATGGAATCATTGAGTAACTCCCAAGCTGAGAAAAGTTTGATGTCATACAAAAGGAACTCAGAATATGTTGCTTCTGGTTCGATTAGAAAAGAGAAGGTTTCTACACAGCAGATCTTGGGCATACTCTTGTCTCTGTGTCTTTGCAGTTGCTCTGTCCCCTGCGTGGGAGGGTCTTCCTGCGATACTGAAAGGCCCTCACTTCCTTCGGATCTCTGCTTAAGTGTCACTTCCTCAGAGAGCCCTCCTTGCTCACCCTACTGAAAATATCACCTCTCATCAGCTCTGACCTCTTCCTCTGCTTTAGTTTCTTCATAGCACTTAATGTCCCCGGGCATTGAGTATAAGGATATTTGTTTGTATGTTTATGGTCTGTTTCCCTTGCTAGAATGTCAACTCCATGAAGGCAGCACTTTGCCTGCTGCGTTCTCTGCTGTTTCCCCAGGGTCTAGAACAGTGCCTGGCCCACAGAGGGCACTCAGTAAAGTTTAGTTGAACGAGTGAATGAATGACCATTTGGTTATCATATAACTCTCTCGATATGATTGGCTAAAGAGTCATTGCTGGGGTCCAAGGAAACAGCAACCTAGGGGGCAAAAGAGACGTCATCTCCCCACAGGTCACCTGCATAGCCATCTCTACTCTCAGAATGGGGTGTCTTCTCTTAACTAATTACATAGCCAGAAACTCTATTTTCTATAAATTATAAATGCATATACTTTGTAATAGCTTTACTTGCTAATATTCTCAGAACCTAATTGGACCTGACAGATTAAAAAATATATCAAAATGTTTCTGAGAATAGACTCATCTGAACAATTTTACCCAACAGGGTCAGAATAGAAACAGCAAGTTATATTGTGCTTGTAGGTAAAAGAACATTTGCAATGAATTGGGTTAACATTTTTATTTACTATCCCAATTTCCATGCTGTTTAGATAGCTGCACGATATATACCCCAAACCTAATTGAAAGATTGAACCTATATTTTAGGATTCTGATTTTCCCATTCATTCCAAATTCTTAAGTATCTAGAGAGGGAATTAGTTATTTTTGTATTTTTAAGAAAGCCAGAAATCAAGGATATGCTGAGAAGTCAGGTGATTTAGGGAATATTAATTTGTCTCCCTGAGGGAACTCAGTGCTAAAAGACCAACCATAAAGTGAAAAAATAATCGTACACCGGGGGAGACACTGGCAGACAGAGGAAGGACGAGGAGTACAAAGAAATGACAAGAAGAGAGGAAGTGATTTTCTCATGAAAGCTGACAAAATAAGAAAACATGTTAGCTTACTTTTTCTAAAAAGTAAGGAAGAATGACTACCAAATTATTGTTCTGCTAACGGGCAAACGGTGTAATTAAGTCTTGTCTTATTCAGCGTATTTTCTTCCCCAGTTGTGATACTTATTAAAATGTGGAGCGCTGGGGTGGTTGTGTAAGTCCTGTATTTTCCATTTGCCCTGTGAATTTGATAGCATGCTGTACATTCCTCTGGTAGCACTTATCTTGCTAGCCTGCAATATTTGTTTACATTTTATGTATCCGGGATAGATCACCAACGCCTCCAGGGCTGGGCCTCTGGACTCATAATCCTCTTTGCACCAGCACCAGCCAATAAACACTTGGTAGATCAGTTATGGACCAGATGAACCTTTGCCCTACAGTCCTTCACACTCATTCAGTATTCAACTAATTTAAATTAAATTCGGAAGGCCTAGAAAATCCTTAGTCTAGCAATGAGATCTAGTAACTTGTCACTAGTCAACGGGTGTCTGACTGTTTAAAAAAAGGATTAGAATTACTTAAAAATTCTCTAAACATGTATGAAAGATTTTGTAGTGAATAGGATGTTAAGTAAATATCCAGGGAATATATTCAACGTGTGGTAGGAGGAAATTAATTTTCACAGATAAGAAGAGCTTCTTAACAATAAACAACTGTGCAGAAAGCTTGTTTCCACAATAAGACTCAAATCTGTATTGTCTTGGCCCAGATTCACTAATTCTTTACTATTTTTCAAATACTATATAGCTTGCTTTCCAAATTGGAAATTCTGGGGGTCAGTATTGACCCATTCAGTCATTGATTCATTCAACCAATATTTATTGAACCCCAACTCTGTCTTCAAACACCGAGGATGTTATAGTGAACCGATATAGACATGGCTTCACAGAGTTGAGTTATCAAATAAATGAAAATCTCAACTGTGATAAGGAGATAGATGTACACAGGGCTAGAGTTATGAGGGAGATTTGCCCTAAGTTGGGTGCCCAAGGAAAACTCTCCAGAGAAATGGTGAATAAACAAGATGTGAAGGGAGGTAGATCGACCAGGTCAAGCGAGAAGGGGAGAGGGACTCAGGCAGAAAGGACAGCCAGCTAAGGTTCTTGCGGAGGGAGTAAGGCCAGTGTGGGTGAAGCAGGAGACCACGCCAGGACGTTCACCATTTTAGGGAGTTAAGCTCCTCTCTGGAAATTGGGAAGTCACTGAAACGCTTTCAGTCAGAGAGGGGTGGGGTGGATTGAGCTGTAGCAAGAACTGATTTGCATCTCCCAAAGACTCTGATTGTGTGTGGAGGAAGGATTGGGGGGTGGCTAGACTGGATGGGGTGTTAGGCGACTGGGGCAGTAGGCAAGACATTCGAGGGAGCCCTAACTTTCTCTCCACCCCGCAGAGAATGACTCCTCCTTAGCAAAAGTCAGGGTTTTGCCACCCAATTAAAATAAAAGCTGAAAATGTATTTCCTGACTAACAGGGAAATGTAATACCAGTCACATTGAACCCAAATGACTTTTTAATGTAACTGTTTCCCCTAAAAGCCTACAAGCTTCTCAAGGAGAGGAAATGTACATTATTCATCATTGTATCTTCAGGCCTAGGGCACCATAGACACCGATTAAATGATTTTGTCAAGTAGATGAAGGAAGCGTGGTGTATCAGTGTCTTAGGGCTGCCGTAACAGGCTATCCCAGGCTTAAACAACACAAATTTATTTTCTCACAATTCGGGAGGATAGAAGTCTTAGATCAAGGTGTCAGCAGGGTTGGTTCCTTCTAAGTGCTTAGCGAAGGGTCTCTTCCAGGCCTCCCCCTGGGCTCGTCGATGCATCTTTACATTGTCTTCTTTATGTGTGTTTCTGGTCTAAACCTCCCCCATTTGTGACACCTGTCATATCAGATTAGAGCCCACCCTAATGACCTTTAAACTTGATTACCTCTATAAGGACCCTATCTCCAAATAAGGTCACATTCTGAGGTACTAGGGGTTAGGTCGCCAACATACGAATTTTGGGGAAACGCAGTTCAACCCTGAACACACAGGGCGGTGCCTTTTGGTAGCTGGTCAGTGTGAGAGGATTCCGCTCAGCAAAGCAGCTTTTGCTTGTTCCATTTAACAGTGCCAGCTCCCTCCTGTGCCAAGCCCCGGAAAGCGGCATTCAGAATGACTAGAGCAGAGGAGAGAGAATTCCTTTCCCTGGTCTCTTCAAAGCTTCTCTCATTTCCCTGAAAAAGCCCAATCCAAGTAGATAGATTTTCCAAACTGTTACGGGTTGAACTGCATCTGTCCCCTCACCCTCAAATTCATATGCGGAAGCGCTAACTCCTAGTACCTCAGAATGTGACTGCATGGCGAGAGGACCCTTAAAGAGGCAATTAAGTTAAAATGAGGTCATTATGATGGGCCCTAATCCAGGATGACTGGCATCCTTAGAAGAAGAGCAAATTTGGACACAGATATAAATAGAAGGAAGACACAGAGAGACGGCAGCCACCCTCAAGTCAGGGAGAGAAGCTCAGAAGAAACCAACCCTATCGGTACCTTGATCTCAGGCTTCTAGACTCAGAATGGTGAGAAAATAAATTTCTGCTATTTAAGCCCCCAGTCTATGGTATTTTGTTATAGCATTCCCAGCAAACTAATACACAAACCAAACTGGCCAATACTCCTATGCTTAAAACCCAGTTTTACTTGATAATTCCATACCGTGGTCCATATCTTATCAATAACAAGCAATGCAATGTTCCCTGAGCACTGGTCTTATGTGTGGGGCACTGTGCTAGAGTGTTATCAATCTTATCTTATTTAATTCGTACAAACCCCTAGATGTAAAGACTGTTATGATCTTAATTTTTATGGAAAAGAAACCCGAGAGTGAGATGTGATGTAACTTGCCTGAGGTCATCTGGTAGGGAAGGTACAGAGTCAGGGGTCTCCAAGGCTGTGCCCTTAGCCTCTGAGCCCCTCTGTGCTGGCCAGCCTGAGGGCTGTTCTGGAAGGTGGGGCTTCACTTCACTGTGGGGTTCAGAGACACAGCTAACACACCTGGATGTTTAGGTGATGATGAAATTAACCTACCCTTCACAACTACTTTCCCGCAGCAACAAGAAAACAAACAACTTGATTTAAAAATAGCTGAAATCTTAACAGACATCTCACCAAAGAAGATATACAGATGGCAAGTAAGCATATGAAAAGATGTTCCACATGATACGTCTTTAGGAAAATGCAAATTAAAATACCAATGAGATACCAGTGAATGCTTATTAGAATGCTCAAAAGCCAAAACACTTCCAACATCAAATGCTGGCAAGGATGTGGAACAAGGAGAACGCTCATTCATTGGTGGAGGGGATGCGAAATGGAACAGCCACTCTGGAGGCGTCTTATAAAACTAAACACACTCTTATCGTACGATCCAGAAACCACACTCCTTGGTATTTACCTAAAGAAGTTGAAAACTTATGTCTATACAAAAACTGGCACATGGATGTTTACAGATGCCAAAGCTTGGAAGCAACCACGATGTCCTTCAGTAGGTGAGTGGATAAATAAACTGTGGGACATCCAGACAATGCACTATTATTCAGTGCTAAAAAGAAATGAGCTATCAAGCCATGAAAAGACACAGAGGAAACTTAAACGTATATTACTGCGTGAAAGAAGCCAATCTGAAAAGCCTACATACTGAACGATCCCAACTATATGACATTCTGGAAAAGGCAAAACTATGGAGACAGTAAAAAGCTCAGTGGTTTCCAGGGACAGGGAGGAGACACATGAACAGGTGGAGCACGGAAGATTTTCAGGGCCTTGAAATATGATACATAATGATGGATACATGTCACTACTCATTTGCCCAAACCATAAAATGGTCAGCACCAGGAGTAAACCCCTGATGTCAACTATGGACTTTGGGTGATGACATCAGTGTGGATTCATCAGTTGTAACAAAGATTCCACTCTGATGGGGGATGTTGATAATGGGAGAGGCTGTGCATGTGAGGGACAGGGGTATAAGGGAAATGTCTGCTTTACTTGAATTTTCCTGTGAACCTAAAAATGCTAAAAAATAATTTTTTTTTAAAAAAAAACCAAGCTACTTTCTCAGTCTCTTGGGCCAGCTTGTGATGCCAGATTCTTCTTAATTCTTGCGGAAGTCATCAGCCCTCCATTAGCAGGATTAAGATTGTACCAACATTTCAGAGCCCAGATTAAATATTTTTGCCTTTGCTATTATTACAAGTCATTGGACTCCTATCAAAACTGATCTTAAGCAGAGAAAAGAAGATTGGGAGACAAATGACAAAATCATCAAATCAAAATGAAAAATCATCAAATCACAAAGAAACTGGGGGAATATGTCCTTAATGATGGAAGCTGAATGTGTCTGTATTGATGCCACAGTGACATGCCTGTTTATTTGCACAAGAGAACATTTACGAACATTTAGATGGAGCAAACCCAGAGAAGAGTATATAGACCTCTCCTCCTCGTCAGGCCTTCAGCTAGCATTAGGGGTTTCAGCCCTTGGAATGCTGACAAGAAAAACATAGTGTAAATGTCTGTTTCAAAAAGAGCAATGAACGAGGTGGAATAACATGTTTAATCTTGTGGATTATTAAGCTTTTCTTGAACGTACAACTGCCTACATCGCTGGAGATGAAAGAGTTATTGCTGTTTTTTACATCTAATTGTTAAACTACTGAAATTTGCATCTTCTCATAATCAGCGCCCCTGTGACAGCTGAAGCATAGACTGAGAAACAAGTAATCCTCTGAGATGAGCTCGCCCCCGGTACCATCCTCTCTGATCAGCAGTTTCTGCCTCCCATGGACACCCTTGCCACCCACTCACAAACATTTGGGATGTTGTGGAAAAAGAAGGCAAGTGGAATTACCCCATACTTGGAAGGGTTAAGCACTGAGTCAACCTAAAGCAAATGGCACACCCAGTTTGAGGTCCAAGAGGGTGAAGTAATTTATCTGAGTCATATCACTGAATACACTCTGTTCTATAGAATGTCGGTTAGCAACTCACTTCCAAACATTGTGTCCAATGGTTCTGTTCTACATAACATTTGAAAGTGGGATGAGCTGCTTATTTTGACTTAGCATTAGGCGATGAAATGAATCTGGCATTGAAACCGACTCGGGTTTTCACCGACGGATTTAGAGCCTGAAAAGAAGTGCTGTGTTGCAGGATCCCATTTCCACACCAGGCATGAAAACCAGAGGAGAGAACCATCCCGGGGCCCGTGGCTAAGGGGCGAAACAGTGACACTCTTGAGAAATTTTCAGCGTAGGAAAAAAAACAAAGGAAAGAAAAGGAACTCAGCCCAGTGGCCCTCTTGTTTTATTGTGTCGTGGCCTTTTCACAGGCTCTGACTCTATGATGAAATTCTTAGCAATTGGCAGGATTTTGTGCTGATTGGTGTTTTAAACTAGAACCGAAAACCCAGTTATCCCAACCACAGACTCTTTTAAAAGAACCCTGTGTTTCTAAGTCGGGCAGGCGGAATGATCAGGCAAGAGGGTGTGGCTGTGTGTCGATGGCTGGGAGAAAGGTGTGATGAGTTGCTGTTTTGTTGCTAGGCGATAGGTTTTATGTGACACAATTCCTTTTCTCTAAGAACCAAAATGCTCCTTTTGTTTCATGAAAGCAATGCATTTTCTTGGTACAAGAAGTACACATGTAGTTTACACTAATTCATGATATTATAGTGAAGTGTTTACGAAAGGGAATGCTATTGTATTTGAATTCTTTTGTTTGCTTTCCATTGCCACCTGAGCAATCTTTCACTTAAGGAGGCATGGCTCTTTCCTTTTCTCTGCTCGTTACCAATGTTTGGCTTGTCTGGCTGCGGTGTGTGTGATTGCGATTCTCTTCAAGGCTCTAAACTCCCCCAGTTGAGTAGTAAATGTGCCTCTGAGCTTCTCAACAGAGAACATGTCTAGACTCAGAAACGTTATTGGACTGGATTTTCCAATTTCAAACTAGTTAGTTAATCCCGATGTGATTGCGTCATGGTATCTTCTATATTTCTTCTTTTATTGATTTGATCCCGATATGGTGTATGTGTGTTGTGTACTGAGTATAGTCTCCCCAAGATAGGGCCCTAGATCTCTTGTATCCTTAGAGCCTTAATAGCATCTAACATAGAACTTGGCATGCAGTAGATGCTTAATAAACGCTTATTGAATAAATGAATGGATGTACAAAGATTAATATAGTTTTGCATTTTCCAATTACCTAGGTTTTTAAATAAATTCAAGTTTGGCTCAGAAAATACTCAAGTAGCGATTGGTATTACAGGTGTAGTCATGTGCCGAATAGTGATATTTCAGTCAACGATGGACCACATCTTACTTGGTGGTCCTGTAAGATTAACACAATAGAGCCTAGGCGTGTAGTAGCCTGCACTGTCTAGGTTTGTATAAGCACACTGTGATGTTCGCACAACGACAAAATTGCTTAACAACACTTTTCTTAGAATGTACCCTCATGATTGTGTGGTAAAAAGAGACAGAAATCCAAACACACTTAATGTAGAGATGTCCTTCCTCCATAAAACCATATGCTTGACAGAGAAATAGCAATCGAAAACTCTCAAGCATAGATTCAGCACGCCGACATTCTTTTAATTCTAGGAGACCATTGAGTTCATTCTAAAAATGGGAAGTACGTAAGCTGGAGAAGCAGCCCATAGGGTTAGTATTTCTTCCTAAGGGAATGCGTTCTCCTAAAGCAGAGTTAGGGCTTTGCTACCACACTACAACATAATCCGAAATTGCATCCTTGACAACAGAAAGTGATGCGCTGTTGGTTTTTCTTTTCTTTGTGATAATGTAGAAAAATCTTTGGATGAACACAGTCTCTTGGTTTTCAGAAGGTTGAAATGCTTCCCCTCGTCCGTCCCTGCTACCTGGTAGGACATTGATTTTTGTTCCCAAAGAACGATGGTTAATATTCCTTGAGTGCTTATTATATGCCGGCTACTGCCTTAAGCTCTTTACGCGAATGAATTCCTTTAACCCTCACAACAATCCTATGGGGTGAACGCTGTTATTGTCCGTTTTACAGAGGAAGAAACTGAGGCACAGAGAGGTTAAGTAACTTGCCTGAGGACTCTGCATCTAGTATGTGGCAGAACTGAGTTTGGAACCAAGACAGGCTGGTTCTAGATTCCACTCTCCTAACACTCCCATGACACCATCTCTGAAACAGGAAAAGGGAAAAGGAAGTCCTAACACACGAACCGTCACCACACCAGGTGTGGACTCTCCCCGCAGCTTCTGCCTTCCACATCTGCACCCTCCTTGGCCTTGGGCTAGGCTGGGGCTGGTGGCTCACTTGCGCCAAGGTTCAAGGATCTTGTAAATGTGAGTGAATGCCAGTGCTGCCTCAGCCCCAGACCTCCTCCGTCCTTAAGCTGCGCTGAGCCAGGCCTCCCTGGGCTTGACTGGAGGCTCACCCCTCCACACCTGCACCCTGAATGCCAGGCACTGGCCTTTGTGGGGAGCCAGGTCAGACCAATACCATCCACCAAGAGCAGGTGCACTCCCTGCAAGGCCAAGCCTGGGGCTGCACCCAAGGAGACGTGCTGATGTTCACTACAGAGAGAACATTCTGGTGCTCTGGCCCTGCCAAAGGCTGCCAGCACACAGACTGCCCTCTCCTCCAAGGGATGGAGGTGAGGGGCAGTCACACACCACACACACCCACCCGCCCACACACACGTAGGTTTGCCCTCCCACAACTCTCCTTTATCAGCAAACACTTCTAAAGGTACAGCTCATACCTGCATTCCAAAGACCACACAAATCACTTCCCTCCCTACCGAAAGGCCCTCACCCCCAGAATGAATCATAGCAACTGCTGAAGAGCAGCCAGCGGTGGGCCCCACCCTTCCCACAGGAAGTGAGAAAGAGTAAATACAGAGCTTTTCTTGGAGGGCTGGTGCACATGTTAAGCAGGTGACTTTTAAAAGACAGAGCTGTTTAAGAGGTGGTGACAATTCTGGAGAAGCACAATGAGGCAGGGGAGGTGGCAGTAGCCTGGCGGAGGTCCCAGGATTCCTATAAACTCTTTTATGAACAGGGCACTGAAATTCCAGAGCCTGCAGGAGGTGGCTCCCTCTTCATTCAGTGCTGCTGTGCCTTCAAGAATGCACCGAGGACTGGGGCAATGGGACACCTGAGATGTGGGGTCAGAGAGGCAGCCCTAGGGGAGAATTCCAGAGCTGGGGCTGGGTTCTCTTAGGATTAAAAAAATCAAAGTGTCGTTTCTTCCAGAAACTTCCTGGCAGGGCCCTAAAAGCCCCTGTCCAAACAGGTGCTTGTTTCTGCACCTTCAGGACCCAAACCAAGGCCAGGGGGAGGTGGGGACTGAGAGGCCACTGGAGTCCTGGGAATAATACTGATGGTCAGAGTGCCATTCAACAGGGCTTATGATGTGATCACTCTGGGGGCAAGGACACCGAATTGCCAGTATTACGAGTATGCTCTTCAGACAGTCTCCAGCGATGGGGGCAAACCAGCATTCCTTTATAACCCCTCCAAAGAGATACAGGGAACACTTAACAAACAGCTCCAGACCCATACAAAACCGGTGATAAGTCAAGAAGATGCAGATGACAGAGAGCCCACGTGCATCGGAGTCACCTGGGGTCTTGTTAAAACGTGGATTTCGGGTAGGGTCTGAGATTCCTCATTTCTCCCTCTCCATGCCAACGCTGCTGGTCCATGGATCACACCTCAAGTATTGGGGATAGGACAGAACACTTGGCGGGGCTTGGTCAGGGGACCCTGCTAGAGTCAGGGGAGGCTTCCTGGGGCAGGGTGGGGGGGTGGGGTTGAGATGGGGCCTGGTGGTCAGATTGGATGGGGAGGAGAGTAAAGATACCCCAGATCCACCTTGTAAGGCAGTGGGTGATGAATCCCCCTGGTGTCTGGCAGCTGGCCACCGTTCAAGGACCAGGATCAGCTGACCAGGTGCCCTTGGGGGAGTTGAAGGGCTGGAGAGGTTGGGAGCTTGGAATCTGGACTCTGCCATTTAGTAGCTGGGACACTAGGCAGGTCTGAAAATAATGGCAAATCCATAAGAATATGTGAGGATGAAATCAGATGGTCTATAAAGGGCTTAGTATAGGGCCTGACACAGCATAAGTGGTCAGTAAACAGAATACTTGTTGATATTATTATTATTATTAATACCTGAAGCGAATGAGCACTGAGTCCCCTTATAATTCTGAGCCCTGGGCCAACATATCCCAAAACAGGTGGCTCCTGGTTGAGGCACGAGCTCCCTTCTCCCCATCTGTGGCCCTCAGGGTGCAGGGCAGCCAATGATGCTGGGGTGGAAAGGAGAACTGACGGCCTTGACAAGAGGGCAGAGGGACCTCATTCCTAGGGCCTAGGAAAGACTGAGATGTCCCTGCCTCTGGGCATAAACAGGGGGAAGGATTCAGGGTACTCAGGGCTAACTTATTGGTGGAAAATTTACTTAAAAATATCCTAAGGGGACTGGCCCGGTGGCACAACGGTTAGGTTTGCACGTTCCGCTTTGGCAGCCCGGGGTTCACTGGTTTGGATCCCCCGTGTGGACATGGCACCGCTTGGCAAGCCATGCTGTGGCAGGCATCCCACATATAAAGTAGAGGAATATGGGCACGGATGTTAGCTCAGGGCCAGTCTTCCTCAGCAAAAAGAGGAGGATTGGCAACAGATGTTAGCTCAGGGATAATCTTCCTCAAAAAAAAAAATATCCTAAGGGCCAGCACCATGGTGTATGGTTAAGTTCGGCATGTTCTGCTTTGGCAGCCTAGCTTTGCGGGTTCAGATCGCGGGTGTGGACCTACACCACTCATCAACGATGCAGTGATCCACATATAAAGTGGCGGAAGATTGGCACAGATGTTAGCTCAGGGCTAAATCTTCCTCAGCAGAAAAAAAAAAAAAATCTAAACAAGCCCGTCATGACAACGAAATGTCACTGCATGGCAGACTCCCTCTATCTTAGCCACAGTGTACCAGGACGTGTTCTAACCCGAGGTGCAAACAGATTCAAGATGGGGGTTTACTAGTGTGAGGCTTTCTGTTGTTGGGTCTCCCAAGGGCTCGCTAAGCCACACGCACAGCCGCCACAACAGCCAAGAGCTGTGCTGAATATTGTCATTGAGGCACTTTCAGCAGAGGGTGTGGAGTTCACCTTTCTCAGACATTTCTCCATGAGAGATAAACCGAGAGAGACACGGAAGGTGTCATGCAATGCCAAGCTCCAGCTAGGCTGGTCTCTGGAAGAGCAACTGGGAATGTTGATGAAATGGGCAGAATCGAAACAGCAATGATTTATTTTCCAAAGTCTCTGGCATTTCTTAATCCTTATTTTTCTTCTCCTCCCCTTCTCTTTAACAGGGCAGGGCAAATCTTAAGGCCAATTGGCCGTGTTTCTCATTTTCCTCAAATGGATTTCTACAGGAAATGATGAAGTTTTTACATGGCCGTTGTTTGTGCATCAATGCTACTCCAGTTCTTAGTCTGCTCTTTCAAGGGTTTAGCCAACATGCAAAAGATGTTTCCCAATTTTAGAGGTAAAGAGACGCAAGGACACATGTCATCACTAAGCTGTGTGTCCCCTCTCCTCCCTGGCACTGGCTGGAGAGCCCCACCACCTATGGCCTGTTCTCCTTGCCCCAACTTGCCCCGCCCTCCTGAGGAGTGCCACCTCAGAGAGCCCCCCACCCTACCCCAGGAGGCCCCTACAGTGACCTCTGGCTGACCCAAGTTTACCAATCAGGAGCCCCGCCCACCCACAGACTTCGTCTTCCCAGGTCTCAGTCCAAATGAGAATTAAGTCGTCTCAGTCTCGTTTACTGGAGAGAGGGGCCTCCCAGGGGCCCCCCACCCTCTCCCTGGGTCATACAGTGGTCCTCCTTTATCTGCGAGTGATGACTTCCAAGAGCCTCAGTGGATGCCAACCCCATAAATACTGTGTTTTTTCTCATACATACATACCTATGATAAAGTTTAATATATAAAGGAGGCACAGTAAGAGGTTAACAACAATAAGTGATAATAAAATAGAACAATTATAACCATATACTGTAATAAAAGTTACCATCGATCTTAGCAACCTCAGCATATGGTTTTTTTCTTTCCTTATTAAGTCGAGAACTTTCACCTTTTCACTTAAAATGAGCCTGTTATGGCGTGTCTTTGGCATATCCAAATTGCCAGCATTACTACTCTTGTGCTTTGGGGCCATTCTTAAGTAAAATAATGGTGACTTGAACACAAGCACTATGATACCACGACAGTCAATTTGATAACTGAGCCAGCTATTAAGTGACTAATGGGTGGGTGGCATCTACAGCCTGGATCCGCTGGACAAAGAAATGATTCACGTCTGGAGCGGGACAGAGCGGGATGGCGAAAGAGTTCATCACACTACTCAGAACAGCACACAGTTTAAAACTTATCAATTGTTTATTTCTAGAATTTTACGTTTAATATTTTCACACTGCAGTCAACCACGGTAACTGAGACCTGGGAAAGCAAGACCATGGATGAGGCAGACTACTGTAGAGTGTGTGCATTTTAGCAGCTGGATTCATTGGTTCACTTAGCCAATAACCTGGCAGAGGATAAGCAGTCAGTAAATAAAATACTTGTTGATGTTATTATTATTAATAGCTGAAGCTTATTGAAACAATTGAGCGCCAACCATATGCCATGTGCAGTGCAAGGATATTGGGTCTACAGAGATGTGAAGATGTGGTCCCTGCCTCTGGCTGTTTCCAGGCCATTGAGGATGCTGAACAACAAATATGTTACTAAACTGAAGGTGATGAAGGTAGAAGGGAGAACAGCGTGCTCCATGCCCCAGAAGCACGCGAGGGAATGGTTGACTCTCCCTCTGAGAGGTGCAGAAGACCTCACAGAGGAGGAGACATTTGAACTGTGCTATGGTCTGAAGATATCCCCCCAAAATTCATATGGTGAAATCCTAACCCCCAAAGATGGTGTTACTGAACCAGGTTCATCTTGCCCTCCACACGATTATGCCAACCACCGAGATGACAAGTTTGCAAAGAGAAACGATTTAATCACAAGGCGGCCAAGCGAGGAGGCGGGAGAATCAATCTCAGATCCGCCGCCTTGACAATGGGAACTCAGGGATATTTATGGGATAAGGGGGCGGGGCGGTCTGAGGTGTGGGAATAGATGATTGGAGGTGAGGAGAAGTGAGGCAATTGATGATCTGCACAAGTGTAGTCAAGCTTCATCCCTCTTCATAGGAGGCATGTTCACAAAATGGCGGTGTTACCATGACCTGAGGGTGGAGTTTTTAGTTCCTTGACGTCAAATAGGTCACTTGTCGAGCATTGGTGGAAGTTCAGTTGATGGGTTGGTGATTTCAACTGGCCTGAACTGGACAAGGGGTTGACTCAGTGCCTGAAAAAGTCAAGTACACCATATGCATGGTGACCCAAGCCTCAGAGATGTGATCTATAGGGTGGGTTTTAGTCATGCATTGTCTAACTACTTTTGCAAACAAACAACTGAATAGTCAAAGCAAGTTGGCCCCCTGGTCTCAATTATGGTATTAGGAGGCGGGGCCTTGGGGAGGTGCTTCGGTCGTGAGGATAGAGCCCTCATGAATGGGATTAGTGCCCTATAAAAGAGGCTGCAGAGAGCTCCCTCACCCCTTCCGCCACACGAGGAGACAGCGAGAAGGTGCCCGCTGTGATCTACAAAGAGGGTGTTCACCAGAATACAACCATGCTGTCGCCTTGACCTTGGACTTCCAGCTTCCAGAGCTGTAAGAAATAAACTTCTGTCATTTGTAAGCCACATAGTTTGTGGTATTTTGTTATAGCAGCCCAAAAGGACTAAGACAGGCTGTGTCTTCAGGGCTGAGTAGAACTTTGTCAGAGGGAAAAGAGGGGAAAAGACCACTCAGGCAATGAGAGAAGGATGGGAAGGCAAAGAGGTGGGTGTGAAAGGATACGGCCTCTTTGGGGAGAGGAGAAGTCCAGTTTGGCTGGAGTGGAGGAGGGAAAGGGGCTGAAGGGTGGCAAGGCTGGAAAGGAACAAGGGAGGTGGCTTGTGAGGGGCCTGTGTGCATCCAAGAAGTCAGAACCTTGTCCTGTGGGCAGTAAGGAGCTAAATAGGAGAGTGACCTATTGAAGAGCGTGGTACTCTAATGAAGGGCCTCTGGGACTTGATAGGAGGTGTGGGGGTGTTGTGGAGGACCAGGAGAAGAAGCTGAGGGGTTCCCTGGTGGGGAAGATGTGTAGTATCTACTGCAGTACCACACACCCCAGACACTTCATAGATTTTGTTATGTAGGTGATGCTCTCTACATGGTATGTGCGTTATGTGCTGTCATGTCAGTTCTGACTCCTGACGACCTGACGAATGAGTGCTGCCCACAATGTCCTGTCCTCAACAGCCCTACTCAGCTCCTCTAGACTCATGCCGATGGCTTCCTTTATGGAGTCAATCCTTCTCATATTTGGTCTTCCTCTTTTCCTGCTGCCTTCTACTTTTCACAGCCTTATTGTCTTCCCCAAAGACACGGGAGAGATGAGGAAAGTATTGTAGTCAGTGGCTACTAGGCATAACAACCTTGTAACATTCTCCAGAGTGGCTAGACAAATTGCACTGTAAAGTCCACAGTTGTCCTCTACGGCCTTATTATATGATCTCTGTATGTAGGACGGCCCCAAAATAAATGGGTTTGCCTGGGTAACAGACCCATTAGAACTCTGGTGTTCCGTTGAACATGCTCTCTTTCAAAAGCAGGTACAGTCATTCTGTTCATACCAAGAGGGTGCCTAAAGGGATAGCCCAAATAAAGGCTTAGGTTTATCTTGGGAGAAAAGTCCTAGAAGAATCTTAATTCACGCAGATTTAAAGGACACCATCACAGAGGAAGGTGCTGCTGGACTTCTTGACTCTCGAGAGCAAGGTGGATGTGTCTGATTTGTGTAGACTCAGACGTTGATTCTCTGAAAAGAAAATGCAGCTTGAGCTTCAGGGCCCTCCACTTACACGGCCCTCTTCCAAGTCCTGTGCCAATTTTTAAATTCGTAATTTTGCATTATTTTTCATAGGGGGGCATGAATAAAATCTGGATCTGCCCCTGGGTATATCTGCAATCTGAAGACGACATTAATCTAGAGCAGTAAGTAATTAGGGCCTTGGCAATATTTAAGCATTTAATCAACACGGCTCCTAACAGTAAGGATGTTTCAACAGAAAGAATGAGTGGTTTGTGTTCACTCTGTAGCAGATTCTGACTTCCACAGACACTTGATCTCAAAAGGAAATTTTTCCTGCCAGGCTCAGCTTTTCAGAAGCCCTTTTTTCAGTGGGGCAGAGACTGGCTCAGCAAGGACAACTGGACACAACACGCCGTACCTAGTGGGTGCCTACTACACGTTTAATGAATGAATGGTAGCAACTGTGGTAAAAACTTATTAGCCTCAGCAGACTTAAAGTCCTGGGGTTTTTGTGTGTTTTTTAAAAATAATTTCAAAAGTACAGAAATGTTGCAAGAAAAATTCAAAGAACTTTTGAGTTCCTGAACAATTTGGGAGTAAGTTGCAGGCCTGATTTCCCCTTCCTCCTAAGAACGTTAGTGTATATGGCGTACAAACAAGCACGGTCTTCTACAAAACATAATGTAACTGTCAAGACCAGGAAATCAACACTGGAACATTACAACCGCTATCAACTCCCTTCCAGCTTCACCAATTGTCCAAATAATGTTCTTTATAGCCATATGATCCAACCCAGGATTAGGTACTGCGTTTAGCTGTCAAGTTTCTTTAATCTCCTTCCATCTGGGATGGTTGTTCTGTCTTTCCTTGTCTCTCAAAACATTGACATTTTGAAGATTACAGACCAGTTAATTTGTAGAGGTTTCCTCAATTTGACTGTGTCTGAGGTTTTCTCATAATTAGATTCAGGTTAGGCATTTTTGGTAGGAATTTCACAGAAGTGCACTGCATCCTCTCAGGTGGCCCATGATTTTATTTGTCCCCTTATTGATGATATTAAATTATTTTTTTGACAGCTCCTGCGTCAGGTTTATTTGTCCAAATAGCACAGGGGGACACCAGCCTCATGCAGACGGCAGCTCAGGAAGCCACCAGCTCCTCTTTCCTCACACTAGCACAGGGAGGCCTCTACTCCAGGTCCTTCATGGGGCCCAGGCACCTTTAGGGGACGTGAGCTGGAGCCAGAACTGGAGCTGGAGCTGGAGCTGGAGCCTGCTTTGAGAAGCTTTGCCCTTTGGCCAGCAGAACCCGAGACCGTTGGTGCTGCGCGCACAAGTGTGCTTCCTGAATTTGGGGAGGGCAATGTCGGCAAGTTAACTGAGCAGGCATCTGACACTCTTTGGAATCTTGGGTTTGACCACCTTGGGCTTTACAAGGACCTTAATGGCCTCAGCATGCACACTTATGACCTTGGCATTGGTGGCCTCCGTCTTTTTCAGACCTGTCCCGTGCT
The DNA here is from genome assembly GCF_021613505.1 of Equus quagga. NCBI lineage: Eukaryota > Metazoa > Chordata > Mammalia > Perissodactyla > Equidae > Equus > Equus quagga. The sequence continues at coordinate 9,139,484 of NC_060274.1, read as the reverse complement.
TCCTGGCAAATTCACGTTCCTCGTGAATTTGGGGTCTACCCCATTAAGAGATTCATATCTTTATAGTTTCTTGATGCCATTTCCGTGCCATTTTGGGACTGCTTATGCATGGTGTAGTTTTCGGACTTGGCATGTCTGTACTGTACCCACCAATGATGTTAACTTTGATCACTTGATTCAGGTAGGATCTGTCAGATTTTTCCATTATTAACTTACTCATTTTCTCTTTGTTTTTACAAAAGACTTATTGGAGGGGCTGGCCCGGGGCATAGTAATTAAGTTCGCACACTCCACTTTGGTGGCCTGGGGTTTGCAGGTTCAGATCGTGGGTGTGGACCTACACACCGTTCTTCAAGCCATGCCATGGCAGGCATCCCACATATAAAGCAGAGGAAGATTGATGGGAGATGTTAGCTCAGGGCTAATCTTCCTCACCAAAAAAAATAAATAAAAATAAGGACTTATTGGAGACTATGCAAATATCTCATTCCTCATCAAACTTTCATTCACTTGGTTTAACATCCATTGAAGTTTCTTGCTTAAATTAATTATTACCATGATGGTTAGCAGAAGGTGATTTTCTAATTCTATCATTCCATCTACATTTATTGGTTGGCATGCTACTATAAGTTTGAGCTGTCTCTTCTTTCTTTCTTTCTATCTATCTATCCATCTATCTATCTATTTCAGTATTGATTCATGGTTTCCTATTTTATTCAACAGGTTTATAATCTCTTACTAAAGTTATATATTTTGATGCTTGAGTTGTCCCAGATTTGGCTAATGGGTGCCCATTCAAGTTAGCCTCTGTGTCTTTTTGACTTATCTTTAACATACTTTGAGCACTTCCTTACTTTCTGTGCCAACAAGATGTTCCAGGTTCATCGTATATTTGCCCTGACTCAGCCCTGGAATTGGGGAGCTCCTGTTGCTTTTAGCGGAGAATGGGTTTTAGAAACTAAATTTTGGTGCTAAGTGTGCTCATTGCTATTGGAGTCTCACTGCTTTAGCCTCTCTCAATAGTCAGAAGTAGAAAATATATTTATATATACACACACGTGTATGTTGAAAACCATCAGTATATATCACTAGCTCCAATTCCAATGCAAAAATACTCAGTTCATTCTAGCGTCTCCCCTTTCCATATTTGTAACTCCTCTTTTCAACAGTGAGAAACCTGACTCTATTCTCCTCAACATATTTACTTATTTGCCCAATCACTTTGTATAAAACCGGTTTCCTGACTCTGCTGGGCCACTGCCCTGCTCAGCACACCTTTGTGTGAGCCACTGATCCCAAGGACTTTGAAACTGAATTATTAAGGAAGGAAGGCCTTGCTTTGTTTTTAGAAGGGGGATATGATGATTGTATATACCTTATATTTGTGGATCAGCTTAAGAAGGTGACTTCAGAAATTCTGATTTTACGTCTTTCACTTTTCACTGCCAAACTTTATCTATAGGGAGGAAGTAGGACTTCCTAAAACCCCAAGCCCCTGGGTTCCCAAGACTATCAGGTCTTACTAGTTTAGATATGCATTAAAGAGAAGTTTCTTATATTTTATACAGTATTTTTAAGTGTTTTGTAGTGAGAGTGTTTTCTTTTTTGTTGTTTTTTAAAGATTGGCACCTGAGCTAACAACTGTTGCCAATCTTCTTTTTTTTTTTCTTTTCTGCTTTATCTTCCCAAACCCCCCCGTACACAGTTGTATATCCTAGTTGCAGGTCCTTCTAGCTGTGGGATGGGCTGCCTCAACGTGGCCTGATGAGCGGTGCCATGTCTGCGCCCAGGATCCGAACCCTGGGCCGCCGCAGCGGAGTGCGTGAACTTAACCACTCGGCCACGGAGCCAGCCCCGTGAGAGTGTTTTCAAATTAGATTGTCCACCTTACTACCAGAAATTTTGGTCCTGAGCACCTAGTTTGAAAATATCTTGAGTAATTATTCTCAGAGGTACACTTCTACCGGCAAGTGAGTTGTTATGTGGCCATTGCCCCGCCCCCCTTGGAAACTTCCTGGAGAATGCCTGGGAAACCTCTAGACAACAGCCAGACAACAGGACTTTTCGAGGTCTGCCCACCTTGACAACCTATTCCTAGTGATGTGAACCAGCTCCTTCCTAAAAGGATTCTCATGCACCTGAAGAAGCTGCCCTATCTATCACCTGTCCATCTATCTACCTCTATCTATCCATCTATCTATCTATCCATCCATCTATCTATCACTTCTCTTTAGTCAAGAGTCCCGTGGCAATCACCACGATGTTTCAGCCATTGCTCTCCGTCATCTGAAGTGAGCTTCAGAGAAGGGACCTGTGACCAAGGACTACGTGAATGTATCTAATGATTGCTCACTTTAGCCAGAGAAGGGTTTATCTTGCATTCCAGGCATTTTTAGGATTCCTGCTGTAAAGTGCTACTGTCATGAACCATCCTGCCCAGATCCACCCGAGGGGGTATAATTTCTGAGTTTTGCCATCAGCCGAATAATCAAGATTCCCCAACGCAAGGCACAGTGAACGGCCAGGAACATTTCTATATTTCATTCTGATGGATTTGGAGTTACACAGTCTTTGGACAGAACTATTCTTGTAGAATAAGTATCTAGCACCATTCCGAGCTCAGAGGGACCTCTGAACGGATCTTCAGCTGTTCAGTCCACAGTGTGCATTTCTTGTGCTCCGCTCATACTTTCGGCAGGAACACGCAGCCTTCGTCTTACCAATGTGTTTCTGTTAGAATGTGCCCCTTGAGTGACTGTGGCATTCTGTAATCCAGACTCGATGGCTAGGGCCACGAGTGAGCCATTACAGATTCCCAAGTAGGTGCCAGCTGAGAGCCTCATCATGTGTCGCACAGTAAGGCGAGCAATGTCAGTAAGAAATCCTCAAACTTCCAGTTTTAGACTAAAGGTAAGTCTAAATATATTATAATACTGTATGTATTAAATGTGGTAACTATCCCGCAGGCTTCTGGAAGCATTTGTTTACTATCAGAGAACAATGACTGATGATGTCTGGCAAAATAACTTCCCTAAAAACTCTACAAGTTTACCCGCAGTTCAGTGCTGGGTAAAGCAGAGACAGTAAGATGCCTTACCATGGCAAGTATTAGGAGTAACACCACCTCTCAGGAGAACCGTACCCCAGATGCCAGTCCTCCATTTTTCTTCCTTTTGTGAAACACAGGGAAGCCCGTCTGCAGACTCCAGGAAGTGGCTTTTCTGACATCCTCTTAACTTCCTTTAGGCTTTACACTACCTGCAGAATTCTGGTAGGTTGCTTTAGCTTGGCTCTCAGGCTGTTGTTTTCTGATTGCCTTTGTCTCCCAACACCCTCACATCCTGAGCCCCCGTGCTGCAAGTTGCCTACAGTCTCCACGGCCTTCTCCATCTCTTTGCCCTTGTACACATACTTACATTCCTCTGTTATAGCAACTACTTCTCAGCCGCATTATTCGCTTATTCATCTCTCAACCCTTCTAGACTGCAAGCCGGTCATAGCAGACCCCATGACCTATTCATATTTATTTGTATGTTTGGGCTATAGAAAGAGATCAAGAATTATTTGTTGAATGAATGAATGCATGCACGCTTTAAAGGGGCCGTTTAAAATGTAGATTGTCATCGGCTCAGGTTCCAGGGTGGTGGCTGTGTTTACTTGCTTAGCAGTAGTAGAGAGCACGTTCATTACCTGCTACTGTTTGGTTTCTCAGTTTCGTCAACAGAAGATGTTGTACTGGGGCAAGAGTAAACAGTCAGGGGACAGGCAGGTTTTCAAAAGCAGCCCTTTATTGGAGCAAAAATAATCTGGGGCAATCAGATCCTAAATCACTCTTGCTGGCAATGAAATGAGTTAAAAGAACGAATCAAAACCATTATATTGAACCACATTGGCAGCCAGCATCTTTACATTATATGCTCAGTTCAAACTACTATTTTTGTAGCTAACAAGTTATCAGTTATTTGCAATAACTGATCTTGTATATTGTTATATATTAATTTCTCATATCATACTATATATAATTTAATTTCTCATCCCTAAAATACAAATTCTATTAAAGACTGCTAAGTCTAAAAGCAGAGGTTAATGTGGTCTAAAAAAGTGGGCTTGTCTAATTTCTTTTCTATTGAATTGGCTGCTCATTTGACTGAATCAAATAACCCAAACAGGTAACTGGGTGTCAAGTAAATGCTGCCTAAGACACGTGCTTTTGAAGTAGGAAAAAACAGCTCCGCTTAAATTCAAACCATTTAGTTAAACTTAACGCTTCGCAAGTTTCTGGAAACTCAGTTCACTTAAAACACATTCGCATGTGTAGTGGTTTGCAAAGTTTGCATTTTTATTAGTAATATCCACTGCTATGTTTATTAGTAATATCCACTGTGCAACATACACACACACACACAGCACATTTTATAACTTTATACTTGAAAAGAGGACATAAAAGTCTCCCTTTGACTGACTAGCAGTGATGAAAACAATCTATTAATTGATTATGCAAGATCAGTTAACAAAATGAACGGCTTGAAAAGGGAACAACATCCTCTAAATTATATTTTAAAAGAAACAGCTTTAATTTTTGTTAATGCCTAGACCTGTTCTTACCTTTTTGTGTTTGTTTTCTTTTTTTTTGTCTTGCCGGACCAAATCATTTTTATTAAGAATTATGGTCAGAGGAGGATCTTGCGAGTAAGAAGGAACAGGTTATTATTACCATAAAAGTACAACCTATTTTCCTAAGGCCTATTTGTGAACCAGGCTATTTTGCTGAAATGTTTTCAGAAAGCTCTATTAAACTATAACCGATGTCTCATACCTAACAGGTTTTCAGTAACTGTTTGTTAAATGAATGACAGACACAATTAAAGCTGAAGCTGACATTTGAAAATGATGTTGCTAAAGTTTCAGTAAGGACGTTTAAAGTTATGGATGGTAATAAACGGTCTTAAGGTAAATTACTCCCTATGAAATTCAGTACAATCAATGTAGCTTTGTAAAAGGACCAGTAAACGTATAATCATCACAGCTATGTGCTTTTCTTCTTTAAAGATTTTATTTTATTTTTTTCCTTTTTCTCCCAAATCCCCCCAGTACATAGTTGTATATTTTAGTTCTGGGTCCTTCTAGTTGAGGCATGTGGGATGCCGCCTCAGCATGGCTTGGTGAGTGGTGCCATGTCCTCGCCCAGGATTCGAACCGGTGAAACCCTGGGCCACCAAAGGAGAGTGTGCAAACTTAGCCACTTGACCACGGGGCCGGCCCCTATGTGCTTTTCTTCTTAAACAGTCAGGGGAAGGTGCAAGAAAGCAAACACATTTTTTTAATATATATGTACATCACAAACTAACCCAGGAACTTCATATATCTCACTTAATCCTTGCAGCAAAGTAGGTTACAGATAAGGAAAATGAGGTTCAGAGAAATCTAGAAACTCACACAGCAGAGAGGGAGGGTGGTAGGCTGTAGATTAAAGAGAGGGAGATGATAGGTCTATCTGGCTCCAAGGCAGTCCCCACTACACTGTCTATTGTATCTGGAACTTCCATCAGGTGGTTCTGTGGGGCAAAGTGTAGAAAAATGTTTGAAAGTCATTCTTATGACTAGCTTCTTTCCTGGTTCCTAACCAACCAAGTGGATCTAAGTGAGGCCACTTTGTAAACAGTCCAGTCTCCATATCAACGAGAGCAGCAGAATTCAAAGTCTTTTCAAAAACTTTGTCCTGCAGGCTTAATATGGTCTGTGGTGTCGGGGAAATGGAGATCGTTAAGACTCCTGGCACCACTATTTTCTCCCAGTAGCAAGCCTCTTCTGAAGCCAGCAGCAGGACAAACATCTTCCTGAGAATTTATAACATTTACTGAATGATCTCCACTCCTTTTGTACCAGCCTAAGGCTGAATTTCCAATTAGACAAGACAAGGAGAAAACAACCTCTAGAGCTTCGTAGTTAAGGTCACAAATATCAGAGTCAGCCCATCTTGGGTATGAATCCCGGCATTGCCATCAGACTAACATGTGACCAGTCAAGTTATTCAATCTGTGACCATTGGTTTCTTTTTCTGTAAAATGGGTATAAGAATGCTATCTAACTCATGGGGATTTTGTAAGGATTAAATGAAACTCTTCATAAGCATTTACAAAGCCTGCTGTTTTGAAAGTACTTAATGAATGATAGCTTTTACTGATATGGCTCACGTCCAATAGTTAATAAGTTATGTTCTCTCCACATCCAACTGCAAATAATGTTCAAGGCTGTGAGCTCAGCAAATCTCAGAGGCCTTTATGGGCTTTGCAACCAGACGTGTTATCTGTGATTCTAAGGAGGAAACAAAACTCCATTAACAGAACTCTTTCCAAGCTAAGCTCCCACCCACGGGGAGTGATGTCTTCAAATGGCCCTTTCTGCCTATCTTTTTAAGTATTAAGATTTCGGTGAATCACACTTGGCATTTATTCGGTAACTTTCACCAAAGAAGCTCAAAACTAGCTTGTCACCAGAAGAAACTGAAGAACCCTGAGACTCCGAGAAGTAATGCCTCCTGATTGACGGACAGCCTAGAACACAGAGCAGGCCGGACGCGGCTCTGATCACGTTATGGCAATGCGGTGGAAATGAGATCCCTCTGAGATGTCTAAGGAGCGTTTTGTCCCTCTGGCTTCAGAGAGGGGTAGATGACAGCACTGAGGGAAGAGGCAAAGGGAGGCCCGGCGACAGTCGGACAAGCACAGAGAAGGCCTCAGAGGGCTGGTTTAGCAAAGGGCGAGGTAAGGATGGCAGAAAGACAGGTCTACAGAAGGGGGTGACAGCGCTTCTACAGGAAACGACACTCGAGCAGCCGGCATCCGGTGAGGTTCGCGCTGTTTCCACCATGTGGCTTTTAAGCAGCATAATGCCATCTGGCAACTCCCTCCCAGAAGCCTGAGTCAGCTCGGTTCTGAGAAGCCCTTTCGGCCACACAGGCTCTTTCAATAAAATATGACCCAAGCGGCGATTGCGAGGTGGCATGGAGGACGCCTCGAGACGCTCGGGGCCAGGAGACACCAGCACAAGAACCCCTCCCCGCTGCGGTCCCGCCCAGTCCCCCCGCTGGGCGCCCGGAAGCGCCCCTCCCCCGGATCTCGGCCTCGCCCCGCGGCGCGCGAGCGTGTCGTCACCCGCGGCCGGCCAATCAGAGCGCGCGACCAAAATAGCCCCTTATAAATGCGTGCGCGCGGGCGCCCCTGGCGTAGAGCCGCGCGCTGGGGCGGGGTTGCGCGCGCAGGTGAGCAGGGTGGAGCGGGGCGGGACCTCGCGCACTTGCTTCCGCCTGCCGGCGGCCGGGGGTTGGGGGCGGCAGCGGCTGCTCCAAAGCGCTCGCGGAAGCTGGGGTTCTGTGTGAGTAAGGGCGCCGCGGCTGGGCTCCGGTTCAACCAGAGTCATCGCTACCCTCCTCCTAAGTGGCTTCCTCTTCCGCGAGAAGCGCCGACCGCAGCCTGCGGCTGGCGGAATCAAAGGGCGCGCTCAAAGAGCAGGCCGCAGCCGAGTTTCCATGGCGACTTCTGTGCCGCTGGAACTACAGTTCATTTAGCCGGCGATAAGCCCTGGAGGAAGTCTAAGATGAATGGGCACGTGTCTCCCCTCTGGGAGCAGGCTCCCGATTATGGGTGGGAGACAGCCGGGTCCACGCCCAGCAGAGGCCGATGGGGATAAGATAGACGTCCTTCCCTGGAGGAAGAGATCAGTGCAGGATGGAAGGCATTTCTCGGGGTCACCTTCTGGGAGGAGGCCACTCTTGAGCTAGCAGGTGGAAAAACAAAGGCTTTGGCGTCGTACACACCTGGGTTCCAGCCTCTGGAACACTGAACACGTCAGCAGGCCTTGGAGTGTTCCCATCTTTAAGATGCAGATGACAGTACATGCCCGATAACATATTTTTGAGGAGTGCCCATGGGTGATTATGCTCATTGTCCCTCATTTCCCTCCCTCCCATTCTCTCCTGCATTTTCTTTCATTTGTCCTCCACTGTTTTATGTTTATTTATTTTTTGGTGAGAAAGATTTGCCCTAAGCTGTCGTCTGTGCCAGTCTTCCTCTCTTTTGTGTGTGGGACGCTGCCACAGCTTGGCTTGATGAGTGATGTGTAGGTGGGCGTGGGAACTGGCAAACCCCAGAGGTGGAAGGCGCACAGGAACTTAACCACCATATCACCAGACCGACCCCTATTACTTCTTTTCTAGTTGAGGTGTAACTTGCATGTAGTCAACTACACAGACCTTAAGAGGATGGCTGGGTGGACTTTCGTGTATGTATACACACGCGATTAGCCCCCAGATGAAGATATAGAATATTTCCATCACCGCAGGTTTCCACCTGCTTCTTCCCAGTCAATACTTGTCACCCCAGAGGTAACCACTATTCTGACCTCTATTGCTGTATGTTAATTTTGCCTATTCTTAAACTTCATGTAGTTGCAATCAAGCAGTGTGCTTTTTTCTGTCTGGTTTCTTTCATCCAACATGATGTCTGTAAGATTCAGCCATGGTATTACATATATCAGTAGTTTATTTATTGCTGGGTAGTATTCTATTGTATGAATATACTACAATTAATTTATCCATTCTACCATTGGTGGACCTTTTGGTGGTTTTCAGTTTTTGGCTGTTATGAATGAAGCTGCTGTGAACATCAGTAGGATCTTTTGGTGAATAAATGCATTCCATTTAGTTGGGTATACACCTACGAGTGAAATTTTTGTATCATAGGATACCTGTGTGTTTAGTTTTAATAGACAGTGCCTAGCAGTTTCCTGAAAAGGTTAAATCAATTTATGAAAGTTAGTTACTTCACATCCTTGCCAACAGTTGGCATTAACAGTCTTTTTAATTCTTGGTGAATACATAGCAGTATTCTCTTGTGGTTTTCATTTGTATTTCACTAATGAATAATGATATTGAACCTTTTCATATTATTAGCCATTTGAGTATCTTTTTGTGTTTGTGTGTGAAACAATTATTCAAGTCTTCCATTTTTTTTTTTTTACTGAGCTCATCAGTCTTTCCTATGGTTTCTAGGAATGCTTTTTATTTTCTGGACACGAGTCTTTTGCTAGGCATATGTATCAGAAGTATATTCTGCCAGTCTGTGCCTTGCCCATTCAGTTTCTTATGATGTCTTTGTTTTATTTTGTTTTTAAAATAAACATACAGGGCTGGCCTGGTGGCACAATGGTTGAGATTGCACGTTCTGCTTTGGTGGCCTGGGGTTCACCGGTTTGGATCCCGGGTGTGGACATGGCACTGCTTGTCAAGCTATGTTGTGGCAGATGTCCCACATATAAAGTAGAGGAAGATGGGCATGGATGTTAGCTCAGGGCCAGTCTTCCTCAGTAAAAAGAGGAGGATTGGCAGCAGATGTTAGCTCAGGGCTAATCTTCCTCAAAAAAAAAAAAAATACAATGACATCAAGTTTTAAAAATTTAAAGTTCTCTGAGATTTGACACATGTATAAACAGTGTAATAACCACTGTGATCAGGATCCAGAACAGTTCCATCACCCCCAAAAAACTCCCCTGTGCTGCCCCTTTGTAATCATATCCTGAGCCAGCCCTGTGGCCTAGTGGTGAAAGTTTGGCGCTCTCACTGCTTTGATGGCCCAGATTCGCTTCCCGGTCTCACAACCATGCCACCCATCTGTCAGTAGCCATGCTGTGGCAGCAGCTCACACAGAGAAACTAGAAGGACTTACAACTAGGATATACAAACATGCACTGGGGCTTTGGAGAGGGGAAAAAAAAAGGAAGACTGGCAACAGATGTTAACTCAGGGCAACTCCTTCCCTGCAAAAAAAAAAAAAAAAAAGGATATTAAACTAATTAGGCTTATTTGATATGCTAAATTGCATGGGCGACATAAAAAAAAAAGAGTAATCATATCCTTCCCCCATCTGTAACCTCTCAGAACCACTAATCTATTCATTACCGCTGTAGTTTTCCCTTTTCTAGAATGTTATATAAATGAATCATATAGTGGCTGGCCTCAGAGTCTGGCTTCTTTCACTCCGCATAATGCCTGTGAGATTCATCCATGTAGCTGCACGTATCAATAGCCACTCCTTTTTATCCCTCAGTAGTTTTCCATTGTATAGATGTACTACTCGTTTATTCACTTGTTAAAGGAAACTTGGGTCGTTTCCACTTTCTGACAGACTGGCACTGCAGTAAACATTGTGAACAGGTCTTTGTGTAAACATATGTTTTCATTTCTCCAGATTAAATAACCAGGAGGGGGTTGCTGGGTCGTTTGGCAAGTGTGTGTTTAACTGTATACAAATCTGCTAGACTGTTTCCCAGGGAGGACCATTTTGTGTTCCTATCAGCAGTGTGTGAGTTAAGATGCTCTGTGTCCTCGCCAGCACTTGTTATTATCACTGTTTTTATTTCAGTGCTTCTAATAGGTGACTGTGGTATCCCATTGAGGTTTTAATTTGCATTTTCCTAATGGCTAGTGATGTCGAGCACCATTTTATGCACTTATTTGCCGTACATTTATTCTCATTGGTGAAAGACTTGTTCAAGCCTTTTGCCCATTAAAAAAAAATCAGCTTGTTTTCTTACTGCTGAATTTTGAGAGTTCTTTATGTATCTGGATACAAGTTCTTTATTAAAAGGACTATCTTTCTGCCATTGAATTGACTTTGCACCTTTGTGAAAAATCAGTTGGCCGTATTGTGTGCTTGTTACCCATCTGTTCCTGCATGTATGCTTTTTCCTGGTAGCCCTTAACTTATTAATCATAGTTATTTTATTCCCTGTCTGATAATTCCAAACTCTGTGTTGTATCTGAGTCAGGTTCTGATGCTTGCTCTGTCTCTTCAGACTGTATTTTTTTCTGCCTTTTGTCTTGTAATTTTTTGTTGAAAGCTGGATGTGATGTATCAGGTAATAGGAACTGGGGTGATTAGGTTTTTAGTATGAAGTTTTACATTAATGTGGCCAGGAGTCAGCCTGTGTTTAATGTTTCCTGTAGCTGGAGGTCCAAAGGCTTCCTCTAGTTTCTGTGTTTTTTTCCTTAATGGTTTCCTGTTGTGTCTGGGTTTCCCTAAGAATTCCTTCTCAAGCAGAGTCTGTGTTTTGCAGCTAGCTCTCTCACTTGTAACGTGCTGTTACGACCTACTGGAGCCCTGCTGATGTAAGATGTGAGAGAAGAAAGGTGTTCTCTAACCCTGTGATTGAATCTCAGTTTTTCAGTGGGCCTGAGTCCTTGGGCTGTGACCTTCAGAGCCAGTTCTGAGCCCTTTTTTTTTTCTTCCCTTACCTGAGACAGGAAGCCCAGAGAGGGCTGGAGTGGGCTAATTGCCATTCCTCCAAGTGAGACAAGAGTCTGGGAAAGTAGTTTCCCCTAGAAGGCAGGCCTGGACTGTGGAGACCTCTCTGGGTGTTTTTCAGAATAGTTACTTTTCCCCTTCACCTGCTGAAACCATGGTGAGGCTCCTGGAGATAAACCCAGGAAAGTGTGGGACCCCTCTAAGACTGGGCCCCCAGGAGAGCTGAGACCAGAAGTTCTGCTGATGAATTTTTAAGTTGGGAAGTTTTACAGTTATTTTTCTCTTATCGGTTTCTGCTTTCCGTTGTGGTGATAGAACATACTTTGCGGATTTCAGTTCTTTTAAATTTATCAAGTTTTGTTTTATGATCCTGGATATTGGTGGATATTTTGATGAATGTTCCTGGGAAGAATGTATCAGGTGAAATATTCTACAAATATCAATCAGGGTAGTTGAGTCAGGTTTTTCAGTTCTGTATCCTTGCTGATTTTCTGTCTGTTTGTTCTCTTGCTTACTGAGAGAGGAGTGGTGAACTCTCTACCTATAATTGTGGATGTGTCCATTTCTCCTTTGAGTTTTACCATTTTTTGCTGCATGTATTTTGAAGCTCTGTTGTCAGGTGCATAGACATTTAGAAAGGCTGTGTTATCTTGGGGACCCTTTTATCATTTGAAGGACAGTGAAGGGTCTGAAGTTTTACCCTAGTTGCAAGCTAACAAGTTAGCCTGCCACATTTTCATGGATGCTGGCAGAAGACATAGGCTCCTGGGTCAGTGACACAGGACTTTATTAACTATAAGAGCAGTAGCCACAGTGTCAGCATTTGCGCCAGTTTCTTGAGCCCCATTTCCCACAGGATGCACATGCAGAGGATTACATCACCCCAGAGGATCTCTGAGATTGGGGAACCCAAATCTTTAATAACGGGCAGCAAACCTTCCCGACCTTTGCTCCAAAGGGAGACACTATTGTTCTTATACTAGACTGCAGGCAAAGCAGCCTGTTGCTCCAGAGGGAAGCGCTTGCTTTTTCCAATGCTGTTGACTATACAAACATCCTTGAAAAGAGAGTCCAGATCCAAGACAGTCGTTGCCACTGCTCACAAGATGTTCAGAAATGTGAGAGCCTTTGGAGAACCATCTTTCAACAATGATGTCCCTCTTTATCCCTGGTAATTTTTCTTGCTCTGAACTCTACTTTGGTCTGATATTAACCTGGCTATGTCAGCTTTATCTTGGTCAGTTTGCATGACATGTCTGTTTCCATCCTTTTATTGTTAACCCACTTACATTCTTATATTTAAGATGGGTTGTGTGTTTGTGTGTGTGCCTTTCGTTTTGTAGACGGCATATGATTTGGTCTTGTTTTATTATCCACTCTGAAAATCTTTTATCTTTTAATTGGTGTGTTGAGCAAACTATGCCTGTGGGTCAAATCTGGCCAGCTGTGTATTTTTTTAAATAAAGTTTTATTGAAACACAGCCATGCCCACTTGTTTGTGTCTTTTCTATGGCTACTTTTCCCTACAAAACCAGAATTGAGTAGTTGCAACAGAGACCAGATGACTGAGAAATCCCCAGATATTTATTGTCTGGAACTTTATTGAAAAAATTTGCTGAATCCTGGTTTAGATCATTTACATTTAATGTAGTTATTGATATATCTGGATTTAGGTTATTTTTTATTTTATTATTTCATTTCTGTTTGTTCCCTCCGTTTTATATTCATTTTCTCTTTTCTGCTTTGTTTTCAATTATTTATTTTTTAGTATTCCATTTTAATGTTCTATTGTGTTTTTAAATTATATCTCTGTACATATTTTTAGTGGTTGCTCCAAGGATTATAATAATGTGCATACTTAACATTTCACAGTCTAATTAGAACTAATATTTTATCACTTCAAGTGAAATGTAGAGATGTTACCACCATGTCGATCCCTTTACTTTTCCTCCTTTATGTTGGAATATCTGTTTACTTAGATATTCTTTAGTTTCTCTAAGAAATGTCTTACAGTTACAAGCATAGAGATTAGGTACCTTTTGTTGTTAGATTTATTCCTAGGTATTTGTATTTTTGATGCTATTATAAGTGGTAGCTACGTTTTTTCATTTTCAAATTTTTTGTTGTTGATATATGGAAATATGATTGATTTTTGTATATTGACCTTATGGCCAGTGACTTTGGTGAATTTGTTAATTCTGATAACTTGTTTATTTTTTCTATGTTTATAATCATGTCATCTGCAAATACAGTTTTACTCCTCCCTGTCTCATCTTTGTAGCTTTCATTTTGTTTTCTTGCCTTACTGCAGTGTCAGGGCCTCCAGGACAATGGTGAATAGAGGTGGTGATGGTGGACACTCCTCAAAGGACGTGGAAGGATGAGGGGGCTTCCTCTCCACTGTGTTCTCTTCAATTCAGTACTGATTTTGTTTGGCATGCTCTAACGTGGGCCCTTGGAGGGACTGAGGGTACCTTGCTTATTTCTAAAGACGTAATGCAGTCTTTTATAGGCTTCAGAGGCCAGAGGTATATAGATGCCCCTAAAATATATATGCCTTTGTTCAGATTAGAAGCAGACACCACTTTGGTCAGACCACTAAAAAAAGATGCTCTTTTCTCTGGACTGGTGTAGACCTGGCCATGACTCAGGGTTTGGTGAGCTGAGCATGAGCTGGATTTCAGCCTCTGTCCCCTTGGCTGGGCCTTTGTGCAGTGCACACATTGTACTCTGTTTGGAGAGGAAGTCAGGCCAGAGGACTGGAGAACACCATCAACCTGCCATGGGGAGGTGGGTCCCAGCTCATCAGTGTCAGCACTGGGAGCGGGGGTTGGGGGGGGGCATCTTTTAATGCTTCTCAGGGTTTCTGGCTCCAAATCACTGACCTAAATCTCTGATATGCAACTGACATTAAATACCATACATTGCTTGTGAAATAATTTCAAATTCTGATAATTATGAGAGAAGAGTGGAGGATTGTCATCACTCCTGTCTTGTGTTTCTTTGGTGTCCTCTTGCCTTCATCACTGTTACTTCCCACCTGCCTGTTTCTCCTAATTAGATCATACATCCATCAGCTTGGTCCATGTGAGAAGAATTTGAATGTACAGGGTCAGCTGCATTCACAGAAGGCCATGGAGGCAGCAAGCTAGGTTTGGAGAATTAATTGGAGTTCTCACTTCCCTCTCATATGGCCCATTAACCCTCTTCTGCTCTTATCTGATGCAATCCACCTGGGGACATGCATTCCCTCCTGTTTTTTGTTAAGGGTGTTTAAGAACTTTCTGTTATAAAATTACGTTGGAAGGAAAAACACATTAAGTGATTACCAGCTCTTAACACCATTCTGGGACTTCATTAACACATTATTGTGTATTTATCACTTAGCTTTCTGATGACCCAGCATACTTAAGTTTTGTTGGTGAGAGCAAGTGGAGAGGTATGAAGAACAAGAAACACTGCCAGGGAAGTTTCTTCATCTGCAAAATGAAATTGTGTATACGAAATTTTCTTTTCCAACTCCAACATCCAGGATTCCCCGCGTTATCTGCAGAATAGTGGGAGGAAGGTAGGTGAGAAGCTAAGCAGGGATGTAACCTGATACTGTAGGGGTCCACCCACCACACCCTGGGCTCAGGAAAGGGAGGCCGTCCCATCTACAGTGCTCTCCTTCCCACAGGTCCCAGACATTCCACCCCCAGCCCAGTGGGACTTTTCTAGTCTATCTAAAGCCATGGCAGAGTGAGCCGGCATGGGGGAGAGGTGTTAATGTTGATGGCGGTGCCTGTCATGAGACATTGAAGACTCTCCCATTACCCTGGGCCAAGTGCCAGCCCTGCATCTGCGCATCATTTTTACAACTGTTGACTCTATCTTCTCTTGCAACGGGCTATGAGCTTCTTGAGCAGACGCTCTCTCTTGCCCATCTTTTCCATCTCTAGCTCTTTGCACGGGGACTGCCACATAGTAAGTGCTCAGCTGATGTTCAGTGAGTGAACGAATGGGAAGGGGCAGTGAATCAACATTCCCCAGGTTTATACATCAGCACCAACTTCCATTCGTCCCTCATTTGAACCCCTCATGTCCAACTAGGCACTAAAATCCAATGATTCTTATTTCGCAATGTCTGTTTTCCTGGTTGCCTCCTTAAGTCCTTTCTCTCCTGGGGAGTAGCATACAGCCTAGCTTCCTCATCACCAACTCTCCCTTCCTTATCCGTCCTGTGCAGATCCGTCCATCTTCCTAAAGTACATTTTCAGCTTATCACTGGGCTGCTCAGAGCATTTGACTCCCTCTCACTTACAAGATATAATCCAAATTAATCAGCTCACTCTTTCATATCCTCCCATCCCATCCAGCCTGTCAATAAATGTATCTTGAGCTTCTATTTACACTCTGGGGAAAAAGAGCTCCACCTACATTCTCTGCTCTGGCCAGATGAGTTTCGTCATTTTCCTGCCTCTGAGCCCTTGCAGACTGTCTCCCTGCCTGTCCCAACTGCTTGCATCTTTCCAGAACTTAGTAAGCCCACCTCCCCCAGAGACGCCCCTTGGGCATCCCAGGCCACCTCAGACTGTCTCTTCAGTAGCACTTGTTCACTAGTCTGAGTGTAGAATGGGGTTGAATCAATGCTGACATGATTTTAAATTCTGTTAGCGACCCCCAGCCATTCCAAGCAGGAACAAGTAAGAGCAGTGACTGGAGTGGGAAGTGGAGTTGGGTCAAGGTCTTAGAGCAGCAGAATAGGGTGCAGCTCGTGTGGACTGATGTTAAAGGTGTTACGCAGGCTTCCCAGCCTACCAGTAACACACCTGTGCACCAGTTGATCCTTTCTGCAGAAATCTACAACCAGAGAATCTCACCTTAGATTCTGAGCCTCCTAAGGGCTCTGAGCTCTAAGTGCTTTTAAACTCAATCTGAAAGAGTCTACAGAGCCTTTCCTGGGAACAAGTGTTGAAAGGGAGGAGGAGCATGGAAAGCCCAGGCCCTGGTGGCCTGAGGTAACCCCTCTCTCCTGCGCGGCCCTGTGCCCAGGATCCACCTTGTGTGTAGTGCTGGAGAGAATCCAGTGCATGCTGCCTAGATGTGTGCCAGGGCACATTCCCTTTCTTGGCTGCCTCTTTCATAATTTGTTATCAAGAAAAAAGATTCCCAACAAAATCATGTTTATTGCACAATCCTAAAGGTGATAAATTACCCAAGATGATCATAGACCAGGGTGGGTTGACCCAAGATCACCTAAGACCAGGGTGAATTGACCTAAGATCAAAAGTGAACAGGACCTGCTGGGAACTGGTGGGTATTGTGTACTTTCTACTATGGCGTGTAGTTTAAGTACTGTAAAGTACAAACAAAATACCCTCTTGCTCTTATTGCGAAATAATACACATTTGTTGTAAAAATAAAAAATGTAGAAACTACAGACAAGCAAAAAATAAAAATCATCCCTAACTCTATCATATTTGAGTGTGTGTTATTGTCTTTTATGTTCCTCCTGCCCTCCTTCCCTTCCTTTTCTTTCTTTCCTTCCTCCCATCCTTCCTTCCTTCCTTCTGTTTCTCTCCTCCTTCCTTTATACTTTTGCAATGGGAGATATTTAACTATTGTCTCTGCTTAGGAATTCCTTGAACTAGGTGCTTTCAGTATCTGTGCTCCCCACCTCTTACCTCCATTCCCCTCCTCTCCTTGGGCATATCCTTCTCTGCCTTTTTCATGCCCTAGGATGATTCAAGATGAGGTCATCCACATGGGTAGGGACAGAGACCAAGCCAAGGCTCAGTGTAAAGATGGACATTGCCGATGACCTCAGGAAAGCCCTCACTGGACTCTAAAGGCAGGGCAGCTGGGACAGCCCTGGGCTCCGCTCAGGCAGGAATGTGGACTGGAAGAAGCTGGAGACCCCTGAGTGTTAGCTCTGCTGCCACTCAGATGACTCCTTTGTCCTACGCTCTCCAGACAGCCAACACATGACCGACCATCTGCTCCAGTATGATGGTAGTGGTGTTTGGGGGCAGAAAATGGGCTATATTGGCAGAAAGATTTTAGTTTTTATGAGATTTAACATGCAGACAATAAAGTACATGAACAACACTCATCTTAAGTTCCTAGCTCAATAAAGTTTTACATTTGTGGGCACCTGTGTGACTACCTCCAAGCTCAAGATATAAAACGTTTCCAGCACCCTAGAAGTTTTGCTTATGTTCCTTCCCAGTGAATATTCATTCTTCCTCCTCCTATACATGTAAAGGTAAACACCATTTTGATTTATTTCAACATGTAGTTTTTTATGTCTGGCTTCTTTTGTTCAAAATAATGTCCGTGAGATTCATCCGTATTCTTCGTTAATATTTTGACAATATTATCTTATCAACCTCTTATTTGACCAAAAATAAAATCTTCTTGTGTATATTGTTTATAACTGATCTTTTCATTCAATATATTGGCAAGTTTCTCTTGTCATTAGCATTCTACTAAGGTTTTTAAAAGTCTGGATAATGTTCTATATTATGTATGTGCCATAATGTATTTGACCAGACCTTAGTTGTTGAACATGAGATCATTTTCTTTTTTAAAAAATACAGGGGCCATCCTGGTGGCGCAGCGGTTAAGTGCACACCTTCTGCTTCTCAGCGGCCCGGTGTTTGCCGGTTCGGATCCTGGGTGCAGACATGGCGCTGATCGGCAAAAACCATGCTGTGGCAGGCGTCCCACGTATAAAGTAGAGGAAGATGGGCATGGATGTTAGCTCAGGGCCAGTCTTCCTCAGCAAAAAGAGGAGGATTGGCAGTGGTTAGCTCAGGAATCTTCCTCAAAAAAAAAAATTCATTGAACATTCTTGTAAATAAATCTTTGTGCACATCCGTAATTATTCCTTTAGGATAAACTCTTGGAAGGAGAATCACCAGGTCAAAGGTCATACACGTTCTTAAAGCTTGGTTTTCCAGAAAGGTTGTACTAATTTTATATCATCAGCAACAGTGAATGAGCGTCTGTTCCCTTAAATCTTTACCATTACTGGGCATTATATTTTGAATATTTGCCAATGTAATAGATGAAATGTATCTGAAAAAATAATAAAAAATGTTTAAAAGGTATCATTTTAATTTGCATTTCTTCAATTACAAATATGGTCAGATCCTTTTACATATCTTTATTCCTCACTTTTGGTTAGACTGCTGATGTCTGTGTCAGGTAGGACTCAGTTGTAGGTAACAGAAACCACTCCTATTTTAGGGAGAAAGCTTTGACAAAGGGAATTTGCTCTTACAAAATCTCTGGAAGAGCTGGCGGAGGGGGACGTGCTGGGCTTCCAAGAATGACTCTGAGAACAGCAGCGGCGCTGGCGCCCAGGAGCCTGCTGCTCTTGCTGCAGTCGGCTTCACTCTAGATGTTGGGCAACTGCTGCCACAGCTGTTGACCCTTGAGCTGTGCCAGATCTGCCAGAGCTTCACCAGCAAAAACTGATGCCCTGTGCCCCGCTCCCAAGACACACCATGCTGTTAACTAGACTAGAACCTCTGCTAATCCTACCACCGGAACAAACAACTACATCGTGAAAACAACCCAAATACAAATACCTAGAAATGCCAGGTTAAATGTAACAAACATCTTTTTAAATACTCACTTGAGGTCAGAAGGTCAAGGAAATTCCCAGAGGTCACAAGTGGAAAGAGAGCTGGAAATTGGAGTTGTCAGCAAATGCTGAAGTTACCGCCATGCTGGGGGTATTTGCCAATCTGGTAATCTACATGCTTGGATGGCCCTGTGGACTCGGTAGACCATGCTCTGGAGAGACACCTGCAAGTTAGGGAGGTGAAACTGAGAACTCCGAATGGTTCCAAGGCCCTCAAAGGGCTGGGTCCTCTGGGAAAGAATGGACTGAATAAAAGGAAAAAAAAAATTGGACCTTTAACAAAGAAAAATAAGAAAATTTGTCTTTGCTCATGCTCTGAGTGGGGGAAAATGGCTTGCAAGCGTTTGTAACCACATATCTCCACTTGTGTGATTTTGGAGTTTGAGGTTTGAATCTACAGTGAGTGATCCGAGAAGTTAATTTTATGATCCTGAGTTGGCATCAATTCTGGACACCGGACCGAAGCAATGCAGATCTTTCTGGAGGGACATAGTCTCAACCTAGGCCTCATAGGATTCCCGCAGATAAACCCCAGCTGAACTTAAGCTCTCATTCCGAAATTTAAAAACACGTGAAGAAACAAGTCCCCACAAATTAGAGTTAGCAAAAACTCCTAAGAAGTTAAGATACTGGGTTTATCAAATGCAGACTATAAAATAAATATGCCTAAAATATTTGGTTAAATTTAAAAATATACAGAAGAAAGGAACAAGAGAGATTATGTAATATAATCATATAATATGCATACAAAAAAGTACCAAATTAAAAGCATGTAGCCTGATGAATTTTCACAGTCTGAACACATCTGTGTAACCAACACCCATAACAAGAAACAACATTACCAGTACCCCAAATGGCACCGCTCATCAGGCCACGCTGAGGCGGCGTCCTACATGCCACAACTAGAAGGACCCACAGCTAACAATATACAACTATGTACTGGGGGGCTTTGTGGAGAAAAAGGAAAAATAAAATCTTTAAAAAAAAAAGTGAGCAATTACTACCAACAGATCCTCACATAAAAATCTTCTAAAGGAAATAATTCATATAGAAGGAAAATAATTCCAGAAGGAAGTTCAGAAATGCAATAAGGAAAACTGAGCAAAGGAATGGGTAAATGTATGTGAAAATGTTCACCAACCTCAATCTAATAATAATAATAATAATAATAATAATAATAATAATAATAATATCTGGTTTGGGGGTTAAAAAACAAAATTAAAATCCTGGATCACAGAAACATGTAAGAAGGGAAAGGGGAAATTACAGTTAAAATATTTTAAGGTCTTCATATTTTTAGGAAGAATAGTAAAGATGATTATTAATTTTATACTTTGTTAATTATGAATGTTAAAAATCAAAGGCTAACCACTAAAAGAAGAGAATTAGTGCAGTGTTTCTTGAAGTGTCTCCCAAGGACCAGCATTATCAGCATTATCTGGGAATTTTTTAGAAATGCAAATTCTTGGGCTCTGTTCCAGAAATCTAAATCAGAAACTCCGCCAATCTGTGTTTTTTTTTCTTTGAGGAAGATCAGCCCTGTGCTAACTGCTGCCAATCCTCCTCTTTTTGCTGAGGAAGACTAGCCCTGAGCTAACATCCATGCCCATCTTCCTTTACTTTATATGTGGGACACCTAACACAGCATGGTGTGCCAAGCAGTGCCATGTCTGCACCCGGGATCCCAACCGGCGAACACTGAGCCGCCAAAGCAGAATGTGCACACTTAACCGCTGTGCCACCGGGCCGGCCCCTGCCAATCTGTGTTTTAACAAGCCCTCCAGGTGTTTCTGACGCCACTAAAATTTGAGAAACACAGAATTAAAGTATGTACATTTGAACTCAAAGGGAGGAAAAACAACTAAATAAAACCTTTCAATCAATCAAGTCAGAGAAAGAGAAAAAAGTAGAAGCATAGAATAAGCAGGGTTAAAGAACAAAATAGGAAATAATTCCAAATACGTCAATAACAATAATAATGAATTTTGATCTACAGCACTTGCCCCTTAAGACAGATTTTCAGATTCATTTTTAACACATCTACCTGTATGCCGTCTACAAGAGACAACAAAAAGTTGAAAGTAAAAGGACGACAAAATAAATACCAGGCAAATAGGAAGACACAATTTCATAAAGATATCCATTCTCTCCAAATTAATCTATAAATTCAATTCCAACTCAAATCTAATCAAAGTCCCAACCAGGGTTTTCTTGGGTCTTGACAAGCTGATTTTACGTTTCTGTAGAAAAGCAAAGAGCCAGAGTAACTAGGTTTGAAGAAGCACGAAGTCTGGGATTACTCTACTAGGTATAACTATTTGTTATAAAGGCCTAATAATGCAGAGTGGTATTGGTGAAGACACGGACAAATAGATGAATGGTTTAGAGTGAAAAGCACAGAAAAATGCGCATGCATACATGGAAATTTGATACACATCAGAGGGCATGGAAAATCAGAGGGGACAGAATGGTGTCCAGACAATTGGTTATTCAGATGGGAAAAAATCAGACTGAATCTTCACACTATAAACACAATTCAGTTCCAGGGTGGACTAAAGAGCTAAATAGCAAAGATAAAGTGTCCAGCTTTAAGAAGAAAATAGTTATGAACTCGGAAAGATTTCTTATGAGTCACAAAAAGCATAAATAACAAGAGAAAGACTGATAATTTCACTCATAGTAAATTTAAAAACTTTGCATCAAAAGATGAGATTAAAGAGTAAAAAGATAAGCCGTTGACTCTGAGAAGGTATGTGCAACATATTTTACCCACAGGTAAATTAACCTTGAGGTTGCAGGAAGGTTAATATAGAAAATATATGAAGATCTAACATTAATAGAAAAGACACACAACCTCATAGGAAGACAGGCACTTCACTGAAGGAGAAAACTAAATGGTAAATTAACATTAAAACAATTACTAGTAAAAGGAGCCAAGGGCATACAATGGAGAAAAGAAAGTCTTTTCAACAAACGGTGCTGGGAAAACTGGAAAGCCACATGTAAAAGAACGAAAATTGACCATTCTTTCTCACCATTCACCAAAATAAACTCAAAATGGATCAAAGACCTAAAGGTGAGACCTGAAACCATAAGGCTTCTAGAAGAAAATGTAGGCAGTACACTCTTTGACATCAGTATTAAAAGGATCTTTTCGGACACCATGTCTTCTCAGAGAAGGGAAACAATAGAAAGAATAAACAAATGGGACTTCATCAGACTAAAGAGCTTCTTCAAGACAAATGAAAACAGGATTGAAAGAAAAAAACAACCCGCTAACTGGGAAAAAATATTTGCAAGTCATATATCTGACAAAGGCCTAATATCCATAATATATAAAGAACTCACACAACTCAACAACAAAAAAATCAAACAACCCGATTAAAAAATGGGCTGGAGACATGAACAGACATTTCTACAAAGAAGATATACAGATTGCCAATAGGCACATGAAAAGATGTTCATCATTGCTGATCATCATGGAAATGCAAATCAAAACTACACCAAGATATCACCTTACACCCATTAGAATGACAAAAATAACTAAAACTAATAGTAACAAATGTTGGAGAGGTTGTGGAGAAAAAGGAACCCTCATACACTGCTGGTGGGAATCCAAACTAGTGCAGCCACTATGGAAAACAGTATGGAGATTCCTCAAAAAATTAAAAATAGAACTACCACACGACCCAGCTATCCCACTACTGGGTATCTACCCAAAGAGCTTGAAGTCAGCAATTCCAAAAGTCCTATGCACCCCAATGTTCATTGCAGCATTATTTACAATAGCCAAGACATGGAAGCAACCTAAGTGCCCATCAACAGATGAATGGATAAAGAAGATGTGGTACATATATACAATGGAATACTACTCAGCTGTAAAACAGAACAAAATCGTCCCATTTGCAACAACATGGATGGACCTTGAGGGAATTATGTTAAGTGAAATAAGCCAATTAGAGAAGGACAATCTCTGTATGACTCCACTCATATGAGGAATTTAAAAATGTAGACAAGAGAACAGATTAGTGGCTACCAGGGGAAACTGGGGGTGGAGGGGTGGGCACAAAGGGTGAAGTGGTGCACCTACAACACGACTGACAAACAATAATGTACTACTGAAATTTCACAAGATTGTAACCTATCACTAACTCAATAAAAAAAAATAAAAAAAATTACTAGTAATCAGGAAAATGAACATTAAAACCACAATGAAACATTTCACACCCTTCAGATTGGTGAAAATTCAAAATCTAATGATACCAACTATTGGTATGAATATGAAGCCATTTGCACCATTGAGAGTGTAAGTTGGTACCCACTTGGTAGAACAATTTGGAAATATACATATGGTAAGATCCAGTAATCCTTTAGGTATGTACTCTGGACACACCACCCTTGCACATGACAAGGAGACATGTATAGGAATACCTTAAGTATCATTCTTTTATAGTGGAATGGAAACAAATGTCCATGATCAGGAGAATGGGTAAATAGATTGTTGGCTATTCATATAGTGGAATACTAAATCGCAATGAAAATGAACAAACTTGAGTATGGTGGTCAACATGGATAGATCACACAAGGTTGAGTGGGAAATGTGAAGTGCAGAAGTATACATATGGTATACTAGTACTGATCTTAAAGTGGGGCCCCTGTGCTGGGTCCCCCTGTCTAGGAGTTCCTGCACTTCAGAGCACCTTTCTTGAAATTGCCTGCCTCCCCCTCCAGTGCCTGGGACCAGCTGGGGCTGGCTGCTGTCTGGGCAGTGTGTTCTGAACTTGGACAGACACCTGGATGGACCTGCCCTCCCTCCAGCCCCCTGCATAGCACGTTAGGTTGACCAGAAGCCCTGAGAAGCTCTGGCCTGTGCCTTCATGTGCCAAGCCTAGTTTCCAGAAAAGATTGTGAACTGTCGGCTCCTGCTGGCTGCTATGGTTTTCCTTTCATGGCATAGAATAGGACTGGGCTGCCAGTATGGTGCTGACACAGTATTTTGGGCAACAGAGACTCCACAAAAAATACTCGCCTAGGAACCAACCCATACACCTTTGGGCAGCCCTGCAGTTTTACATTCATATGAAGCTTTAAATGTACAAAATAATACCTAAATAGAGTTTAGTAATTGTGGGGGACTGGAATTGGCCACCCCAAGATGCATCTATTTGGCATGAAGATTATTTTGGGCTGGTTACTTTTAAGAAACTGCAGACAGGGGAGAAGCTCTGAAGAGTAGAAGTTACCGCTTGTAAGAGACATTTCCATTTGTAAGGGAAATCATCTGTAAAGGTGTCTCCCCCTCTGTACCAGGAAGAGGGGGATGACCTTATCTCTAGAAACTCTTATCAATGCGGAAGGCAAGGACTTAAATCTGCATAATAATCTAATCATGTTTACTGTGCTTTTCTGGTAATCTCGCCTGACTCCCCCACCACCAACATCCTCCTTTGTCTTTAGCTAAAGATGATATTTAAGGTAACAGCTCAGCTATTTTGGTGAGTTGCTCAGTTTTCCTGGGTTTCGCCCATGTATACATGTTATAAAGCTGTGTTTGATTTTCTCCTGTTATTCTGTCTCAGCTCAATTTCTTTCTTTCTTTTCTTTTTTTTTTTTTTTAAGGAAGATTAGCCCTGAGCTAACATCCGCCACCAATCCTCCTCTTTTTTCTGAGGAAGACTGACCCTTAGCCCATCTTCCTCTACTTTATATGTGGGACACCTGCCACAGTGTGGCTTGAGAAGTGGTGCATAGGTCTGCACCCAGGATCCAAACTGAAAGCCCTGGGCCGGTGAAGTGGAACATGGGAACTTAGGTGAGCCCCATCGTGTCAATTTAATTCACAGCCCAGCCAGAAGAACCTAGAGAGTGTAGAGGATTGCTCTTCCTCCCCTACATAATATATGCACAGTTAGTAGAAGAAGTCCATGGAAATGAGGACACTCAATTCAAAGATAGGAGTTGCTTCTTGAAGGGAGGGAAGAGAATTAGATTAGGGTTAGGGCCACCCTGGGAACTATTCGTGAAATGTTTTATTTCTTAAACTGAGAGGTGGGGAATAACAGGTGTTGATTGTATTACTTTTTATGCCTTTGAGTATGTTTGAAATATTTATTTTTTTAAAAAATGAAGAAAGAAAAGAAAAGCCATTTGAGGCCCCCCTGCCTTTGTCGGGCCTCGCAGGTGGGGTGGCTGAACTGCTCTGGTCCCTGGGACAGCCACCCTGTTGAATCTTTACCTTCTCCCCTGAGAAGATGCCCCTCCTCTGCCTGTTGCCTCTGTCTCAGCAGTCGAGTGTGTAAACAGATCCTTGTGTGGCTCATCAGTGCTCTCGTTAGTCCCTTCCCCAGCAAATACTTGTTAAACACTTAAATCTTCCAAATGGAAAAAAAAAAATTCCACGGTAAAGCTAAGTGTGAAAGTCATCCAAAATTCTGAGTCTTGGGCAAGACTGTTGAAAAATCGTTCCCCACTGAAACTTAATGGACTACGTTCAATCACAGGGAACTTCCACTGCTTTCATACGGATCTTAAATATTTAGATGTAGGTAGTAATCATGTGACGATCCTTTCCAGTCTCCTGTGAAATCTCTGGAGATAAATAAACCACACTGGGAAATGGTCCCCTTGCTCAGTTCCCTTCTGGAAGTGACGCCTCCCTGTATTGTAAACATCTTCTCCTCTGTGTGGTTTCAGTTCCAAGCCAAACCAGTTGGGCCGCATGCTTTCCTACCTTTCCACAGACCGATCCCGAATCTACTCGCCAGGTCTTTAAAATTCATTTGATTCTTTCTTTACTTAAAGGCCTCTTTCTTTTGAAAGCCTTTGAGTGAATCATGAAATTAACATCTAAAAAGGCTTAGCAGCAACGGAGCCCAGGAAGGCTGGGGGGCGGTTGACCCACCACTCCAGAGCTGTGCGTCGGGAGAGCAGTTTGCCTAGGGAAGGGGGTTTCGAGCATGAAAAGCAGCGGCCCCGGAGACGTGGAGGTACCCGAGCATGAAAAGCAGCGGCCCCGGAGACGTGGAGGTACCCAGGCTGGGCGGCAGTAGCACCCCCGGCCTGTGCCCCAAACGCCCGCCTCCTCCTCT
This sequence comes from Equus quagga, assembly GCF_021613505.1. Taxonomy (NCBI): domain Eukaryota; kingdom Metazoa; phylum Chordata; class Mammalia; order Perissodactyla; family Equidae; genus Equus; species Equus quagga. The sequence goes on along the minus strand of NC_060274.1, from coordinate 9,113,463 downwards.
CAGTCCCCAACTTTCCCCGATGATTCTCACGGACAGCTGATTAGAGAACAACCTCCCTCCTTTGTGTTCAATCCTTTCTCCAGCTCAATGCTCAGAAAATGTTTAAGAAAAAGAATGAAGGAAGCCTTTTTTAAGCTACTTTCACTTCCCTAAATTTTTGATTGCTTCAGTTAGGTGTAAAATACCTTTGAATTTTCATTTTCAATTCTATTTCACCCTTGTTCCGTAAAATGTGAGACTGTAGACATTTTCTTTTTACTGAAAAAGAAAAGATTGGCTTTAGGACTCACTTTCAAAGTGTTTGATTGATTCGAGCTTCGTTTAGTATTCAAGAACACTGCTGGCAGGTTTTCCACTTTTTTTGTTTTTGTCCTAGATTTTTCTTTTTTTCTCTCTTTTTTTTTTCTGCTTTATCTCCCCAACTCCCCTCCCTCCCGCCCCCAGTACATAGTTGTATATCTTAGTTGCAGGTCCTTCTAGTTGTGGATCATGGGATGCCGCCTCAACGTGGCCTGATGAGCAGTGCCATGTCCGCGCCCGGGACTCGAACCCTGGGCCGCTGCGGAGCGCGCGAAATTAACCACTCGGCCACGGAGCCGGCCCCATCCTAGATTTTTCCTTACCTCTTTTGTCTCCTATATCTTTCTAGCTCTGTGGACTTCTTTGAGGAGAAGAGGGCTATGAGAATTGAAGAAAGAAAGAGAATCTCCTCTCCACTGATATGTCATTATCATGACTTCTGATTGAATTTCTTGCTAAAAATTGAATATATGTATATAATCTATATATATATAGAATTTCTTGCTGTTTTCCCCCCAGGAAAAATCTGAGCATGTCTCTACCCTTAGAAATTCGGGTAGCCCGATGGTGGGGGAAAAAGAGAATAAATCACGTTTCTCCTTTCCCTGACTTTCTTATGTATCCTGGTCTCTGTAACACTAATGCCCCAAATTGCAGCTTGCTTTGGAAGTGCAGGAGCTGGACAGAGAGGAGCTAGCCTCTTGTGAGGGCTCTCGAAAGCAAATCGCTGTCCATCTTTGTGTGCGCATTTTGTTAATAACGGCTGCTTTCTAAAGACAAACAAACACACTTCAGGTCAAGGCTCTGGGAGCTGGGATTTGGTAAACATGAAAGATGTTTCAAGGCAAAAATGCATCGCTCACACAGTGCATTTGTGGAGAATGTCCTCAGCAGATGGACGGCAGCCTTTAGAAGCAATGCAGAGAGCTGGTTACTGCAGTTAGCGGAACATCAGCGAACCTGATGATGGTCACAGGACATTCTTTGTTCATGTGTAGGGTTGCCACACATGGCTGACCAGATTAGACTTGCAAATGTACTTCCAGCACATTGGTGACCCGGAAGGCGACCTCAGATGTATGATCCGGGTAGGTGTTATTCTGGCAATGCAGTTGATGCTCAGGAGAAGGGGGCAGAGTTGGGATGGGATGGTCCAAGCCACGGGGAGCCTGCTGCATGTTGTGGGCCGGTGACCTTTGGACTGGGCTCCTGGTGCCTTTCAACTCTCCTCTATTTGGCCTAATGGAGAAATTACATATTGAAGGGGTTTGTTAACGTTGATCTTTATTCCACAGACCAGCTTCTTGGAAAAGGTGTCTGCCCTCCCCATCTATGCTTCCTCATCATCCATTCCTTCCTCATCACCCTGCAGTGTGGCTTCTGCCCTCTCTGCTCCACTGAAAGGTCTCCTCCTCCACTGCCATCCTTGTGGCTGGTTCCAAGGCCTTCTCCAGCCAGAGCCCTCAGCAGGTTTGTGCGTCTGCTCACTCCCTTCTTTCAACTCTATTCCTTGGCTGTGGGAACACACTCACTTGGAGCTTTTCTTTTTATCTCTCTGGCTTCTAATTTTTCCATCTCCTTTGTCCTTTCATCAAGGGTTGGCATTCCCAGACTCCCGGGCTCCAGAGTCACATTGCGTGGGTTCATATCCCAGCTCTCCATTCACTACTGTTGAAACCTGGGACAAGTCGCATAACTTGTCTTCTAACCTCAGGTCCTTTCCTGTGAGATGGGACCGTGGGGGATCAGAATTGGGCACCCCAAAATGTGTCTCTTTGGCATGAGGACTATTTTGGGCTGATTACTTTTAAAAACTGCAGACATGAGAGAAACTCTGAAAAGTAGAAGTTACCCTTTGTAAGAGGCATTTACGTTTGTAAGGGAAATCTCCATCTGTCAAGGTGTCTCCCTCTCTGTACCAGGAAGAAGGGGGATGACCTTATCTCTAGAAACTCATCAGTGCAGAAGGCAAGGACTTAAATCTGCATAATAGCCTTACTCTTGTTTACTGTGCTTTTCCCATCACTGACTCCCCCATCACTGACTCCCCCACCGCCAACATCCTCCTTTGTCTTTAGCTGAGGATGGTATTTAAGGTGAGAGCTTCCACCATTTTGGTGAGTTGCTCAGTTTTCCTGGGTCTCTCCCATGTATACCTGCTATAAAGCTTTGTTTAATTTTCTCCTGTGATTCTCATGTGAGTTTAATTTGTAGCCTGGCCAGAAGGACCCAGAATGGGTAGAGGAAATGTCTTCCTCCCCTACAGGATCATATAGCACCTTCTTCATTTTGGAGAAGATTAAAGAAGACAATACTTACAAAATGCCTTACACAAGTCTTTTATGGAGTAGGAACGTAATAAACGCTAGTGTTATTGTTATTTCTTTCTTATTCTACCCGCTTCTCCATCCATTACAAGCAATCCCTTAACCACCTCCCTGCTCTGAGAGGTTGACCTCCAGCCTAGCCCTTCCTCCTGACTCCCACCATAGCCTGCTGCATGCCGCCAGCACCCTGAAGGTTCCTGAGCAGGTCTGTGAACATTGATGGAGATTCAACACTGTTCAATCAAAGGAACAATGCAGGTCATGGTCCTGTCCTCTGCTCCCTGTACAGAGGCGCTGGGGTGAGCTCTCATGCTGGGTGTGCATCTGGTGCCCACAAAAGGGGACCTGTTCCTATTTCAACTTTCCTTCGAAGTTCAGATACATTGGAAAACTCCCTTCCTGGTACCTTTAGGACTGCATCATTCTGGTTAAGGGAACGCGATGGATGTTGGGAGGTTCCCCAACCACCTTTGAATTGCATGCATTCTCATCTTTTCCTGTAACGTGTGATACAACTGTTACCAGCCACAAACAGGTTCTTTTACCTCCCACACAAGAGAAAGACCAAAATAAAAACGGGAACACCAGGCTTAAGGCAAGGAAAGAGTTTTGTTGAAAGGCAGCCAGATGAGGAGGTGGGAGTTCATTAGAACTCAGATCCACCTCCTCAAAGGAAAGAAGGTAGGGGATTTTCTTTGAGGTTTTAGGTAGAGGAGGGGGAGCCTGTGGCCTTGCTGGGTGGCGCTTTCCCACCAACCTGTGTTTGGCCTTGTGAGGCTGCTTTCAGGAAGGGGCATGGCCGGGTAAGGGAAGCCGCAGATGAGTGTCCTTGGTTGTCTGCTGCCATGGTGGATGGTGGATTCTGGTGCCAGGAAGCTGAGGAGTTGGGGTCTGGAAACTTTCAGCTTCTTGATATTCTCTGGACATCAGTTTCCCTGTAATAAGACTTCAGGGGCCGACCCTGTGGCCGAGTGGTTAAGTTTGCACGATCTGCTTCAGCGTCCCAGGGTTTGCTGGTTTGGATCTTGGGCGCAGACCTACACACTACTCGTTAAGCCATGCTGTGGTGGCATCCCATAGAGAAGAACTAGAATGACCTATAGCTAGGATATACAACTATGTACTGGGGCTTTGGGGAGGAAAAAAGAAAAAGAGGAAGATGATTGGCAACAGATGTTAGCTCAGGGCCAATCTTCCTCACCAAAAAGCATAAAACAAAAACAAAAACAAAAAAACCCAGAAAACCAAACTTCAAAGGACCCCTAACTAGCCAAAATGTTAGCCTGAGGCCACCTGGGCTCTAAGAATTTGTGACATCTATTTTCCCTGTGAAGTTCACGGATACAGAGGTTTAAAAAAAGGCTATTTACATATGAATGTAACTTAGAGAAGCAGGGGAAGGGGCCCAGTGCTTTTGGTTTTAACCACGTACAATGCTGGGTTTAATGTAGGGGAACTGATGTCAGGGCCTGCATCACAACCTCCTACCTTCAGTTCTTGGGCTGTGATATAACACCTGTGCTGGTCGCGTGCCCTTGGTGGACAGAGGCAGTGCCCGTCTCCTGTCCCCTGTCCCTTCAAGCCTAGGTCTCTTCTTTCTGCCGTTAGGATGGACCATTAATGCTGTAGGTCACGTGTAGCGCTGCCTGTACAAACCCACACCCTGCTGTTCTTGGCGTTTGCCCTACTTTTCACATTCTCGTCCTTGAATCGCGGGAGAAAGGGCAGGTGTTCCGCGGACATCGCCAGCTGGTGACAGTCATTCTGGTCTTCCAGGGAGACAGCTGGCTATGAGGACAGGAGGCGTGTGACAGGATTCTCTCCCTGCCCGAACTCTAGTCAGGCTCCTCTGAGCTCTTTTTCGCTAGGCCTTGCCCTTGGGCATGACCTTAAGTCAGCTTAGCCAGAATCCCCCACCCTCAACCTCTGATCACCTTCGTTTCTGACCAGGTCCCTCCCCCCCCAGGCCCCCAGGTGACTGATATTTGATCCCCGACCTGCCTTCAGCAAGCATCCTGTGAGGTGGGTTTAGCTGGAATCTCCCTCCCCCGTGATGTTTCCTCCTAGTGATTTTGCATCCGCTGGCCCCACCCTGCATCTTGATTCCCACTCTTCTTCCTTGTGTCTGGAGTGGAACCCAGTCTCTCTCCCCTACTGCAAAACCTCATCGCGGTGGGCCCCGCGCCTGTTGCAACTTCTCCTGGATAGAGTCCGCCTTACCATTTCAACAAGTATCCGAATGATTTTTTCTTTAACACGTGGGTGGATTGGTTGCTGTGTGCCAAGTGTAAGTGGAAAGCGTGTGGTTGCTGGTGTTCAGCTTCTCCTGTGCCTTGCCATCAGAGAGGAGTTATATGTACAGGTAAATGACAGGGTAAGCTATTGAAATGTTAGGTTTTGACTTGTTCTTTGAGAAATCCGAAAGAATGAAAAGGTAACTGTTCTTTTTCCCATTTCCAGAAAGGCAGCCAAAGCTTTATGTCCTAGGGCCCAGATCAAGGACTGCAAAATTCAATTCTCACAGCAGGAAACGTAAGTCCATGATGTGGCCCTAGTGCAAAATTAGGGAGTAGTGGAGACTGCGGCAAAGCGGAGAACGCATGTCCCCTCTGTCATCAGCTCTAACCGGCTATGCCATATGGGAATGAGGGCCTGGCATTGTCAGAGCACCTGATTTTTTTTTTTTTTTAAGATTTTATTTTTTTCCTTTTTCTCCCCAAAGCCCCCCCGGTACATAGTTGTATATTCTTCGTTGCGGGTCCTTCTAGTTGTGGCATGTGGGATGCTGCCTCAGCGTGGTTTGATGAGCAGTGCCGTGTCCGTGCCCAGGATTCGAACCAACGAAACACTGGGCTGCCTGCAGCAGAGCGCGTGAACTTAATCACTCGGCCACAGGGCCAGCCCCCAGAGCACCTGATTTTTAAATAGAAGATAGGAAGCTTGGTTTTTATGTGAAAATTCTAGACTTTTTAAAGTGTTGCAAGTAATAAAAACAAAGTTGTCGCCAAAACAACTCAGAATTTGGCCTTCAGGTGTCAGTTTGTAATATCTGGGCTAGAGTCTTGTTACCTTTCTGGTTGGGGGAGGGCAGTTATGAGGCCAAAATGGCCCCCACGCTCCATCCACCACCACAGAGAGGGAGGAGGCTGCTGTTTAGACAGGAAGAGGGGAGTGGTGCAATCTGGAGAGGGAGAGGACGTTGGAGTTTAGGCCTTGGGGGTTTCCATGGCGTGGAGGTGCAGATCTGTGCCCTGGGCACCCGCAATGTTTTGGAGGGGAGTTGTGTGCCCTCGGGGAGTAGCCAGCCCAGCCCGGAAGCCGTGGCTTGAATCTTCAATGCTGAAGCTCAGCTGGGGAGAAGTGTGCAAGCCACCTGCATGAGGACCACGTGGGTCACGGTCCGCAGGTCCTTTCCCCGGTTCTCTGGACTGCTGAGGCCCAGGAGGTCCTGTGGCAGCCCGGGGGGCTCATAGAAAGAGCAATTCCCAAAGCATGGCTCAGCCCAGATTTTCTGCCAGGTTGGTGGCTCAGGGCCAAGCCACATGTAATTGATTTAGAAAATAAAGAGATGCAAATGTATGCTGGGTATCTTTGCACGTCAGTACGTACGTGCGTGTTTAATATCTCCTGGGTGGGACCCAGTTTGGAAGCCCGAGAGTATGAAGATGTGGATGCCTTGGAGTCAAGGTTTTCCTATGCAGAGGTTTTCTCTTCCTCTTAAACTACCTGTAATTGTTATAGATCCTAGGGATTTGAGTTCCACATCGCTTCCTCCACTTGAGGCAGAATTAAGGAATCTGTGCAGGCGCCTCGTTTTCCTGGACGCGCGTGTTGCTGACTGACTTACCCTCTAATATCTGAGCCACCAAGTGTTTATTGCTCTGTCATTTTCTGCTTCCTCTTCCCATGACTGAGTCTCTCCTTAAGAACTTCGGATGTTTAAAGTGGACTTTAGCGATGTTTTCACACCACCTCTTTCGTTATCTGGAATTTAGAACTTTGGAAGGTGAGTTTGTTTTGTTATAGGGTTTTTATTCTTCTTAACCTCCTCTGCACACTCGGAACCTTTCATGACGGAAATAAATTTGCCATAACCTGTGGCCGTAATAAATGCTTCACACACGATTCTCAAAACAGGCTGTTTATGTGGAGAATAAACGAAGCCCAGGACACTGCGTCCCGCCCGGGAAACGAAAGGCACATTTCCCATCAGAAGGCAGATCCCTCATTTGCAAAGGCTGCCTGCGTGGTTCTTGAATGATAATTCCAGCTGTTTGAACGCAGGGCCCTGGAAAGCTTCATTGGAAAGAAATTCTCGGGCGTTGCCTCTTAGCGGTTGGGTTTGCTCTCCTCAGATGTAGCAATTAAATAAAGGCCAAGAACGCTTCACTTTTCTTCAATTCTGAGTTTCCAAGGTTGCATCAGTGTGCTCGTGTTTGCTGCTGCGTCTTAGTAATCCATCAGGCCAGGATGGGAGATCGTGTTAAAGTGAGCCCTTGGCACTTCCATTCGGCCTTCCTTTCTTGATCGCCTCCTGGTAGCCTTGACTTTTCAGCTCAATTTATAACTTATTTGACATAAAATATTGTCAGCGAGTCTAATGGAAAATTCCGCTAAAGGAGGAAACACCACCTCCAATATGGAACCGTTAGCTATTAATTGAAGCTGGCGCCTGCCCTTAGAACTCCTTTCTTCAATAATGCTTGCAACAGATCAAGGTTAGCGTCGTATGCCCAGTGGAGGCTGCTTCTCCAGGCATTTTGGGGACAACCTGGCCTCTTTCTCAACACCTGTATTGAGTGTCATCCAAGTGAATTGCTTTTTTCTCCTTCCTGTGTATTTTTTATAGGGTTTTACCTCTTTTTGTTTTTTAAAGATTGGTGCCTGAGCTAACAACTGTTGCCAATCTTCTTTTTTTTTTTTTTTCCTGGTTTTTCTCCTCAAATCCCCCCAGTACATAGTTGCATGTTTTTTTTACTTGTGGGTTCTTCTAGTTGTGGCATGTGGGATGCCGCCTCAGCATGGCCTGATGAGCGGTGCCATGTCCGTGCCCAGGATCCAAACCAGGGAAACCCTGGGCCGCCGAAGCAGAGCGCTGGAACTCAACCACTTGGCCACGGCGTGCTGCCGGCCCCAGGGTTTTACCTCTTAGAGGTCCAAGCGTCGGGCTGGCTACTGAATCCAGAGGTGATGGCCTAACGTCCCAAGTCCCTTGCACAGACCACAGGGGTGGCCCTAGGACTCCAGGCGTGGACCTGGCAGTGACGTGTCTCACCAAGATGTCACCTGGGACTCCGACCATGTGAGTGAGGAATGGGAGGGAGGTGTGACGTGATGGGGAGGGAGTCAGAGAGGACGACTCCCCAAAACGAAGGGTTTCTGTTTTGAAATTCCTCTGTTAGGAACTGGTTCCTTTGGCTCCGCTTCCTCTCTTTGGAAGTTTGTGTGTGTGTTTTTAAACAATTTTTTCTTTTTCTTTCGTTTTTTAAGGAAGATTAGCCCTGAGCTAATATCTGCCGCCAATCCTCCTCTTTTTGCTGAGGAAGACTGGCCCTGAGCTAACATCCGTGCCTATCTTCCTCTACTTTATGTGTGGGACGCCTGCCACAGCATGGCTTGCCAAGTGGTGCCATTTCTGCATCCAGGATCCGAACCTGTGAACCCCGGGCCGCTGAAGCAGAACGTGCGAACTTAGCCACTGCACCACTGGGCTGGCCCCTAAACAATTTTTTCTTTCTTTAAAAGTGTTACATGTTAATTGCGAAAAAATTAAAAATTCATAGAGGCAATAAACTGCTAAGATAATTAATAAAGTATATACCTAGAATTAATATTTGTACCTGAGGTCAAAAAGTATGGCGAGAGAGAGAAAGAAGAGCAAAGGAGAGAGGAGAGTTTTATTCTTTTATTCATTTTTAAAAAATGGTACCATACAATACACACATCTTCACTACTTTGAAAAAATTTATCTTATAATGAACACTTTTCTTTTTCAACAAATATCAATCTAGGGGCTGGCCCCATGGTGTAGTGGTTGGGTTTGCACACTCCCGTTTGGTGGCCCAGGTTCATGGGTTCAGATCCAGGGCGTGGACCTACACTGCTCGTCATCTATACTATGGCAGTTAGCCACGTACAAAATAGATTGGCACAGATGTTAGCTCACGGTGAATCTTCCGCAAGCAAAACAAGAGGAAGATTAGCACAGATATTAGCTCAAGGTGAATCCTCCTCAGCAAAAAACCCAAAAAACAACAAAAAAACCCCTATATCATCATTATTTGGGTCTATCAAAATGTAAAATGTATTTAAATAAAGAAGTTGTCTAGAGAGTTCCCAGCTTTATGTTTCGGCGAATATCTTTTTATATAGCCTTATATAAGTGTTATAAGGTCTAGATACAATCTTTTTCTACTGCCTTACTTATTTCTTTTATTTCTTTAGAATATGCTGAGTGTTCTTGGAGGGTCGAACACCAAACCCATGTACTCGAAGGTCTGGTCACCGCTGATGGCCTTTTCCGCAGCCCATGGGGCTACAACCAGACCAGGGCCTCCCTGCTAATGGGGTCAGTACGTGGGACACCACCCCCACCCCCGACCCCCGCCCAACACTCACTGGTGAGAGGCCTGTGTGCTTTTGTGTCTGTCCCTCTGTGTCCTGTTTAAGGCAGCCCTTGGTTTCAAGCAGAGTTTCCTGTGTAGGAATGTCGGGCCCAGGCAGGATGAGGCGCCCTCATTCAGTGATTACACTGGGCGAGACGGAGGACACATCGGTTCTGGAGGACACGGTTCCTGCCCCATGGGATCATTATCTGAGAAGTGGCCGTAGAACCAAAATGGAATTTAACAAAACACAGAGAAGTTCAGTTCCTCCAACAGAACTTGACACTAGGGGGGCCACAGCCTGGGGCAGCAATGGCCCGAAAAGGGGCCGGGGGAAAAGTTCTGACCTCATGGAGATTAAATATTTGACCCAAAGTGACCTTTTCAGTGAGGGTTTCTCTGGGAGAATCCTTGGTCATATTTTTGCTTTAATTAAGACAGGATTATAGCTTGGTGCGTGCATTTGACTCATCCACAGCACTGGGCTTCCGTAGAAAGGGCGGTAATTTTTGCAAGTTATAGACTTGCATCCTGCTGACCCTTTGGGGCTCTGAAGGGGTGAAGCCATCAGGATGATTACTTAGGACAGTAGATAGCCCACCTGGTCCATATTGCTAAAAGAATTCAATTTCACCTAATAATTATACACAATCACAGTGAATTGAAGGGATCCAGAAAACACTAAAAAACACAGCTTATCTTGTACTTAGTAAAATCTGCAGACTTTCCTAAGTGCTTTCTGCCTATTGACTGACTTAGTCCTCATACAAACCCTGGGAAGAAGCTGCTGTCAGTAAGCCTACGTGGCTCTGGGGGATGCGGGCACCCAGAGGCCCACGAGCACGCGGCTCCTAAGGGGCACAGCTGGTCCGACTGCTCCACTGCTTCTCTTTGTAGAGCCTGTTCATGGTCATTAATTCACCAAAGTCACACTAAAGCCCCATGTTTTCAAAATTTGCAACCCCTCTGCATCACAAAAAAAACGGGGCTGGTCAGAAGGTAACGGCTCTTACTCAGACTCCAAGAATGAACTTCTCATCCTGAATTTATTCATTTATGCAATAAGTATACAATGGGTATGTATCATGTGCCAGGCACTGTTCTAGACACTTGAAATATGTTGGTATTCATAATAGATATGTGGACAACGCATAGTCGCTACTCAAAACGCAAAGATTCCTGCCCTCTGGAGCTGACATCCTGCAGGGTAACTTACCTGCGAGCTGAAAGAAGGAAGCACAAGGGGAAATGGCTCAGACTAGCAGGTAAGAGGCCACTATGTAAGAAACAAGAGCCTTAGTGGGGGCCTGTTCAGGGCAGACCCCCGCGTAATTGCAGTGGAGAAGATGCGCTTCCGTCCCTCCGCCAAACTCTCTTTAACTGTCATTTGATTCCAGCAGATGTGTTTTCCAGTCTCCCAGGGGGCCACGCTGTCTTCCTGAGTTACTTCCACTCCTGATCTTAGCCCCAGACACTGTCCATCCATCCCTCCATCCATCCAGTGAGCTTCTTCTCTCACTCCTGCAAGAACCTTTTATTAAGTTCCGACTTGGTGCCAGGTGCTGTCCTGGGTTCTAGAGACATACGGGTGAACAGGACAGCCCGTGGCCCTCAGTGAGCTGGCTGCAGGACACTCAGATGGCAACACGGTGCGTGTAGGAAGCAGAGAAGAACGTGTGATGACATATTCTGTACTCGGATTTAAAGATAGAAATTGAACAAATGCTGAGAAACACCTTTAAAAAGAACGTCCTTCCAGAATTGCTTCTGGTTCCTCCAAGTCTCCTCCCTTCAGACAGCAGGATTTTGAGAGCATCCAGCTGCCCCCTGGCTGTTTCATAGAACGGTGAGGATGGTCTCAGACTCAGAACCTCTCCTTAGATGGTTCAGAGACACATCTACACGCGCAGGCAGAAGGTTTGTTGTTGTCGTTGCCCAAATCCGTGTTCAGAATGGGTGGGCTGGCCACCATCTCTAACCTGCTGTTCTCCATCTCACCCCAGTCGCTTCACTTCCTCCTGCCCTCTCCCCTCCCCCAGGGCAAAGCGTGGCCAGGGCGTCTGGGCTGTGAGCCTACGTGTTACTTAGAAGCTGTATTCCTGCCTGGGGAAAGGAGGACTCTGCAGTTTGCCCACCACACGTCCATAAGGAGATTCATCTCAGGTCAGAGAGGTTAAAACAAATGGACAGACAACCCTCTTCTAATTCTGCCTTTCCCCTCGGAAACACCTGGGCGTGGTTGGCTCTGACTGCCAGGGTCTGGATCAGTGCTGGCAATAGCTTTACAGCTGGTATGATTCCTCTTTTATTGTGGTAGACCATTAAACAGCTGTATCAGACTGCCCATTTGAATCATGAACTGATTCTTTCTGTGGGGCCCCTGGTTAGTGTGGGTGATTGGTCACGCAGAATCAAGAAAGGGCATTTTCAAGCGAACTTTGCCAGCCATTTCTTGATAAGAATCTCATAAAGCAAGATCTCACATTTTTGTGACACACACACACACACTTTCTTTTCTCTTCAGGATATAAAGATATTTTAGAAGAAATAATAGCTCAGTTTCAGAGGGAACCAGAGAAATTCATATCTGGGCTTGAGGACCAGATGGTTTGTCTCTTGCCAGAGAACGCTTTTCTTCACATGGGGCCTCAGGCTGCTGGCTCTTGTTCTTGCTGCAGCGGAGAGCGTGGATGAGTGCCATGACATCCTTGACGTCAGCCGTAGGGTACCGCACGTCTCTCACCTCACATCTTAGATTTAGGAATTCCTCCCACACCAGAGAGAGAGAAGTTATCATTCCCATCTTGACTGACTCATTTAACAGGAATGAGAAGCTCATGCCTCAAGCAAGGACTGGACCATGAGGCCATAGTCCATCATCTGGTGAACAGATCGATGAATCGAGGTGCAGCCATATAATGGAATAGTGCTTGCCAATAAAAGAATGAACCATTGTACGTGCAACAACATGGATGAATCCCAAGATGATTAGACGGAGTAAAAGGAGCCAGACAAAAAAGAGTATATAATGTATGATTCAATTTCTATAAAACTTCAGACAATGCAAACAGAAAGCAGATCAGTGGTTGCCTGGGAATGGGGAGGGGGTGCATGTAAATTACAAAGGGACGTGAGAAAACCTTTGAGGGTGAGGGTTGTGTTCATTATCTTGATTGTGGCGATGACTGCACAGGCACATACCTATATCCAAACTCATCAAATTGTATACTTTAAATATGTGCTGTTTATTGTGTGTCAATTATACCTCAATAAAGATGTGTAAGCAAAAAAATATCTAAACTAGGGTAATCTGCAATAAGTTTTCATGAGATAGGAAATGACTATGAAAATCTTTTGTACCACATAGATGCTCACCAGTTCTCATAGGAAGGTCTTTAAGAAGAGTTACGGAAATTTAAGATGAGTTACACAATTTTCTTATGTAAAAGGATAGTGTTCCAAATTTGCTGTTTTCTGACATGGCAAGTTGTTCTCAGAGATAAAATTCCTGGTGGCTGTTTTTGAAAACCAAACCAAACCAAAACAAAACAAAAACTATAATCTGGTCCCTCATGGTTAAAGGAGATATTTTAACATTGGGTATGTCACTAGTTGCTTTTTAAATGAAACATTATATCTAATTTAAAAGCATTTAAAAAACAGATGTCTGGAACTATTTCTATCATTATGTGATTTTGTTACTGAAAATGATGTGTATCACTTTTCAAAATTTTCACATATCCCCACTTCAAAAGTTGGAAACAGAAATTTCTAACCTGCTTAAAATGTTCCAAATTAAATTTTCAGCCTTTCAAACCACTCATTAAAATTATAAAAATGGGAGCCACCCCTGATGGCCTAGTGGTTAAGTTCAGCGTGCTCTGCTTTGGCAGCCCGGGTTTGGTTCCTGAGCACAGAACCACACCACTCTCCTGTCAGTAGCCATGCCATGGTGGCAGCTCATGTAGAAGAACCAAAAGAATTTACAAGTATACAGAACTACGTACTGGGGCTTATGTGCTCTGGTTTGGCAGCCTGGGGTTTGCGGGTTTGGATCCCAGCCACAGACCTACACACCACTCATCAAGCTGTGCCGTGGCAGCATCCCACATACAAAATAGAGAAAGATTGGTACACGTTAGCTCAGGACCAATCTTCCCCACCAAAAAAAAAAAAAAAAAAAAGGGAACGTCTTTTGATTAGTTTGCAAGAGCAACTGATGGGTATCAGAGATGATTTAAATTTGCCAGCTGACTTTCAACAAAACACTTTTCTGTAATTGGCAAATGAGATTGATAAATGGGTATTGTAGCTTAATAAATACAGTTAATGATATTTTTTCTTCCATTTGGCTCTACTTATCTTTGTGAGACACCCTTTTTGGGTAAAGGCAGGCATCAAAACCAAGTGATACGGGCCAGCCCTGTGGCATAGTGGTTAACTTTGGCGTGCTCCATTTTGGTAGCCTGGGTTCATGGGTTCAGATCCCAGGTGCAGACCTAACTATTCATCAGCCATGTGGTGGTGGCATCCCACATATAAAGTGGAGGAAGATTGTCACAGATGTTAGCTCAGGGCTAATCTTCCTCAGCAAAAAAAAAAAAAAAAAAGTGATGAAATAAAATGAACTTAAAATCAGACCTTCAACTTGCTGTATCATAAAGTATTAAATCAATATTTTAAAAAATTATGCAATATTTTAAATCATACTGCTCTCTAAAATATGATTAGAATTATATACAATATTAATATTCTTAATGAAGATAAAACATTTTTAATGTTAATAAATAAAATAAAATAAAACATTATTTTAGAAAACCCACTAATAGGGGTGCAAGATAAAAAATGTGGTGACCTCTACTCTAGCATTGTTTCTGAAGATGCTCTCATTCTCCAGACACTTCCCCCACCCCCTGGCTGCTACCCTCCTCCCACAACTGGTGACTAGGATTCATGGGAATTGGCCTGGCTTACTGCTTGAACCCAGTTTTCTTCTAAAGATAGTTGTGTGGTTTCAAGTAGAAAAATTCAATCTTCTATCTTGATTCTATTGGAACAGTCTCAGGTCTAAAGAATCTCCAAAGCAGTCAGCAATCACAGGCTGATGTTGTGTTAGAACACGTGGTTATGCTATAGGTTAAAAAAAAAATGACCTTCAAAAACAGTAACACTCATGATGACTGCAAATTATTAATCAAGTCAATGTGGATGAGGAAGCATATGTCCCAGAAGCAGCTGACCAAGCAAGGATCGTTACAGAGGATAGTACTCTATCTGGCCTTGTGCTATCAAAGAAGCTATCAGAACCCTCTTCATGGGAGGGTCCAAGAAGTCAGAGTGATTGAGGGGATTATTTTGCATCAAATAGGAACAAGAAGCCTAAAATTTATGCAAGTGAGAAGGCAGAGTAGAAACACTGTGATGTGCTTTAGACGGCTTCTCAATCTTAGCTGCAGCTTCAGGTTACCCGGAGAGCTTGTAAAAAATACCCTGGGGCACTAGTATTAAAAAAAATCCTCAGGGTACTCCAGTGGGCACCCATTGGTTGGGAAACACTGTTTCAGAACTATAATCATCATTGCATCTGCTTGACTTCCACTTCTGGCCTTTGTAGAGAAACTGGCACTATGCTTGTCCTTCTACTGAAAACACCTATAAAAACAGACAGAATATGAGTCAACTGTTTGAGTCATTGAAGAACAGGCAGTGTAGGACTGTGATCTTGAGATGTGGGAAACACGCAAGATGAATCCTGCGATGACCCTGGCTTTCTGCCTGCTGCTGCACAGGAAGGTGGAACCCAAGCTAAGCAGTGATGTTACTGGGATGTGGAGGCAGAGATTGGGGTTTTGGGCTTCTGAAGCAGTTGAAGTTTACAGAACAGGGTACTAGAGAAGAAGGGAGGTATGCAAGACCCTGGAGACAGAAGTATGTGTGGGGATTCACTGTGTGAATCCTCAACCAAGGACTAGGCTGTGTTTATACAAGGAAAGATTCTGCAAGGCCTGGGAGAGATTGCCTGTAGTGGAGCTGAGAGAAGAATAGTAATAGTAGGAGTTGTACATTACGGGAGGTGGTGGAGTTCTGACCTGGCCTGAATAGAGAGACCTTGCTGAACACCTTGGCCATTCAAGTGAGACCGAGAAAGGCTATGGCTAGGGAGTAAGGAGTAAGCCACAGAGTAAGGGTGATACCTCAGGACCAAGGTGAAAACCAAAATAGATTCCTTCCTAACAAAAAATAATACTAGCCTGTCCTGACCAAAAAGATAGAGTAGTTTAAATGCCTGCCAGAATAAAACTCAACATCTTATAAAGCTAAATGACATAATCCAAACTCTCTACAAGGTATCATTCACAATGTACACCATACAGTAAAAAATCAGTAGATATGTGAAGAAGCAGAAAAATATGACCCATGATGAAGAAAAAAAAACCAGTCAATAAAAGCAGATGTAGATGTTGACACTGGACATTGACATTGGATGTTGCAGACAGGGACTTCGAGCAGTTAATATAAAAATATCCAAAGACTTAAAGGAAAAGATGGCCCTAATGAATGAACATAAAAGGAATCTCAGCCACAAAATGGAACCATAAAAAAGAACAGAATGGAAGTCATAGCACTAAAAGATACAACAGATTAAGTGAAAATTCACTACTTAACGGAGACTGCCGAAGGAAGGGCTAGTAAATATGAAAATAGATCGATAGAAATGATCAAATCTGAAGAAGAAACAGAAAAAATATTTAAGAAAAATGACCTGTAGGGCAATTTCAAGTAGCCTGAAATACAAGTACTTCAGTATAAGTACAGTACAAGTACAAGCGTCACTTAATGATGGGGCTAAGTTCTAAGAAATGCATCATTAGGCAATTTTGTCATTGTGTGAACATCACAGAGTGTACTTACCAAAATCCAGATGGGACAGCCTACTACACACCTAGGCTCTATGATACTAATCTTATGGGACCACCATCATATATGTGGTCCGTTGTTGACCGAAACATCATTATGTGGCTCAGGACTATAATTAGAATGCCCTGGAAGAGGAGAGAGAAAATCACAGAAAAGTTATTCAAAGAAATAATGATCCCAATCCTCCAGATTTGATGATAAACATCTATCTACAGATCCAGGAAGCTCAGAGAACCCAAAACAGGATAAAAAAAAGAAAACCACACCTAGGTTTGTCATAGTCAAACTGTTGAAAACCAGAGATAAATTTAAAAGAAGCCAAAGAAAAAAGATCTATTATGCATAGGGAAATAACACAAATGATGGTTGACTTCTCCTGAAGTCACTAGATAGTGGGTTTTACATGAGAGAAAAAAACCTGTTAACCCAGAATCTCATATCCAGTGAAAATACTCTTCAAAAATGAAAGTGGAATAAAAAAGGGCATTTTCAGAAAAATGAAAGATGAGATAATTTGTCACCACAGACCTGCACTATGAGAAATGCTGGAAGGCATTCAGTTCTTTAGGCTGAAGGAAAAGATATCAGATGAAAACTCAGATCTACAGGGAGGAATGGAAACTTCTGGAAATAGTAAGTATGTAGGTCAATATAAAACAGTCTAAATTTTTTGCTTCCCTTAATCATGGAGAAAAAACTGAGTGTTTACAGCAGTGGTCAGCAAACTTCTCCTTAAAAGTCCAGATAGTCAGTATTTTAGGTTTGCAGGCCACACAGCCTCTAACACAACTACTCAACTCTGCCATTGTAGCAAGAAAGCAGCTATAGATAACACATAAAATTTATTTACAAAAATGAGGGCTGTTCATGCGCCATAGTCTGCTGACCTCTAGTTAAAGCAAAAATAGTAGCATTGTGCTGTGGGGTATACATATGTAGGTGGAAAATATATATGACAATAATAGCACTTCCTGTGGGGAAGGAAATGGAATTTTATTCTTAGAATGTTCTTAGATTTTATGTGAAGTGACAATATTAACTCTAAGTGGACTGTGATAAGGTGAGCATACATCTTGTAATCTCAGAGTAACTGCTAAATAAAGAGATACAGCTAAAAAGACACGAAAGAAATTAAGATGGAATACTGAAAACCATTGTTTATTTATTTTTTAAAGATTGGCACCTGAACTAACGTCTGTTGCCAATCTTCTTTTTCTTCTTCTTCTTCCTCTTCGCCCCAAAGCCCCCCAGTACGTAGTTGTATATTCTAGCTGTAGGTCCTTCTGGTTGTGCTGTGTGGGACGCCGCCTCAGCATGGCCTGATGAGTGGTGCCATTTCCACACCCAGGATTTGAACTGGCGAAACCCCGAGACACGGAAGTGGAGCGTGCGAACTTAACCACTAGGCCACAGGGCCAGCCCCAAATGTTTGATTAACCCAAAAGAAAGCAGGAAAGGAGGATCAGAGAAACAAAAACCAGATGGCATAGCAACTAGAAAACAAATAGGAGGATGATGGACTTAAATCCAATCATATCAATATTTACGTAGACTTATATCCAACTACACAATAATTACATTAAATTCAGATGGATTAAAAACTTCAGTTAAAATCTACAGATTGTCAGAATGGTAAAAAGGAAGACAACTAGATGCTGTATATGAGACATACTTTAAACAGAAAGAGACAGGTTGAAAGTAAAAGGACAAAAAAGTTATACTATACAATCAGTAAGTGTAAGAAAGCTTGTGTGATTAGATTAATATCACATGAAGGAGACTTCAAGACAAGGAGTATTACCAAAGAAAAAGATGGAAATTTTATAATGATGAAGGATTAATTAATCAAAGGAGACCTAGCAATCCTAAATGTGTGTATGCCTAACGAAAACGTTTCAAAATGTGCGAAGCAAAAACTGACAAAACTGGAGAGAAATGGAAAAATCTGTAGTTGTAACTGGAGATTTCTAACACCTGTCTTACAGTAATTGATTGAACAAGTAGACAATCAGTATGTTATAGATTTGCCCAACACCATCAACATTCTTGACCTGACTGGTACTTATAGAACACAGCGTCCAACGGGGGCAGAATCACAGTTGTCAACATCAGCAGCTTCAGCAGCAACAGAGAAGGAACATAACCAGTCAAATCCAGCTTTTCTGATGATGACAACCACCCAGGTAGATGCTAAAGTTCTTGAGCGCCACCCCACATCCACTAAATCAGAATCACCTGGGGAGCTGTGTGGTTCACAAGCAGCAGGATAATTCTCACTATGGAGAAGTTAGGAAAGTGCTGGAACTCTTTACTGAGGAGCGCGGCCCACCTATGGTTGTTCTGGAAAACAAGAGAGGTAGTGTTTTCTCAGTGTGACAATTTTTTTTTTTTGAGGAAGATTAGCCCTGAGCTAACTGCTGCCAATCCTCCTCTTTTTGCTGAGGAAGACTGGCCCTGAGCTAACATCTGTGCCCATCTTCCTCTACTTTATATGTGGGACGCCGCCACAGCATGGCTTGCCAAGTAGTGCCATGTCCACACCCGGGATGTGAACCGGCGAACCCCAGGCCACCAAAGCGGAACGTGTGAACTTAACCACTGCACCACCGGGCTGGCCCCCAGTGTGACAAATTTTTAAATATTCTGTTAAGACAAATGGTATTTGCTTTATTTTTTAAGTTTCAGAACTTGGTGTGGCTGAATTAGGCAGAGGATTGATGGCACAGATTTTATTTAGTGGGTAGGGATATACAAATTGATAATCATTTAGCCATAATTTATGAAAATCCACTATGCTACAATTAATACATTTTGGATATAATGTTCTAATTCGTGCTTCTTATCCAATGAATACTGCCAAGCATTTTAACATTGTGTAAACTCTTCCTTTTGTCAGAAGTGGAGAGAGGCACACAGCATTATAATTTGTGACCAGCTGAACAACATAACAAGGGCTATATCTTCCTGTTGTTATTTATATGAAGTGTAGAAGCCAGACTATTGTCACTAAGAAACAATTCCTTTACAAATATAATCAGATTGTGTTAACACGCAAACAATGAAAGTGCGACCAGTATGGGAGAATACGTTTGAGCTAGGTCAAGAGCACTCTTTCAACTCTCCAAAGGGGATTAGCAGACCATTTCTGTTTGAAAAGATAATGGCAAGAGGTAGAGAGATGACCGTTAAATGACTATATAAACGATTATTACAATCAACCATGATATCGCTCACCTCCAGTAATTCCTGCGTTCATTGCATTTCATGTTTCTTAGCTTTGGAGTAATCTGCTTGTATTTGCTAAGGTTGTTTGGGTTTCAAGTATCAGAACCCAGCTCTGTAAGTATTCTGAGTGAAAAGGGAATTTACTGGAAGGAAGCTAGGGGATTTCAGGGAATTTGAACAAGTGCACCTTGAAAAGGGCAGAACCAAGGATGCTCCAGGGACCTGAGCAACTGGGGGCCCTCACTTTAGTGCACTGCCTTTAACGTCACTTATAGTAGCAGTGGCCAGTCTGTTTCTTTCTGTCTCTCTCTTCAATATTCCTGCTCGTTGTGTGGGAGTGTATGACATGTCTACTTTGGGCCACTTGTCTTCTTATGGACCAGTCAGCAAGGTGGGCGGGCACGCAATCACCCAGTGGTAACATGGTTGTTGGGGGTGCCCCATCTCTGCTTCCTACTCAAGCCCCCAAGTAGGCTCAGATGGCAGGAGGAGGGGCACACGGATGGAAACTGTCCACGTCTACAAACCATTCTTACTCTTTTCTGCCTTGACACCTGGGAGGCATTCTGTCCTATGGACAATATTCTTTATTAAGGAGTGGGTAATGCTGACGTGCCATTGAAGTCAACTAATATTAAGTCATGCGTCTGCTCAAAATCTTGCAATAACTGTGCATTTCACCTACGGGAAAGCCAATGGAGACCTTTAAATAACTCAAGGCTGAACATGATTCGCTCCTGTTACCTCTCTGACCACCTCCCTTCCTAGTCCTCTCACTCCCTCCATTTCAGTCTCACCAGCCTTGCTAGTCCTTGAATGCCAAATTCTCTACTTGATATAGGTCTGTTCAGATTTTTAAAGTTCTTCTTGGATTTTGGTAAGTTGTATCTTTCAAGGAATTTGTTCATTCCACTTAATTTGTTAAATTTGTTCACATAAATTCTTCATAACGTTCCCTTATTTTATCTGTAAGCTGTTCATTAATATTCTTCCTTGATTATTGTTTTAATGATGTCCTCTCTTTTTTTTCTTGTTATATCTTCTTTTTTCTTGACCAGAGCAGCTACAGATCTATCAATTTTATTTTTCTTTTTAAAGAACCAACTTTCGGTTTTATTGACTTTTCTCTTTTCCGTCTTCTGTTATTTTTCTGTTTTTCATTCGTTTCGGCTCTGATCTTTATTATTTCCTTTCTTTGACTCTGAATTTAATTTGTTCCTCTTTTTCTAGTTTCTTAAGGTAGAAGCTTAGTTGATTTTAGGCCTTTCTTTTTCTGTTATAAACATTTAGAGCTATGAATGTTCCTATAAGCCTTAGGTAGAGTGTGCGAATTTTGACATGCCGTGTTTTCATTTTAGTTTAGTTCAAGATATTTTCTGAGTTCCCTTGTGATTTATTCTTTGATCCATGGATTATATAAAAGTGTCATTTAATTTGTACTGTTTGATTCAGTTAGCTTAAATATTTTTAAACTTTTGTTGAGAAACTTCAAGTGTGTAGGAGAGTTGCAAGAACAACACAGAGAATAAACATTCACCTACTTTTGCTACTAACATTTTATCACTTATTTCTCTCCCTCTCCATAATATTGTTAGTATTGCTTTTGTTTCATCCATATTATTAGCAGATTTGAGAATACGTTGCTGACATTGTAAACTTTTACCCCTAATTACTTCAGCATGTGTCGTTAGAGCAAAGACTTTCTCTTATATAGCTACAACACAATTAATCAAATTCAAGAAATCTAATATTGATAGACTTTTATCTAAAATACAATCTAGGGGCTGGCCCAGTGGTGCAGTGGTTACGTTTGCACGTTCCACTTCGGCCGCCCGGTGTTCACTGGTTTAGATCCCGGGTGCGCAGATGGCACTGCTTGGCAAGCCATGCTGTGGCAGGCGTCCCACATATAAAGTAGAGGAAGATGGGCATGGATGTTAGCTCAGGGACAGTCTTCCTCAGCAAAAGGAGGAGGATTGGCAGCAGATGTTGGCTCAGGGCTAATCTTCCTCAAAAAAAAGTTAAAAAAAATACAATACAATCTATATTCAAATTTCACCAATTTTCCCATTGATGTCCTTTGGTTGCAATCTTTTATATTTTTCCCTTATCCTAGATCCATCCAAGGTCACATCTTACATTTAGTTGTCACATCTCTTCAGTTTTCTTTTATTTGAAACATTCCTCAGTCATTCTCTGTTTTCATAACATTGAGAGTTTCATAACATGGTCAGTTGTTTTATAGAAGTTTTCTCAATTTGGGTTTGTTTGATTAGAATCAGGTTATGCCTCTTTGGCAGAAATACTGTCTAACTAACTGATGTTGTGTCCTTCTTGGTGCATCACTAAGGAGGCACATGATATCAGACAGTCTCATTTTGAATGACGTTTATGTTGGTCACACAGCTAAAGTGGAATTTGCCAGATCTCCCCTATGCCCTGGTTATTTTTGAAGGAGTGCCAGATGTGACATACAAAACTTTTAGTGCTAATTTGGGGCTCTGCACGATGTTCTCCTCCTCCTGAGAAGATTTCCTTTTGCTTTTGGCAGACAGCTGGGCTAGGAACAGATCACCTGATGTTTGTCAGAGATTGAGATGGTTCATAGCTGGGCTGGTCTATTTTTGGTTCACTCTTAGGGGTCCCAACCCAAAACCTAGGGTGTTTACAGGGGCCCTTCCTCCTGGGTAGACCCAGAAGTCCAGTTTTACTCCCCCAGCTTTAGAAATGATCAAAAGCTCTGCTCAGCTTCTTCACCTCGTCAGCTACTACTTTTGCTTTCTGAATTGACAATTGCCTCGAGGAGAGAAGTGGCCCCAGATGTTGGGCTTATTTCTCTTGGCTTCCCACCTTTTCCATGTTTCAGCTCTGAAGATACTCACTGCCTTGAGAGATCTCTGATACCTTCAAACCGACATTTGTTATATTCTGTCCAGGTTTTCTAATTGTTCTTGGCAATAGTGTTGATCCAAAAATAGCTCAGTTTTGCCAGAAGTGTAACCTTAACGATTATTTTTTAATGATTACCGATCTCACCTAAATTGTTTATTTAGAGTAAGTTAGGCTGCGTGGGAAATCCAAGGTAAGTTTACCTTATATGACAAATGCAATTAGAAAAGAAATAGTGCGTACAAAAACAGTGAAAATTGACATATATATATACATATATATGTGGAACCTGAGCTTCTGAAACTAAAAATCCAAGTGAAATCTTTTCCAGGGGCAGGAAGCTCATTTTATCTGACTACTACCATGAGTTGATAAATGTGTGTACATCGATGGTTTTGTCTGCATCCTGGAATCACATTGAAGAGTGTGGACTGTTCGTTTACTTCTCTCAAAAGCAGAAAGCCCACAGTGACTTCGGTATCAGATAAGAGTATCGTCTTCTTCTAGAACTTTAGCAGCCAGGAGAGAAAAAAATACTCGAATAGTTTTGTGTGTTCTTTTAGAAATATAGTGTCTCCCAAGTATAGAGGGCATAAAAGTTTAATGTGTATGTTTAATAAAGCTGTTGAGTTTTCCAGGAAACTCTTGGTTTAAAATACTTTATTTTATCGTCTGATCAGTCAGCGGAGAATGTGGTCATGGAATGTACGTAATCCTTTTTTTAGTTTTCCTTCATCTGTTATAGCTGATTGCGGTCAATAATATTTTGCGTTAATAATTCAGAATGACAAAATGAAATGTCCCATTAAGTGTTCAGAGTCCTCCAGTGCTCCCCTTGCGTCGTTCCCCAAGAATGTCCACTGCTGCTAATGACAGCAGAACAACCAGGGCTGGGTGTGTTCAAACGCCAAGTCTAAAGAACGGACTGAAAACCTCATTTATATTTTTGCAATTCACTTTTGGTTTCAGTTAAGAATGCTAGACCAACAACTTTCTCTACCAAAATCTACTGACTATTTTTATTCAGTACCGGAATCAGTGAGAACTCAAACTTTTTTTTTATGGTACATTTACAAAATTGCTATAAAACGAAGTCACAGATTAGACTGTCTTTTTGGTAAATCAGTAAAACTGATTCTATTATTTTTTAATCTGTAGAGACTCACGTATTTCTCAGAGCATTATGGCGTAATTTCTGAGACTCTGGTCGCAGAGAGTGAAATGGCCTGGCGGAGGCTCAGTTCTCTGTGCTCCCTCCATCTCAGTGCACCAGGACGCTTTGGCTGACTTCCGAGGTCCTCTGTCTGTGTTCTCTGTGAGGAGGCGGGTAACTTACACTGGTTCTTTTGTTAATCTTTCTCTGTAGATGGAATTGAATTCCATTGAATAAACTGTCTGCAGCCTCTTTCTCAGAATCCCAGAGGCTCTGAAAAGGGGTTCTGGGTTGAGCTCCCTCCAGGGTCAGCCTGACGGCTTTGCCTCCAGACACGCTGCAGTGGCCTGCTGCAGCCTCGGGTCTGGACGAGCTAACGAGCTGACTTAATTTTCCTGCTCCCCGAGAGTGTTTGGTGCCATCTGAAGTAAGACTCAGAATATTTTAGCAGGTGGTTCACAGTGTATCTCAACGTTGATTCTTCAATCAGTAAACTAATGGAAGCTGATGCAAGAACACTGGTGAAATATAATGCCTCCTGCTAGGCTCAGGGGAGAAGCAGGTTTGTGGGTAAAGCAAGCAACATGCACAATATTTCTAACACCCCAAAGAACGTGGCTCCTCAACCTCCTTATGTACTAAACAGTACCATGCTTCAAAGAACAGATCTTCCTTCCTAAGCGTAGTTATTTGTAAAGGCTAGTTTTAGATACTTAGATATTTAAATTAGATAGTAGAACTTGAATTTTACAAAAAGTCTTTCCACTTTTTGCCTCCAGATGGACACACTTTCAAGATTACTACCAAATTAAAGCTCTACCGTTGTTAATTCGGTTCTCAGTGCTGGATATTGACGAAATCCCCGTCAGTGCTCCCAATTATGGTGTTGTGCAGTCCCTGAGTATATGTTGTTTTGCAGGAAAACAAACTGAAATTGGAGGTACGACTTCCAGGTCCAGGAGTCTAAGCTCTGGAAAGGCAGAGACCCTGTCTGTCTTGTTCATCCTTGTATCTCAAAAGCCTAGGAGCCGGATAAATATTCGCCGAAGGAGTGAACGAGGAGAGAAGAGGAATTTATTAGTGGTCTCTGACAAATTCCGAACAGATCACAGAGGCACAAATGGCTTTTATTAAGACTTACTTCCTCCCTTTCTTCTCCCAGACAGTAATTTAAAACGTATACTCACTTTTGCTTAATTTGGAAGTGCTCAAAGGATAGAAGTTATCTCTGAAAGTGCTATACTCTGCACTGAGTATGTCTTGGTACTTGTGAAATAATTTTAAAGGAACATGATACAAGGGTTTTAGTCAATAATCTAAATGTCGGGATTGTCAGACCATTCTGTACATATTTGTGGCTTTTTCACCCTGTCATTCCTTACAATTTGTGGAGCATTATCAACTTAGTATCTCATTAACTACCTTTTATTAAAATTACATTTTCAACCAAAGCAAGATGTTGGACATAAAAAGCATTGTAGGCATGATGTATATTTTTTATCACACAAAAAAAACCTGATCAATTAAAACAGATAACTCTTATTTAAACTTGAAGCTTTAATATTTCATTGATTTTTATTATTAATACTTTTTGTTAACATTGCAATAGCTGCTTTGGCCAATATTACCTGAAAATAAACCCATGACTGTATTCTTAAAATCTAGCTAGCTCCTGAATTTCTGAATAAAAAGACATTGTTTTTATATAATTTTGGAAAATTGTTTTTTACCATTCTCCAGAGTAAATAAGATCTATTTGGTTGTAGTCATTTTAATTATAGACAACTTTAATTATATATAAGTCTTTTCCCCAAGGGGCACAGACTCTCATCCATGCCTCTAACTGAACACTTTGTGTAGCAGATGGCTGGAGAAGGTGGATGGGGTTAGTGGTAACCATATTCCCTGGAGTATCTGTATGTGGTCCATTCCCCCTGCAACCTCTGTTCTCTGGCGGTTGAGAGGTTGGCAGAGATTGCTGAGGTCTGAATAGCAGCTCCTAATTCACTGGGCCCAGTTCCACTTTTTTTGCAACATTGGGAAGTATATTCTGGGTCAAATGAGAATAAGAAACCACCCTTTTTATGAAAGAACCCAGAGAAGAAATAATGCTCAGAGGTTCTCAACTGTGTGTAGGGGGCTGTACATTCCACTAACTAGGGCAGCTTTAAAAAAATGATGCCCAGGCCCCACCCCAGACTAGCGGAATCACAATTTGTATTCTCTGAAAAAAGGATTGTTCAAAAAGGTACCTTTGGGTGTATGTCATAACGATGGTAACGGGGCTGGTGGAGTTTACTCATGTGGGAGGGCAGGATTTTATTTATTTGCTTCCAGGAGACGCAAACGTCAGGGCAGTGACTTCATCTGTTTGTTCACCATTGAGGTCCCGCCACAAGAACAGAACCTGATACACAGTAGGTGCTAAATGAATATTTGTTGAGTAAATAAATGACAAAGTATAAAGATGGAACTCTGTTCTCTCCCCATGGCGTAGATGTCCCCTCTAGGTTCTTTCTTCAAACGTGCAGGAGATTCTCCCTACCCATGCTCCTAACAAACTGTCCTCCGACTGACAGGCCATATTACCGAATGCCATCTTTTTATGTTGGTTTTTCTTGACTTTGGAAGGTGTAGATAGTGGTTTATGTTTTTTTTCTGACCCACAAATGAAAACAACAACGTTAAAAAAAGGTTTTATGAATAATCTACAAATTGAATAGAAAAATCAACCACAAAATAGAAATCTTTACATTTTCGTTTATCTCTTCTTCCCCCATCCAAACAATGAACAGATGATTCAAAAGGTTGTGGTCAAAATCTTCTTGATGCAAAGGATAAAAGAATGATCTTGGATAAAGTAGGTCTCCTGTGAAGATACATATACACAATGTATAAAAATCACATTTAACATAGGGCAGTGATCTCATGGAAGAAATCTGGAACACTGACCAAACAACGTGAGTTTCCGTGGGATCTGCTTTGCAGGTACAGGAAGAATGATCTGGCCAAGGGTGTCCAATGGGAACATGTCAGCTGACACGCCCCGATAGGAAGGAATGTGTGATGCTATCTTTAAGAACTTATACGAACATTATTATTATTATTATTTTTAATTTTTATTGAGTCAATGATAGGTTACAATCTTGTGAAATTTCAGTTGTACATTATCGTTTGTCAGTTGTGTTGTAGGTGCACCACTTCACCCTTTGTGCCCACCCCACATCCCATCTTTCCCCTGGTAGCCACTAATCTGTTCTCTTTGTCTACATTTTTAAATTCCTCATATGAGTGGAGTCATACAGAGATTGTCCTTCTCTAATTGGCTTATTTCACTTAACATAATTCCCTCAAGGTCCATCCATGTTGTTGCAAATGGGATGATTTTGTTCTGTTTAACGGCTGAGTAGTATTCCATTTTACACGAACACTATTAATCACCAATACTTTATACCTGAATAATGTTGAAGCAGTTATGATACTGTAATCTCTAGATTAACTAATATAATAGGTATGCTATATAAACGTATTTCTCTTGTCTGTGATTTTGTTAGGAATAATTCTAGCAGGTACTACACAAGAAGTGAAAGTATTAGAAATAACAAATTTGTGTATTTATGAGTTCTTTGTATACTTTGTCCTTAAGGGGCTACAGATAGCTTTATTAACCAAAATTTTCCTAAATAGAGGAAATAAGATTTTTTTTTTAAAATGGCCTTCTTAGAAGTAGATGAGCCATTTCGGGGATATTTTGTTGCCTATATTAATTAAGAATGGGAACCTGAACCTTAAGAAAATTTTAAATGACAAATTTTCATTAGAATTAGGGGTATGTTTGTTTATTTCTAAATGCCTCTAGGCAAAATCCAAGCGGAGCAATTTATCGGACACTACTCAAAAGAAAAAGGAGCCGCACGTTACACACGTATCAAACAGACCGTTCCCTCCTGACGTTCTGGGAAGATGACACTGTTCCAGTGTCATGGAAACTGTTCTTCCATTTTCTTTCTTATGTGGAACCAGCTCTGTACAGAATTAGAGCCTGCGTGAAATATGTGAATGGAGACACTTTATTTTAAAGATTTCATTTTTCCTTTTTCTCCCCAAAGCCCCTCAGTACATAGTTATGTATTTTTAGTTGTGGGTCCTTCTAGTTGTGGCATGTGGGACACTGCCTCGGTGTGGCCTGACGAGCGATGCCATGTCCGCGCCCAGGATCCAAACTGGTGAAACCCTGGGCCACCGAAGCAGAGCGCGTGAACTTAACCACTAGGCCACGGGGCTGGCCTGAGACACTTTATTTTAAAGTGATGTGCACTTTCTGAGGCTCTGCATGGTCTAAGGATGAGCAGAGAAGTAGCTCCAGGGTTAATCTGACATCCCAGCTGCTGTCGGATCCTCTTTATGCAGGGGCAGGTCTCTTGGAAATTAGCATCTAACATCATTTCTGGAAGCAGGCTTCCTATTTCCTCGTTCACTCAGATGGGATGGTGGTGCTGTCCCTGCAGTCTAGGGTGGTGCAGGGAGAGTTCTGGAGCCAGCCTGCTGGGTGTGAATCCTGGCCCTACCTCTGCATGTTTCCTGACTTTGGGACAAATTCGTTACCCTCACTGGTCTCAGTTCCCTGTGTATAAGGGGGATGATGACGGTGCTCACTGTGTCTGGGCACTTGGGAGGCTGCGATGCCATACTGAGCATGGCTCTACGTCTCCACTTAACTGTGTCTCTCCACCTGTGGCAAAGCCGCACGTGCTGTTGGCTTTGCATTTCTCTGGGCGCTTTACACCCTGGCGTGTCTGTTACAGACGTCTATGACTGCTGCAGACGGGAGCCTTGTCACATTTGGCTCTGTGGCTGGAGTCCGGCTGCTCTGCCCGTCCCAGCCCCGCCAAGAAGCTTGCTGGGAGGATGTGCAGGAGGCTCGCAGCAGATGGCATTTGCATGGACTTAAAAAGTGAGCATTTGAGGGAGGGTCACAGAGGGAAATGGCGGAGGATTTTCGACACCATCCTGTACGTCCATCACTGACTGTGAGAAGTAAACAACAGGGAGCACGATGCCGTCATTCACAGCAGCCAGAAATTCGGAAGCTTTTAATAGATCGTCTAGCCAAGGCTCTCATTTGCGAAATGAAGGAAGAGAAGTGAGAGAATTGAAGGGATGTCCCCTTCCGCTGCCACCAAGCCGGGGTTAGGACAAGAGCCCAGCGCTCCTGGCTGGGCCTCACACCGCTGTGTTTATCCAACAATTTATTGAGCACCCGCTGTGTGCAAGGCTGTGGGACAGCACAGTGAGCAATCATTGACATGGGGCTTACATCCGGTGTTTTCTACACTATAATGGGTCAAGTTCTTGCATAATACTTGAACTTGGAAGGAGAAAAGGCATCATGTGAATCTGGACAAATATGAAAAGTAAAACAAATGCCAACACCCAAGGGCTCTAAGCCACACATGCGCAAAATTCCCCTGGAGCGGACTTGATAGTGACAATCACTATGCCTCGGATAACAACACGACAGTAGGCATGTCAATTACTAGTGTCAACCAGTCAATTATTAGCATATGTCTGAGGCTCTGCATGGTCTAAGGATGAGCAGAGAAGTAGCTCCAGGGTTAATCTGACATCCCAGCTGCTGTCAGATCCTCTTTATAGGGGCAGGTCTCTTGGAAATTAGCATCTAACATCATTTCTGGAAGCAGGCTTCCAGAGCATATGTCTGTTTTTTGGTACGTGCTTTTGTTTTGAGATATCTATGCAAGTAATCCCTGAAATCTGGGAATGTTGACAATTTCCTCTTCTGACTTTAAAAGTCTCTCTCCCCCTAACAATGTTTATTGAGTGTATTAATTTCTTATTGCTCCTGTAACAAATTACCGCAAACTTAGCGACTTTGGAACAATACAAATTTATATATCTTATAGTTCTGGAGGTCAGATGGCCAAAATTCATCTCATTTGGCTAAAATCAAGGTGTCATCCGGGCCACATTCCTTCCAGAGGCTCTAGGGGAGAATGTCTGCCCTTCCTTTTTCCAGCTTCTAGAGGCTGCCCACACTCCTTGGCTTGTGGCTCCCTAACACCACAACCTCTGCTCCCATTGTCACATCACCTTCTCTGACTCTGGTCCTTCTGCTTCTCTCTTACGAGGACCCGTGTGATCACTTTGGGCCTGGCTAGAGAATCCAGGATAACCTCCGCATCACAAGACCCTCAGCTTAATCACATCTCACACTCCCCTTTACCACAAAAGGTACCATCTTTACACGTCCTGGGAATTAGGAGGTGGACATCTTTGGGGAACTGTTATTCAGTCTACTGCTTGGAGCATTTCTCTTTTGTGGGGGAGATGTGGTCATAAAATTCTAGTAGCCACTATGTCCCAAGTGACGAAACACAGCACTATGTTAAATAAATCATAGAAAGAGCTGCTGACAACTTTTTGCAGGAACCAATTAGTCAGGTTTTGATATTCATTTTAGAGAATCTGATATTCTTTTAACATTCTATTATGATCGAATATTATTTTTTGGTCCAAAAATGTGAAAAATTCAGGTATGGTTTTCTTATATGAAGTTTATGTATATCTGGAGACTGTATCAAACTTGATTTTTATAAGTTTAATTAATTTTAAATTATGATGAAAGGCTCCTTAAAGGAATCCTGCAATGATTTCTTAAAAAATAAGTCCGAACTTCTACTCTACTATCCTATTTCTTCAGTTTTCCTCCAATTTTTCTGACCATGTTGTCTGCTCCCTTCACCGTCTCCTCTTCCTTCCTCCTGTTCTTTAACTGCATTCTACAATTGACCTGCGAATTTCTCTCTTCTTTCAATCTCCGGGGTCTCATTCATTTTTTCATTTTCAGTTCTCACCTCTTTGGGATGGTGCCCCCAAACCAGTCCAGTTTCTCTGGCTCAAACTCTTCTTGGTCACCCCAGTAGCTTTTTTGCACGCCTCCACCAGGATGTTTGTCAACACAAACTGAACAGGTTCCAAACCACAGCCGCCATGTTCTCTCCCTGCAAACCAGCAGCTCCTCTGGCTGCTCTGCTTCTGTCACGAGCACCGCCATTCTTCTAGTCTTCCACCGTCTCTCCTCAGAGGCATGTGAGGTTCCCAAGGCTGTTCCTGTGTCTCTTGAAACTTGAGTGGGAGCTTCCTGAGGGCATGGCTCCAGTCTGTTTCCATCGTGCTGTAACCTCAGTGTTTAGAACAGTAGTTCCCAGCAGGTAGCCAGCAAGGGGTGTATATTTATTGCGCACATGACTGTCAGCTCCATCTGTTGGTGACTATCTTTGCTTTGGCAAATGGATTTTTAAGAATCAATTACAGAAGATAATAATAACCAATATTTGTGGAGCATTTTTGAAACTACAAAGCCATTTGACACTTGTCTATTTTATTTCTCACAAAAACCTCGTGATGAGGAAGTATATATTATTAAATCTCCATTTTAGAAATGTGAAAACAGACTTGGTGAGCAATTAACTAGTTCAATTCTTTGCCTGACTTTGACTTTATCTTCTCTTAACTTCTTGCAGACTTTGCTGTGGCTGTAAGCTCTCGACTTTGCCTCTCTTGACTGTCCCTTACTTTCGACTTCTACCCTCTCAATGCCTTCCTGTCTCTTGTCTAGACAAGTAGAATAGTGTACTAATTAACCTTCCTGTTTCCATCCTTACCGAAAATCTATTTTAAAGTTCTGCTAGAATTATCTTCAAAAAATTGAGATCTGATGTCATTCCCTTCTTAAAAACTACTATTGCTCTCTCCTTCACCTCCAGAAGATTTTGTCCTTGCCCAGACATGCTAACATAGAAGGCAGAATGAAACAGTTTCTACAATCTTGAGGGAAGAGCAAAGGAAAAATAATTTGGTATACACGATTTTCAATTAGCTTTCATGGAGTAGGTAGTATCATTTCAATATCTTTGGAAAGTACCAGGTTATTTGTCTGCATAATTGTTTTTAAAAAGGCACACTTCAAATGGCATTCTTTGCTATGCGTATAGAGGTATTGACGTAGCAATAGCAAATACGTCTATCCGTAAGATACAGTTAACTCAGTTCTGGTGTGTCTAGTTAAAGGACTAGTTCTTATTCAGTATGGTTCTTATATGAAAAATTTACCATCCGCCAGGCACACACCATGTGCTAGATGGTCTTGGAGCCAGCCTGCTAAACAACATTGCCTGATTCCTAGACCTTGTGGAAATAAAACCCTAATGTTTATTACTTCCATGTCTGAAGTTATACGAGTTCCAGAGCAGCAGGCTAGAAGTAGGCCAGTGTTATAACGTGGCTTGATGCAATGTCAGCACTGACGCTGAGTTCTCATGATGTTACTGACAAGGCCAGCATGGCGGTGGCCTGTCCTGCACCCCCACTGAACTCCTCTGAGTGTCCCTAATGTGATTCTCTAGGTCAGCTGGCAAGGGACTTAAGCTTTATGGGGGGGAGGGGCTTTTTAGTTTTACTACTTTGTATTTCAAAACTCCATTTTCATTTGCCGATAGATTTTTAAAAACAAGGTACCTAGACGAGCTCTTTGAACATAAATCACGAGAACGCTCTCAACGAAGTTGATTCTTCAGCACTGTGCAAAATGCTATGGATTCCTGTCATTCGGGGGAGATTTGGAACTTCTAAGGGCTCTTCCTAAAAGGAATCAGAAGAAAAGATGTGAAGTCACTACTTATATTCTCTCCTGATTACAGTATCTTCCCTTACAATCAGGGATCTGCTGAGAGCCGGCTGGCTGCCAAAGTGCCGAAATTTACCATGGCAAGATGGCAACCTGGTCACGTGGCTGTTTAGAAACTCAACGCTCTACAAATGTTTGCGTTCTCTCTGTGTTTTGTTTAAAGAAAGATAAACAATTGTGAAACAAAACAAAAGAAACTATGCAGGGTGGCAGTGTCTGCAAAGTTGACCTTCATAGCATTTAATGAAGCACGTTTTTCTCCTCCGCGGTGTAGTGGACTGTGGAGCAAGCTGGACTTCCGAGGGAGCAGGCAGAACACAGCGTTTCTCCTCCCCCACTGGCTCGTTCCCCCCGCTCTGTGCGCTTGTTTCTGCTTGCTTCTTGGATGAAATCTTGGGCAGATTCTATAGCTTTTCCGGCCACTCTTCAGGCACTTAAACCCCCACTCTAATAATTGTGTCTAATGCACTGCAACAGTCAAAACTCCAGACCCTCATCCGACTGGAAGCTCCTCCTCTTCTGTGACTCAACCAGCTTCTGGTTTGGGGTCTGCAGGGGGGTGGCAGAGGGCTCTTCCTCTTTTCTCCCCGTCTCCCCAGTTTCTGTGAGCGCCGGTTTCTGGCCCCTTGGAGGCCAGGCGTGCAGCTGTGGTCTGCCGTCAGGGCCCTCTGGAGGGCGGGTGTGAGGCCCTGGCTCTGTGTCTCAGAGAGAGCTTTGGGGAGGTCCTCAAAGAGCCCATGAGGGAGCTGGCTGCAGCCCCTTTGAAGCCACACACTGATGACAGGAGGTGTGTTCTGACATGAGCGCCCGGGGCTGCTTTCAGGGCTGGTGGGAGAAGTACTCGATGCTGTGCCCCTGCCAGCCACCCAGTGCACCAGCTGGCTGCGCCAGAGCTGGCCCTTTGGCCTGCAAGATGCCCCAAGTCACCAGGCGGCCAGTCGTGGGGTCGGTGGGAATGTGGAAATGGTAGGACCTGCCCTAGAATGTCCTCAGGGGAGTCTGAATGCTCCTGTCACTTAGGACATGGTCTATAAATCCATTCTTTATGATTTGGTGATATTTCTTTCAAGTTTGCAATAAACCCTTTGACGGCAATGAACTCCAACTCCAGGGAGGTCAAACTCCCTTGTGGTCCCCTGGGAGCTTCTTTCCTGCCTAAACACTGCACAGCACTTCACTAACTCCCAAACGAGCCCCGGACTAGAGCCCTGCCCTCCCGCTAGCCTCAGAAGGCTGGACGGCAGCTCCCCGGGCCTCACATGGGCACCTTCCTCTGAGGCAACTGTCCCACCCCTATGTTCTCAGCCTTGTGGCCTGGCCCCAACCTCTGAGGACGGAGTCCTGTTTACCATTCTGCTGCATGACTGTATGACTGAGAACAAAGAAACGAAACCCAGCAGCCGTTTATAAGTTTACCTTCATAGTGCTGAATAAGTTAGTTTTATCCAACACGGCCACTAAGAAAAATGAGGCACTGGGTAACTTCATCGATAAACTTACTTTTGAAAAAGAAGTTTCTAGGTGATGTTAGTAACAGCATCTGAAATAATGTATGTTACTGATTCATGTTATCAAAACAAGTGGCCGAATACTAGAAATGCAGGAAAAACCGAAGTCATGGGAAAGGCATGAAAACTAGGTTGACACAAAAATGTTACTCGCTATATGAAAAAACCAACAAGGTGTGGGTTGTCTGGGCACCGTTGTTCATAAACTAGATATGTGACGTATGAGTTGAAGTGAGTTATAAGCATAGGTACCTGCCAATCAAGGGTTCAGAAAAATACGGAAAACAATTAAATGAAATGAGCCTGATGTAATAGCTGTGTTAAAGTTTAATAAGCCAAACTGATGTCGGCTGATCCATCCTCAGTTTATTCATGCAGTGGATGTTTGTCGATGCCTACAACGTGGATACTAGGAATTCAAATGCAAAGGCAAAGCACATCTTGGTCCTCAAGTTTACGGACTAGTAGTAGAAAGTGGCCAGTTAACAGTGATAACACCGTATGACGGGGGCTCAAACTGAGGTCAGACCAACTGCCAGTAATGACCTTTGGCCCTAGAGCTGAGCAGGCCATGCTCATCTTGCCAGAATGACAAGGGTTGCCATCGGAGCTGCTTGAGGGCAATGCTGCAGACCATGGTGAGCCTGTTCTCATGGCATCACATGCCCAGCCTCGGGGAGGATGGCTGCTGACCGACTCATCCCTGTGACTGTAAATGGCACTGTCCAGACAGCCTTCCTGTGACCCCAGTGTGAGTGATCAACCTTCTTGCAGTGGTAGAAAATTCGGGTGGAATATGGAAGACACCACAATTTCTCAAGTGGCTTCATTCTTGGCTGGGGGTAATTGAGTTGACAACAATGGTATCAGTTTGTTAGCTATGCTTGACTAAAGGGCCAGTGAGACGTCCCAAGCCATAGAGATCCAGCACATTGGCCTGCCTCCTTGGCCAGGGTGGTTCCAGATAACAGGGTCACTCCTGACTTCCTGCTGGCCAGCCAAGGGCACGCCTGTCTGCCCACTGGCCAACACATTGTGTTGAATATGGGTCAACACGTGGTGAGGTAGACAAATCACTTCCCCCATACAAGAACGAGAAGGATGGTTGTTTATGATGCCCCAATGAACACCTTGGACAGGACTGGCTACACTAATTTGTGGGCCCAGTGCAAAATGAAAATGTAGGGCCCTTCAGCAGAGCATTATAAATCAAACTTGGAGCCCCTCTAAGCACTGGGTCCTGCGTGGCTGCACAGGTCCCACACCCGTGAAGCTGGCTCCGACCTTGCAACCTCGTTTCTTGGCTGTATCTGGATCCTATGGCCTCTGGGGTCTGTTTTGCTGTGCCTCTTTAGAGCTCTGTCAAAGACTTGCCTCTGAGTCCTTGTGATTGAAATGGGATGAGATGCTGATGGAACAAGGAATGAGGCACCCTTTGAATTTAGGGAGGTGAACTGAGAAGTCAAGGTCAACTTGTCCAGGACTCATCCTCGCAGACTGGCCTTCCAGGGATGGAGTTGGCCTCCTGTGGAACAGGACCACTGGAATCTACAGTCTGCTCTATGGAAACCAGCTACAGCTGAGTGCTTAAGGCAGTGCACTCAGTCCTGACAGAATGCTGAGTGGCAGGTCAGGGCTGGAAGTCATGGATCTGCCACGTTGTGTAGCTGCAACTACAAGGCTTGGGTACCAGACCCTGATCATGCCAGGGAAGAGCCTGGTTCTTACCCTATTATGCAGCTGATGCAGATGCATGTAATAATGCAGGGTTGGGGTTCCTCTCCTGGAGTCTAATGTCAGCTCTGCTCAGTCCCTGTGAACCACCCCAGACTGCGATGGGGAACGGGGAAACTCTGCCCTGTTACTACTCCTGTCTCTAATTCTTCCTCCCACAGTTACTATTCGGGGCTGGTATGTGTGCTGCCAGAATGCTAGAGGCCTAAGGAAAGGTTTATAAAGTGGGGACACTTAGTATTTAAGGATGAGAAGTTTGCTAAGCAGGCAAATGGGGTGTGTGTGTGTGTGTGTGTGTGTGTGGCAGTGGGTGGGGGAGGATTATAGGCAACAGGGATGACTGGCAATAAAACTCAGGAAACTATTAGTAATTCAATTTGGTAAGAACAAAGAGTGCATGTGGAAGAGTCATGGGAAATGAGCCTAGTAAGTTAGGAAGGGGCCAGACCATAGCAGGCCTTTATGTCCTATTAAGGAGTTTGGACTTTCTACTTTGTGCATAATGGTAAGACAGTGAAGGATTTTCAGGGAGAGAGTGACACAATCAGATTTAAAGTTTTGATGGATTGCTAGAGCAGAGGTGAGAGGACAGTAAGACTGGAGGCAGGCAGTTGACACGGTGTAGTGCAAAATGGGTAGAGAGGAAACCCTGTTGTGTTGAATGACAGCATGTGGGATTATGCCACAGAGACCCTGAGGCCACAAGATGGTGGAGCCACAGACAGAAGCAGCCTGGATATCTGACTTATGTTTTGGAAGGGAGCTGCTCAGGAAAATCACCCTCCCAGGCATGTCTAAACTGGGTTTTGCAGATGAGTAATATGAAATTTTATTGTGTTTAAGCTATTGAAATTTTTGGATTTATTTTATAAAGTAATTTTTCAGCTTTTAGCCTATTCTGATGTATAGAGGTAAGGAAATCAATGGTAGGTGCTACCATTAATTCAATATAGTGAAGACAGAAAGGAACAGATTCAGAAGATGATGATGAATTTGGTTTAACTATGTATTGAATTTAAGAAGCCGATGGGATAGCAAAATGGAACTTGTAGATTTTCCGTGAGTCTCTCCGTGAGTTTCTGCACATCTTGAGAGCTAGGCACTGATTGCCCTTGGCTTCAGACTATCTTTTCAGGGATGTTTGTGTAGCAAACCACCTTTGAAGAAAACTTGAACAACTTTTGAAGAAAAAAACAGTCTCCCTCTGGAGCAAAGAGCAGGCATGCTTACTGCTTCTAAAGAGATTTGAGTTCTCTAAGCTCAGTGTTAGAGGCAACCCACTGCATGTGCGAGTTTCATCTGGCCTTCTTCATTTTGCCTTGTGGGAACTAGGGCTCCAGAACCAGCACAAAAAATGCTGATATTCTGGGTACTACTGTTGCTGTGAGTAATACACCTCCCTTTATCTCTGACCCAGGAGTCTTGTGTCTTTACCAGCATCCATGAAACTCTGGCAGCCTAACTTGATAACTTGGAAGTAGATAAAACCTCAGATTCTTCACAGTTCTGGACAGAGCTGTCCAGAGATGGTAAGAAATACAGATTTGGACTGAGGCCTCGTCAGAGTGTAGGTGGATGAAGTTATGGACACTGATGAGATTTCTTAGGGTTGGGAAGTAGTTATGCTACGTGCGAGATGAGAAAGAAGAGAACTTTGAAGAACATTAAACTGTTAAGAAAGAGAGGGAAAGGAAGAACACAAAAACACACCAAGAAGGAGAGATCTGAGAAATAAGAACTTCAGCTTCAGACAGGAGAGGTTAGGAATGTTAATTACCATGGCAGTCAATAAGATAAGCCCTCTGGATTTGAAACTTGAGAAGTTACTGGAGACTTTAGCATGACCGGTTTCAGGGGAGCGATGAAGACAAACTTCAGACTGCCATGGAGTGAAAAGCCAGTGGGAGGTGACAATGGGAGGACATGTGTAGTCTGTGTTTCAAGAAGTGGGTGTAAAGGAAAGGAGCGAGGATTACAATTAGTGAGGTCTCTAGGGTTTCGAAAAGTGCTTCTAATGATACACACACACACACACGCGCGCGTGCATATGGCTATACCTTATCCTTGTCTCCAAGGGTTTCCAATCTGGCTCTACTTTACTTTTCTAAATCAATTTCATGCCAATTTCCAACATGAAATGTTAGTATAAGTCTAATAGGTTTACCAACTCCATACTCCCTCCCCAAACATTTTGCTTATTCCCACCTTAATGCCAATACAAACCCTGCTCATTGTTTAAGGCCCTTCTAAAATCTGCAAGAGCTTCCCAGTGCAGTCCACATCGACCTCTCCTCCCACGAACACTGCGGGCTCTTGTTTGCATCTCTCTTCTGGCACTTCATGAGGTATTGCCGGGTGTGTCTCAGGTCGTAGAGTCCAAACAGATTGGTTCATCCAGAGGCGGCTGAGAGCCTGGGCTTGAGGATCAGACAGAACTGGA
Organism: Equus quagga; assembly: GCF_021613505.1. Taxonomy (NCBI): domain Eukaryota; kingdom Metazoa; phylum Chordata; class Mammalia; order Perissodactyla; family Equidae; genus Equus; species Equus quagga. The sequence goes on along the minus strand of NC_060274.1, from coordinate 9,075,657 downwards.
ATCAGGTGCTGGCCCTGCTCTGCACAAACAGGGCAGCCACAGACAAGTCACCTGAGTTCTCACAGTCTCAGTTCCCTCTAACGTACAAGGGGGACTCTTATCTTACAGGATTATTGCGATAACTAAATTGGTGCATGCAAAAGGCTTGATATGGTGCCCGGCATATAGTAAGTATGCAATTTTGTCCACATTGGCACTCATACATATTTGCCCAGTAAACATTTTATTTTTAGTTTTCGAGGACAATTTTTGCTTTAAACGTCTTATAAAGAATTTAAAAGGGGAAAAAGAAGAAGAAAATCATCTTTTTCATGTTACCCTTTGTTACTCTATTATTTTTTGAGGATTCAACTTTCTTTCCTTTTTTTTTTAAAGATTGGCACCTGAGCTAACAACTGTTGCCAATCTTCTTCCCCCCCCTTTTTTTTTTCCTTCTTGTCCTCCCCAAAGCCCCCCAGTACATAGTTGTATATTCTAGTTGTGAGTGCCTCTGGTTGTGCTATGGGGGACACCGCCTCAGCACGGCTTCATGAGTGGTGCCGTATCGGTGCCTGGGATCGGAACCTGCAAAACCCTGGGGTGCTGAAGCAAAGCGTGGGAACTTAACCACTCAGCCACGGGGCCGGCCCCCTAACTTTCTAGCTGGCATCATTTCCCCTCCTCCTGAAGAATTTCCTTTAGCATTTCTTGAAATGTAGGTTTCTTGGTGATGAGTTCTCCTCGTCTTCTTCGATCTGAAAATGTCTTTATTTCACCTTCATTCTTGAAGGATATAGAATTCCAGGTTGATTGTTTCTTTTCTCCTTTAAGGATGTTGGTCCTTTCTCTCTGGCCTGGTGAGTTTCCGATGTGAACTCATTTGTTAATTAAATCATTGTTCCCCAGGATGTAATGTGTCATTTCCCTCTTACTACTTTCAAGATTTGCTATTTATTTTTGGCTTTCAACAGCTTGACTATGATGTGTCCTGGTGTGAGATTTTTCCTGTGTATTCTGCTTGGTGTTCATTGACCGTCTTAGATTTTTCATTTTTTTCTGCTCTTCACACTGAATAATTTTTATTGATCTCTCTGCAAGTATACTCTTTCCTTGGTCATCTCCAATAATTTTAAAATTTCAGATATTGTATGTTTCAGTTCTAGAATTTCATTTGGCTTTTTCTTTAACCATTTCTATTTCTCTCCTGAGATTTCTCATTTTTGACTCATTGAAAGCGTGTTTTATTTTACGTCACTGAGGAGAGTTCTGACAGCTGTTTAAAATTATTGTCTGCTAGCCCCAGTATCTGGAACACCCTGGCATTGGACTCAGTTGATTTTCTTTTCTCTTGAGAATGTTTTCCACTTTCTTCGTTCTTTATATGATGGGTAGTTTTTTATTGTATCCTGGACATGAGGAATGTTAAATTGGGGAAATTCTGGATTCTGTTATTTTTCTCTCATGATCATTTCTTTTGCTAAAGCAGGCAGTTATCTTGTCTGTGCTTAATTGCAAACTCTATTTTTTTGGGCGGCAGCTCCAGCCTCAGTTCAGGTATTTCGTCTTTAGATGCACTGCTGAGAACCACATATACGTGGTTCAGGGGTCACTCAGGAATGTGGGTAGACATATTTGGTGAAACGCTCTCTTGTTCTTTCCCTTCCAAGATTTGTCCACTCTCTTCAGTGGCCATGATTCTCTAGTTTTGGGTTTCTCTGGCCAAAGAGACTGCTGCTTTCAATTAGCACCCCTTCCAAGACCACGCACTCTGCATGGACTATATTCAACCCTGCGATAGAAGCCATGAAAACAGGGAACTTACTTTTTCCAGCGCCCCTCCTCTGAGCTTGTCCTCTCCACCAGATTCTGACTGCTCTGTTCACTCTCCAGGTCACTGCGGTAGTTGTTTTTTGTATTATGTGCAAGGTTTATGGTTGTTTTCCGTGGGGAGCCCTGTAGTCAGGTCTTATTCTGTCATTAATAAAGATGGAAATTCCTATCTATCTTGTAGCATAAAAGATGATTTCTTACAAAAAAGCAAAAATATAACATCCAAATTCCACTGACAATCCTTCTGGAAAGCATTTAACGTCAGTATGTATTGAGAGCCTAAAATTCTTCGATGACTAACCGTAGGACATGGTTAAGTAATAATTGTACTTTAGGTACTGTTTGTAAAGAATGCTGAATAATATGGGAAAATGCAAAACAGATTAAATGATAAAAGCGGAAAATAAAACTGTATTTAACATGATCCCAATCTGGTGGATTTATAAACACATGTTCACATAAAAAAGGACTGGAAGGAAATATAACAGGTGACAAGACTTATTAACTTTCAATGGTGAGATTATAAGTGATCTTTTTTCTTTTTAATGATTTTTAATAACTTCCAAATATTCTCAATGCAATAAAAATAATGGAATAAAAAACAAAAAAATTATTTTTAGGTCTAGTGATCTTAAAAGTGATATGCTGGAAAGTAGATTTTCCACCCCTCCACTCACCCCCAAAGGAAAGAATTTTCCTAGCTTCATTTTATGACAGAAATTATTAGTGTATGCAGCCTACTCAAGAGATGACGGAGGGTTAGACAAATATTCTTACATTTTTGGATTCCGCAGACCCATAACTTTTCAAAAACAAGTTTAAGAATGGACGAGTAGAGGGGAGAGTCCCAAACAATTACTCTTTATTGCCTTCATTTCAATCTCTTACATCAGCCCCTTCCCAAATATAATCTCAGAATAAAGGAACGTTCTTTAAATGGGAAAAACTTACAGCATTGTCTTTATTTTTCTATTTTTTGCCATGATTGATGAAGAGTTTTTGTGGACTGAATTAAATTTTGAGATCTATGAGATTAGGCAGGTTCTCAAGTCTCTTTCTGTACTGACCAAAAAATTCAGCTCATTTAGGGCCTGGAATCCAGACATGATCAATGTCCTGTCATAAACCATTAACTTTATTTGCTTGCTGAATTTTGGTGGCCCCTAAAATTCTTTCAACTTGAAATGCAGAAATTCTGCTGGTAAACTCACAGCAAACTCATAGTGGAATGGGTTAGAAACCACCATATGGGGCGAAGGAGGGATTTGTAAAGAAGTTGGTATTCTATCCCAGTCACCTCTAGTACTTAAAACTTTAACGTGTCTGTCTTTATTCTTTTGGAATTTTAACAATACTATTCTGATAGTTGGAATTTTCTAGTGGCTTTATAAATTTCCTAAATGATGATCTAGTCATATTCCTTGAGGCAGGAAAGAATATTTGCAAAAAACAGTTCTACATGAAGAACGTTTAAAAGGAGTATGTTTGCTGTTTATTTTTTTCCATGAATATTTTGTTGTTTCAAAGAGGAGAACTTATTAGTTATTGGTTACTTATTAGGTGGTGGAAATCTGCTCTTTTGAAGTCATTTTATGGCACTCTTTAGCCAGAGTTTAAATGTTTTAAGGAGCAGTAACTCAAAAGACTGAGAATATGATGCTCTCTCTTTGTGAGATAGTGAAAACTAGTTTCTCTATAGGAAGCTTCAATTACTGAATATTGGACTAACATATTTTGGGCAGAAAAATAGCATAACATTTCATCTTTCCAGGAAGACTGACAGATGAATTACTGAATAGCAAAGTTGTGCAGTTGTCTGACCTCCTTTAAATTATTTTTTCTATAAAGCATTACATATCAAGAGTCTTAAATGAAATGCACTGAACATAATTTCACTAGTTTTTTGATGATTCAAGGTCATCTTTATAGACATCAGCTTTTTTTGTGACAGGCTCATAGAAACATAATTTACACATAATAAAATTCACCCTTTGAACGTGAACGATTCAGTGGGTTTTAGTATATTCACAGAATTGTGCAACTATTACCACTATTTAATTTTAGAACATTTTCATTCCTCAAAAAATTAAATCTGTATGCATTAGCAGGCATTCCCTACTATGCACTCCACAGCCTCTGGCAACCACTAATTTACTTTCTGTCTCAGGATTTGCCTATTCTGGACATTTCATATAAACAGAATGATACAACGTAATCTTTACGACTGGCTTCTTTCACGTAGTATAATGAGTTTTCAAGGTTCATCCACGTTACAGCATATATTACTTTATTCTTTTTAGTGCCAAATAGCATTGCATTGTTTGGATATACTACATTTTGTTTGTCCATTCATCAGTTGGTGGATAGATTGTTTCCACTTTTGGCTTTTATGAATAATGCTGCTATGGACATTCATGTACAAGTTTTTGTGTGGACAGGTTTTCATCTCTCCTGGGTATACAGTTAGGAGTGGAATTGTGGGATCATATGTAACTTTGTTTAACAGTTTAAGACACTGCCAAACCGTTTTCCAAAGTGGCTGTACCATTTTACAATCCCGTCAGCACTGGGCGAGATTTCCAGTTGCTCCTCATCCTCGCCAACTCTTGCTATTGTCTGTCTTTTTGCCTTTAGCCTACTTCGTGGGTATGAAGTAGTATAATAATGTGATTTCGATTTGAATTGCCTTGATGACTAATGATATTGAGCACTTTTCACGTGCTTATTGGCCATTTGCTTAAATTCTTTGGAGAAGTGTCTGTTCAAATCCTTTGCCCATTTTTAAAATTGGTTTGTCGTTTTATTGTTGAGTTGTACAATTCTTTGTATCTTCTGGATGTAAGTCTCTTATTAGATATATGGTTTGAAAATATTTTCTCCCATTCTGTGGTTTGTCTTTTCATTTTCTTTTTTTTTTTAAAGATTTTATTTTTTCCTTTTTCTCCACAAAGCCCCCCAGTACATAGTTGTATATTCTTCGTTGTGGGTTCTTCTAGTTGTGGCATGTGGGACGCTGCCTCAGCGTGGTTTGATGAGCAGTGCCATGACCGCGCCCAGGATTCGAACCAACGAAACACTGGGCCGCCTGCAGCGGAGCGCGCGAACTTAACCACTCAGCCACGGGGCCAGCCCCTGTCTTTTCATTTTCTTGATGGTGTCCTTTGAAGCACTAACATTCTAAATTTTGATGAAATCCAATTTATCTAATTTTTTTCTTTTGTCATTCGTGGTCTTGATGTCACACATAAGAAACCATTTTCTAACTGTGGTCACACAGTTCTCCTACGTTTTCTTCTGAGAGCTTTAAAGTTTTAGCTCTTGTGTTTAGGTCTATGACCTAAATCCAAATGAGTTCATCCGTTTGGAGCTAATTTTTGTCTATGGTGTGAAGTAGGGGTCCAACTTGAGTTCTTACATGGATAGCCAGTTGTCCCAGCACCATTTATTGAAAAGATGACTCTTTCCCCATTGAATGGTCTCGAATACTTGTCAAAAACCAATTGACCATAGATGTGGGGGTTTATTTCTAGACTGTCAATTCTACTCCACTCATCTATACGTCTATTCTTATTCCATACCACACTGTTTCGATTACTATGGCTTTGTAGTAAGTTTTGAAATTGGGAAGTAGAAGTCCTACAGCTTTGTTTTTCTTTTTCAAGATTCTTTAGCTTTTTGGGTTCTCCTGCAATTCCATATGAATTGTAGGACTGGCTTTTCCAGTTCTGCAAAGAAGACTGTTGAGATTTTGATTGGTATTGCTTTGAATTTCTAGATTACTTTGGGGAGTATGGCCATCTTTCATATTAAGTCTTCCAACAGGAACATGCAGTCTTTCTATTTATTTAGGTCTTTAATTTCTTTCATCAGAGTTTTGTAGTTTTCAGTTCGTAAATTTTGCACCCCTTTGGTTAAATTTATACTTAAGTATTTTATTCCTTTTGATGCTATTATAAATAGAATTGTTTTTTTAAAATTTCCTTTTAGATTGTTCATTGCTAGTATAGAGAAATAGAATTGACTTTTGTGTACTATTGATCTTGGAACCTACAAACTTGCTGGACTCATTGTATTAGTTCTAATAGTCTTTTTGTAGATTCTTTAAATTCCTTCTTTATTTAGATTGTAGATTCCTTCTTTATACAAGACCATGTCTTCTGCAATTAGAGATAGTTTTACCTTTCCTTTCCAATGTGGATGCTGGGTGACTTATTTCTTTTTCTTGCCTAACTGCCATGGCTAGAACTTCCAATACAATGTTGAATAGAAGTGGCAAGAGTAGACAACTTTGTCTTGTTCCTGATTGTAGGGGGATCACATTAATTATGAAGTTAGCTGTGGCGTTTTCCTAATTGCCTTTTATAGGGCTGAGGAAGTTCCCTTCCATTCCTAGTATTGTTGGCAGTTTTAGTTATGAAAGTGTATTGAATCTTGTCAAATGCTGTTTCTGCATCTATTGAGATGATCATGTGGTTTTGTTCTTTATTTTATTAATATGGTGTGTTACATTGATTAATTTTCAGATTTCACAACCTTGCATCCCTGGGATAAATCTCACTTGGTCATGATATATAATCCTTTTTATATATTGCTGGATTCAGTTTGCTAGTATTTTGTTGAAGGACTTTTGCATCTATGCTTTTAAGGGACATTGGTCTGTAGTTTTTTTTTTTTTTTCTGATGTCTTCGGTTTGGTATCAAGGTAAACTAGCTTCATACAAGGAGTTGGAAGGTGTTCCCTCTTCTTCTACATTTTGAAGAGTTCGTGAAGGATTAGTATCAATTTTTCTTTAAATGCTTGTTAGAATTCACCTGTGAAGCCATCTGGGTCTAGGGTTTCCTTTGTGAGAAGTTTTCAAAATTAATAATTCAATCTCTTTGTTTGGTATAGGTCTATTCAGGTTTTCCATTTCTTCTGGAGTCAATTTCGGTAATCTGTGTCTTTCTAGGAATTTGTCAATTTAACCTAGGTTATTTAATTTATTGGCACACAGTTGTTCATAATATTTCTGTAATAATCCTTTTATTACTGTAAAGTTCGTAGTGATATCCTCTCTTTCATTCCTAATTTTAGTAATTTGGGTCTTTTTTCTTGTTTTCTTGGTCAGTCTAAGAGTTTGTCAAATTTGTTTTATCTTTGCAAAAAACCAACGTGTGGCTTTATTGATTCTATTGTTTTTCTATTCTCTTTTCCATTTCTTTCTTCTCTAACCTTTATTATTTTCTTCTTTCTGCTTGCTTTAGGTTTATTTCACTCTTGATCTTCTAGTTTCTTAAGGTAGAAGGTTAGGTTATGATTTAAGATCTTTCTTCTTTTTAAATATAGGTGCATCCCATAAGTTTTGGTACTTATTTTTGTTTCCATTCATCTCAAATTACTTAAATTTTTTTTTTATTTTCATTTTTCAGAAGAATTTTTTCTTCTTCTCCATTTTATTTTTTTATTTTTACTTTTTGTTTTTATAGCAGTAACATTAGATTATAACATTATATAACTTTCAGATGTACATCATAATATATTTCAAATTCTGTATAGATTACATCATGTTCACCACTCAAAGACTAATTAATTATAATCCATTACCACGCGGGTGCCTAATCACCCCTTTTGCCCTGCTCCCTCCCCTCTTCCCCTACGGTAACCACCAATCCAATCTCTGTTGCTATGTGTTTGTTTGTCCTTGTTTTTATCTTCTACTTATGAGTGAGGTCATATGGTATTTGACTTTCTCCCTCTGATTTATTTTGCTTAGGATAATACCCCCAAGGTCTATCCATGTTGTCACAAATGGCTGGATTTCATCATCAAATTACTTTCTAATACGTGATTTCTTCTTTGACCTATTTATTTAGGAGCATGTTTAATTTCCACATATTTGTGAACTCCCCGAATTTCCTTGTTATTGATTTCTAATTTAAATGTATTGTGGTGGGAGAACATACTTTGTGTGATTTTAAAATTTTAAACTTATTAAGGCTTGTTTAATATCACCCCCCCTGTAGAATGTCCCACGTACACTTGAGAAGAATGTGTATTCTGCTGCTGGGTGGAGTGTTCTGTAGATGTCTGAGGCTGGTTAGTTGATAACGTAGTTCACATCTTCTGTTTTTTTGTTGATCTTCTGCCTAGTTGTTCTAATCTTCTGCTTAGCTGTTCTATTCATTATTGAAAGTGGGGTTTTGAAGTCTTCAACCATTGTTTTTGAATTGTCTGTTTCTCCCTTTAGTTCTGTCAGTTTTAGTTTCCTGTATGTGGGGGGCTCTGTTGTTAAGTTCATGGGTGTTTATGTGTTCCTGATGAGTGATCCTTTTATCATCATAAAATATACTTCTTTACCTCTTGTAACGATTTCTGTCTTAAAGTCCATTTCGTCTGATATTAGTATAGCTACTCCAGCTTTCTTTTGGTTACTGTTTGCATGTCATAATTTTTTCTACCCTTTTATTTTCAACCCATTTATGTCTTTAACTCTAAATTATCTCTTGTAAATAGTATAGTTGGATTACGGTTTTTTTAAAATCCGCTTTGCCAATTTTGGCCTTTTGATTGTAGTGTTTAAACCATTTAATTTTGATGAAATTATTTATCAGTATTTTCATGTGCCAGTTCACTATTGGTTTTTTACATGTTTTATGTCTTTTTGCGCCTTTATTCTTCCATTACTGCTTTTTTCACACTGAATGGATATCTGTTAATGTACAACTTTAATTTCTTCTCTTACTATTTTAAAGTTATTTTCTTAGTGGTTGTTCTGGGGGTTAACATCTTTTTCTTTGGTAAGGAAGATTAGCCCTGAGCTAACATCTGCTGCCAATCCTCCTCTTTTTTTTTGCTGAGGAAGACTGGCCCTGAACTAATATCCATGCCCATCTTCCTCTACTTTATATGTGGGACGCCTACCACAGCATGGCTTGCCAAGCAGTGCCACGTGCACACCCGGGATCCAAACCAGTGAACCCCGGGTCACCAAAGCAGAGCGTGAGCACTTAGCCACTGCACCACCAGTTCAGCCCCTCACTGTTGTTTTAATTTGCATTTCCCTGATGACATATGATGTGGAACATCCTTACATATGCTTACTTGCCGTCTGTATATCTTCTTTGGTGAGGTGTCTGTTAAGGTCTTTGGCCCATTTTTTTAATCGGGTTGTTTCTTATTGTTGAGTTTTAAGATTTCCTTGTATATTTTGGATAACATCAGACATGTCTTTTGCAAATATTTTCTCCCAGCCTATGGCTTGTTTTTCCATTCTCTTGACAGTGTCTTTTGCAGAGCAGAAATATTTAATTTTAATGAAGTCCAGCTTATCATTCTTTCTCTCATGGACTGCACCTTTGGTGTTGTATTAACAAGTCATCGCCAAACCCAAGGTCAGCTAGATTTTCTCCAATGATATAGTAAAGTTTTATTGTTTTCATTTTACACTTAGGCCTGTGATCCATTTTGAGTTAATTTTTGTGAAGGGTATAAGGTCTGTGTCTAGATTCATTTTTTTGCATGTGGATGTCCAGCACCATTTGCTGAAAAGGCTATCCTTTCTCCATTGTACTCCCTTTGCTCTTTGTCAGGATCAGTTGACTCTACTTATGTGGCTTTATTTCTGGGCTCTCTATTCTGCTCCATTGAGCTGTTTGTCTATTTTGTTGCTGATACCACACCATCTTGATTTCCATAGCTTTATAGTAAGTCTTGAAGTTGGGTAATGCAACTTTGTTCTCATCCTTCAATATTGTGTTGGCTGTCCTGGGTCATTTGCCTCCCCATATAAACTTCAGAATGAGTTTGTTGATATCCACAAACTAATTTGCTGGGATTTTGATTGGGGATTGCATTGAATCTATAGATCAAGTTGGGAAGAACTGACATCTTGATAATATTGCGTCTTCCTATCCATAAACATGGAACATCTCTCCATTTAATTTAGTTCTTTGATTTTATTCATCAGAATCTTGTCGTTTTCTCCATATAGATCTTGTACATATTTTGTTAGATTTATACCTAAGTGTTTAATTTTGGGGGGTGCTAATGTAAATGGTATTGTATTTTTAATTTCAAATTCCACTTGTTAATTGCTGGTATATAAGCAAGTGATTGACTTTTGTATATTAACCTTGTATCCTGCCAACTTGCTATAAACAGTTATTAGTTCTGGGAGTTTTTTTGGTCAGTTCTTTCAGATTTTCTACATAGACAATCATGTCATCTGCAAACAAAAACAGTTTTATTTCTTCTTTCCCAATCTGTATACTTTTTATTTCCTTTTCTTGCCTAATTGCATTAGCTAGGACTTCCAGTATGATGTTGAAAAGGAATGGTGAAAGGGGACATCCTTGCTTTGGACCTGATCTTACTGGTAAAGCTTCTAGTTCCTCACCATTAATTTTATCACCATGATGTTAGTTGAAGGCTTTTTTGTAGATATTCTTTATTAAGTTGAGGAAATCCCCTCTATACCTAATTTACTAGGAGGGGTTTTCTTTTTAATCACAAATGGGTGTTAAACTTTGTCAAATGCTTTTCCTGCTTCTATTGATATGATGGTGTGATTTTTTTTTTCATCTATTGATGTGATGGATACATTAACTGACTTTCAAATGTTAAACGAGCCTTGCATATCTGGGATAAATCCCACTCAGTCATGATTTTTATACATCGTTGGGTTCAATTTGCTAATATTTTGTTGTAGAGTTTTGTAACTATGTTCATGAGAGATAATAGTCTGTAGTCTTCTTTTCTTGTAATGTCCATGTCTGATTTTGGTATTAGGGTAATGTTGGTCTCACAGAATGAGGTAGGAAGTATTCCCTCTATTTCTATCATCTGAAAGAAATTGTAGAGAACTGGTGTAATTTCTTCATTAAGTGTTCAGTAGAATTTACCAGTGAACCCATCTGGGCCTGGTGTTTTCTGTTTTGAAAGGTTATTAATTATTGATTCAATTTCTTTGATAGATATAGGTCTATTCAGACTGTTTCCTCCTTCATTTTTAGGAATAGTTTTGATGGATATAGAATTCTTGAATGGCAGCTTTTTCTTTTAGCACTTTGAATATATCATCCCATTGCCTTCTGGCCTCTATGGTGTCTGATGAGAAGTGAGCCATTAATCTTACTGAAGAGTCCTTGTACATGATGAATTATTTTTGTCTTGGTGCTCTCAAGATTCTCTGTCTCTCTTGACAATTTGACTATGATGTGTAGTTGTGGATCTCTTAGCTTTATCTTACATGGAGTTCATTGAGCTTCTTAATAAATATTAACATTTTTCATCAAATTGGGGACGTTTTCAGCCATGGTTTCTTCAGGTGTTCTTTCTGCCCCTTTCTCTTTTTCTTCTCCTTCTGGAATTCCCATTATGTGTCTGCTGGTATACTTATGGTGTCCCACATATCTCTGAGACTCTGTTTGTTTTTCTTGATTCCTTTTTCTTTCTGATTCTCAGAGTGGATAATCTCAATTGAGCTGACTTCAATTTCATGGATTCTTTCTTCTATCACCTCAAATCTGCTGTTGAGGCCCTGTAGTAAAGTTTTCATTTCAGTTGTACTTTTCGATACCAGAATTTCTATTTGGTTCTTTTTTTTCTCTCTCTTGATATTCACTATCAAGATATCATTCTCATACTTTAATTCTTTAGACATAGTTTCCTTTAGTTTTTGAATATACTTATAACAGCTGATTAATGTATTTGTTTAGTCTCGTTAAGTTCAAAAGCTGGACTTTCTCAAGAACCATTTCTCTTGACTGCTTTTTTTCTTCTGTATGGGCCATACCTTCCTATTTTTTGCATGTATTGTGTCTTTTTGGATGAAGTCTGGACATTTTAAAGAATTAAAATGTAACTCTGGACATCAGGTTCTTGCTGCACTCCTCCAACCTGGATTTTTGTTACTGTTTGTCTCTTTAATGGCCTTCCTGAACGAATTCTGTAAAGTCTATCTTCTTTGTTGTGTGCTGCCACTGAAGTCTCTACTCAGTTAGCTTAGTGGTCAGCTAATGATTTGAGATTTCCTTAAATGTCTTGAACCAATAAGTCTTTCACCCTTTGCTGAGAGGCCCTTTGGGTGTTGGGTTGTGCCTTTGGTATTTCCACAGTTTACAATGCTGACTTAGCTTTCACGTCCTGCTTGTGCAGATCCTCAAGGTCAGCCAGAGATGAGAAATTAGGGCCTTCTCAGGCCTTTCCTGGGTATGCACACAGCCCTATGAAGCATCCTACATGCACATTCCCAGGAACACGTTGAAACTTTTCAAGCCCTCCATGGACATCTCATCCCCCAGATTTCCCTTTCAAGTTTTCTGGCCATCCTTCTGTGTGATCCCACTGGTATTTCTGCCTCAGGCAGTTGTGGTGGTAAGCAGTTGCTGCTGATTTGTTTTTTCTTTTTCACAAATGCCTTAGTGTTACGACTTTCCTCACTGAGCAAACTCTGAGTCAGGTCAAATAAAGATAAGCCCTGTAAATGGACTTTTCCAGGGAACTGCTGGACAGGTCATGTAGCGACAATTTGCTGGGGACGTGGCTTTTTGGGGAGCTGCAAGCCTGTTTTGCTTCTTCCAGTGGCTGCGAGGCTGCTGGTTTTCTCAGTCCCTGTGGTTCTGAGTCTGTTGGTTTCAAGGCATCAAGGTATCATGGAGCTAGGAAGAATGAGATGGGAACAGGGCAACCTAAAACGCCAAAAAACTTACTGTTCTTACTGAGATTCAGCCATTTTCCTTGAATAAATGCTCTTCATTATTGCAAGCCTTCGGTTAATTTCCAGAGTTCTAAAAATGTTGATTTTTGACAATTTTTGCCTGTGTTCTCATTGCTTTTATGGAGAAGCAAATTTTCAGAGGTCCTTAGTCCACCATTCCAGAAATGCTTCCTCCATAAACATTAATTTCTGTACTGTGCTGTAATAGAATGATGTATTCAGGACCTTCTGGGGAATATTCCAGTTTGTCCCCAGATAGCTGTGCTTTTTGACTTATCTATTTTTCCTGCCTTTTCTCTAATAAATGCTTGCCTATGGGTCTTCTCATGATGGTCCTTCTCTCCTTGTTAATGTGCTACTTCTAATACACTGTGAGGTTAATAATCAAATAGCCAAATTGGTTAGCAGCGTTACAATAGGTTTGGATGGTCCACTCAGTGTGTGGACTTTGTGACCGCTCAGAAGTCATTTTGGCTTTTTCTCTTCTTTGTTCTAAACTGAGGTTTCTAGATATCTGAATTCAGATGAAGTGAGGTGGCGACAGCCAAATCATGGGAGATAATAGTCCCACGATATTCCTTGAGGAGCCAGAGTACATCTATAGTAGTGTACCCAATCCTGGGAAACACGTTTTAAGATTACTGACCAAATATGAGTCTCAAGGGAACAGTAACCAGGATGGAGAGTGAGGAAGTTCTGAAACTATGCCATATGAGGAATAACTGGGAAGAGTGGTGATACTGCACTGGGAGAAGGAAAAACTTAGAAAAAAGGAAAAACTTATTGGAGTTTAGGATAGGACTGATACAGTAACAAAATTATTCTGTCTCCCCCCACCATAATGATGCCAAGTGGCATGATCATGACCAAAGAGCAGAGGTTAAAATGGGACAGATTTTGACTCAGTGTAAAAGAAATTTCTAATAATGGGAACTGTCCAACAATGTAACTGACTAAGCATTTACCACAGCCTGGGCCTGGGGAGACAAAACTAAGACAGAAGCTACTCTAGAGCAGCTCAGAAAGTGAAAGCCCGTCCTTAAAGTCATTAAACAAAGACTAAATGAGCAACCATTAGGGATAACTGTGCTGGATAGTGGACCAGAGACCACGACAGCTAAGGTCCATTCTAACACCACATTTTAAGGGTCTCAGACACAGGCTGGAGTAGACTGGCACCCCTACAGAGCTGGCAGACGACTTTAGGGCAAGATAAAATATTCAGTGTGAGTCTGGAGTCCCCAAGGAGTACAATATATTTTTGAACTCTGTCTACCAAAGTCTTTTTACGGTCATTAAATTATGCATGAAATTAGAGGCCAGTTAACTTTAGGGTTTTACTGACACCTAGTGGTAAATATGGACATCAGTATAATCTAAAATGTTAGAAGACAATATACACAATTATGATCACAAAAATATTTAATATTTATAAAAATTATAAATGCATATAGTGATAAAAATTTATTGTTTTGAACTCTATTTTCAAAAAGGATTTAAAATTGTTTAAATGTTATCTTCAAGCTATTTTTATCTTGAAATTTCAAACTCTTCAATTTCTTGATTGATTGTATTTATAATCAAACCTATAATGCCATTACTGTATCTTTTTTTTTTTTTTAAAGATTTTATTTTTTCCTTTTTCTCCCCAAAGCCCCCCGGTACATAGTTGTATATTCTTCATTGTGGGTCCTTCTAGTTGTGGCATGTGGGATGCTGCCTCAGTGTGGTTTGATGAGCAGTGCCATGTCCAGGCCCAGGATTCGAACCAACGAAACACTGGGCCGCCTGCAGCGGAGCGCACGGACTTAACCACTCAGCCACGGGGCCAGCCCCCATTACTGTATCTTTTAACTCATATATTTCAGTTATGCTATTTTCATGGTTTATGAAAAACAGAAAAATAACATCTAACTATCAATTTATTAAATTTCAATTTGTAATTTGATATCATTAAAACACAAAGGTAAATGTGCTCTGATTCAAAGGGAGAATTATAGACACCAATCTAAAACCATTAATGGTACTTTTTCATGATAGTGACACCCTGTCTGAAACATTCTTGCTCACTGAGAATGAGCCTGGAGAAGGCTGGTTTTGGTTAAACCTAGGAACCACGACTAAGAAAAAACAGGTGCTGATTGGCCTATGGGGAAACTAAACCCATGCCTGGGCCCCTTCAGAATGCCTTTATGCTAAATAAAATAAGTGAGATAAATGGCTATGGCTATTGAGCTATACAATATTTATAAAAATTTTCTGTGATTCACTTAAAAACAGAAAAGGAGAATGCATCAAATTTTCCATAGTAAGTAAAACATATGAAAATTAAGATTATAGATAAAAATTTAGCTGATGTGGTTATGTTTTAACAACATGATAGGAAAATAAAACTTTTCTAGGATAGAAGAAATGGGTACTCTTAACATTTTGATAGTTATGGTACCATAACATTTTGATACGAATGCAAAATGCCACTTCTCCCATCCCTATTCTGACTTTTAAAGGAATCGGAATCTCCAAATACTTCTTCCTTCTGCAGGTCCTCCCCCCTCCCATGAATTTTAAAATAAAACACAGAGTGATAAGCCAGTTCTTTTTCCTACTTAAAGGCAAACCACATTATGCGTGGGACAGACCATTCCTTGCAGGTGAGGACTCGAGTGCAGGCAGTCTGGCTCGTGTCTGTACTTCCTGTCACCACCCTCTGCTGCCCTGAGTGACTTCCCGGGTTGTGCCAATAGCCCCCAGCCCAACACGAGCCAGGAGGGCTTCACCACCATGACGCCGGCGCTAGAGAAAATGACTTCCACTTTTCTGATCTATTTTAGTGACATGAGAATTTATGTCAGAGATGGCAATCTATAAATTTATCATCCATTTTATTACTATTTAGCTTGTGCTAGCTTAGTGTTAGTTGAAATAACAGAAAGGAATAGAACTCCTAGGAAGAGTATTAGCAAAACTGGGCAAAATCAATGCAAATTTGAATATTTGTATGCATCTAACCCATTTACAAAGTTGCTTACAGTAACAAAAAATCTTCTAGACACACGGAAGCTAAGCATATTGCCTTATGACTTACCATAAAATCCTTTATATGCTTAAAGAAATTCTTCATAAACTTTAAGAAAATTTTAAGAAAATTTTAAGTTTCCGTGCAATGTTTTTTCTCCAGATAACATATAACCCGTTTCTCTAAGTTTTCTCACAGGGACAACACCTAACTCTCAATTGTTTTTGTTTCTCTCTAGGATGGAATGGGATGGGAGTAAAGCTTAACCAATTTCAGCGTGGGCTCTATAGTTTCCATTTATTTTAATACATTGAATTAATTTATGGAATTACAGAGCACAGGTGGGGATGTTTAGCGTGTAACAGGATTGAATTATTGTAAAGGAGGGTCAGAATGGAAGGCAAGCGACCTCAAATCCATTTTGGAAGAATACTTAAAATTGCAGGTATTTGAAAAGCACTAATAATAATGATCTACAACAACCCCAGTTAAAAAAGTTTTTGGTTTTCTTGCCAAAATTAGTAACATAAATTTTAGGATGATCATAAAAACTTTAACTACATAAGTTTAACTAGGATGGAACAAACCCAGCAATGGAATCAGGTGTGATTCTAATTTTTAAAATGCTGTTGATGCAATAATTTATTTAAAGTTATTCTTTGTACCTCGTAAGAGCTCAACGTTGTTCAGAAGAAAGTGCAGTGGATTAGAAGTAAGAAGGTCTGGGTTCCAGCTGTCGTCCCATTCCTTACGAGGCTTATCGCCTATGGGAAACCACTTAGAATCCCTGGGCTGTGCTGCCTCGTTTGCACCCCGACTTTGCTCAGCGCCACCGCTAGGCTGTATCTGCAGCCTCCCGCAGGCTGCCCGACACACAGCAGGCCCCCAGTGTTTGCGGGCTGATCCAACTGACGACTGATTGAAAACGAGAATAAAAGCACCACCGCGCGTACTTCAGAAGGGTTGCAATGAGGTTAAAATGATATAGTGATAAAATACGTAGGAAAATGGTTTGAGAACCATATGATGCCATCTAGACATACAGTCCAGTTCTTTGTACAAATAGAGAAAGATGTTCTTTCTCCATTTTTAAAATGCAGATATATTTTTGATACTTAACTTAAAAAGAAATTAAAGTAAATGTGTTAATAACTGCAAGTTATTTCAAATCACCACAGCTTATATATCTATAAATATTCTGAGAAAAATAGGCTATATCTACCTGAAGCCTCAGACTTCAGTGATTCTTTAAGATTAACATGATTAGAGATAAAATATCTGTGATTTTCAATCGTGCAGGTAAAATCTCCAAACAAGTTCAGATTAAAAAATCAAAGGTGCTGGGGTCAGCCCCGTGGCTGAGTGGTTGAGTTAGTGTGCTCCGCTTCAGTGACCTGGGGTTTTACCGGTTCAGATCCTTGGCATGGACCTAGCACTGCTCATCAGGCCATGCTGAGGTGGCGTCCCACACAGCACAACCAGAAGGACCTGCAACTAGAATAGACAACTATGTACGTGGGAGCTTTGGGGAGAAGAAGAAGAAAGAAAAAAGAAAAAGATCGAATGTGAATTCCCTATATATAACACAATCATATTACGTAATATCTTACCTTATTTTAAAAAGATAAGAGATTTACATGAACTAATGTTGAAAAGTTTAAGATACATTGTTAGGTGAAAAATGCAAACAACACATTTATATTTATATAAAAAAGATCAACCCATATATTTCTAGGTGTTCAAATACGTATGTATGTGAGTATTTCGAGAAAGGCCTAGAAGGTACACACCTAACTGATAACAGCCGTTATCTCTGAGGAGGGGAAGGGAACTGCATGAGGGCAAGGAGGGACTTTAGTGTTATTGGCATTGCCTGAAATTGCTTGACAGTAGGAATCTGAAAAAAATAGACGAGAGCGTATTATTAATTCCCGGAATCCCTCGAGCCTTACCCGAACATTGAAGCTGAAAGGGTAACTATCTGTTCAATTTTATACAAATAAGGGTATGTTTCTTGGTCTTGCCCAGGAGGCAACACTATAGCTTCCAGTAACAACATTTAGGCATCCTTTCGTAGAGTAAGTTAAATGATTTTCCTATTGAGAAGAAAAGCTCGATGGCTGACAGCACTGATATTTAACATTAAACATCACACTTACTAAAAAAGGAACTAACCCACAAAATTAGAAAGATTAAGGAAAAATATCTTTGTTAGTTATATATACTGATAATGGGAAGCTCGGAATTAAGCATAATTCTCATTAGAGTTAATATAGCTTCTAGATGTTACTATTAAATAAATGAATTAAGCATTTGTTTCCTTTTTTATTAGTTTTATTATTCCAACATATTTGATTTGCCCAGACCATTATACAAAAAGACATGTTGACTAAATACAACATAATTTCCATCATCTGAGGGGACTCACGCATCATTACCTGATTGCTTGTGATGCTGACCCGTGGCTGATTGGTTTCGTGGTTCCCCTCTATTGTGACGGTTCTTCCTTCCCTGAGGACTTCCTCATTTCTCTTTGTTCATCCTCTTCTTCCTCCAGAAGCCTCCTCTCTTGGGATGACAGTTTCTCCAAATACCTTCCGTCAAGTGGTGGTAGGGACTCTCTGTCTGGAGGTGGCCCCTGTGACTGTGATGTGCTTTGTCCCTGGATTTCGGGACCCACCAGCGGATCCCTCACTGCTCCAGGACCACTGAGCCTGTCCCCGGGTCTGAACGACAGGCGCTCGTCCTCCTTGTGCTCATACATCATCAGTCTCTTATCAACCACCTCGCGAATCAACACTGAAAAATTACATGTACAGAAATCACTGTGATGTTTTCATGTCTCAGTAGTTACAATGCTGATGTATAGATGAGGACAAGGCATATAACATTTACCAGGCCTCATCCATTCCCAGTAGCATAACATTTTATATAGAGTTAGTACACTTAACTTCTATGCCACTTAATGTATGGAATATGAATTATATTCAATGCCTGTTTTAACAGAATATCATTTATAAAGTAAAGACAGAAGACTAATTTTGATCAAATTATAGAAGAATATAGAAACAATACTGAGGGTAAAAATTTGCACCTTTGTTAATATAATTGATATACTGAAAATTGAAGAAAAGTAAAATTAAAATCTTTTTCCTATTTATTCTTTCTACTGGAAAATTTCAGAGATAACTTTTAAATAAAAGAACTTACTGTCAAGCACTGCTCTTCCCACCATGCTGTATTCCATGGTTTTATCAACTTCATTCATTAGCCATGGAAGGAATCCTATCTCAATATCTGTCATAAAGAAAGTTCATTTCATTAAGTGATTTTTATGAATCATTATATATAGGGAGAATCTGTGCTTTTCCCCTAATGTTAGATTCATCAACATTGTCTTCTTAACACAAAATGTTAAACAGACTCATACAGCATTACTTTTGCCATATTTTTCATACACGTTCTGGTCCATTTCCTTTCTATTGCAGTAGAAACAGTATTTTCAAAATGCTGACGCTTCCTTGAAGTCAAAGCCTTCAGAGCTGACTTTATAGGTGCAATCTGATCAAGGAGACGGATCAAGGAGGCAGGGAGTGGGGGTGGATCTGGAGCTGAACTCCAATTGAAATGCAATGCGAATCCGGGATTGAGCAATAGAATGCCCCCACCTGAAGCTGGGGTCTAACAGCTGATCAAGACTCTGAGGATAGAGGTCAGAGGACATCTGAGAAGGCCATCTAGAAATGGGTCAGAAACTAGGTGTTGCCATTAGTGATAAATTTGTTCAAACTAAAATGGGAATCTACGGTGCAAGCACTGAAAAAATATGGTCCATTAAAATATACGTTTTAATGTTTGAGAATGGCTTTTCCTGGCAGGCAGGCACCTAATTGTTATTTTTGAATGGGGTGACAATAGAGTGTGAAAGAATATTACATTCACTACTAAAAACAACTTTTATCTGAGGCATGAATCTCATTTGCAAGCTTTTAAATGGTCTATAACTGACTTTTTCAGCAATTCATGAGAGAGAAAAGATTCCCAGCCTCTGTGACTAACAGCAAGAGGCCTCGCTAGCCCCCAGGAAGGCGGCGAGGCAGCATGGACAGAGCTCTGGACCTGGAGTCTGAGGCCTAAATGCCTCCCTGTCTGAGTGCTGGTGAGCAAGGCATTTAACCTCTCTGAGCTTCAGTTTCCACTTTTGAAGAATGGGAATTAATGTGCCCTATCCACCTCAGGGGGTTCTTGGGAGGGTCAAATGGTAGCATGTATGGAAAACACTACATCTACTGGAAAGTACAATATAAATGTAAACGAACAATATTTGTTTGTACTCTGACCTCTGTTTATTGAATTGAATACGTAAACAGTGAAAATTAATATTACTAACATCTGCCCCAAAATACTATCAGGCATTTGGAATGGGGCCTGTATACAAAGCACGGTGGATTTAACTGCTTTTGCACCCGCAGAAGGAGGGTGGCAATGAGGACACAGCAACCCATACCCTTCACTTGGCCAGGCCAGCTAAGGAGAGGTGGCTCTGAGGGGCTCCTAACAGCTGGCTAACAGATACGGGTTCTAGACACGCAGAGACCAGGTCCCTGCCTCTTTTTTCTCTCTAACACCTAACATGGTGCCTAGAATAGTGTAAACACCTAATTAAATGAATAAATGACCTCAATAGCGGCCCCCCAAAGGGCTTTTGACTAGAATTGGAAGTCAGCTGAGAAAAAGTTACGAACTATTTATATATACAAGCACAAGTGCTTTCCAGCCCGTAAACCTTTCATATATATGTGATGACATTTAACTCCTAAAAAATTGTCATTTTACACCTAAGGAAACTGAAGGTCAAAAAGCAAGTTAATGAGGAAGCTGGGACCCAAACTCAAGTTTTTGACATCAAGTCCCTATTTCTTCCTACTATTCAATGTTGCTTCTTAATCAAGACAAAGTAACGTCCTAAAATCAAGATCTTTACAATTCACTTCTTCCTAGTAACAGTACTTACTTAAAACAACTATGACTGACTTTTTTATTTGCTTTAGAGATGGAAAGATTCTAATTCAAAAGAAAAATGGGCATGTGATAAATATGATACTTGTGATAAATGTGGACCATTAAGAGGATGCTTATTGTAACAGAGTTGAGCTAATACAACCCTCCACCAACCTCTTTGAACGGGATCATAGAAGTAGCCACCATCCCTGAGGCTGTCAAACACAGAAGGGAGGAGGTCGGCCAGGTAACGCTGTGCAAACACCTGCGCCGCGATCTTCTGCGCAGTCTCGTTATGCTTGTGGACCACTTCCCACTGCTGCTGCTTCCGCCGCTCCTGCCCAGAGAAAAACGCCAGCGCCGGTGGTTACTTAGCCGCTCCGTCCTCCCCAGATACTGAATCCAGTGAGTGGAAGAATTTCGACTTAGATTTGCATCAAAAAAATGGACTGCAAGGTACCTATTAAAGGTTCATATTTTTCATCGAAGACTTTAATGAATTTCAACAGCTAGTAGGTACTGACCTCATAAAAGAGATGGAGCTTAAAGTAAAAGTCATCTCCTGAAAGTAAAACATTTCAAGGAAAATAATTTCCATATATACGTGCTTGACTATATGGATGATATCAAAGGATAATAATAGTTACTTATATTTTTAATGAGTATTATCATAAAGTATTGCTGATACGAAAATTATAGTGCTTAGACATCTTCAGTTAAAGAACTTGGGCCAACGAATTACCTCATTTGTAATGATTCTTTGAATTCATAAAGTTCTGAAAATTATAAAACCTCTCTTTTCTTGTTGCTTCTTGTAGAGCACATATCTGTAATGCTAAAGAAGTGTCTTCTCCCGTAGAGAAGTGGGAGCATTAATATATTTTCTAATTAAGTCTGTTTTCAAAGTTTTAAGCAAATATAAATCTAGATGATTTGTATTCTTCATTTTTTCATAATATATTTGCTAATAGTAAATAAATAAATAAATATTCCTTGATAAAGATTTCACTGATTATTTCAGCAAAGCTAATTTTGTCATTGTTCATTTTATATTTGTAAACAAATAGTCGTGCATTTGCACAATCTTTACCATAAGCCCTATGCTCTTTACACAATTAATTAGTCATTTTGGAGGGAAATTGAAAGGCCATTTGATTAGGTATTGAGTAGAATATACCAACAACTAAGCTATTCTGTGCAGTAAGTTGGCCTCTTTGGGAAGTTAACTCTTTTACGTATTCAGGCACTCCTTTATAATTTCTTCATTCAGTGTACAACATAGGGTGACAGTTATTGCCAGACTCAGAAGGACCCTAAAGATTCCTGAGCCTACTGTTTCCTAACTGGAGGTTATTGGCAAATTTTAAAAACTGGATTCTAAAACTTTTATTAAAGGTTCTAAAAACCTATAATCTAAGAAATATTCTCTAATGACCCAAGTAGTTCTGGTATATCCCTAAGGGTGCAGAGAAGGACCTGGCCACTGAGAAAAAGACTCAAAGGTCTATCTAGACCCTCTGCTTCTTATCCCCCATCTATCCCCAACACACTCCACTTTTTCTTTCCACCTCTTCTGCTACTGACTTATGGCAAATTGATGTATTTCTTTCTCTAAGACTCTTGATATTTAAGAAGGCCTTTCAGTTGGGACATATGCAATTTACTGCATTTAGGAACTTTCGGGAACTCTATTTAGGTACATTTATATATGTTCAAATGTAAAAAAAAGTAATTCAGTCCATGAAAGATGTATGATCTAGAGAACAGGAGAGACCCTAACAACAAATACTATAGGTCTTTTCTAACATGTTTCCAAAGATCTTTAGCTCTATGACATAACACATGTAAATTTGAGCATAATCTGTTAAATAAGCAAAAGACTGTCTAAGAAAGAAAAACAGAACTCTATACTTTTTCCTCTTGGTGGCGTCTCTCTTGCTCTTCAAGTCTCTGAACTTCAGCCAGCTCAACGTTGCGTAACTCTTCATATGCATACTGACTGGCCTGCAGGTTAGCCAGCTCCTCCTCCTCCATTACTTCCAGAAGAGACTGCTCAATGGTCTTTCCCACCAACACTTCTAACATTGGTTTAACTTCAAGATCAAAGTCAAAGAGCTTGAACACACAAAACAAAGCAAATTTAAAACTTTAATCACGAACCAAATGCTCAATGAAAAAATAGCCAGAAGAGCAGCAATAACAAGACACTATTCATGTCTTCTGGGTGCCAGACACTGTGTGGGTGCTGGATTTATGTTCCCAATCCTCAAAATCGCCCTGCAAGGCACACAGAATAGCATTTTGTTTACAGGCAAAAATTGGTTAAGTCAAAGTTATTAAAAAGACCCAGGCATCATCAAAATGAACCCTGATACTTAACAACTTTAAGATCAAACTCTGAAACCCAAGAAATATCCTTGTTTTTCCTATTCTCTGCCTTTTCTGCTCAATTTTTACTGTTTGTTTTTGATAAAGAACTAAGGAACAAGAACAATGGGTATTCTGGTGATTCATCTCCAGGATTTAGAGGCAAACATGTTCTTCTGTGTAGCTGATGAAGACTTATTTCCCAGTTCCAACGATGCTTCTTTCAAGTTCCTTCAAGTTTTAAATCTCATTTAAGTTATTATGCACATACGCATTGACTTTTCTTCAATTTCATAAACTGGCCTATCTATGCATTCCACATTGATAGGAAAATGTAGTTATTTTAGGATTTTTTTTTTAACAGAGAGATTATCTTCATAAAAGTTATATAATCTACAAGCAACTAATAGTGGATCTTTTATACTAGAGATCCTATTTTTCCTTATTTGCTACAAATCTACCTTATATTCATACATTAAGCAAGTATGCAAACACACAAAAATAAAATCTGTGAATATTCTAAGAACATTTCTAATGATGTTCATTTCTGATCAGCAAAGAGGAGAAATCAGAGAATGGAATTTGAAAACATTTCTGGGTACATCAGGATAAAACTACTATTACAGAAAAATTTGGAAAGAAATCCAGTAACTAGAATCTTTCTGATTGTGGTTTGTACTTACGTTAAGCTTTTAACTAAACAATCTATTTATAAAGAAGATAGAGGGAAGTTCAAATAATGTACTATACCTCTCCTTCTAGTATTTGGGTGGCCACATCTTTGCCGGTTTTGGCAGGAATAAAGAGTGGTGTTGGTGGTCTGTCCAAAAATGCATCTGTTTGGCATTCCATATCAACTTCTATGGTGCGGTCGACAATTTCTTCAAGGTATAATTCTAAGAGAACACCATATACATTGATTTGAAACTCTGGTCTATTTCAAGCATATATGTGTATTTGAAACTTCGACTCCTTCAAAATAGAATGAACACGCACAAATGTGAGCTCAGGTCACATACTGAACTAAGTGCTTTTATATATTTGGAAGACCACAGAGTCAGTCAGGCTAGAGCATTTATTGAATGTCAAGAAAGCACTGAGCGTTGTATATGAAAATGGAACTAGAGGAGAACATGAAATCACAGATGTATATAAGATTCAAAGCATAACAGGGCATAGAAAGTTAATAATCCATCTGCATAAGTGAGTCCTAAGATAGTAAATGGATAAAGATTTGAAAATTCTGGATATTTAAAATAATTATGCACCATGTCACTATGTTATTTGATGTTCCCTCTAGCCTTTAGATTATAAACAGATATACGAAAACAAATTTCATCTTAGGAATAATTTATATGAAGCAAGGGCAATGTGGTATCATGCAAAGAACATGAGAAGTGGAGTCAGATGTGGACTTAGCCAAGTTACACCCTGTTCGGGCCTCAGTTTCTTCACCTGTAAAAGGGATCATAATTATCTGTCACATGGAGTCTTTGTAATAATAAAGGTGATACACAGGTAAAGGACCTGGTGTAGTCTGAGATATAGGAAATACTCAACCAAAGGTGGCTGCTATTGTATCACGTGATATTCTGATGGCATAAATAAACACTAAAGTTTAGCTCTCACAGAATTATAACTATATTGGCTAATCACAGACATATGCTCTAGACTTGGCCTCAAGGTAGGGGAAAAAGCGTGGCATGCTTCTCTGCCATTGACCCTTAGTACTCAGAAATAACTCTGATGGATCCACTCACCATCTTGGCAGCGTGCAAAGTGGATCTCGAGTAGTGACATCAGTCCAAGGAAAACCCCAAGTATTGTCTGATTATCGAGATCCTGTCAACCACACAGCTAGACCCTCCAGATCCAGGTAAGCCTCTGTAGCTGAGGACAGGTAGGAAAAGCCTGGCACTGGCCTGTGGTGGGACAGCCTGTGTGGCCCTGGGGAACATGCAAAGTGAGAGGAGAACCAAAGCAGAGAACAGAAGAGGCCGTGCTGAGAGAGGAGGACTCAGATCTGAATGGGCCCACTCCTCTTAAAAGACACACAAAATGCCCAAACAGAACTACATTGCTCTTCTGCCCTGCAATTCCAACAGCGACTCACGCTGGGCTACGAAAGGAAAAAGTGAGAAAAAATCTCCGTTTGAGAATAGAGTATGTGAAAAGGGCTGAGCGTGAATGAATTTGGTCATAAATACTGTTTAAAAAAACCCCACCTCATAGTTCCAGGCATACCCAATATAATAATAATATATAGTCTATGAATTTGTTGGGAAGTCCCGGGTAGAGTAACAGATATGTAAATAATACAAAGGCCCAATAAAAATGAACTGACTTAGGAAACTGAGCAAACCAGGGAGCTGCCACAGCATGGTCACGTACCTGTCTGCACGTCCACGTGCTGCCTGCCTTCCACGGGTTCGGGCGTGTGTGGTCGGAGCTGTTCTTGGGCTCGTTTTCTGGCAAGAGCCCTCCTCTTAGCCTGGTGCTGTCTCTGAATCTCTAGAGGATCAGGCTGCCCAGACTAAGGGTGACAGAAAAGGCTTCTAAAATTCAGAAAATATTTCTCACAGCATGCAGAACTACCACTCCGAAAGTGATTCCCGGAGAGTCTAAAAGCACCTGTCATACAAGGCTTCCTGATTATCAGTGACTTGAAGAAAATTCCATTTGAACTTAGACAATTATAAAGATGTCTGACAAAGCAGAAAAGTAACTTCAACGTCTGGCTAACTGGAAGGAACGGGTGCAGAATCCTATCTAGGACCTTGTCCTTCCTTATCCCAGCATTTTCACCATGAATTCCTCTGGTGCCTAGTAACCCAGCAGACTGATGTAATCATCCAGTAACAATAAATTTTAATGTGTAGTTAAGAAAGTGCAAAGCACTATGATTTTTAAAAATCTGAATTTCACTCAGATGGAATTTCCTTAAAAAATACATTAACTCACAAAGAAAACCAGCTCAGTCCAAATGAAGTCTGTCCAAGTGCACAAGATGATAGCTAAGGGATTAAAAATATAACTATTCACAGTAGTTCTGCAACATCTGGAGGTCCTCGATTTCGTATCTGTATCTCCCTTCGTGGTCATTCTCTATAGCTAACCTGCCTTATATCAAGGTAAATACGAAAAGGAAGGGAAAATATAAAAGCACTTTGCATGAAAAAAATTATAATATTTAAAACTAGATTTCTAAAAACACTTTAACTGAAATGACAATGTAATAACATTAAAGTTTTTCAAAAAGAAAAAGAAAACTACCTATAATCCCATATCCTAATACAAGGGCTACTTTCATTTAAATACACAGTATTTTATCAGTCTTTGGGTGGGGAACATGATGTAATCTAGACAGAAATTGAAATATAATGATGTACACATGAAATTTATATAACATTATAAACCAGTAACCTCAAGAAAAAAATAACAATAACTCTTTTAACAAGTGAAAAAAACCCCCCAAAAATAAATGCAGTTTTTTTTGAAGTTGTGATGGTACCATACATTTTATAGTTTTTCTAACTTAACACTATCTATCATAAACTTTCCCCATATTTGCACTAAATATGGAAAGAACAGCATTGGCTCCGAAGCTCAAATTCCAACTCTTCAATTTATTAATCACTAAGATTAGTAAAGCTTGGACTACTAACCTAAGTTTTCAGATATTCAGCTTTCTTGTCTGTACAGTGGGAATACTAACAACACCTACCTCAGGTTTTGATTGTAAGGAACAGGTCAGAGGATAATGTAACAAGCCTAACACAATCTCTGACACAGAATAGCTCTTCTGCTACATAGTTATCATTTCCTTTTATTACAAAATAATATAACCACATTACAAAAAAAAAAGAGAAAGAATCGCCTATAACTCACTCCATTTTCTAATACAAGTACTATTGTCATTTTGGGATCATTTAGTGAAGGCTTTTTTTCTTTGTGTATATATTCTACATTATTATAAATATCATCCTTGATTTATTTCCATTTTCTTTTTCTTCTGAGGAAAATTAGCCCTGAGCTAACATCTATGCCAATCTGCCTCTATTTTTTGTATGTGGGTTGCCACCACAGCATGGCTGATGGATGGTGTAGGTCTGGCACCTGGGATCCAAACTTGCAAACCCTGGGCCACCTATGTGGAGCAGTGTGCCAAACTTAACCATTATGCCATGGCCCGGCCCCTCCATTTTCTCAAGGTAACAGAATTACAAATGTCAGCTCTTGAAAGATTTGGAGTAACGTGAATACAACAAGTTCATTTTAGAAACGCATTGCCCAACTTAACTGTTTCAGGGTCTAGTTAAAAAACGCATTGCCCAATTTAACTGTTTCAGGGTCTAGTTAAAAATCTATTTTTTAGAAAGTTTATTTTGAAATAATTCATAATAGGTTGCAAAAATAGTAGATAGAGTCCTGTTGTACCCCTCAGGAAGCTTCTTCCGATGGTGACATTTTATATAATTGTGGCACAATATCAAAATCAGGAAATGAACACTGGCAAAATATGATATGACAGTGATCTGTAACAGATGTTGCTCAGTTTTCACAATTTTACGTGCATTGATTTGTGTTTGTATCTGTGTATATAGTTCTACATGATTTTACCCCATATACAGATTCGTGTAACCACCACTATGATCAAGGTAAGACCTGTTTCATCACAACAAAGGAGCTCCCTGGGTATTCCTTTCTATTTCTCCCAAGTCTCTCCTTCATCCCTGTCCCCTGGCAACCACTAATCTGTTCTCCATCTGGATAGTTTTGTCTTTTCGAGAATGTTACATACAAGGAATACAATAGTACGTAACCTTTTGAGATTGGCTTTTTTCACTAAGTATAACGCCCTTGAAGTCCATCCAGGTTGTTACATGTATCGATAGTTCATTCTTTTTTGTTCCTGAGCAGTTCTTAATTGTGTGGATGTACCAGGTTTGTTTAACCACTTACCTATTGAAAGACACTTAGGATGTGTTTTCAGTTTTTAGCTGTCATGATAAAGCTGCTATGAATGTTCACTTGTGTGCAGGTTCATATGTGAATATAAGTTCCCATTTCTCTGGGATAAATGTCTACAAGTACAATTGTGGAATTGAATGGTAAGTGCTAGTTAGTTTTGATAACACTGAACAATTTTCTAGGGTGGATGTACCATTTTACACTTCTATCAGCAAAATATGAGAGTTCCAGTTGCTCCATATCCTCACAAGCATTTCCTATTATCACTATTTAAAAATTTTAGCTTTTCTAACAGGTGCATAGTTATATCATTGTGGTTTTAGTATGTATTTCCCTAATGGCTAATCATGTTGATTTTTTTTTTAATGTGCTTATTTGCCATCCCTTTCTTTTCTTTGGTGAAATATTTGCTCATGTTTTTTGACCATTTTTTCTTTTTTTTTTTTTTTGGTGAGGGAGATTGGCCCTGAGCTAACATCTGTGCCAATCTTTTTTGATTTTGTATGTGGGACGCCTCCACAGCATGGCTTGATGAGCAGTGTGTAGGTCCACACCCAGGATCCGAACCTGTAAACCCCAGTCTGCCAAAACGGAGCATGCAAACTTAACCGCTATGCCACCGGGCTAACCCTTGACCATTTTCTAACTGGACTTTTTTCTCCTGAGTTTTAAGAGTTCTTTATATATTCCAAATATAAGACCTTCGTTGGATACGTGGTTTGCAAATATTTTCTTCTGGTCTTAGCTTGTCTTTTTGTCCTTTTACAAGGGTTTTTCACACCACAAAAGTTTTAAGTTTTGAAGTCCACTTGATCATGTTTTCTTCTCTGGATCAACTCTCTGCTTAGCCCTAGATTCTGAAGGTTTTCTCCTAAAAGTTTATAGCTTTACATTTCATATTTAAACCCGTGATCCATTTGAACTAAATTTTGTATATGGTGTAAGGTTTAGGTCATGGTTCATTCAATTTTTTTGTCTATGGATGTCCAATCGCTCCAGCACCATTTGTTGAAAACACTATCTCTCCTTCATTGACCTGCTTTTGTCCCTTTGTCAAAAATTAGTTGGGTGTATTTGTGTTGGTTTATTTCCGAGTTCTCTATTTTGTTCCATTGGTCCATGTATCTATTCCTCCACCAATATCACCCTGTCTTGACACAATTACTAATATCATACATAGTAAGTCTTAATGTTGGGTATAGCAATTCCTCTCACTTTACTCTTCTCTTTCAAAGTGGCTTTAGCTATTTTATTCTTTTGCCTTTCCATGTAAATTTTAGAATAAGCTTGTCTAGATCTACATAAACTTGCTGGAATTTTGGTAGGAATTGTGCTATACTTATAGGTCAACTTGGGGAAAATTAACATCTTTACTATGGTGAGTCTTCCAATCCATGCACATGGTATGTCTCCCCATTTCTTTAGATGGTCTTTGATTTCTTCCTTTTTAAAAATAGCCATCATATAATTTAAAAAATCAATTTATTTAAACAAAAACAAAAACAGTTCATCCCTTTCTCCCACTCCCCATCCTCTTGCCTCTGGCAACTACCACTTTGTTCCCTGTATCTATGAACTTGCTTTTTTTTTTTACTATATATTTTTTGATTACACATAGAAAAGAGATCATATGGCATTTGTCTTTATCTGTCTGACTTATTTTACTTAGCATAACTCACTCAGGGTCCATCCATGTTGTTGCAAATAGCAAGATTTCTTTCTTTTTAGTGGCTGAATAATATTCCATGTATATATATACACCACAATTTCTTTATCCATCCATCCATTGATGGACCCTTAGATTGTTTCCATAATTTGCCTATTGTAAATAATGCTGCAATGAACATGGGAGTGCATACATCTTTTTAAATTAGTGTTTTCATTTTCTTTGGATATATATCCAGACATGGAATTGCTGGATCATATGGTATTTCTAATTTTAATTTTTTTAGGAACCTCCATACTGTTTTCCATAGTGGCTGCACCAATTTACATTCCCATCAACAATGCACAAGGGGTCCCTTTTCTCCACAACCTCGACAACACTTGTTATTTCTTGTCTTTTTGATAATAGCCATTCTAACAGGTGTGAGGCGATATCTTATTATGGTTTAGATTTGCATTTCCCTGATGACTAAAGATGTAGAACATCTTTTCATGTACCTGTTGGTCATCTGTATGTCTTCTTTGGAAAAATATCTATTCAGATCTTCTGTGCATTTTTTAATTGAATTATTTGTTTTCTGCAATCGAGTTGCATGAGTTCTCTATATATTTTGGATATTAGCCTCTGATACACGATTTGCAAGTATTTTCTCCCATTCAGCAGGCTACCTTTTCATTTTGTTGATGGTTTCCCTTGCTGTGCAGAGTCTTTGACTTCCTTTATCAGCATTTTGTAATTTTTATCTTACAGATCTTGTATATGTTTTGTTAGATTTACACCTAGGTACTCCAGTCTTTTGGGAATGATTGTAGACAGTATGATGTTTTAAATTTTGTTTTCCACATGTTCCTTTTTAGTACACAGAAATATGACTGGTCTTAGTGTGTTGATCTTGCATCCTGCGACGGTGCTCAACTCACTAGAGTTCTAGTACTTTTTGGTAGATTCACTGGGATTTTCTATGTAGACAATTTTGTCACAGAAAACGCCGAAACACATGCCTACAGCCAGTGTGCACTGCTACTGCCACAGAAAACGCCAAAACACACGCCTACAGCAAACAATTGAGCTGTGGTTTCCAAATGCTGGCTCCTGAACTGGCTGTACCAGAGTTGCCTAGAGAAGTTTATTAATAATGCGTATTCGCGTGTCCGACCCTTGGATGTTCCCATGCAGTAGATCCAGGGTACGGCTGAAGCATATATATTTTTAATGAGTCTTCCAGGTGGTTTCTACCTACACTGCTTCAGAATGTCTACTATTCCATACAGCACCACGTGGGGTTAGGCACTCATCTGTCATATGGTGTTTACAAGTTATCTTAACTGTATTTCATTTCTGCACCAAGAAATCATCACTCTTAATATCATGCCACCTCTTACTCATCTCTGCATCCTAGGTACCCAGGACAGGACCTAAAACTCAATAAAGAGTTGTTGAATGAATTAAAGAAAAGAAGCATAATTCAGAATTTTTGACTAAATAATGATAATAGTATTAGAGTATGAGATAATTTAAACAAACCTAAATATATTAGACCAGTGCTACTCAAAGTGTGGTCCTCAGACTAGTGCTGTCTATAAATTGTTTGAACTGGTCTGTAACAATTTAATTATGGAAATTGACAGTAAAAGTTTAGAAACTTCTAGAGCAGTTTTCCAGAGTTCTGCTAATCTAATAAAAAATTAGGGCTTGTATTTTTTTAATTATTATTTTTAATTGTGGCCAAATACACATAAAATTTACCATCTTAACCATTTTTAAACGTACAGTTCAGTGGCATTAAGTACATTCACACTGTTACATGACCATCACTGCCATCCAATTCCAGAACTTTTTTCCTCTTGCAAAACTGAAACTCTGTCTCCATTAAATAATAACTCCCTATTCTCCTATCCCCTAGCCCCTGGCAGCTACAGTTAAGCTTGTATTTGGATGTCTTTTTTTTTCATTTCATTTTTCTTGTAATCTATCTTGATTTCATTTTATAAATGTTTTAGTATGCAACAGATTAGAAATTAAGACAAACGAACCAACTGGTCCTTCACCACAGGTACCTTGAAAGCTCTGTTAGACCATTCAGATGACACTTACCAGCGGGGCCATTTGCAGAGCATAAGTGTTGCCTCGGATCACCCTTCTGTCGTACATTATGTTTCCGTAACGAATAGGTTCTTCGGCTCTGTAAGACAGCAAATTCTAAATAACTACAATCTAAGAGTGTTGGTATCTATGAAGCCAACTCATTTTTAATAGGATTTAGGCTAAGATGAAAAGAATTTTAAGAAAACAGATTTTTGTTTTAGCACAGTCCATAATATAAGGAGCCAAAGGGCTCCCATTTATGGAAGGCTTATTACATGCCAGGCCTTTCACATAATATTTTATTTATTGCTCACAATAAGCTTCAAGTTGAGAACTATGATTCCCATTTGACAGAAGAGGAAGTAAGACTCAGAAAGGAATGTGCCCCAGGTCACCTGGCTAGTAAGTGGCAGAGCTGGATTTTGGCTGTAAATCTGTTTATGAAGGATTTTGGCTGTTGAAAAGGGGCCTGCCCTAAGGGATGGACAAAAGTTTGATTCAAGGATTGAAAAGTTACATTAATAGGATCAGGCTTAAAAAATAAAATCAGTCAAATTTCTCATTGTTCCTTAACCTCAAAGATATTTTTAAATGATACTGTCTCAAATGTCAAGAAAATTTTAATTTTGGGAATAAGCATGATCAATAGTGAAAAATACACAGTTGATATTTCCATTCTAAGTTCTTTCATTGCTATCCTATTCATGGCTATGAAACCAAACATCGACCTATGCCAATAACAGTACTCTAACAGAAATGATTTTCAGAGGGGTAGTAAGTTGCTTATTTATCATATATTGAAATCGTTATTGGATAACCTGATCTCATATTACTTAAAACCCAGAGATGCTGCACTGCTCATCTTTCTTGACCTCGGGGCAGTGTTCAGCTCAGCTGGTCGCTCCTTCACTGAAGCTCTCTAGGCCTCTGTGACACTACCGTATTGTTCTGATTGTTTTCCTGCGACTTCTCTGACTGCGTATTCTCAGCCTCCTCCCGTGCTGGAGCATTTCCTCAGGGCGCAGCGTTCTCTTGTCCTTAGTTGACCTCATCCCATCTCAAGGCTTCACTTATGATCCACAGACTTAAAACTCCCAATTTTATTTTATCTTTAGCTCAGAACTCTCTTCTGAGCTCCAGGCATATAAGTCTGATTGATATGCTCAATGACATCTCACTAAGATGTCTGAACGACAACCTCAGAATTGAACGATCATTCTCCCTCTCCAACTTGTTCCTTAGTGTTCTCTATTCATTAATGGTACCACTAGCCACCCAAGTGTCTTCGTCTAGAAGCCTGGGAGTCATTCATGACTCCTGCCTCTTCCCCAATCCCTAGAGCCAGCAAGTCCTATTGATGCCACCCCCTAAATCTTTGCCACATCCACCCATGGCTCACGGCCGCCACTGTCTTCTACCTGGACCACTGTGAAAGTCCCTTGACTGTCTGGAACAACATTTCTCCCTCAATGTGTTCTATATGTTGTAGCCAGTGATCTGTTAGAATGGAAAAATCTGTTTGCTTGATTAAAGTTAGTGCTAATTAAACGAATAATGATGAAAATTTTTGGTTTTGTTTTTATACTATCAAAATCCAAAAAGAAAAAAAAAATCTCTAACACCTTTTGCCAGTGAGGATGGGGGGAAAAGATATGTTTAAACACTCTTGGAGGAAAGGTATGTCGTTCCATCTGTTTGTATTAAAAGTACACAGGCCCTCGCCCTGGGAGTCCCACCCTGGGAATCTGCCTTATAGAAGTGAAAAAGCCAGTACACGAGGCTGTTTACTGAAAGCTCCTTCTTTGTGGTAAAAACTGAAGCAAACTGAATATCTACCAATAGTAGAAAATTTTAATAAATTATGGTACATCCATACCAGAGGATATCACGCTGCTATTAAAAATAACTGGAGGAGGGGCGGGCCTGGTAGTGCAGCGGTTAAGTTTGCATGCTCCACTTTGGCGACCTGGGGTTCGCCAGTTCGGCTCCCAGGCTCAGACCTACGCACCACTCCTCAAGCCATGCTGTGACAGGCGTCCCACATATAAAGAAGAGGAAGATGGGCACAGATATTAGCTTAGGGACAATCTTCCTCAGCAAAAAGAGGATTGGCAGCAGATGTTAGCTCAGGGCTAATCTTCCTCAAAATAAATAAATAAATAAATAAAATAATTGGAGGAATTTCCACAAAGTATTAAGTGAGAAAAGCAAGATGTTGAGAATTGTATATAACGCATTACCATTCTTATGAAGTAGACAAAGCCCTAGCATGTGTGCATATATTCACACATCTGTGCATAAACATGGGAGCGTGGAGAACAGCACAGAAGCATTCTTGTGAGGTCGTTAACATGGTTTACCTGAGGGTAGGAGAGAGGTGTGTGAGGGAAGGGGGTGGGACTAAGGCTGCACTAAGAATGTCCCCAAGTGTGAATGATGTGAGTCCATTTACATAAAATTAAATATGCATGTGTAAGCATACATAAAGAAATTAGAGGAAAAAAAGGAATTAGAGCTTGTAAAATAGGGGGGAAAAGCCAAATGCAGATGAATCTGTGTAGTATAATTCTATTTGGGAAATAAACATCTCATATATATGTACATATGCCCATATACGTATGTGCGTGCAAGGAGGTACAGAAGAATGATTAAGACTGCTCAATTTGGTGCAACAGGGAAGTTGGGGGTAGAGGTAGGTGGGAGAGAATTAACTTTGCATTTATTCGTCCTTATTTTGTATTTTTCATTTGCTTTGACAAGCAGACAGTAGTTTTGTAAATTGAAAACCACCAATAAGGATAATTTTAAACTGAAAAATCAAATACATACACATACATTCCTTCTAATGGCTTGGATCAACGGATTACTGCAATACACCAATCAACTAATTCTACGAAAAAAGTAAACCTTCCTAATGAAGCACCACTGATTCTTACTTCCTCTGTTGTTCTGATTTCATACTGATGATTTGTAACCAACCACTTAGAGGTACCAGCAAGTGTTTTTGAAAGGAGTCCCTTTTTTAAATTAGTCCTTTCCTAATATATATAATCCCTCTTCAAATGTAAATTTCCTATTTTGGTTCTCTTAAAGTGACAGACATTTCTGATAGGAAAAAGTCTTGTCAGAATCAGATAATTATGAATTTAGACTCAGTGTCTGAAATAACCATCAATAGTTACATTGTTGATGTTCAATCATTAATTCAACAATTTGTGTCGAGTGCCTACTACGTGTCAGGCATGGTCCTAGGTGGACAAAATACACAAAGGTTCCTGCTTCCCTGGGGCCCGCATTCTTGGGAAGTTCTGCTAATTCCTAAATCTGTGGCTTATGGAAAGAACTTCACGAGAACCATGACATTTACGGTCCTTTCTAAATATGGATATTTCAATATTTGCAAATACTCATTAAAGTAAAAATGCAATTTGGGGTCCAGCATGGAAGGATAACCTGATGCCTGACCAAGGAGAACCCATTCCTGGTGTGGAAAGAGCTGTACTTGGCTCCCATTCTGGACATGCTATTGTGTGTGATACCTCTGTACTTGTTTCCTCATTTGCATAAAAGAGTCATAAAACCAACTTCACAGCACTGCGGACTAAGTAAGAAAATGTATGCGAATGCCCCTAGTAAGGTGCTCGGCACAGAGCTGCCCAACAGTAAACATGAGTTGGCTCAAACTTCGTGAAATAAGCCAGTTCCACGTACATGCAATCAACCATACCAACAACTCAAGATCACTAAGGTTAACGAAGGGAGGCCACCCATGCCCCTTCTTGCTTCATTCCTCCAGAGCCCGCGAGAGTTCTCTGGGGAAGAAATTTCACCTCGGCGGCGTGTAGAGGAGGGAAAGCAGCACAGGCAGATTTTGCCTGGGGAGGGTGGGGCAAGATCCCGTGGCCCGGGCATGGGGGGCAAGGGGAGACCACGGGGCGCTGGTCTGCTCACTCACGGCTGCAGCAGGCTGTCTCGGTAACGGCGGCGCTGGCAGGGCGGGGGCCGCGGCCGGCTGGTGTAGGTGTAGGTGTAGGTGCCCATGGCCGGAGAGGTGCGGTCCGTCCACGTGGGGGCCACGCCCGGGGTCGCGCCGCCTCGCCTTCGATGGAGCTTGGCTTTGAAGCAGGTGGGCGCTAAGGCGTCGTGGGAGCGGGGGAGGTGCGCGTAGTGCCAAGGGCAGCGACTCTGCGACGCGAGGAGAGGCGGCAAGGAGGGAGGCGGGCGGGACGCGAAGTTGCCAGGACGGGAGGTGGGAGCTACGCTATGCTCCCTGCCGGCCGCACAGAGCCCGCCTGCGACGCCGGTGCCGGTTGCCCAGCAACCCCGACTTCCGCCCGGGGGCGTGGCCTCTGGGCAGTTCCGGCGGGGGGAGTTCGCGGGAAATGCAGCTCGCAGGGGCACTTCCGGCTCTTGACTCCACCCACCCGCGCCTCTCATGCCGTTGCGCCTGCGTGTTGGCAGCTCCCCGTCCAGGGAGGCCGGCATGGCGGTCTCGGTGGAAGGCCCAGCAAGCCGTGGCGGCGTTCTCCGGCCACACTGTGGAGCGTGGCTTTGCGGGGTTGGTGTGGGCGCCATCCTCCCAGGCCTACGTGCTCCCGCTCTTCAGGGGCGTCCTGCGCTGTTTCTCCTGCCGCCGCGCCGCTGCCCCGGGCTGCCCGCCTCTGATCGCTTACCTCTGGCCCCCGGGCTCCCAGCTCTGTTACGTACAGGGCCGGGCAGGGGCTCCCTGGGGTCTCCCGGCGCCGCCACCTCTTCCGCCCCGGGCGCGCTCGGCGGCCTAGTCTGCATTTCCCGCCTGCCTTGTGTGCAAAGCTCTGTTTCCTGACCTCAGAGGACCCTGGGGCGCACGGAGCGACAAGGACCGCCCCACAGACAGCTCATCTGGGGAGAGGGGTGGGCCGTTTAGTTGAGTCTTTATTCTGGGCACCCTAGACCTTAATCTGTCAGGCCACAGGCTCTGAAGAGTGAAGCATCATGGGGCGCTCAGACACTCCCCCCCCCATTTGGTTTTGTTATTAGCAATGTAAAAAATTTTGTAGTTTGTGGGCGTGAAGTGTGTGTATCCCTGTGTCATTAATTATTTGCATTTGGATTTTCATTTTCTCTTTCAATTCAGATAAGTGGTGTCTGGATTTGAATCCAGGTGCTGCCGTCTGCTCGCCCCATAACCTCTGGCGAATTAATGCTTTTGTGCTTATTTTCCTAATCTGCAAAATGAAGGTAGTAAGATTTATGTCTTAGGGTTTGTCATGAGGCTGAAAAGCATTAACAAATGTAAAATACCTTGAATGTGTCTGGTAGATGATAACCCATTAGATTAAGATCTAGACCCCTTCTGTGCATTGAATCTTGTGGCCTAAAGCGGGCATAGGCATTGTATAAAGAACACTAAATACAGATGTATGGTCAGTGCTAGAGGTGAAAACACTGCGGGAAGGGTTTAGGTCTGATCACTTAATATTGAGGTAATTTATGAAAGGGCTAGAGGAGAAAGTGACATTTAAATTGTGTTTGATGTGTGAAAGTGTTTTGACTGGGGAGGATCTTGGAGGAGGTGCATTCAGAATGGCTTGATCAAATTCTCAAAAACCCAAGGTGTTTTGAGCCTTGGAGAAGTCTAACTGGGTAAAATGTATATTTAGATAATTATAAGAGCTAAGGAGAAAAATAAAGCAGGGAAGAAGGGTAGGAAGTCTCGGAGGTCCGAGGGGGACAGAGGAATTTTAGATTGGTCAGGAAGGCTTCACTGAGAAGGTGACATTTGTAAAGCCCTGAGCAAGTGGAGCAAGGAAGCTTGAGACTAACATTCCAGGAAGTGGTGGGAGCAGAGTACTAAGGCAGGTACAAACCAGGTGTGTTCAAGGATCAGAGTAAGGGGGCTAGGGTGAGTGGAGCCGAGTGAACAAAGAGGAGAGTGTTAGGAAATTAAGTCGGGGGTAATGAGTTCAGATCACTGTGCCTTGTAGGTAAGTGTAAAGACTTGCTTTTTCTTTCTTCTTCTTCTTCTTCTTTTTTTTTTTTTGGTGAGGAAGATTGTCCCCGAGCTAATATCGGTGCCAGTTTTCCTCTATTTTGTATGTGGGATGCTGCCACAGCATGGCTTGATGAGTGGTGTGTAGGTCCACAGCCAGGATGGGAACCCACACACCCCAGGCTGCTAAAGCAGAGCACATGAACTTAACCACTATGCCACTGGGCAGCCCCAAAACTAACTTTTACTCTGAGATTAAAAGGCCCTGAGGGAGGGCTGGCCTGGTGGTGCAGTGGTTAAGTTCGCATGTTCTGCTTTGGTGGCCTAAGGTTCACAGATTCGGATCCTGGGCGTGGACCTAC
The DNA here is from genome assembly GCF_021613505.1 of Equus quagga. Classification (NCBI taxonomy): domain Eukaryota; kingdom Metazoa; phylum Chordata; class Mammalia; order Perissodactyla; family Equidae; genus Equus; species Equus quagga. The sequence goes on along the minus strand of NC_060274.1, from coordinate 9,037,712 downwards.
ACATGGCTCATCAAGCCATGCTGTAGCAGCATCCCACATGGAAGAACTGGAAGGACCTACAACTATGTACTGGGGCTTTGGGGAGAAAAAAAAAAAAGGAAGATTGGCAACAGGTGTTAGCTCAGGGCCAATCTTCCTCACCAAAAGAAAAAAGAAAAAGCTCCTGAGGGTTTTGAATAGAAGCTTAACATAATTTTACTTTTTAAAAAACATTTCTATTCTGGTTGGGTTGAGAATAGACTGAGGTGGGCACAGGCGGGAGCAGAGAGACCAAATAGAAGGCTCTTACTTGGTAAGTTTGGCTGAGAGTTGCTTGGATCAGGAATCAGGCAGTGGAGGGGTGAGAGGGATAAGAGAGATGATCCTGGGTCTATTTTGAAGGTAGAAACGGATTAGAAGTGGGGCACTAGAGAAAGAAAGGAGTCAAAGATCACTCTAAGGTTTTTGATTAAATGTTGGACATTGTGTAGGAAAACTACAGAGGGGCTCTGGCTGGTGTTCTCTTTCTCTGGAGGATTAATTTGATTCTGGCTGGCATTAGAGTGGGAGCAGATGACCTGTAATCAAGGATTCAGACTTTGGGAGGGCTGATTGCTTTCTGGCTTGCCCTTATTCCAGAGCATAGGCCTTTAAGAATCTCAACAGAGGGGCCGGCCCGGTGGAGCGGTGGTTAAGTGCGCACGTTCCGCTTCGGCAGCCCCGCGTTTGCTGGTTAGGATCCTGGGTGTGGACATGGCACCTCTTGGCAAGTAAAGTAGAGGAAGATGGGCACAGATGTGAGCTCAGGGCCAGTCTTCCTCAGCAAAAAGAGGAGGGTTGGTGGCAGATGTTAGCTCAGGGCTAATGTTCCTCAAAAAAAAAAAAATCTCAACAGAAATTCTGGGGTGTTTAACAGGTCCCCATCTTTGGGGAACCTTGAACTCCAATTTTTGCATTCCCAGCTCTGTGAGACGTTGAAAGGACTACTCAGCCTTTTAGTCCCTTAGCAGCTGCTTGGTTTCTTGATTTCTAGTGCTCTTGCCGCTTAGAATTCAGCAAGTGCCTTAAGGATAAAAGCCAAGCAAATTGTCAGGGTTACTTCTCTGGGATCCCCCGTTATCTGGGGCTTTGTCCGTTCAAGTCCAGTCTGCAGTTCTCAACTCTAATTTTGTCTCCCTGGATCTGAAAGACTCCTGACACCTCTAGGTCGCTGCTTTCCGCTTGCCCCTAAATGCCCAGCTCAGAAACTAGGCAAATGCCCCAGGAGAAGAAGCACTGGAGAAGTTCTGTATCACTGTGTATTTTCCTTCTCCCTGGGATCCCAATTCCTCATGTCCCCACTGGTTTGGTTGCTCTCCATTGCCTTCAAATAGCTTGTGTGGTTTTTGTTTTGTTTTGTTTTTATTTTTCTTTTCAGCTTTTGTAGTTATTCTTGAGGGAAGGTTGGTCTGATTCAAGCTGCTCAGTCAAAGCTAGAAGCTATGCCAAGAATGGAGTTTCCACTTACTGATATAGGGACCACTAGGGAGGAGCGGGTTTTGGGGGGAGCATTAGAGCTCAGTTTGGGGCACATTAAGCTTGAGAGTCACGTTAGTCATCCAAGTGGAGATGCTGAGTAGATAGCTGGATATGGGAGTTGAGGGTTTCAGGGGATTGGCTCAAGGTAGAGATAGCAATTTTTGAGTCAACAGCATATAGATGGTATTTAAAGCCATGAGACTTGATGAGGTTATCGAGGGAGTGTAGACAGAAGAGAGATGAGCCCTTGAGCATAATATTTATAGGTTGGGAAGATGAAGAATAACCAGTGAAGGAGACTGAAGAAGAATGATCAGAGAGATGGAAGAAAATGCATAAAGTCTGGTCCCTGGGAGTCAAGTGATGAAAGTGTTTCAAGGCAAAGGGATTAATCAACAGTGTCTAATACTATTCATGGGTCAAGCAAGATGTGACCATTGGATCTAGCAACATTGGATCATTGGTGATCTAGAAAAGGACACCTTCAGTGGAGTTATGGAGGAGAAAGATCAGCTATAATGGATTCAGAAGAGAACGGAAGGAGAGAAATTTGTGACTCAAGGAGGTTTGCTGCAAAGGAAAAGAAAGAAAGAGGGTGGTGGCTAGAGGGAAGTTGGGTCAAGAGAAGGTTTTATATTTTTGAATGGGAGAATTGACTGTATGTGTATGTGCTTATAGGAGTGATTCAGTAGACAGAGAGCGAAGAATTGATGGAATGATCTAGACAAGAAAGAATGGGCTCTTGTACACAAGTAGAGGGGTTGGCCTTGCCTAGAAGCATGGACAGGTTGTCCATAGTAACAGGAGAAAAGGTAGCTATATGACTACAGATGCAGGCAGATTGATAATAATTTTTAAATTCCTTAGTAACTACTGGTTGTTTCTGATATAGCAGACACTATGCTAAGCACTTTACATGTGTGATTTCATTTAGTTCTTCCCGTGACCCTGTAAAGTCGGTTCTTAGATTCTTTCTGTTTAACTTGCAAAGGAACTGAAGCTTAGAGTTAATGTAATTTACCAAAGACATGCAGCAAGGAAGATTTAAGTCCTTGTCTGTCTGATTCTAGAAACTCTGCATTAAAGAACCAGCCTGTGGTGCTCATTATCTTCCCACCCCGAAACCTCTTTTTGCTGTGTTTCTCTCATTCTCCATATCACAAAGAATCACCAAGTCCTGCCCATTTTGCCTCCTAAATGTTTCTTGATTCTGAGTCCTCTTCTTTGCATCCTTGCTGTTCTTACCAGTCTCTGACCTGATCCACACAGCGTAAGTTGGATTTTCTGTGCAACCACAGAATGGTCTAACTGAACTGCACCTCTGACCCTGCTGGTTCCCTTCTCAAATATTTCTACAACCACTTTGCCCTTAAACATGCTATAAGCCCTTCACTCTATGGTTACTGCTTATTTTTCTGGTCTCAAATCTTATTAGTTTCTCCTTGTACTTTTTTCCCCAGCAAAGCCATACCCTTACAGTCTTACTGCACAAACTATGGTGTTTTCTACCTCCGTATCTATGATTTGTGCTTTCCCCTTATCAGAAATATTTCTAAGCTTAGGTGAGAGATTGCAAGAGAGAACTTAGGACAGTTTATTACTCAACAAACATTAGGCACTTTCCTTGTACCAGGCACTATTGTAGGAGCTAGGGAGAGAGGGAGCGTTCATCCTAGCGGAGGGGGGAGATAATAGGCAAATAAGAAAGAAAGAAGAAAATTTCAGGGAATGGTAAAAACTATGATGAAAACAAAGCAGAGTATTCTGATAGGGAGTGACTGAGCAGGCTGCTTTCGATCCGGTCATGGAAAAGGCCTGAGAAGGTAGTACTTAACTTGAGACGTGTGTGATGTAAGGAGGAACCAACCACAGCAGGTGCTGGGGGAGCGCAGCACAGGCAGAGGGAGGAGCTAGTGCCCTTTGCCAAAGGCAGGGGCAAGGTCATCATGTTTAAGCAAAGGAAGGAAGGAAGGCCAGTGTGACTAGGACATGGAGAGCAAGAGGGAGTGGTTGGAGGTGAATTTTTAGAGGTAGCTAGGAGTCAAATCATGTAGGGCCTTGTAGGATGGAGAGGAGTTTGGATTATGGGGAGTCATTCAAGGGTTTTAAGATTGGGGGGTGATTTGATCTGAGATATCTTTAAAAAGATCACCAATTCTTTTTTTTTTTTTTTAAGGTATGCTTTTTTTGGTGAGGAAGATTGGCCCTGAGCTAACATCTGTTGCCAACCTTCCTCTTTTTTTTTTCTCCCCAAATCCCCAGTGCACAGTTGTATAAGTCCTTCTAGTTCCTCTGTGTGGGATGCTGCCACAGCATGGCTTGCTGAGTGGTGTGTAGGTCCATGCCCAGGATCCAAATGGGCGAACCCCAGGCTGCTGAAGCAGAGTGCATGAACTTAACAACTACACCACTGGGCTGGCCCCAGATCATTAATTCTTATGTGCAGAATGGACTGTAGGAAGTGAAGAGTAAGAAACTAGTCAGGAAGCTGTTATAGGTTAGATGATGTGGCTTGAGTTTGGTGATAATAGGGACAATGGAGAGAAGGGGTGCATTTGGGATATTTTGGAGAATGAATTTCGATCACTAACTGATTGATTAGATGGAGGGGGAGGACTGAAGGGATAAAGGATGACCGCTAAGTTTGTGACTTGAACAAAATGACCTGATAACTGTGTCGTTTACTGAGATGCAGTCAACTGAGTAGAAGGAGGGGGAAGTCGAGAGTTCTGTTTTGAGCACGTTAATTTCGAGATGCTATTGGACATGGAATGAATGTGCCAAGTTGGAGGTGAGTGTCGAGTCTGGAGCTCAGTGGAAAGGTTGGGGCTGGTGATATAAATGTGGTACTCATGAGCGTTTAGAAGGCTTGAAAGACTTGAAAGATCAATGGGAAACAGTGTGGTCTTGTTGAAACCAAGGGTTTCAGGAGCCGTGGGGCCAACCTGGTCAAATATTACGAGAAGTTAAGTAAGATGAGAACTGAGAAGGAACCATCAGGTTTACCAACATGGAAGTCATCTGTGAACTTGACAATAATAGCAGTTTCTGTGGCGTGGTGGGGACTGAAGCCCAAGTAGGTTAATTCGAGGAGAGATCTAGTTATGAGAAGTAGTCTATAACCATAGATTATTCTTTGCAGAAGTTTTGCTGTTGTCTTAACTACTTAGCGAAGTGCATACGGCCTTTCAACAAGACTCTCAACTAAAAATGGGTGGTAGTAGCACGTGAATTAATAAGTTTCTGCCACAAGGTGTCACTAATTCCTTATTAGCTTTTAGTAAGTAAACTAATGGCAGCACAAGTATACTTTGCATGAAGAAAATGCTATTTTCTTCATCACATATTCAAAATAATATGTGATCCAAAAAAATCACAGATTCAAAATAGACCAATTAGAAGGTAGTTATTTACATTGCGGAAAGGTTTCCTTTCAAGAACCAACCTCCCTAGAATATTTTACATACGCGCATAGATCTAAATGGACACATTTTGTACTAGGCTGGGAATCAGCAGACCAAAATTCTGTATTCAGAGCCCTGGAGTTGAAGCAAGAAGACTTGCTTCAACTCCATTTTTGAAGTTACTAACTGTGTGACCTCACGCAAACATCTAAATGATTCTTTGTCTCGTTGCTTCTTTGTCCTTTGTTGTTATTTAAAAAAAAAAAAAAAACAGAGATAGTTGCTACTTTACTTGTCTCACTCAATTATTTTTACGTAACAAAAGAGATAATGTGTATCACAGTGTTTAGAAGATTGTGAAGTGCTCTGTAAATACAAGGTTTAAAATAATTTTTAGAGCCAGCCCTGATGGCCTAGTGGTTAACGTTTGGCACGCTCTGCTTCGGTGGCCCCAGGGTTCTGTTCCAGGTCGCGGAACCACACCACTGGTCTGTCAGTAGCCATGCTCTGGCGGCAGCTCACAGAGAGGAACCAGAAGAACTTACAACTATACACAACTATGTACCAGGGCTTCGAGGGGAGAAACAAGGAGGACGATTGGTGACAGATGTTAGTGAAGGGTGACTCTTACCCCTGCAAAATAAATAACGAAATAAATAAACTCCCAATTTTTATAAAAATTCTTTATGCCCATTTTATAGCAATATGATATTACATTAAGCAGTTTAAGTATTAGTGAAGACTCTTCGTTGCAAATAGTAGAAACCCAGTCTGAACTTGCTTGGGAAGCAGAAAAGGTTTTGAAGTGGGTGAGGGTAGTTCATGTGATTTCAGGGATGGTGGCAATGCCAGGATGGCAGAGGGGGGCTTCAGGCGTTGCTGGAATCAGGGGTCTGAATGATGGCAAAGTGTGTTCACCTCCTTCTTTTCTCTTTGCTTCTGTCTGGTGTCTTTATTCTCTTTGGCTCCAACTTGCTTCCTCCACCTAGTAGGGAACATTTTGATGTTATGAAGGTTGTGGGACATCCACATGACAACGTCCTGTAGGGTGAGCAGGTGGGAAGCCAGAGCTGGAGAAGTAAATGCTGTAGAATTACATTGATTTTGGTGAAGAGAATATGCATTTTGAATTTATGTCAGCCATTGTACATTAATACTAACCTTCAAATTTTGAAAAGTAAAACCCAAATGTTCTGAAACAGCCGAATATCCTTGGGTCTGCATGTGCTTATCTTTTTAAATTAGACAGGATTGCGTTATCATCCTTTTCTTCAATAAATTGATATTATAAAGGGTTAAGATAAAGGGATAGATGTACCTAATTTAAAGAAATGAAAGATTAAATAAAAATGGAAATTCACCATAAAAAAGATAGGTATAATTTTTTTTTTACAGAAGGAGTCTTCATTTAAAACATTTCACAATAGTATTCTTTTAAAAGCCATTCTGATCTGGAATATATGTTAATTTTAAACCTATCTTTACATAATTCTCCAGGAACATATTTATCACAATATTATGAGGTGTACTGGCTAGTTATATATGATATATTTAACTTCTTTTAAATCCCAACAAGTATGCTAATTGCTTTTAACAAAAAACTTAAATGTAACCACTACTGAATTTTTTTTTTCTGCATATGCATTGATCAATCACAGGTCACTTTGGTTGTCAGTGAGATTTTATCTGAAAAGAAATTCTCCTGACCTGAATTCCCTTAGCAGGAAGCAGAAGCAAGTTTTTATAAACTTTCTTATGTTGAATGAATGGAGTCTCTCTTCCCAGCCCTGAGATTATCTTGAAATCCTGGAGATGGAGACCCTGAGGGTTAACTTGCCTGCCTACCCACAAGGAAACATCTCGAAAGCAGAGACCATTCCCTTTCCTGGGAGGCTGGTGTCTCCCTTCTCTCCATACAGCTTCCCTGGCATCTAGAAACACTGATAACATTGGTAGAACTGTGCTTTGTTGCATATATGCCTCAACTGTTTGTGAATATTCTAAAGTATTTAGGTCTCTTCAATAAAAAACTCTAATACAAGATATAGGACATGACTAGGGCTTCTAAAGTGTGTTCAAGTATACTTCCTGAAATTATCTAATAATGTCCCTGTCCTTGACATTTGTTTAAAAAGGACAGAGTTGGAGACTCCTGGTTTAAAATGGCATTGACTGAAGTGGGAATTTCTTCCAAGTTCTGACTACATACTCATGGAAGCTGGGACAGGGTCTGTCCCCTTTCTGTCTAGAAAAGCACAGTAGATATAAACAAGGGGAGAGAGAAACAAGAGTTATGCAGAGCAGTCTGTGTTCTGGCTTGAGAAGGAGATTTAAAATGCACCCAGGTAGACAGAGAATTAGGCCAGGGGCAGTTACAAGGCTGTGTTTGTTGGCAAATACCAGGTCTGGATCTATTTCCCTTATTTGAGTATGAGGGAGAGAGAAGGGGAGCAGGGGGAGGAAGAGGAGAAACATGATGTCTATGAACAAATGCTGTCAAACAGGAGAAAGGGAACATGCATTTGAATAGTCAGCGGAAGACAGATGTCTAGAAGTGAGACTGTTCGTCATCCCTAAAAACACACACCAGCCATGAATTAGAGCAGAAAGCCACAAGGAGAAGAATTCTTGAGAGTAAACAAGACAATTAGATGTGATTGAAACGGGGTGATATTCTAGACAAAAAATACTTCCTGAGTGTCAGGAATTGTGCTAGGGGCTGAGAATAGAATGATAAATAAAATTACCATGATTCTTGCCCTTGAAAGTCTAGTGGGGTGCCAGACAGGGGAGCAGACACTCACAATCCAGTGTGATATGTGTGACAGTAAGGTGGGGCAGGGTACACTAGGAGCCCAAGGACCCCTAACCCATATTGTGGAGTCATGGCATTCTCCCTGTGTGAAAGGATTCTGAGACCCAGACTGGATGAAATTGTAAGAGTTTGCCCATGGAGTGAGGGGGGAAAGTGTTCTGGAGGGAAAAATACTGTGTGTGAAGCCCTAGAGGTGAGAGAATGCCTAGAACTTTGAAGAATTGAGAGCTCAATGTGTCTGAATCTGAGAATGGGGAAGGGCGTATCAAGGAATAAGTGATTAAAAAGAGATTAAGAATTCAGTTACAGAATTCAAATCCACATTCTGGGAAAGTTGTGGAATGAACCCTCCTGAGAAATGTTCCCAGAATCTAGAAGGAAGGATTAAAAATACTGTCCCAGCATGGGAGATGATAGATACCTAGGAGTGGGGATAGCAATTCAACCTAAGACTCATGTTCCTATGGGGAAATAGAAGCCACAACTAAAGACTTAATTTAACAAGTGTTTCCTGAGTTGAAAAAGTACTTGAATACACCACATTCCAATAAAAACTAATGGCAACATTTTTGTGTAACGAGGATATAGAAACAGATCTTATGAGCATTCAGGCAAAAAGGAGCAAGTTACTATGCAAGCATAAGAATCTCACTGGCCTTAGGCTTTCCTGCAACACCCAAGATCAGAAGATAATTAGGGGCTGGCCCCTTGGCATAGCAGTTAAGTTCCCACGCTCTGCTTCAGCTGCCCAGGGTCCGCTGGTTTGGAGCCTGGGCGTGGACCTACACACCACTGAGCAAGTCATGCTGTGGTGGCGTCCCACACAGAAGAACTAGAATGACCTACAACTAGGATATGCAGCCATGCACTGGGGCTTTGGGGAGAAAAAAATTAAAAAGAGGAAGATTGGCAACAGATGTTAGCTCAGTGCCAATCTTCCTCACCAAAAAGCATACCTTTAAAAAAAGAAGACAGTTAAACTAAATCTAATAGAGTTTTCAGGGGAAAATGTTGGGAACAACCTCATACCCAGCTAAGACTGTTGTCTTTCAAGGCAATAGCAAATACTTCCAGATTTGCAAAGTCTAGCACCATAGACCATCCTGTGCCTCATTAAAAATATTCGAAGACTTCTGCTACCCGAAAGAGCAGCCACGATGAAAAATTTGGTAATGAGGAAATTATGATCTACAAGGACTTATAAGACCAACGTTATTCACTTTGGATCAAAATGCAGGCATTGATTTGCCTTTGTGTGTTCTGGTCAGTTCTCCAGCCTAGGGGTGAAGCTTGGCCTGCAGAACTTCCCTGAGCTGTTTCTCTTGAGGCTACTTGCATGTTCCAGAAAATGTATTTTCTCCACCACGTGTTTTACCTCATGTTTCAGAAGAAATGTCCCTTAAAACTTAAAACTGCTTTGGGTCCAGCATCTGTTAATACTGGCTGTTTACCTGCTTGAGATTCAATGACCAGAAGACCTAAACACTCCCCCTTACTCAGAGCAAGAGCTGAATAGTGCAGCAAATTGATCATTTTCATCTCCAAGAGCCTCACATATTTTCCGCATCTTTAAAACTCTGATGTTTGCCTGATTTGTGGTGCTTTTAACTGGGCAACTAGTAAACCGTGTATTAGCAGCCATTGAGTCCTTAAGCTTCACTTTGTCTCGTCTTCCACCTGGGACATGTGAATGTCCTTGCGTTTCCTATGGTGGGATCAGCGTATCCGTTCCGTACGCAGGATGCTCACGTTTAGAGATGTTGCTTCTCCATTTTTCTATCTGTCAAAGAAAATCTCAGAATCAGATAAACGATTTATCATTTCCTTTTGATCTAAGAAGTTAGTGACTCACTTCAGTGAGAGAGAGGTTCTTAAAGGCACAGAAGAAAAGACGAAGAATCATAACATTTCTAGTTACTATTGCTGTGTAGCTAGCTCCCCCAGAAATGGTGGCTTAGACAATAACCATTTTCTTCTGCTCCCAGGTTCTGTGGGTCAGGAGTTGGAACAGGGCGCAGTGGGGATGGTTTGTCTGCTCCCTGAGGCCTGGGGCTCAAACTGGGGAATGACTTGATAGCTAGGGGCTTGAAACGTCTGGAAGCCCTTCCGCTCCCCTGTCTGGTGCCTGGGCTGTGATGACTTGAATACTAGGACCACTGAGCGGAGCAGTTGCCAACTTGTCCAGACTGAGGGAAGGGGCCATAGACCCCACTTTCAATGGGAAGAGTGTCAAAGGATTTGTGGCTGTATTTTAAAAAGCTACCTAATAATAAGTTGCTAACATTAGTTTTCTTTGGCTCATGGATTTGGGGATGATGTTATGGGTTGGATTGTGTTTCCTCCTTCCATCCATGTGTTGAAGTCCTAACCCTCAGTATCTCAAAATGTGACCTTGTTTGGAAATACTGTCTTTGCAGATGTAATTAGTTAAATTAGAATGAAGTCATACTGGAGTGGGGTGGGTCTCTAACCCAATATGATTGGTGTCCTATTAAGAAGGGGAAATTTGGAAACAGACCCCCCCCCCCCCCCCACAGGGAGAACGCCTATGAAGGTAAAGACAGAGATCACTGTGATGCTTCTGGAAGCCAAAGGATGCCCAAGACTGCCAGCAAACCACCAGAAGCTAGGAGAGAGGCCTGAAACAGATTCTCCCTCACAGCCTCAGAAGGAACCAACCTGGCTAACACTGTGGTCTTGGACTTCTAGCCTTCACAATTATGAGACAATAAACTCCTGGTGTTTTGGGAATGTTTTTATGTTCCATTTAACATGGAAATAGACCAAAATCTTACTATGGTTGTGCCTAGGTAATGGGACTCTAGGTGACTTTTTAACACTTCCTTCTACTTATCTATACTTAAGATGTTTTCTATAGTGAATTTGTGGGTTACTTTATCATGATAGGGAACAAAGACTGTAGGAAGTGGTCACTGAAAGTAGAGAGTAAGAGCTTCAGGAAGCGGGTCCTGGGTCCTGCTCTGCTGCATGGTGACTCTGAGCCTGCTTCCTAATCTGTATGTGGGAGGAATATTTCTCAGTGTTGCTGTGAGAAATAAGTGAATGAATATATGCAAACCACCTAACCCGGTGCCTGAGGTCTGTCCCTAATAAAGAGCCTTCCCCCTCCGCCCTCCACAATTTATTTGAGTCTCCATGACTGTCATTGTGGAGAGTGGGTGGAAGACTGAAGTAATGTATGAGTTCACTGACGAATTTCACTGATTTTAGTGGGAGACTAAGGGGATAAAAATCTAGGGAGCCCAGAGGTGGCTTTTGTTATGAAGCAAAGGCAACTCCAGTGAAGGGCTGCTCACTGACCCTGGTCCCTCCTGAGACTTCAGGAGGGGTCAAGGTAAAACATGAGTTCACGTGGTCATGTGGCTTTGTAAAATTTGCAAAAGATAGCAGTTAGTTAAGACTCCTGTCTCTTTCTGCTCTAATCCCTGCCCTCCTCCCCACACCCACCATCCCCTTCCCCACTCGGATTTCCTTGGAGTGGCCATGGGGGTTTTCGGACTGGACTTAGAGAAAGTTGACTTACAAATATTTTTAGTTTGGGTTCACTGAGATTTATTTATGTGGTTTGCCATCACTTCTTTGAATAGGTAAGCTGTTAATAGCTGTCCTGGGGAGGAAGGGCTCCTAGAGATGGTCCCACTGACCGCTGTGCCTACTCACCCAGCTTTCAACTCGTAGAACACGTACAAGAACACTTTTTACGGAGCCTAACACTCAAAGTATGTGGGTAGTGGAGGAGAAACAAGATTTGAAGTGTGTGGAGCCAAAGGTAGTCAGTGGAAAATTTTTCCAGATTTTACAACCCTTATATGAAAGAAACTTGATAGAGATCTCACCAGATTTGACAACAATCTTAAAAATTCACATGACATTACCAATAATGAATTGAGAAGCTGAAATAAATTATTCTAAACTATTAGTATTAGAGAACCCCAAATTTTAATCAAGTAAGCTGAAAAAATTAACTTTTATTCTCTCTATAGAAAATATTACAAAATCTTTCTTAACAGGAAGAAGTGATTAAAAAGTGTACGCAGCCAAAAACTATAGAAAAGGAAGCATGAATGAAATGTGTCAGAAGATTAATAAAAATATTGTGTAATTTTGAATGGGGAATTTGTTGTCAAACCACAGCTTCATTAAATTTATAATTTATTTAATGTCAGCTTCATTAAATTTATAATTTGTGAGTTTCTCATTCTATATAAATATTTGTGTTCATTCTTAAATCTGTATTTCTATTTTTGCATTCTTTTTCTTTTGGAGGACCTCCAAAATTATATAAGCATCAGGCCCCCAAAAACTTGAATCTGACTTGAAGCAGCTCAAGTTTCAACTCAGTCCTTTTTCGAAGTTGTTATTTGAATCTGATGCTAATATTTAGAATTGTAGCTTCTGTTTTTCCATTTCCTACAGAAGGTCTCAGAATCAGAGGCATCTTTACCGATCATTTCCTTTTGATCCGAAAGGTCTCAGCGGCTCTCTCTAGTAAGAGTCTGAGGATGCGAGCTGTTTACCTATTCTGAGCACAGCCGTGACTCAGAATGTGAGAGAATGGCGCTCAGCTTCCTAGGAGGTTTCAGTATAAAAACGTGCTGTGCTTTTGAATGAAAAGTAAAATTTAAAGCCAGTGGATGGAAACTTCTTGTAAGAAGATACAAAAACCCCCTAACTCTTCCGATTCCTAAAAATGAGTTATTTTTGTCAAAGGATCTGAGACCTGCAGACATTTTTGGAAATGAATTTGGCAAATTGTGGTAATGTGCGTGAGTCTATGACTTCATTCCTTGGGGCAGCCCCTCAACTGCCCTTGTTCTACAGACACTGTGTTTGGGTGTCTTAACGTTTAAAAACACAGGAAAAATAGATTTGGGTAATAAGATTACTTTCACATATATGTGGTTTTAATTTAAAGCCAGGAGTTTCTTTTCTTTTATCTCTGATCAAAGATAAGCTTCACCCATGTTGATGGAACTACTCTGTGGTTTTAGAAATATGTCGTCTGTGAAATATAAAAGATTTATTACAGAAAGCACATAAAACGAGTATCCAGCCTGGAATATTTGCTCCTTCTCCCCCTTTCTGGGATGGAGAAAAAGAGCGTGTCTGGGGCCGCCCAGTGGCACAGCGGTTAAGTTTGCACGTTCTGCTTCGGAGGCCCAGGGTTTGCTGGTTCGGATCCTGGGTGCGGACATAGCATGGCTTGGCAAGCCATGCATCCCACATATAAAGTAGAGGAATGTGGGCATGGATGTTAGCTCAGGACCAGTCTTCCTCAGGAAAAAGAGGAGGATTGGCAGCAATATTAGCTCAGGGCTGATCTTCCTAAAAAAAAAAAAAAAAAAAACACCTCCAAACAAACAAACAAACAAAAAGAGTGTGTCTTCAGAATAGGATAGATCGTTGTTTAAATGCCAACTTCATCTCTCATTAGCTGTGTGACCTTGGGAAAGTTTCTTAATTTTCTCATCTATAAAAACACGAATATTAATTATTAATCTATAAGAACATGGATATTAATTAAATGAGATAGTGGTAAATCTTTTAAGAAACTCCCCATCTAGTTATAATACTTGGCACCAAGAAGGAGCCAAGTTTGAAGTAGAAGAAAGATAATGCCTTACATCTCCTCCCAAGGAGTTTGGGATCTAGAATATAGCATAAAAGAAGGATCAAAGGGAAAGGATTAAATCATGGAGCCTTTGAGGTTGACGAATATTGACGGAAGTGGTAGAAAGATGAGTGACTGTCATTTGCAGAAATTCTATATGAGAAAGTCTTATATAAAGCTGAGCTGTAAGCAGATGAATGATGTGTAGGGAACCACTGTCAGATTTTCCTGATCGAGTTATGGGGTACATGTTCCTTTGTTTGTTCTTTCGTTAACTCAACAAACACATAAGGAATTTTAAGCATGTCAGGAGGTTTTTTTAGGACGAGGGAATACAAAGAGAAATGTGACCCACTTTTGCCCTCAAAGAAGTTATAAGTCTGCTAGGGGGAGAGAAATGTGAAAAACGTAAGGATATTAAAATATGGGACACAGAAGAGAAAGGATCAGTTTTACGTAAGAGAGGAGGTGGTCTCAGTGCGTGCTTCACGGAAGAGGTCAGGTGTCTTCATGGAGCAGAGGTGGGGGAGTGGGGACTGTGTAGCTGGTCCAGGTAGGGGAGCTGGAATGAAGAAAGGCACAGGTGTGCTCAGCTTTGCCTGCATGTGGGAGCCACAGGTAGGGTAAGGGCATGTGGTGCAGGGGGCACCTGGAATGGTGAACTGGAGAAGTAGGCGGGGTCAGATGATGGAGGGCCTGGCCTGCCATGTTTCTGAGGCAAGGCTGTGGGGGGCCACATCCAGGAGCGATGACAGTGGCTATGGAGTGGACTCCAGGAGCAGATACACATCTTCTAGTGGGCCAGGCAACAGGGTGGGATTTGAAGGGCTTGGTAAACAAGATGAAGTGGGGTTGGAAGGTGAGGCTTCCAATTATTGTATGCTGTCTAAATTGCAGGGGGAAGACAATCAAGGCCAGGATATTAAATAAGAAGACATACGCTAAACCTGGGCGTTTGATGATATGATCTTGGACCAGTAGATTGTAGTTTAAAATTTGCCTTTCTAGTTTCTAACTCTTTAATCTCCAGGAGTGGCTGGAAATTTTGAAAAATTACTATCTCCACCATGGGGATGGATAGTCAGATGCCACTGTCCACAAACTAGACTTGAAAGCTAACTAGACTTGTTTAAAGACTGATGTAACAGGAGGAATTTCACACATGCAAATGAACACCTGTAAAAATTCTTGGCAAGAACTGCTAGATTTAGCAATACCAGTTTAGCAGTTTGAGAGGGGATCTCCTTTGGGGCTAAATGCCCAATTTTACAGACTGTTTTGCTACTTGGACCTACTGTAAAGTTTGTTGAATAGACAAACAATCCCCATCTTTAAAGGAGTTATTGAACTTTTTCTATAATTAAAAATCCTTAAAGGAATGAATTTAGATTTACACATCTCAATGTGTGTTGAGGCCTGTGGATGTTTGCCATCCCTTAAAACTTTAGATTTAGACAGCTAAGTCTTGCCATGTGAAGTTTTTCTTAGGAAGTAAGTGCATACAATTCAAGTGTCATCCCACCTACGAATTGGCCAGAAACCAAACTACACGTTTTCTCATTTCCAATCACGATGAAAACCTCACCACTTTTTGCTACAGATTTACGGATAAAGATAATTTGGGTCAGGGGCCAGCCCCGTGGCATAGTGGTTAAGTCCGGTGCACTCTGCTTTGGCAGCCCAGGTTCGCAGGTTTGGATCCTGGGCATGGACCTACACCACTCATCAAGCCCTATTGTGGCAGTGACCCACATACAAGCTAGAGGAAGATTGGCACAGATGTTAGCTCAGGGCTAATCTTCCTCAAGCAAAAAAAGAAGAGGAAGATTGGCAATGGATGTTAGCTCAGAGTAAATCTTCCTCACCAAAAAAATAAATAAATAAATTGGGGTCATGAATGAAATGACCAGATGGCTTCCCTGTCACCCTATAGTGAGGGCCCCCCACTTGACATGTTTCTGGTTCCTTAAGGCTTTAATATGTTTTCGTTAACATTTGTTTGGGCCATATTTGCATCTTTGGAAATCGATCAGTTTCTATGTATATCTAAATGCCTCCTTAAACTTAACAGCATTCTTAACATGCCAAAAGAATTTTCCAAGATGTGATCACATTTTATCCTTTTAATAAAGCTTCAGGGGACCAGGGGCACCAGTCCATGGCTGAGAGCTCTTTACTGGGTGTTGCATATACAGTGTTGAAAGAGATACATTCCCAGGGTACGATGGAGAAAGCTCCTAACAGACCAACCCTCCCACAAGTTGCAATTATAAATTCTGGACAAACTCCAAAAAACAACTGTCTAAGGAACCTGGAGAGTGAACAACAGCAGGAAGAGTGGAGTTGAATCTTGGGGGAGGGTGTGAGTTTCTGGTATTCAACCGGGAGGAGGGGGATGGGGAAGGGGCGAGAGAGAGAGAGGAGGAGGTTGAGGTTCCTGGCACGGAGCTCCTGAGACCCTCTTAATGTCCTGGGTGATAGGAGTGTCCTTTGTTCTAATGAGGCGACTCCGGGTGGGCTCCTCGATGGCTCCTGGGTGAGGGCTGGTCATGGGAAAGACCGAGCCGTGATGAGAAGCTTGGGATTTTCAGCTCTGACCCCCCTTCTCTTGAGAAGGGAAAGGGGCTGGAAATGGAGTTAATGACCAACGATGCCCATGTGATGAAGCCCCCCTAAACATCCCAATAGTATGGGGTTCAGGGAGCTTCAGGTGGTGAAGACACCATGTACTGGGAGGGTAACACATCCCAGCTCCACACGGACAGAATCCCCTGCACTGGGGACCCTCCCAGACCTCGCCCTGTGTATCCCTTCATCTGGCTGTTCATGGGTCCTTCATTACATCCGTTAACATACTGGTCAACGTAAGTAAGTGTTTCCCTGAGTTCTGTGAGCTGTTCTAGCAAATGATCGAATCCAATGGGGAGAGGTCCCGGGAACCCCCAATTTGTAGCCAAGTCAGACAGAATTGGGGTAACCTGGGGACCTACCACTTGTGATTGGCATCTGAAATGCGGAAGGGGAGCAGTCTCATGGGACTGAACCCTTAATCTGTGGGATCTGACACTATCTCCACGTAGACAGTGTCAGAACTGAATGAAAATGTAGGACATCCCGGGGCCGGCTGGTGGCGTAGTGGTTAAGTTTGTGCGCTCTGCTTCAGTGGCCCAGGGTTCACCAGTTCAGATCCTGGGCATGGACCTATGCACCACTCATCAAGCCATGCTGAGGCGGCATCCCACATAGCAGAACTAGAAGGACTTAGAACTAGAATGTACAACTATGCACTGGGGCGTTGGGGAGAAAAAGAAAGAGGAAGATTAGCAACAGATGTTAGCCCAGGGCCAATCTTTCTCACCAAAAAGCATACCTAAAAAAACCCCCAAAACAAATGTAGGACATCCAGCTGGTGCTTGTCATGGAGAAAAACCCCCAAACATCTGGTGTCAGAAGCTCTGTGAGTACAGTAGGCGTATGAGAGTAAAGGAGAAACACAAGAGGAAGATTGGGTTTTTCTTAAACAGCAGCTAATCCGATTGTCTATGTCAAAAATTCTGAGAATCTACAAAACAACTAGAAGTAGTAAGTGAATATGGAAGGTCATAGTGTATAAGGGTAAAATTTAAAAAAATCAATTCTATTGTTATATTTTAGCAGCAAACAATCATGAGATGACATTTAAAAACAATTCCATTTATAATGAGTCCAAAAATCAAAATATTTAGGAATAAATTTAATAACAGATGTACACTGAAAACCACAAGACATGGCTAAGAAAAGTTCTAAAAGGCCTACAGGGGTGAAAAGATATAATATCTTCATAGATTGGAAGATTCAATAATTTTAAGATATCAAATCTTAAATACATCTTCCTAAATTGATCTACACATTCAATTCAATCCCAATCAAAATTCCTGGAAATTTACATATGGATGTTAAAATTTATATGGATGCAAAGGACTTGGAATGGCCCAAATAATTTTCAAAAAGAAGAACAAAGTTGCACAACTTACACTACTTAATTTCAAAGCTTATTATAAAGTTACAATAATCTAGACAGTGTACTATAAACAAAAGGATGAGTATATTGATAGATCAATCAAACAGAATGGAGAGCCCAAAAATAGGTCTAGACATGTACAATCAATTGATCTTTGATAAAGACACCAGGGAAATTTAACGGGGGAAGGAAAGTCTTTACATTTATTTGAAAGTTGCCAAGAGAGTAGATCTTAAAAGTTCTCGTCACGAGAAGAAAAGTTTTTGTAAATATGTTTGGCGATGGATGTTAACTAGAATTATTGTGGTGATCATTTTACAATATATACAAATATTGAATCATTATGTTATGCACTTGAAACTAATATAATGTTATATGTCAATTGTATATCAATAAAAAAGAAGAAGTGGTCTTTTCCATATGGAAAAAAATGTAAATTGATTCTTACCTCATATCACACACAGAAATTAAATTGTAATGGGTCATAAACCTAAACGTAAAATCTCAAACTGTAAAATTTCTAGCAGAAAACAGAGGAAAAAGTTTTTGTGACACTGAGTGGGGAAAAGATGTATTAAACAGAAGATGAAAATCACAAAGAAAAGAAACATTAGAATGAACTTCATCAAAATAAAAAGCATTTGCTCTCCAAAAGATATAGGTAAGAAAGCAAAAACAAAAAGACACACCACAGATTGGGAGAAAACAATTGCAAAACACGTATACTTAAAAGAAAGACAACTCAATTTTTAAAAAATGGGCATAAGATTGGATATTTTACAAATGGTCAGTAAACACATGAAAAGATGCTCAACATCACTAGTCAATGGAAAATGCAAATTAAAACCAGAGTGAGATAGAACCACATACCCTCTAGAATGGATTAAAAGACAAAACAAACAAGAAAATTTGACAATATCAAATATTATCAACATGTTCCATTTTTTGATGGTGGTAGTTTTTCCATGAGTATATATGCTGGGCAAAATTCATCAAAATGTATATGTATATATATTTTTTTGGTGAGGGAGATTGGCCCTAAGCTTCCTATTTTTCCTTTTTTCTCCCTAAAGTCCCCGTACATAGTTGTGTATCTTAGTTGTAAGTCATTCTAGCTCTTCTATGTGGGATGCCGCCACAGCATGGCTTGAGGAGTGGTGTGTTGGTCCACGCCCAGGATCCAAACCCAGCAAACCCTGGGCCCCTGAAGTGGAGCACTGGAACTTAACCACTCAGCCACCGGGCCAGCCCCAAAGTGTACATTTTTAATGGATGCAGTTTATTGTATGTAAATTTTACCTCAATGAAGTTGATTTAAAAAAGTAAGCCAATGGAAGAATGACATTGTTTGTTATCCTGATGAAGAACCAAAGATATAAAGATGCTTAGGTACTTGCTAAACATGACGTTCAGGTAGTGAGTGTTGCTAGGGTCACACTTTTGTTCTCAACCCAGACTATTGTCTCTTCCAGTGCGATCATGCTGCCTTCCATAGAAAGCAGGAATGAAGGAGAGAAAGAACTAAGAAGAGAAAGAAGTGGCCTGAGAATTTACTTCTCGTAATCCAGACCCTTGTCTTGTCCCAAGCAGTGACGTCAAAACACTTCCCCACAGTACAAAAGATGTCCTGCTCTTAACTGAGAAATTTTTTAGTCTTTTAAAATAGATTCCTCATTTTCCTTTCTCTTCCCTAATTATAAGAGAGTCAGTTTGAATTATATAGACATATGTCAAAATAGTTCAGGCAACTTACGCTGTATACCGTTGAGGGATGTGAGTAAAGGAATTTGGACACATGGCTTCCTGTTGGTTTCTGAGACCATGAGTGAAGGTTCTCTGAAAATTACTTAAATTATGTAGATAGATTAAAAGTACGTAAAGAATTTAGGGAGAATCAGAAAATGCCGAGAATGTGTTGACATCTTTTAGAATTAATATGTAGATTTGTCAACATTTCTTTTCAGCTTATTATTTTAAATACTTTTATTTCCTATATATTTTACATTTATTTCTTCTACGTTTTTCTTGGGCTTAAAAATAGTTTCATTGAAATTTGGTATTTTTCCCTAAGAGGACATTTTATGATCTTGAAATTATTGATGTGCTAAGTTGTCATACTATATCCGACGTTAGTGTTGAGATTCCACTGTGAGAAAAAGCGAAAGGTAATTCAAGGCAAGAGCCCTTATTTAACCAGCCTTTGTTGTCCAAACGGAGTTAAATCGTGTCGTCTTTCCGGTTCCTAATCCTCACTGCGTTCATTAAGGGCTTGAACTGAGTGTCGCATTTCTGAAGGGCATTTGTGTTCAAACGGCGAAGGATCACATGGCTTGAGAAATTTAAAAATTTTCTCTGTGAATCTGATTCTGAATTTCTAGAGGGTACTTTCCTTGAGTTTCTGGGAAATAGTCTAATTTGATGTCCACAAGGAAGACTAGCACTCATTGAACGCCGGATGTCTTTTGGGGATGGAGAAGATCCCTGTGCGTAAGATCTCATTTTGTCTTTCCATCAGCCCTATGGAATAGGTAGTATATTGTCCCCATTTCGCAGAGGGGAAAATGCAGGCACAGAGAGGTTAAGTAATTCGTCCAAGGTTAGATTTATCCAAGGCAAGTGGTAGGCGAAAGATTTTAGCCCAGGCAGCCTGTCTGTGGAGCCTGCACCCTTGGACTCCTGGCCATACTCTGAGGACCAGAGTCCTCACCGTTCCGTGAGAACACCACGCTTGTTCCTGCCCTCACTCATCCTGTTCTGTCCTCCTGGAGTGCCCCCCGCCCCTCTCCATTGATCATACACTGTCCGCACTGTGTCATCTGGCTCTTTGTCCTTCTCTGTTCTCACTGCTGCTGCCCTGCCTGATTTCCTATTGACTAAGCATAATTGCTTCCTAATGTTTGGGTAATAACCTCAGAACTGGCAAATTGCTCTTGCTCCGAACCATTCTACGTGATCCTGGCAATCACCTTAAATACACTTTCATCAGAAGACTTGGGTGGCTCCCACTGTTCTTCTGTGAATCCCAGTTTGGAGAACATTCAAGGTCCTCCAAAATCGGTCTTTGACTCACTTTTCCAACTTTATCCAGAGGCTGAAACACCAACCCCACACAGGTATTTCTCAGGTCATTTAAGTGTGCTTGGCATATAATAAGCACTTAATGTTAGTTATTATTGTTTTATGTTTAATATTTGAATAGGTAATACATGGTTCAAACAACAAAAATATAGAAATGCATTATTGAAATGTCTTCTACTTCTTCTCGGCCCCATCACCTCAGTTCCCATTCCTCGCCTGCAACACAAACTCTTGTTATGAATTTCTTTTTATTAAAGATAAATTATAGTATACTATACATATTGACCTACACATTGCTTTTTTTCCACTTAATATATCTTGGAGATGTTTTTGTATCAATAGCTGAAGTGCTTTCTCATTTCTTTTTTTGTTTTTCTTTGCTGAGGAAGATTAGCCCTGAGCTAACATCTGTGCTCGTCTTCCTCTATTTTGTATGTGGGATGCCATCACAGCATGGCTTGATGAGCTGTGCGTAGGTCCACACCTGGGATCCAAACCAGTGAACCCTGGGCTGCCGAAGTGGAGTGTGCAAACTTAGTCACTACACCACCAGGCCAGCCCCAGGCTTTGCACATTTTTAAATGGAGTTTTGCTCTTTTCCTAATCAATTTACAGGGGCTGTACATATTATGGGAATTAGCGCTTCTTCTGTTCTATGAGATGCAAATATTTTCCCACATCTGTTGTTTGTCTTTTGACTTTGCTTACAATGTTTTATTCATACAGACATTTTCGATTTTGATATTTTTAACTTGTCATTTTCCTTCACGCCTTCTGGATTTTAAGTCATGTTATAAAGTGTTTTCCCACTCTGAGATTGTATAAGAATTTTTCCTTATTTCTTCTATAACCTTGATTCTTTCATTCCCCACATTTAAATCTTTGATCCATCTAGAATTTATCCTGGTATATATTACGAAATATGGCACCATCTTTTTTTTTTTTTTTTCCATTTGGTCACTCATTTATATCAATACCATTTATTGAATTATCCTTATAGTCCCCACTACTTGGAACTGCCACCTTTACATACTAAAGGCCTGTGTGCTTTTGCCTCTGTTCTTGGGTTGTTCTATTCTGTTGGTTTGCTGAGGAGCCGCCTAGACACGTATTGAATATGGGTTAAAATCCCTAAGGCTAGTTTTCCCTCATTGCTCCTGTTTTACAGAATTCTCTTTCCTATTAGCATTTACTGATTTTTTAAATGGTCCTCAGATTCCGTTTGTTTAGTTCCAGTCTGCAACAAAAACAACCCAACCCCCCCCCCGAAAACCTCTTGTTGATTCTTTTATCCCCATCACCCTAAGTTTATAAATTAACCTAGGAAAATGTCATATTTTATGAGTTTTGAATCTTACTCTCCAAGAACCTAGGAAGTTCTTCTATTTTTGTTCAACTCCACTTCCTTGTCCTGCAGGAATATTTTAAAGTTTTTGTCAATTCGGTTTTGTTAAGTTTATTCCCAGGTGTTTTACCTGTTTGTTGCTAATGTACAAGGAGTCTTTTCTTTCACTATATTTTCTAACTATTGTTCGTACATATGGAGGCTTTTGATTTCTGTATGTTAATTTTACAACTTGCTAGCTTATTGTTTTTTTTTTATTATTTCTAATTGTTTTTGTTTTTAATTGATTCTCTTGAATTTTCCAGGAATCTAACCATATAATCTACCAATAGTAATAGCCTTACATTCTCCTTCAAAATTTTTGTTCTTCTGATTTCTTTGCCTTGTCTCGTTGCTTTAGGAGGTACCCAGAAGAGTGTTGGATAAATGCAAATAGTGCCAACCTGACTATTTCCTGACTTCATGGGAGCTTCTGGTGTTTCCACATCAAGCTTAACACTGCCTTTTGGTCTGAGATTGACATCTTTAAAACAATCATATTCATTGATTTTTATTTCATTAATGATTTTTTAAAAATTCAGTAATGGAGATTGAATTTTGACAGGTGCCTTATCAGTTTCTATGGAGCGGATTATATTTTCCCTGTAACTTACTAAAATGATGGGATAGCAATTTTGCTCCATCGAATCACACTTGCATTCCTGTACTAACTCCACTCAGTCTTTGTACATTTTATCTGCTAATAGTTTATCTGGGATTTCTGCATCGATATTCACAAGATTGATTTATCACTTTCTCTGTTTCTTATATGAAATACATCTGTCTAGATTTTCTCTCTCTTCTGGAGTTAGGTTGGTAAATTAAATTTTTCTAGAAAGATGATCATCTTATTCACATTTTCAAATGCATTTGCGTGGAGTTGAGCAAAAGAGTTCTTTAATTCTTTTCATTTTCGGTCTCTGTTGTTATTTCCCATTATCATTTCTTATGTCGTGTAGTTGTGATTTGTCTCTTTTCCTGGCTTTGATTAAGCAGAAGTTTGTTTTCAGAGAGCTAGCTTTGGTTTTATTTATCAGTTCTGCTCATTTCCTGTTTCCTAAATTATTAATTTCAAATTTAATTTTATTATTCTTTTTCTAACTTCATGAGTGGTATGCTGAATGCATTCACTTTTATTTTTGTTTATTAATATAATTATATAAGGGCATGAAGAATTTTCATCTGAACGCTGCTTTATCTATGTCTTAGGAACTGAAAGATTGTGTACCCATATATATTTCATATTAGCTGTTGTTACTATTATTATTTATGGTAGAAAGCCACTGGAGAGTTAAGAAAAGAAATGTTTGGTTTCCTAGAATGCAGCTAGATTAAGGTCGGCCTTGACTAGTAGGTGGTAGGTAGAGGATTTGTAGACGTGATAAAAATAGTATTAAGAAGCCATTGGAGATCTCTGGTTAGGAAAGTAAGAAGATATAAGTGTCGTTTTGAAAAGTTGAACATATTAGCATAGCCCATAAATTACAGTTATCTTCTCTAGTGCTTTGTCTTTTCCAAAGCAATTTTGGATAGGAAATGCCTTTTTCAGCAAAGATGGAAAAAAGAAGTCTAATCTCTTTCTTAAAGATGATACAGTCTAATCACATAAATGATTGCCTCCATGGAACATTTCATGATTGTTTCAAATGTTGTCCATCTGTTGTTTCATTACTGACTTTGGAATAAGTCAAATAAATTTGAAGTATACTCTAAAATTAATTGGATCGTGAAGCAATCGTTCATGTCTAGTACAGCACTTTATGTTGTTATCACTCATTTGGAAAGTATCTTTGCCTTCAAGGGTGTCTTCTTTCTCTACTATATTGTAAATTCCTTATACAAATACAGTATCTTTTATATTGTAGGAGATCAATTCATATTTGTTAGTAATTTATTTTACTTAAAACTACTCTTGTATAGTTATAAAATTCTCACAATGTACATATGAATAATTGAAATACTCCGAGTTTATCTGCCTTATTGTTATATTATCTCTAGTCATATTCAACATTTTCAGTTGTCTTATTGTACTAAATAGATAATCTGTGCTTTATCCCTCTTTCCTTTATTAGAACAACTAAATTAGTATGTCTTGTACCGCATCTGTGATCTCTTTGATTTGATTTTTGCGTCAAGGGCTAATAGTTCCTACACAATAACCATTGTCCTCTTCTTTCTAACTGATTTTGTTGGAGAAGGCAATGCGCCCATGAAAAACCGTATTTCCTGGACTCCTCTGCAGCTAAGACTAGCTATCTGACTAAGTTCTTGTCACCGGGGTGTAGGTAGAAGTTACTGAACAAGAAAGTTCCTGCCTGGAATTTGGAAGGCAAGGCTGGAGGAGGAGAACCATGCTCACAGGAAAGATGGTGGACTAGAAAACTACAAAGCATGAACCAGACTAGGTACATAATTTGCAGGATCCAGCACAAAATGAAAATGCCAACAGCAGAGCATTAAACCCAATGCTGGGCCTTCTAAGTGTGGGCCTTATGTAACTGCACGAGTTACACACCCATGAGGCTGGACCTGGGGTGAAGGACCCTGGGGCCCGAGGATGTCATGGAGCCCTCATGCCAGCCCTGAACTGCCTGTCTGTTCTTTTTTGAATAGACAGCACAATCCTCTTCTTGTTTAAGCCTCTGTTATTTGGGTTTTCTGTTACATGCATTCCACAACGGATGTGATGTTATCATCCCTGTTTTACAGATGGAGAAACTTACTTTATAGATGGAGAACCTGATGCTTAGATGTGTTTAGCACCTGGTCCATGGTAGGACATTTAGGGTGTGGACTTAGGCCCTGTGAATTAGGGTCATGTACTCTTTCTTGTGCCAACCCATCGTCTTTCTTTTCCTACAAAGATGTTATCACTCTGCTTTGCCTTGTTCTGGCAAGATTTTGCCTTCTGCAGGTTTGCTGGTCTCACAGCCTGTCATAGGAGGAGGGTAGCCCTTCGTCCCATGGGTTTTTGCTCAGTCACATTTCATTTGTACTCTGGAGTGGACAAAATGCAGGGTCTCAGTCCACATTTAAAATATTGCCAAAAAGTGATTCACTTCCATCTGTGGCAAAATGTTTATGCTCTGATGGCTCAGTAATTCTCCCTTTGCAGATACAGAATTAAGATCTTAGATAATTCAACTAAGAAAGAAACTCGAAATATGTGAGATCCCATTTGATGTGGGTTGCCTCTACTTGACCCTTCAGGAGGAAGGCATGTACTGGCGGTCCTCCAGTGAGATCACAACGAGGGAAATTCAGCTAGAATTTATATTCTTAATAGTGCGTTAGAATAAATGGTGCTTATCGTCCTTTAGACATTCTCATCTACGGCCACGGAAACACTGTGGCCATGAACTATTATCTGTTTTATTAGCACTACGAGCCCGTCATTGCCACTTCAACTGCTCAGAGACCCCAGTGTAACACAGGCATTGTGTTTGCTGGGCTTGAGCTCTGAGGTGATGGCAATTTGCTCAATTCCAGCACAAGAACCCAACCTTGATTAACATTCACAAGTCAGCATTTCTGAACCAAGTCCTGGGTGGTGCAGGGGTGGGGTGGGCACAGCAGGTCCTCACAGGTAATCACAGTGCATCATGTGGGATGCTAGCAAAAGCATGTGGCAACCTACCCTCCCCCTCTTTAAAGGAGGAGAGAAAATTTCCTACTTTCCCCAAGAGGAAGACATTCTAGTGTGCTCAGCCAGGTCCCAGGACAGTGAATGCTGGAATTTCACTAGTGTGCACGTTAACTGTATGTGCTTCCCCACCTCTCAGTTGATAAGAGGGCCAAGGGCCCTCATAAGCTAGGCTCAGGCGGGATGACGCACAGCTGCTTGGGGTGCCCAGTGGCTCGGAGGCTGGGGATCAGACCTGGATTTAGGTCGAAGACCCAGCTTAGGCGTTGACTTCCAACCTGTTTTTACCATACTTTGCACTGGGGTGTCAGGCACATTTGTGATTGCGTGGTCCTTAGGAGTTCCCTGGAGGATGGAACTCTGGTGTTCCTGGGGCCTTGACTACTGTATCATCTTAGTATCATGCAAATGTCACTGCAAGCTTGGGCCCTCTGCTGACGCCTTGATTTCTGTCTCGTCTTTCCAACTGTGAGACAGTACATTTCTGTTGCTGAAGCCACTTGTTGGTGGTGCTCTGTCATGGCAGCCCTCGCTGATGTATTCCCTTGGTGACCAGGTTGGGCAGTCCTATTTTAAAAGGCCAGAGGACTTCGTGGCTAGAAGTGGGAACACCACACGGTACAATATTTGAAATAGTCACTAGGCCTTTTCTCCACTGTGCAAAGACAATGACAATAATGACATTTGCTTGACTACGAGAAGGTCCTGAATGTTTGTCAACAAACTGTGCTACTTCCACGTGACAGGTTTCTACCTCCCGGGATCACTCCTATTTTTTTAAAATAAAGAAATTTGGGGTAGGGTTTTCATGACCTGAGTAGGGTCACTGAAGGTCGGGTCAGTAGTAAAGTGGAATAGATTGAGTCTTCCTAACTTATGGTCTTAGTCATCTATTGAGAAAATTCTCTGATTCTCAAGAACAAGTTGCTAAAAACTTGATAGAGGATTTTTTGTTCAATCCTGAAATACTTAGCATAGTGCTTGGCGTGTGTTAGATGCTAAAATTTGTAGCTATAACTATTAGTGTCCAATTCTGGAAAAAGATTGCTTTTCTTAAGTTGGCAGTCAGGAGAGGAGTATCTGCCCCTTGAAATTTATACATTATTGCTGTGCTCAATAAAGTGTTTTTAATGATATTATCAGGTCTGAACATGCTGCTTTGAGCAATCTGGGTTACAACATTTTTAACTTTGTATCACATTATTAATAAATCACCTCTGAAAAGAATAGCTCTCCGCCATCTGGTAGCTAGCCAGCAAAAATATTTCTTTAGCAAATCGAAAACATGCTCAGTGGTTTATGAAAGAGGTTGATAAAATAAGGAAAATAAAAGTCCAGTATCTCCAAGATACTGGATAAATACCTTAATCATTGAACGTTAAAGTTTCAACATATGACAAATATTTTACCATGAGGTTTGCTAATAATCAAGCAAACTGAGCATCATAAAAATAAGATTTGTAAAAGTACTGAAAAATTTAATTTACTAAAAACAAGAAATATTATATTTGCTATGTCACTTTTTATTTGCATACCACATTTTCTGGCCTCTGAGTGACTGTTTGCTGAAAAAACAGCTTAAAGCAGGTTCTACTTTATGGTTTTGCAAACTTCTAGAGAATAGGGATCGTCTCTTTTTCCTAAACACAAGATCCCCAGCCTGCCCATTAATCTAGAATAACGAACGTATATTCAGTCACCGTTGGTTGAATGACCAACATGTGAATGGTTTTCTTGGTGGGTTTCTGTGAACTGAGGGAGAAGAGGCAACCTGTCAGCAAAGAATGAACATTTTCACTTTGAAATAAGGAAGGCAATTTATTGTAGTGAAATTACGTTGAAGTTTTACACGTGACCTCCAACACACACAAAGTAATTTCCTCCACACTATCGGAGAAGACATCACTGAACAACAAAAAATCTCAAAGTGCTATAAATCAGTTAATAATGACACGATGCATTTTCACTAATCTACCCAAATTTAAAATTCAATGATTAAAAGGACATATCAAAGTATTTTCCATACTTTTCTTTTACTGGAGTCTGCAACGCCATTGATAACTGCAAACACGGAACTCTATGCCTTGCCACCTTTGTCTTTTTACTGTGGCCATCAGTTATCACAAAGCTGCTAATTCGAGTAAACTTCTAACAGCGGTTTTAACATTTTCCCTTCCATAGAGTTTCCGGAAAATGGGAAAATTGTCATGACATTTAAGGCAACATTAAAAAAGGCAACAATTATTTTTAAACACTAATCAATAGAAAAGCACCCCAGGAGGAAGAGAACAGCAATGTAGCTGACAGCAAGTTCACAAACAAATATATACACATATTTCTGTGGACATCTTTGCACCGGACGCCCTGTCTAGAAAACACTTTATACATCTGCTGCCTGTCACCCAGATTCAAGTACACACAGACACCACCTGAGTGGCCCCTGGGACTCTGCTCTCTGAACTGGGCCCTACACAACTTTTCTAAAGGAGCTTATTCTCGACTTTTCTTGAAAACAGAGTCTAAAAGCAGTTCTCTCTACAGTCGTGCATTTACAGAGACACTGCCAGCTGTGTCATGGTGTCCAGCCCGCTTTCCTAAATGTAGGATTCTCTAGCAAATTGGAGCTGGTCGGCCTCAAAGATCGGCTGACTACATCGCCGCACCAGGTAGTCCCATTTCGTCTTCTGTTTCGACTCGGACACGGTTCTCAGCCGGGGCAGCTCAGGCCTCCTTGGGACAGTCACTGGCCCTATTGTTTCCACAGAAGCACAGACAGTCCTTCTTTGTTTCCAGCTCTCAGTCCCGTGTCCATCAAGTGGCTCTCGATGGCATATATTTCTGGAATCCCCTCCATGGCGAAAAGGCAGAAGGGCTGAGAGTCCACTGTCCTGGCTGAGCATTTTGGCCCTCACGCTGCCAACTGTTTGGCTCCCGTAGGCCGCGAGTTCCAATGCCTGGCACCGAATGGACTCTTCGTAAGATGGCGGACTTCCAGGGCATCTCTGATCAACGAGTTGGAACACATTCTCCACCGAGAGAGCGTAGCATCTTGAGCTAATGTCTAGATTAGTTTGGCCGTGGATTTCAGACAAGTCTTCCTGGACGATTCGGCCAGCAAGCTGGCTCTCTTTCTTCAAATCTTTCCTTGCTTGGTCTCTGGGAAACCCTTTGGGTTTCCCAGACCCAAAGCTGGAGGTTTTGCTCAGTACTTTTTTGTGAGAGGCAAAGGAAAATGACATAGAATGCTTTTTAATTTCTCTGTTGGGCTTGCTTTTCTCAGTCTTTGTGAAAGACTGATGTCTGGTGAAGAAACTTCTTTGAGGACTGGAAGGAGATGCCATGGGGGAGCTGTCAGAGGAAGCATCCAGAGAGCCACTGGAGAAAGCTTTGGGCACCAGCCCCGATGGTAACCCTGAACCCTGAGTCCAGTACTTCACCTTCAGGTCCTGTGGCCTCTGGGTTTTGCTTTCAACTGCAGGAAACACCTCCTCTGGAAATGGGTCCTCAGCTTCCTCACTTTCAAAATGAGAGCTGTTGCGGGCCATGGTGAAGTCATCCTCACTTCGCGTTAGTTTTTGGGTTGTTTTCCGGCTCTCAAGGCATTCTTGTGAGGAGGGCATGTTGGGTTCTGAGTACCTCCTGTCGAGTTGACTCAGGGAGCTTTTCAGCCTGGCTACAGTACTGACGATGGGCTCCCGGCTTAACTCCCAAGTGCGCTCGGGGCCTCTGGGCTCCAAGCTAGCGGCCGTCTCCGAGGGCACCTGGGGCCGCCTGCTTGGAGAGTCGATGGCACTGCTGGATTCCACATCAGGATCGTTGCTGTCATAGGCTGAGTCATTCTGCAGGGTCGACATGTCTGGGGGAAGTGAAGGGACAGTTGATTTTTTGTTCAATTACTTCTGGAAATAAACTTCAGGACAGTTCACCCTACTGATATCAAGAATGGCCCTAGGTAATTGGTGAAGCTACTTTGGGGCTTGATATGAAAGGAATTTGCCACATTAAAATTTTGTTTCTTTCCAAATCTATTATTTGGAGGTGGAGAAGAGAAACAGGAAAAGGAAATGAGAGAGAGAGAGAAAAGAGAGAAAAGAGCATCTCACTGAAAATTTATTGATCTTCAATTTAAAAATTGACCCTTTGGTAGGTCTGTTATGGAAGTTTTCCATTTTAACGGACCCACATTTCATTATGTGGAAATAAAAATTTCTCACCTCAACCCTCTGGTTATTTACTTAGTAAATAAAATTGGCAGTTCTTCGTGATTTAAAACAGGAACTGGAAAGTTCCAGGCTGAAGCTCGACGAGAGCGTAAGCCAGAGGAGATATTGCAGGAAAATTCAAGAGCAAGGGTTTCATGTTTAAAGACTTCCCTACGGACTTGAGTCTACTCTGATTTGGTGATTTGTGAAGGTAATTTCTGCTTCAAATACCAGAGATATTTTTCGTTACTGGCATGGACTGGCAGACTGGCATGAACTTTTCCCCACAAATCATAGTCAATCAGCAGTTACATTCTGTACCTGAACTGTCGGTGTGTTCCAGGGAGTCATCGGAAGCAATGCTGGAATGCACCGGAATGTTCTCCCCAAATATTTCAAGGCAGTTATCGATGAGGAATTCCACCAACGTCTTAACCTGTGAGGAAAAATTAGCAGGTTGTCAGCTTAAAGATATCCTTATTCATTTATTTTTAAAGGGAGTGGGGAAAGAATGGGGACCTGGTGGGGGTCAGCTGTCAGGGAGGTGCCAAAATGAGCATAAGAGATCTTTATGTCTCTGGAAAGACCATCTAGAACATTGGTAGCAATCATCTACGTTAAAGTTATTTTTGAGACGTGTACTTTTAATTTGAGAATTTAAAAAAATCTTTTACTTTAAAGTGACTAAATTTTTCATTTAAGTAAGGAGTTGCCCAAATTGATAGTTGGACTGACAGAGTGTGATGCACAAAAGGAAA
The DNA here is from genome assembly GCF_021613505.1 of Equus quagga. Classification (NCBI taxonomy): domain Eukaryota; kingdom Metazoa; phylum Chordata; class Mammalia; order Perissodactyla; family Equidae; genus Equus; species Equus quagga. Next base: position 9,007,299 of record NC_060274.1, on the reverse strand, counting down.
AAAAAAAAAAAAAACGAAAGGGCTTTTCGGTCCTGGGAGACAGTGACGTAAAAATCTGTAGCACTTATTGCCTGTCTGGTAGGATGACGGAGGACACGGCCCTGGGTTTATTCAGTGTCATCAAATGCACACATCTAAGGGAGCAGAACGATGACTAAAGCATTCTGCATTTCAGATTTTCACCGTGGTCTTGAGTCAGTCAGAGAAATTCAGAGGCATTTCATTGCTCGGCTTTTGCAAACAGATGGTGAGATCATAAATTGGGGGTTTCTCAGAAATAGACCGGAACAAACCTTATTGTTCAAGTCTTTCTGGGCTTCCAATGACAGGTTTTGGTCATTCTCTCGGCTCAGCATGTTGGGTCCCACGCAGATGGCTAGATTGCTAGCGTCCATCTTGGTGACCTCCGCGTTCTTGCTGATCAGATAGAGCACGGACACCAGGTGCTTCAGTAGCAGGAGATTGGGCTGGGGCAGCTTTTCGGCAACCCTGGAATAAAGTTCAGGGGAGCTAGTATCAGAGGAAGCGGCTCATGGTCTCTCTAGCTTCAGTGTAGCAAGTTGAAAGTTTCTGTCTAACCCAGACTTCCTTTAAAATGAGGAAGATGCATTTCACAAGTAATATGGTGAAATGTTCATTCAGACACTTCCAGCGGCAACTAACAGGGAATGAAACTGGTTAACCACGAGATCCTGAAGACCTCAGAAACCCGCCTTTGTAATTAGGACACCAATAACACAGCCCTTTGTTATCTACATAGATCTTAAATTACGAAGCCTTAACTCCTGCAATAGACTCCATAGTTTAATACATTTTGACAATCATTTTGTCGAGTAATCATTTAGCCATGTAGCATGTCTTTCTGTTTCTAATACTGCAAGACTGTTTTTTTTTGAAATATAAGCATTTGCCTTTTTTTGAACTTCGATCATCAAACGAAGATGACACATTTTTATCCGATTCCGAGAAACTATTATGGAGAATAAATCAGTTTATAACAGCATGTTCATAAAGATGACCAAGACAGCATTTAAACAGCAACATTGGTACTAACAATAATAAACTAGATTTATAAAGCTGCACTTTTTCAAAAAATGAAATGGTGACTCTAATATAGGGATCATTTTCCTTTCTCATAAGAAGCTATTGTTATGAAAGTGCTTTATATCTTTAAGTAGAAACTTATTGTGATAAATGTAGCATTTTCAATTTGGAATTTGGAACAGTCTCCAATGTCTTCAATTCAATAAATTTTTCACTGAAAATATGTAGCCATGTGGGCCAATCATAATATGTAGGCAGACTTTCACAGGATTTGGCAAAAGTGCTGACATTTTAAAGTTAGGCGTTTAAGATCCTGTAGTCACTAACAGGTCACACTTCCATTTACAAATGTAATTATTTTCTTTGTCACGGGATTTGTTTTTATATAGTTTTCATTTGGGTTAATTATAAGACTACAAAATAAGCTATGGAATTTTATGAACAGAACAATCACTTCCACATTGCTCTACTATGCTTTAGGGGATGTTTTACCGGAGGATTGCGGTCTCGCACAACACCAATCTATGTAGGTTAAGGAAAAACCCAAATTCCTACGCTTGGCTGGTTAACTGGTTTTCATCTAGGAATTGGCCTCACACCTTCTTGAACTACTTCTATTTTTAGGCTCCCCCACATCTTGAGAGTTGTGAGTATTGAAGTTCATTTTCTACCTTTTGAAGAAGTGCTTCCTCTCATTTGGCTAAAACTACTTTTAAAAAATTTCCGGGGTCCCTCCTGATTTTTATTCTGAGAGTGGATGAGCAATTCCACTCTGATTTCCTAAACATTTACAATTTTTGTGAAATAGTTATATAAAGAACAAAAAGATGGAGCCCATGCCAGCCTGGCCTCTGGGAATGATTCTGGTGACTTACTGTTTCAGGGCCTCAATCCTGTCCTCCTCATTCAGCTTCTCCAGGGCGCCCATCCACTCCTCAAACAGGTCACAGGAAAGGAGCTTCAGGGGGATACTCCGGAGGAAGTCCTGGAGGATGAAAGGGGGACGATTTGGCCTCTTTGTATTATATCATGTGCTGGCGTCTTCGTCCTCACCTTATTTGTTCCATCTCAAGGACCCTATGCTTATCCTAACACAGGCTGTGCCCCCTTCCTCCCTGCCTTTTATTAGTTTGGGGAAATCTCTCTCAGCAACTTCCTAACAACAGGCACAGTAAGGCTATCATCAGAGGGGCCACCCAGTTTAGAGGTACTGACTTGGCCACAGGACAGTCAAAGTTCTTAGAAACAGAGATGCTTATATAAGTAAATAAAAGGCTCAACAAAACCCCATAAAACTCCAAGATCAGTTTACTTTGATTTGTAGGGAGAGGAGCCCATTTCTTACTTCCTGAGAGTTAACGTGCCAGAGCCTCTGGGCAGGTTCTTTGGCACCAATGCCATGAACTCACCTTAAAGACCGCCGCCAGCAGGTGCACAGGGAGACTTTGCAGATCCACCACGCCTCCTGAGTTGAGCTCTTCCTTTAGCTCTTTGCGGGCCTTCTCGTTGGCTCCTTTCCTGAATATCCCTTCCGTGGAAGGACCTTTTATGCACAGGATAGTGAGAATATCCTATAATAGGAAGGAGGTATAGGAATAGAAAATGGTTACCCTTGGCTTGAAGACACACTTTGCTACTACCAACATAAGAAAATCTACGTCTAGGTGGGAGAAGGAGAATTAAAATTGTGCACATGAACAGTAGCTAAATTCACCTATCAGAAAATATCCTCTCCATAAAAGTTAGCTCTTTGTGACACTAAGATGGACTGAACAAGAGACTATTGATGACAGTTTTTCCTTTCAGTCCAGTTGCTATCAACTGCCTCCCTCAACTGGGCCATTTTTCCAAAAGGAAGTAAATTGTGAAAGCTCTGATTCTGCACATTCTAAAATTATTTCAGGTCTCCCTCCTTTCAAGTCATTCCATATAAACATTGGATTTCTGATCATATACTCTATACCACATCTCTGTCTGTTGATTTTTCAGAAGCTACACGTTTTCAGCATTCTTGATTCCATGAAGTCAGAAGGATGGAGGAGGGACCATCGATCTGAGCTCATTGGCAAATACAACTAATTTCTAGACCAGAAGCGGCCAGGTGTTCTCCTGACTGTACTCATGTGTGGAAACACCATTTCTAAAAGTGGAAGAAAATGAAAGATCGACCCCAACAAGTTTAGCATGAGAACGACATTTAAATTTCCCAAGGATTTTTCACCTTTGGCAGAAAACCAAAGTAGGTTTATGAGGAAATGCGCACCTACCTGAATGGGTCTCGGGAGTGTGTCATCATCACCGCAGATAATTGACAAGGGCTGATCAAACAGCGACACTTTCAATTCTGGCTCTGAAGCCCCAGAAAAATCTGATGATGGAGAAAATCTTTTCATGAGAAAGGGCCAGGACAGCACCTTCTTTGTCTTCTTAATTTCTACAGCCAAGAAAACAAGGCAAAGAGAAAAATTAGATTAAAATATTAATAAACAAAGATCCATAGAAGATGATGGATATTGTCAGCCATGTAATGTCATCGATGGTGTGCCATGTAGGGGAAATAATTTTGAAAAACTGAGAAAGCAAAGGGCGTGGATCCTAATCTAGAAGAATCAATCCGAAAACAACCACATTGTTACCAGGGCAACCAGTCTCTATACATCAACACCAAGGTTCCTCAAAGGCTCCACCTTTCCTGTTTTTCCCCTTCCCCAGCTGTTTGCTACAGAAAATTAGCAAAATCTAACTGTGTAGGTCATAAACAACCACCTTAACATATTGACCTTAATAACTATGGTGGGCATTTCTGATGTGAAGTAGATTATTTTAGTTTCCTCCTTTGACTAGTGAAGAAAACGAAACTTATGAGGAGAGGAAGTGACTTGCTCAAGATCATTTTGAAGGCTCTTATCTGGGCTGGCCATTAAACCCTTGCAGCCACGCTGGCGCCCATCAGCCACTAGAGGGAGCTACATCCTTCAGTCTGTCTGCCGTCACCCTCAGGGGATCCCGGTGGCTGCTTTAAGACAGGGCGGGCACAAATCGCTGCAGGAAGGCTTGCCCCGAGACCCGGCAATTGTGAATTATCAGCAAAACTTTGCCAAGATATTCGATCCTTGCAAAATCCTGAAGACATGTGCAAAGGATATTGCATCTCACACATTTCCTTCTTTCTCTCTCTTTCCTTCCTTCTTTTTTCTCTAATCATAAAAGCTCTGTTTTCTGAAGGCATTGGCGTATGTTTCTATACATTGTATACTGACAAGTGGAAGAGGATGGCGAGAGCAGTGGCTTGTCCTCATATATTGTTCAGGAGAACTGAATCAGGGTTATGTTATAATGAAATGCATCATGAAAAAAATTAAGAGTCAATGGTGGGGTTCTTTGGGATTTGAGATTAGTAACAATGGGCTCTTAGATTTATTCTCCATTAAGGAAGAAAATGGAAAGGCTACTGTGTATTTTTCATATGTATGCATGCTCTGCTTGTCAAAATATAAATGGCCGGAAGATCAGTTAACCCCACTGAAAGCCCTTGGAGAGCTGAGATGTCGGCTACGGAGAGGATCTTTTCCATCAGAGCACTCTGATGCTCAAGTGAGCTGGAGCAAGCCTGTCATTTAAGTGTTAATGTTCTGCGGTCTTTAGAAGAAAGCTATAAAAAAAAATTCCTAGTAGAGAAAAGAACTGTGGTTTTGCAAACCAAGATCATTTGTTGTTGGCACTTACATAAAAGACCAGTATGCTTTCAAAACTCACCAATTAGCTGGCAAATACTCTCTTCACTCTCACATGATACCAACAGAGGATGTTCCTTGATATCACCCTAAAAATATATTTATTTTAGTTAAAAATAGTGACTGAAGAAACTTACCCAGTCTTTCCCCACAAAATACACATGCAACATTTTATTTGTGTTAAAATTACTTAATAGAGTCCACTGCTTTTTTTTCTAGCTTCTGGAATCAACTTTAAAGTCTAGATTGTCGTCATATAAGAACCCCATTAATGTGTTTAATTTACTGCATTAATGATGTTAAGTTTCTACTCTGATGATTAACCAATCCAAACAACATTCAAGTAAAACAGAAAGTTCCCCTCTTCTCCCAGTGCAGTTTTAAAAATTGCTTTCTTACCTCTGATTGACATTCAGTTAATGCCTCCATATTATTGGCATTTAGTGTTTTTGACTAAAAGAGAAAAAAGTCAAATTAGGTAAACATCTTTTGACTCTTGACTCTAGAAAATTTGAATTAATAAATGTAAGAAGGACACTTACCACATTGCAGCTGCTTATCAGCTTCATGAGCGATTGGGCTGACTGTCCAGTGATGAATTTCGCTCCCGTGTGGCCTCGGCTCTGTCTACGAGAAGTCACACGGGAAAGAGTTAAGAGGGACACATACGAGTTGGCCAATTTCATCGCCACTTTGGCAAAACACAAAGTTTGGACTTATTAGGTAGAAAGGTTTTCATTTAAAGTCAGTTAGATGTCACCAGCTGTCACGCTGTTAAGAACAGCAGCTGAACGCACTTATTTCTAAATTATTTAAACCTGATATCGTCACCATGCCAAACTTTGTTATTCATTTATTACATTCTCATCAAGAGATCATCCAAATACCAATTACAATAACAACTAACAGGTTTTTGGAGAGCTATGTGGCCGGTACTATACTAAGTGGTTTGCGTGGATTTTCTCATCTAACTCAAAAAGGAAAAAACTTATTCCTAGGACGCTGCTTGCAGCAGACATAAAACAAAGATAACATTTACAGAATTCTCATACCCCAAAAGCACAGGCTTCATGTTGTGACAAAGCTTTTTGCCTTCAGTGTCTCTCTAAACTATTTGTTGCATATTCCACGATCTAGCTGTTTTCTGTTGGATATGATCTTAAAGACCAGAGACCTGTCAGCACCTTGTTTTCTTGTCATGTTCATTTATGGTACTTACCCTCGGAGGGCCTCCAGCCAGAGTCCTTTTACCTCCGGTGAACTGTGGAAAATGGGAGAAACAGCATGACTCTCTGCTCCTACTAATCCACTGGCAGAGAGAAGGAGAGCGAACTGCTTTAACTTCACGTGTTCTGCATTATAAGGCAGAGGGGGCGGGCAGGTGGAAATTCAGAATATTACTGAGACCGGAAAGAGCATCACGGGCTGTCACACAGCCATCGCCAGCCAGACACTGGAGAGCTCTCACTTCCTCATTCCTTTTAGGGCAGCTCTGGTTCTTTTTTTTTTCTTCTTCTTCTTCTGCCACTTCAAAGTAAAAGATCTGTCAACTACTAGGAGTGGAAAACATGACATATGGCCACAGGTGAAGGCTCTGATTAATGTCATAGGTGGGATGTGTGAATAAGAAATTGTGTTAGTCTCTACGTAAACATCATTTTATTTTCTAAAGTGGTAATTTCAGGCGCCCTTTTTTTTTTGGTATCCTGTTTGGGTGCTGTCTCTTCTCCCGCCCACCCACCCACCCACCACTCTGTTCCTCAGTCACCATAGATTGATTAGGACCATCTGGGGGCGGCATGTTGTCCCTCCCAGAAGCCGCAGACACGCTGCCCCTTTGGAGAAACACGAGAGCCAGTTGTCAACGTGTTAACCTCTTCTCCTTTCCCAAACTCGCAGTCAAAATTAATAATACTTAATTCATATAGCTCTAATCCTGACATGGAAGGAAAACAAACGAGAAATTCCTTTGATCAGACTCATTTAAAGTAGAAAGGAAATGGTGAATTTCACCTGTGGATCCTTGTGGATAAGAGAGAATGTCTGGTCTTTTCTATGGTTAAAAGGCTAGATACGAAATGACTCACATACCTCAAGAGTAGAGTGGATACATACATTGTGACATACACTCGGGGTGGTAAACGGCCAATGCCAAAGGACAGAGACACTGGCTTTACTTTCACCTACTGTCTCTATTGCCATCAACATACGCCAGCTTCTCTGGAAACTTAACCGAGTTGCCTTAAATCAGACTGTAATCAGCTCCAGTATCTACCAATACCAGCACAGACTGTACATTGCTGGGGGACCAGTAAATCCCAAGTTCCACGGGAGTCCTATGGTCCTTTGGGGATCCCCTAAGCCGAGCACCTCCGCCTTCCCCCTAGTCAAAGAGGTACATGAGCTCCTCACCTGAGGGCTTCAGAAATCCTGAAGGCTTGCCTGGTGACTCTTGCCAGGATTTTTCCCCACTCCTGCTGTCTTCTAGAATTCACACAGTGAAGGGTTGCATAGCGCCGAGGAGGCGCAGTCTATGACTCCATTCAACAATAAGGTTGCATCTCACAGAATAATGTTGAGCGAAAGAAGCCAGACACAAAAGAGCATATTTTGCATGCGAAGCGCAAAAACAGCAAAGGCAATTTGTGCTATAAGAAGCCAGAAGAGCAGTTTCCCTGGGGCACGAGGGTAGTACTACGAGGGATCCGAGAGGGGCATTATAATGGTCCATCTCTCGATTAGGATGCTGCTAGTCTGATGTGCATATTTCTGTCTGTAGGTAATTCTTCAACAAACAGTTTCAAAATAGCTTGACTTAATTCATTGTCAGCGCATTTAATTCTAAGACTTTTTCATATTGATAGCTCTATTGTCTTTATACTGAAAGGAGGTCATGATTAGGCTTGATTCTGGAAAGCGAAGCACAGAGTGGTGAAAACTTGCCCCGTAACTCAGTGTTCAGGGGTGACCTGAGGACAGATCCTGGCTTCCAGGCTTCTAGCTGGAGGCTTCCTCCCTCAAAACTTCCCCCATGCTGGACTTCATCCAGTGTCCCCACGGCATCTGTAGATGTCACCACCCTGTCATTGTCTTTCTCCTGCCTTTACAAGCCTCCAAAATGAACTCACTGATCTTTTTTTAATTGAAAAGGGCATTTATGCTGTAGCCAACCTAGTGCCAGTCTCACAGTAGTATTCAATGAATAATTTCTGGATAAATACATTTACTTATAAATATTACTATAATGTGTATTCTTTGCTAATACGTATTTTATGATCTTTTTTCCATTTGACATACTTTTTGGGTTCTTCTAAGAAACAATGTTTGCACTGTTCTTACAACTGAAGTGTCAGTCCTCAATAGAAATATTTCCCTTTTTTTAAAAAATGAAGACCATATTTTCTCAAATCCTTGGGGTTTCTTCTCTCTATTATGTATTATACCTCACAAAACATATTCTACCAGTGGTTTAAAAACTGGGATTTTTTTTTGCCATGGAATTCTATATTCAAAGGAAGATGAAGCTAGAATCCTGATAAATAAAACGTAAAAAAAAAAATGTAAAAAAATGTATTTCTTTTGTGAGAGAAGGATGGGGAAATCACCAGCCCATCCATTTTGCCTCTTCTGACAAGCCCAAGTTGGGGGTTCCTGGAGGAAACTCAAAAACTCATAGGTTTGGGGCCGGCCCTGGGGCCAAGTGGTCAAGTTTGCATGCTCTGCTTTGGCGGCCCAGGGTTCATCAGTTGGGATCCTGGGTGTGGAACCACACTGCTCATCAAGCCATGCTGTGGTGGTGCCCCACATAGAAAAACGAGAATGACCTACAACTAGGATATACAACTATGTACTGGGGCTTTGGGGAGAAAAAAAAAGAGGAAGCTTGGCAAGAGAAGTAAGCTCAGGGCCAATCTTCCTCACACACAAAAAAGTAAAAGAACAATAAACTCATAGGTTTGGTCTATATTAGCCATTCTCAATGTGTGTTCCAGAGCCTGGGGGGTCCTTGAGACCCTTTCAGGGGGATGCAAGAGGTGAAAACTACTTTTGTAATAATACTAAGGTGCTATTTGCCTTTTTAAACTCTCTTCTCTCAAGAGTCTACAGTGGATTTCCAGAAGCTACATGATGTGGGATGTTTTGATACCATGGAAATGCAGGCTTGTGCGTTCTTGTGTTTTAAAATTTTCTCAGTTTTAATTTCTCCTGAGGCACATATCAGGAGACATAACTTACACACATTAAAGCTCTTTAAGGTTGTTAGTAATTACGTCAAAAGGGTTCCTCAAACTAAGAAGTTTGAGAACTGCTGATCTACACCCTATCTTTGCATGTCAGGAAATTCTATGTACTTGGAGGGTGTCGTTTACCTATTATTTTCACCCTCACAGTCATAGCCGTGTTCAATGAAAATTCTTTTGAAGGTGTGTTGTCTGACAATCTGTCACTCCACATGCGTATTGTTTATTAACAGTTTTGACAAGTCTTAGAGTGAAGGAAGGATTCTTTCCCACTCATTTAAATCCACTGCACTGTGATTTTCCATGTCTTCCACGACAGCCAGCTCTGTGCCTGCAGCTCCCATCTGAGTCTGTGTTCTTTATGGGGGTCACTTCACTTCTTCACTTCTTCTCAGTTCTTCTAATGACACAGATATCCCTCACTATCAACTCAGCCATCCACATATGGCAATGGGGAAAATGAGGAAGTTAGTCAGATAGAAGAAGAGTGCCATTTCCATTTGGATATGTAAATCTAAAATTTTTTGAACTTTTCGGTGAGATTTGATTGTTATTGGGGGTTATACATCTATTTTCACTTTTCTTTTTTAACTTCAAAAAAATGTTTTTTTTATTGAGGTAACATTGGTTTATAACATTGTCTAAGTTTCAGGTATATATCATTATATTCAGATTTCCGTGTAGATCACACCATGTTTACCATCCAAAGACTCATTACAATCCATCACTGTACACATGTGCCCTGTCACCCTTTCTCCCTCCCCACTCTCCACTTCCCCTCTGGTAACCACCAATCTAATCTCTCTATCTATGTGTTTGTTTGTTGCTCTTCTTTTTATCTTGCATATTTGAGTGAAATCACATGGTATTTGGCTTTCTCCCTCTGACTTACTTCACTTTGCATAATACCCTCAAGGTCCGTCTATGCTGTCGCAAATGGCAAGATTTCATCTTTTTTGTGGCTGAGTAGTATTCCATTGTATATATATATATATATATCTACCACATCTTCTTTATCCATTCATCCACTGATGGGCACTTAGGTTGTTTCCAATTCTTGGATTTTTTTTTTTTAATTTTTTTTTTAAAGATTTTATTTTTTCCTTTTTCTCCCCAAAGCCCCCCGGTACATAGTTGTGTATTCTTCGTTGTGGGTTCCTCTAGTTGTGGCATGTGGGACGCTGCCTCAGCGTGGTCTGACGAGCAGTGCCATGTCCGCGCCCAGGATTCGAACCGATGAAACACTGGGCTGCCTGCAGTGGAGCGCGCGAACTTAACCACTCGGCCACGGGGCCAGCCCCGCAATTCTTGGATTTTTGGAATAATGCTGCAATGAATATAGGAGCACAAATATCTTTTCGAATTAGTGTTTTCATGTTCTTTGGATAAATACTCAGAAGTGGAATAGCTGGATCATCTGGTAGTTCCATTCTTAATTTTTTGAGAAATCTCCATACTGTTTTCCATAGTGTCTGCACCAGTTTACATTCCCACCAGCAGTGTATGAGGGTTCCCTTTTCTCCACATCCTCTCCAACATTTGTTATTTCTTGTTTTTTTAATTACAGCCTTCTGACAGGTGTGAGGTGATATCTTATTATAGTTTTGATCTCACTGTAGCATTTCCCTGATAATTAGTGATGCTGAACATCTTTTCATGTGCCTGTCGGCCATCTGTATGTCTTCTTTGGAAAAATGTCTGTTCAGATTCTTTGCCCATTTTATAATTGGGTTGTTTGTTTTATTGTTACTGAGTTGTATGAGTTCTTTATGTATTTTTGTGACAACGTGAACGGACCTTGAGGATATCTTGCCAAGTGAAATGTCAGACTGAAAAAGCCAAATACCATAAGATTTCACTCATATGTGGAAGATAAAAATAACAACAACAACAAACAAATACATAGATACAGAGGTTAGATTAGTGGTTACCAGAGGGGAAGAGGGGAGGGTGAAAGGGGTAATAGGGCCCGTGTGTATGGTGATGGATGGTGATGAGTCTTTGGGTGGTAAACACAATGCAGTCTACACAGAAATCAAAATATAATGATGGACACCTGAAATTTACATAATGTTATAAACCAAGGTTACTTCAATAAAAAATAAAAGGAAAAATGATTAAAATGCAAATACTATAAATTATATTGAACAAAAAATTCCCTCTCTTCTAGTTTCTTTTTCTTCTTCCTCTTCTTCTCCTCCTCTTTTTCTTGAGACCGAATTATGGGACTAGACATGGCCATTCATTGACATTGAATTTCAGGGCAGAATGGGTTTTAAATGAGCAACTAATTTAACGTCTTATCCCTCTTGTGATGTTTTTGTCCCTGCGGCGTCTTCCACCCAATTGTCTGTCTAAGACAGTTCTTCAAGTCCTCTTGTGCTGAGGGCATTGCTACTCCAAAGTAAGCCATTCCCCAATCCAGCAGAAAGCTCCTGGCTCTGCCAAAGTGGAGCCCACCTTCCAGAAACTTTCCTGTCTTAAATCCCATTCTATTTGGGGAGATAGAGATTTCAGCTTCCTCTACACAACCCCTGCCAACACCATTCCCTCGCCCCCAAACGAACGAAAACATTTCTCTTTTTGAAATGAAATGATGTCAGTGCCTTCATCATCATCAGGTAATGTTCTTTTAAGCATCATCTCGCTTCTTGGTATCCATCTTTAGCTCTGCATTCTAAGATTCCAAGGCTAACGAGAGGAGTGGTGAGACTTACTTATTTAACACCTGCCATGCCTCATATACTCTGCTAGGCATTTCAAACACCTCATCTCACATAATTATTAAAACAACCCTCTGAGTATGTCATTCTCCTGTCTTATAAATGAGGCAGCTGGGGCTCCACGGGTCAGTTAACTTGGCCAAGCTCACTCCGCTGGGTTTGAAACTTTGCTCTTTTGATACTGGGTCCAGTGCTGCTTCCATGAGTTCTCTCAAGGATAACCCTTCAAGTGATTCATTTATAAATGGAAACAAGATGTCCAGACTTGCTGTATCAATTTATGCCAGATGAGTCCACGTGGATCCTTGTGGATGGATCCTCATGTAGCAGACAGTCAGATTTAGAGCATCGCCTTGAAACTGCAAAATCCCCTTCTGTCAGTTTCATAAACAATAATAATAAATAGAATACAATTTACATCATCTTTAAAAAATACATAGCACTGAAGTTTCAGTCACCTGCAGAAACTGTTACATGGACAGATTACCATTTTCCTCTTGTTTATAATTCTTCCACTGATGTCCCACGTCCCAGTTTAGTGACGAAGAGACATGCTGACCTATCTGGGACTGGAAGTTAGTAGTAAATACAGCAATAGAAAAGAGTAGGTTAGGGCCTTGGCATTTTTTTAAAGTGGGAATATCTTTTGGCTCTTCTTATAGACTGCACCATTGATGGGAGAACCAAGAGGGATAACCATTCTTTGGTGTCTCTGGAAGATTCCAACAGTCACCCTCTAATTCGAAGGTCAGTTTTGTAACTGATGGACAGCCACCATCAGCAGCTGGTCCTGGTGGCTAACTGAGGAGCTGTTCTCCCATCATCAGTGCTGCCCCGTCCCGTGTGTGGTTCCCACTGTGGAAACAGACTGGTAGGGGGCAGGTCCTGCCTCACTGATTCTGAAAATGTCAGAGTAAGTTGGATTGCAGTTTTCTGAACAATAGTAGGAACAATTGTAAATACGGTATGAAGTCGCCACATCAAAAACAAAAAACAAAACGTGGAATGATTCGTTTCACTCTCTCTATAATCTTGCCTCCTACAATTTCTTTTGAAAAGCAGGTTCTTACCCTGCATGACAGGAGTTTTCAGAACGTGGAAAAGAACTTGAATGGCTTTTGTTAGCCAGCAGAAAGAGACAAGACAGATGGCCAGATTGAAGAAACGCATCATAAAGATCCTTCTTACGCCAGGACATGACTTACTTAACTCCTGGTCCCCGCTGATTTTTCTCCCAAGAACTGCCTTTGGTTTTACTGTGACAAGTGTCTAAAGACAGTAAACTCTGTGACAGGGACTGGGGTTTCTGTACTGATCCTGCATTTTTCACATTGTCCTTGGGAGGACTTATGTTTCTTCCCCTACTTTCAGGCTGCCCCCACGACACCCCTTTCACGAAGTCTCAGTTCCTACCTCGTTCCTCACTGTTGTGAACAAGACTTAGAAGTCATTCACCCCATATTTTCCAGATGGACCATGTAGTGTTACCTAGCTGGCCTGCGGGAACATCAACTCAAGAACCAAGAACCGTCTCTTCATTCTAAGCTCACTGTTCCTTTTTCTCGCTTGGACCACCCAGTGACTCAGAACCCCACTTTCCTTAATGAGAGTGATATCAACTGTTTCCCGCATAGAGGATTGCTTTCCCAAATAGGTCACAATATCCTTGAGAATGTCTACATAAACCCAGTTCCTGGCCATCTAATGATTGATTCATACATTGATCTTGGAGATCTAGAAAGTTCTCCAAGTTACAAATAAAAAAAATTAAAAAGGAATCCAGCCTTTTCTCTGATTATGTCTCCTCTCCCTTCTCCCACTTGGCATACGTTTTAGCCACAGAGTTTATTGTCATTCCCTAAAGAGTACCCCTGCATCTCCAGGCCTTTGTTCAAGCTGTTCCTTCCTCCTGGAATGCTGTTCACCACAACATCTGCCTTTTGGAATCCTGCTCTCCCTTCCCTCTGAGTCCACCTTAAGTCCAATTTCCTATAAGAAGGGTCCCACAGACTCTTCCAGATGGAACGACACTCCCTACCCTGGATCTCCAAAGGCAGCTGGCCCTGAGCCTCCAGAAGCAGGCGCCTATTTTCGCCTTTTATCTTTACAAGCATCTTGCAAAGTACTTTGCACAGAGTATGCGTTTACTAGGCTTTAATTATTTTCCACATTAAAATTGCGTGATTAAATGAGAACATTTAAATCTCACTGTAGGTTTATTGGTATTGCAATGGGTTTCTTAGTCTTTTTGACTGTCTTTCTTGTCTTTGTCACAACGTAATAGTGACTGTCCTTGCGAGATGCTGTTGATGTTGAGGGGGACCTCCTGTGCTGGCAAGCCTTGCCTTAGTCGTGATCAGCAGCCTTATGTTAATACCAGTGCTTTAGAATTAGCCCCTTGGACTTTCCAGTTTTGCCCCAAGTAAGGTGGCCTCACCTGAGATGGCTTGAGATGACAAGTCTTAGCGTCAGGAGCCCTGAATGGTGACTTTTGTCAGTGAACTTGGAGGGCACAACCACGACTGACTGTCTCTTCATCTCCTGCCCTTCGCAGACCTAAGCCTCAGCTTCTGCATGGAGGAGGAAATCCCTGATGGTCCCATCCTGGATGCTCCAGCTCCATCTGGCCTGGGGGTTGGGACCCCTGACTGTCCCAGGGCCATGTTCCTTGCTGTGTGCAGGCTGGGGAGCCCTGGAAACCAAGGCTTAGAATAAAGGACCAATGGGCGGGGGAGTCAACCATGGCCCAAGGTTGAGACTCTCTCTGCTGGGAACTTGCTTCTGTTCCAACAAGTCCTCCAGCCAGACTGGGCCTTAATTTTCACCTTTAAATGTGGGCATGCGATTTCATAATCTACGAAGTACCCGGGTCTGCTAAGTTCCTTTTCTACGGTGACTGGTTTTGGTGAAATAACAGGAAAACCTCTCACTTGCCTCTCTTCTAAGGAACTTCGAGGAAAGTCTGTGGGTGTGTGGGACAGGGCTGGAAGAATTTTCCGACCTCTCCCAGCCCTGGGGCTCGCAGAGGGCAGGTGGGGACTGATTCTGGGCTTGAGTAAATCCAGTCCATGTCCTTTAAGGTCATTTTATTTTCCTGGCAGGAAAAGGGCTACCCTCCAGCCAAATTTTAACACATGGACAAGCATTACCTGGACATCTCCGAGGTTTGCTGGGACCGCAGCATCCCCAAAATACTACAGAGTGTCACTGCATCTTGCAGAACTATTCTCTGTACCCACAAATGCCTGTATTACTGTGGTGGATGCACATCTTTGTATTAAATTTTCCTCTCAGATCTTTGCAATATTTAATTTATCTTTGTATTGGGATCCAAAAAAGCCCCAGCATAAAATAATATTTGAAGAATCCTGTGTTTTCAGAAAGCTGGCTTGAAAATAAGAAAGGCCAGAACAAAATGTTCTTTTTAAACTGCCTTCCCCACTTACCGAGATCAAGATGAAGAATTAGAAATAAAACATCCTGAGATGAGGTGATTAGAATCTGTAAATTGCTGATGCTACAACTACCTCAGTGCCATAGGCAATGCTCCAACTTAGCTGCATACATCACTTTAAGAGCTAAAAATGCCTTTCTTTCTGATGATATTTTGGCCCAAAAAATTGTACAAAGAAAACACGATATCAAAAAGGGTATGTCAGCAACCGCAAACATCAGTTAATTACAACAGAATTCAGCAGATTTCTTTTTTTTAAAAAGAGGGAATATTATGAAAACCGAGGTTCTTTGTTAGCAGTCTACAAATTTCACATACAGCAGTGGTAAAAAATTTGAATTAAAAAAGCAGAAACTATGGAAAAATGTTTAGTTATCCCCATGCTTTCAAAAAGCCTTTAAAAGAGATATTTACTCTAATTTCCCTGGAATTTTTTATTTTTTACTTAGCACTTCTTTCATTTGTCATATGAAAAAAATTATCCAGGGCTTTTACTTTCCTGTTTAAATTTTAAAAAAGAAAAGTATTTGTCATTTTGAATGTGTGTGGTCCCTTTCTCCGATACTGTGCCTTATTTGGTGTCTGCTGAGAAAATCTCCTGGGAATGGCCTTTGAAGGTGGCTCGGGCTCCTAGGGGTCTTGGCGTTCAGGGTGGTATGGTGTAGACAAGGCAATGTGGTCAGCATCCACGCAGCTCCCACCCGGGGAGAAGGGGCCAGGGGGTCTGTACTGTGCTCATTGTGTGGCTTCATCTTCTCATCTTCTCCTTCTATTTCAGGTTCAGCTACCAACCACTCACTCCTTAGAGGCTAGAACTGTTGAGTGCTTTCTTCTCTTGATAATGGGAGCTTTTCTGATGCACCGGTCGGTTCTGATTTAGACCCTAGGACCAATTCTGGGGGACTGTGTAAAGCTTGTGTGATTGTTGATGTGAAAAGACTTTGCACAGAGGGAGCAAGGTAAAGCCAGGATGATTCTGGTAAGCCTGATACAGCCTCCCATGGAGAAAGGCAGAGAAATGAAGATGAACCGAGAGGGTGAGAACAAACATACGTGGGGCCGTGGAAGAAGGTCTTGTCATCATTATACACAGCTGATAGTCATAATTGCTCAGCTGTCCCCTTCTTGGGTGGATGAAAGGGACCAGGCCCTTGTGGTATTGTTTGTAGCCCACTACTCCTGGGGAATTCCCACAGAAAAAAGAATCACAAGATTTTCCCTCCTGGCTTTGGGTCATAAAACATTATGCAAAATGCTGGAATCGCAAGAATATTTGTAAAAATGCTTGTATCTTTCCTAATTTTTACACCTGTTGTCTGCACAACTGAGTCCAAATGCCATTTCTCTGAGATGGATCCTTTGTGAGATCTTCAGTGAATCTTAAAGGGCAACCATTTTTCAAATTTGCAGCACAGGGCTGCTCAAACTTGAGCATGTATTAGCTTTCTCCAGAGGGCTCATTAAAACACAGATTATGGGCCTCACCCCCTGAGCTTCTGATTCAGCCAGGCTGGGGAGAGGCCTGAAATGTGCATTCCTATCCAAAGCATAGGAAAACAGAAATACGTAAAGATACATGCACCCCTATGTTCATTGCAGCACTATTCACAATAGCCAAGACTTGGAAGCAACTCAAGTGCCCATCAAGGGATGAATGGGTAAAGAAGAAGTGGTATATATACACAATGGAATACTACTTAGCCATACAAAAGACAAAAGTGTCCCATTTACAGCAACACGAATGGACCTTGAGAGTATTATGTTAAGCAAAGTAAGTCAGACAGAGAAAGACAAATACCATATGATTTCACTCATATGTGGAAGATAAACAAACATGTAGATAAGGAGAACAGATTGATGGTTACCAGAAGGGAAGGAGGTGAGGGGAGGGTGAAAGGGGTACATACATACGGTGATGGATGGAAACTACACTATTGGTGGTGAACATGATGCAATCTATACAGAAACTGACATATAACAATATACACCTGAAATTTACACAATGTTATAAACCAATATGGTCTCAATAAAATAATTTTTTAAAAAGTGCGTTCCTAGCAAGTTTCCAGTCGATGCTGATGTAGCTGGTTGGGGACCACACTTGGAAAGACTACCGTTGAAGTGTCATGAAAAAGCAAAAAGTCAATGCATTTTATTCCTGCTTTCCAGGCATTGGAGTGGTTTACCTAATGACATTTTTATAATCACTAGGTTATTCGACAATTCTAGCACTTCGCTGTCTTTCACACATTTGTTTTGCCCTGAAATTAGCCTGCAGGCCATTACAATGGAGAAGTTCATTCTGACACCATGACAAGCCTCAGGAGCCCAGTAGGAAGTGCAGAAATGTTCGTTATTAAGAATGAGTAAAATGACAGCTTCCCCACGCCCAGAAGTTGTACTTCTGCTTTTATCAGATATTGGGACACATCTCTGCTCCTGATCGCTATGCTCAATGCTATTTTCCCAGATACAAAGTTGGGGGCTACTCCAAAGGAATTGTGCAAACTTTTGTGTTCAGAATAATCCCAAGAACCTTTCCTAGGTAGCCACAGAAAGAGAAGGAGTCTACTGCCTGACTCACTTAGAGTCCCAAGATCTAAGGAAACAGAAGCTTGGCTAATTTTATTTTATTTTTTCAAATAAATGTGGTATTCCCCTGTTGGTGACTCACTTCCAGTGGCCCTGGGTTAAGGAAATCAAATGGACCACAAGTTACACCAGGTTGTTCTGAACTTGAGAGTCGGCTGTTTGCCCATAGGGTGTCTCTTCATAGTTAAGAGAGCACAGCTCTCTGCAAAACACTTTGTTGCAAAACCTTAAACACTTGAAGTTGTCTCCTATATTATCATCTACCAGAACATTCTGTGAGTGTGTGTGTGTGTATATATGTGTATAACACTATCTTTTCACTTACAAATCACAAATGACCAGGTAGGTACAATAAACAGGTGTTAGTTAAATCTTTCTTGCCAAATGAGAAAAGGCAGTTTCAGGTTTAAACTTCAGTGCTCTGCCCACTTAGCGGCCCTGGGGAGCTTTTGAAAATCCCCCATACCCAGGCCACATCCTATACCAGTGAAACTGTGATTTCTGGAGATGGGATCCAGACATCGGTGTTTTAAAAAACTCTGCAGAGAATTCCAATATGCAGCCAAATTTGAGACCCAGAGATTCCAGCAACAGCTTTTGGGGTAGAGTGATCTGTTAATTCTGCAACTGGACCCTTGGCTGCAAAGAATGTAGGCGCTGGACAATCTCAGAAGCAGCAGGTGGATTCTCCATCAGGGTGGGAGCCTGGGGATGTTTTCCTCCTCAGAGGAGCACCAGCTCAGGAGAACCACTTCCTGGACTCACCCATTTCTGCTCAGGAAGTAAGAAAGTTGGGGTGACTTTGGATCTGCTGCAATCTTGTGGTTGATTAAATGTGGCCATAAATTCTGTGCAGCTTCTCCATCAAGAGATGAAGTCTACTTCCCCAGTCCTAGAAGGTGGGCTGGTTTCATGACTTGCATTGACCAGCAGACTGTAGCAAAAGGGATGTGGTGAGAGATCTGGAGCCCGGGCCTCCAGTGGCCTGGAAGCTTCCTGGCTCTCCTGAGTGCAGCGCTGAGATGGCCTTGCAGGAAGCCAGTCTAGCTGCCTGGAGGATGAGAGGCCACATGGAGGAGACGCCAGGCACTCCTGTCCAGCCAGTGCCTATTCCGAGCCCTCAGGGACTCTCCAGCTGAGTGACGTCATCTGAGTGACTCCGTGTGAAACCAGCAGAGGAGCTGCCCAGCCAATAGAGTCGAGGAAACCAGAAATTGCCATTGTTTTAAGAGACTCAGTTTTGGGCTGGTTGTGACTCAGGAATAGACGCTTGAAACACAGAGTGACTCCAGAAATTGTTCTCACGACTTTTGCACATGCGCAACATGGATGGCCTTGCATTGTACTGCCAGTACCGATTTTAAAAAGCACTGATTTAATCTCTTTCTCAGTGGGAGTCTACTTTAAAGCAGCTTCATGAGCTGTTGATAGCGTATTTCTCACAGCGAGCACCGGGTGCATATTTTTCAGTGTGTTCCTGATAATAAAGTTTAAAGCAGACTGTAGAGACGTATAATAAAGATCAATCAATGTAGATGCTAAAAAAATAAGTAAATACCCATAGGCACAAATTATATATAAGGGAATATTCAGATGCAAAAGTGAAGGGTAGAGTACCCAAAACTTTGAGAAGTACGTTTACAAATTCCAAAAAAAAAAAAAAAAATGACTTTCTCTGAGGACTCAAAGAGTTAAGCTGGGACACTTCTGTAAATTAGTTCTGATATTACTTGCACTCGCTCAGTCAATGAATGTTTTTTGAGTCTCTACAACGGGGAAGAGGCTTTCCTCGGTGTTGAGGAGATTGGAAAAAGGACATGGTCTCCAAACTTGAGGAGCGAGTATCTTGTTCCCGTCCCATCATTTCAGTTTTCCAAGTTACTAGCTGCTGACAACATGCATATCTCAATGCTCATGGTTGGAATTCAAATCCAGCTCTTGTGGAAACGTCTCATGGTTCTTCAGTGCAAAAGAGGGGAGCCAGCCTTCCCAAAAGGGTTCTATGGATGGAAGAATGGACCTGGGACGGGTGGGACATTTCACTGAACAACCTGGAAAGGGGCGTCTGCTGGGCAACATATTCACGTGACTCAGCATCAAGAATTAATTAAACAAGAAGATTCTGCCTTGCAACTAACCACTCAGATTTAATCACCTCCTCATATTACCCACACACATACACACATTATTTTGCTGGGGCTACCATCACAAAATACCACACATTGGGTGGCTTACACAACAGAAATCTATTTTTCATGGTCCTGGAGGCTGCAAGTCCAAGATCAAGGTGTCTGCAGATTTGATTTCTCCTGAGGCCTCTCTCCTTGGCTGGCAGACGGCCACCTCTCTCAGTGTCCCCCTGTGGTCTTTCCTCCGGGTCCTAATCTCCTGTTCTTATAAGGGCACCAGTCCTATTGGAGTCCACCCTAATGGCCTCATTTTAAGTTAATCACTTCATACATGGCCTTTCAAAATACCGTCACATTCTAAGGTACTCTGAGTTAGGGTTTCAACATAGGAATGTGGCGGGGGACACAATTGAGCCACAAATATATATATATTTTTTTCATTTCCCGGAAGTATGCCTGCTTTTGTTTCTCTGTCAAGGGGTTAGTACCAGCTCTCTGCTGTATGTTAAAACCTACAGATAAAGACACAGGGAAGAGGAAAGTAGATGGTTTTGAAGCAGCAGATACTTGAGTCTGAATCTCTGGAGGTCAATACAAGGAAAGCTGCAGGAATTTCTCGAGGGCTCATGGGTGCGCAGCATAAGCATAAGCATAAGTGGGGGACGCTGTCAGGAGGAGCATCCGTTCATAGGCTTCTGAGCAAGTTAATTGGGAAGAAAACCCCACTTTCTTGTGTGAGATTGCTCAAGTTCCTATTCAAAAATAATTGTCAAAGAGGAAATTACATTTTTGGCGGCTCTTTTCTTCCTTCTCATTTTTAAACTCTCCTTAACGTGATAGGCAGATAGCACTTCCTTAAATGAAATTCACCTAATTCCTGTTTTCTCTAATTGGAGGCATTTCAAATAAAAAGCCAGGTTGCCAGACATGTATACAATTTCTTCTCTGAAAGGGGATTCTGCAGATAACTTGGAAATCTGAGAGCAGGAATTGAGGGTGTTTGCCTAAGTCCAACAACAGGTATTAATTTACAAACAACAGGTTACTATAGAATCCATTCAATACTATGTCTGAAGGACATTTTCTCAGAGGAGTCTAACAGACCTTTGCTCAACTTCCACAGTGGAGCACTGTTGAAGCCAGACAGAAAGACTGTCTTGCCCAAGAAGGGCGGCAGCCATCATGGCGGAGGTGTCGCCTTCCTGCAGGCTGTGGGAGGAGGGAAGACAGGTTTTGAAAGAGAAAGTATGAAAAGCCTACCCAGGAACAAACGGTGAGACAATGTTACATCATGATCCCAAAATTGAGATTGTCAACAAAAATGGCCAGATGAAAAGATCAAATCCTGCAGACATTGAATCCCACAGACAGAAGTCAACACAAGGAGACTGGGTGAATGTGGCTCGTGTCCCACAGGAGTCCCAAATGGGACATCTTCTTCCTGTGGGTTTTAATTTTTAGTTAGTTTGCCACCCTGCATACTTGTTTGTTTTGTTTTCGTCATGATGGGGTTGAAAAAAGAGTGGTTATGGAGTTAAAGAAGGTGGACTCAGAGCTTGCACAATGTTTCAGCAACGAACCTTGGACATAAAGATTTATAAATTTTACTCTGAGCTTATTAAATGAGTAAAATGTGTAAATGTTTCCTGTACTCCTTTTTCTCAATAAACTACTTTTTCTCCTGAAAAAGGAGCCATATCTGGGATGTGCCATCCCAAAGGAGCCCGAGTCTCTTCTGAGACAATCAAGGGTTCTTCAAGGCATGGGCGTGACTCTCTAAGAGCAGAAAGTCTTCCCATGTCTTCCCAGGGAGCCTGCCTGGCGTTCCTTAGCTGGTCTCCAGGGTTCCGTTGCTAAACAGAAGAATGGAGGTCTTTTCCTGATTCACACACCAATTGAAGTTGGGGCATAACTTGCTTAGTTTTAAGTTGTCACCCCATATTTATAACAAATTTGCCACTAATAATTGTCTATATTGGAATCAATTCTGTGAGGCAATTTGCTTTGGTACAAAATTACGTAGTTATTCTACAGTCAACATATTAACATCTCATGGGGATCAAAGTACTCTCCTGTGACTTATAGGCGCCCTGATGCTCAGACAAGGCTGAAAACGAGGCCCCGGGATGTCTTGTGCAGTGGTTTGCTTCTCTCTCTATGAGTGCCGGCACTGCGTCTTATTAAAATTGATGTTCTCTCCACATTGCCTGGCACGGAGGAGGCATCCAGTTAAGGCTTGTTGAGGAAATGAATTCCCGTGGGGACCATCTGTGAGCAGAGAGCACGCTTGGCCATGACTTTGCAGATAGTGCTGATGGAGTGTCGTCCAACGGCAGCAGATTCACGAGTTGGGCTAACCCAGGTATCAGCCCAGAGTCAGAAGGAGGAGGATACAGGGTCATGTTCTAGTTTGGGGACTTTATGGGAAGGGAGAAGATACGTCCTACGTGGTAATGAGTCTGGTTTTCTCTGTGCTCCATCTTGGAAGTCACACTTCTCAGTGTGACCAGAGGAGAGAAGTCTACCCCAGCTGCCCCTGTAGAGAACCTGTTTAGAAAACTTATACAAGAGCTCAGGAAAAGGTCCTGACCCATGGGAGAAGGTAGCCACAGAGCCAGGCAAATGGATGGTCTCTGGAGTATCTCTCTCGTTCTCTGATGGCCACAAGAACCTTGTCCAAAGCTGCGCAGGGAGATTCCTCACTGTTAGCGATCGTGAGAAGCCAATCTCTCTCGAGGGACGAGAAGTGATGTGCCCTTGATCACTAGTGATAATTGGCTAGTTGTGTGTGGGGATATGAAGATTTTTGCGTTAAATTTCCTTTATGTCTCTCTCAGAGCGGTATGTTTCACATAGGAACAAGTATAACTATTTTTCTCTTAACAGGAGGAAAACCATCCCTAGTAAGAGTTAATTTTCCCTTCTGAAATCTCCAGACCTTGGCATCCTTTTTCAAGTTTGGAGATCAGGATGGTTGTGTCCTGGGACAGTGGTACTAAATGTTGCCTGAACATTAGAACTCCCTGGGGGGCTTTTAATTTTCCCAGGGCCCTGGCTGGACCCAGGCCAATTCCTCTGGAATCTTTGGACTCAGACATCAGTATTTTTCAAAGCCCATCAAGGACTTTCAATGTGAAGCCAATACTGAGAACCACTGTTTAGAGTCTACGATAGTCCTCAAATGCAAAGGTTTTGATAAAAAAAAGAGAGAAGAAAGCCCAAAGATTTCCTTTAATTGGAAAAAGTCTATTTTTTTCTTATTCTCATAACTCAAAAGCTGGTAAAGGGATTTTACCCCCCCTTGAACTTTCCATTAATATAAACAAAACAAATTTGTACTGAAAACAATAATGAGAAAATTCAGCCCAAAGTAGAATTTTCCAGAAAGTTATGGGCAAGTGAGAAAAAGCAAAGACTATCATTGAAAAAATACTTTTACAAGAATTTCCTTTTCAACCTGCAGGCAGTGAATGTCTCATATCAAAGATGGATAAACAGCATTTGCCAAAAAGTCCCACCTTCAGCTGTTGCTAAGAAGCTCAGTGTCAAGTGATGGAAATGCCCACGGCAGAGTTAACACAGTCTGACTCAATGTGGGTTTTAAAGAAGAAATTAACAAATTTTTAACAGTAAGAGCACAAGTAACTAAATGACTAGCAGCTAAATGACTAGTTGAAAAGGATTATCTTGACAGCTGGGCCTGATGGCTCATTCTGCAAACACAACTTTCTAAAGACTGTATTAACCCTGTCTTTCCGTGGCAAAAGAAATATGTGTCTCCAATTGGTTAGATGATACCGCATTCTGTATAGTCCTGAACTACTCTGAAAATAGCAAAAAAGTGGTCTGCAACATATCGGTTATTGACTCTGCCCCAGGGCATCAAGTAATTGTGACTCTCTGCTTTACTCTAATCTGGCACAAAATCTTGACCTCAGTGATTTTGAAGGCAAAGCTTCTCATTAACTGTAGGATAAAGTAGAAACCCCTCAGGCTGACACGGAAGCCCGTTCATGATGAGGTCACACCATGCCTCGTTTCCATCCTTGCACCTCACTGTGCCTGTTATCGGGCCAGTGTTCGCAAAACCTTTTTAGTGACCAATGAGAGTCCAAGAGAGTCTTCCAAACTCTTCTGAATTTTGCTTTTCTAACATTGCCCAGCTCTTCCTGTAGGCTGAGCTCTCTGTTGAGCATTTTACAGACTTTATCAAATAAGTTCCTTACCACAAACCTAACGGGTGGGAATTATTATCCTCTTTTTCCTTGAAACCTCATGGAACCATTGTAGTTTCCTCCTTCAGGAATCAGGAATACCTTTTCTCTCTCAAAGCGCCTACTAAAGTTGAGGTGCATGGCGATGCCAATTCCCTGGGTCACGCTGGTTTCTTTGGAGACTTTTGACTGAGCACAAATGTTTATAAGGAATTGGAGCAAAGCAACTCAGGACTAGGCCAAGCTGGATTCGCTCTGTAGGAATGGAGGAGAGAGATGATCCTTGCTCAATGTTTCTGTCCCACGGCTGAACTCAGCATTGGGTCGTGATGGTGACAGCAGTCGTGGTGGAGGTAACTTATGGAATAGAGAGGAAGGGACAGTCAGATGCAGAAGCCAGCTCACCCCCTCCCTCTGACGTGGTTTGTGTCTTCTGTGTGTGCCTAGTGCTTTTGTGGCTCTCTGAGCTTCACCCCTCTTGTCCCTCTGCTGAAATGCCCTTTCCACTCCTCTCCAAAGGTCCCATCCTGCCTCTGCCTGCAAGGCCCAGTTCAGATTCTTCCTGCTCCACACCCGCAAATTCTCCTGTTTCTCCCAACTTGAGGTTAACTGCCTGTGGTGGGTTGAATTGTGTCCCCCAAAAAGATATGTCTAAGTTCTAACCCCCAGGACCTGTGAAAGTGACCTGATACGGAGAGAGTCTTTGCAAATGTAATTAAGGTAAGGATTTTGAGATAAGGTCATCCCAGATCAGTGTGGGCCCTAAATCCAGTGAAGGAGGTCCTTGTAAGACACAGAAGACACACAGAGACACAGAGAGGAGGACGTGAGGACGGAGACAGAGGCTGAATCAATGAATCCACCAGCCAGGGAACACCAAGTATTGCCGATAGCACCAGAAGTTAGGAGAGCAGCCTGGTAAAGCTTCTTCCTCAGAGCCTCCAGGGGAATCAACCCTGCTGACACTGCAGTTTTGGACTTCTGGCCTCCAGATGGATGAGAGAATAAATATCTGTTGTTTCCAGCCACTGAGTTTGTGGTGATTTGTTACTGCAGCCTCAGGAAATGAACACACTGCCTTTCGCTGGACTCGTCTAACATCCCATCTGATTTTCTCTTAACACCCATCAATTTTGGCTCCATGTTTTACTTATCCTACCAGATTCAGCTGCATTACCCTTCAGGTCTCTCATGACGGCTTCGGCACTGTTGGTGCTCTCACATATTTGCACTCACCCCTCCTGTCTGGTACACTCCAGGCAGCATGGGGACGGGTTCCTTTCTCTGTGCTCCCCATCGTCCTCATTAGCACACTTTGCCCGCCATTAGAATGATCTTCCCACGGCCATCTTTACCAGAATTGTAGCCCCTTAAGGTCAGATGCCGTGTCTTATCTGTCTTTGAATTTCCTAAGCCTGGGACTGATGATGTATTGATGTTCAGTGAATGCCATTTAAAGCTCTTAAGCATTTGGTCTCCAGCTAGCTTTTCAGGATCATTTTGTTTCATCTGTTCATTCTGCCTGCCCTCCTACCCCCTCCTCCCAACACCCACCCAATTGCAATCTGGTGATACCAACCTCACGGTTATGCGTTGAATTGCTCCCCCTCCAAGTCCCCTCAAATCCACATGTTGGGGTCCTAACCCCCAGTACCTCAGATTGTGGCCTTTTCTGGAGATAATATACTTACAGGGGTAATAAGTTAAAGTGAGGTCGTTAGGGTGGGCCCTAATCTAACATGACCATTATCCTTATGAAAAGGGGAAATTTGGATGCAGAGATACGCATAGAAGAAAGGCGATGCGAAGACACGGGGAAGATGGCCATCTACAAGCCGAGGAGAGAGGTCTGGAACAGTCTTCCTCAGCCCTCAGAAGAAACCAACCCTGCCGACAACTTGATCTTGGACTTTGAGCCTCCAGAACTGAGACGCTAAATCTCTGTTGCTTGAGTCACCCATTCTGTGGTACTTTGTTATGGTGGCCTGAGGTGACTAATATACCATTGTAGTTCTCAGATCACTCAGCCTCTCCTTCAAGCCTTTGCATATTCTGTTTTCCTTTGCCTGGACTATCCTTCCATGTTACTGGTGTGAAAAACTCAACTTCTGTTGAGCACTGCTATGTGGCAGGCTCTGTGCTAGGAAGCTTACATGCGTTACCTCATTTCACTCTCGTAACAACATGGTATCTGCAAGTTCCTTTTCATGAAAAGAAGCGTTGCATATGCTGGTTGGTCTGTACAAACATTACAGATGGAATTAATCTGAGTGGCCCAAAAAGAGCAATGACATGATTTCATGATACCCCAGTGACTGCACTGAAGGACCTGGTCGAAGGGCATGGCCATTCTTGGGCACTGTACCCTGGTCCAGCATCACACCAGAGGATCTCTTGGTCACCTGATATTGGATGGCATGGGGTTTCCAACATTAGTAAGAGAAATAATTTTTTTGTGACTTAGTGGAAGCCATTCTGGGAAAAGAAAATCCATTTGTGTCACTCAGTTTGAAAGGCTCTCACATGAGATGAGGGCATCTGTGTCGGGAGGAAAGTGGATGATTCATTGTATGTCAATTACTTAGAATGGTGTTGAGCACGTAGCGGGCACTGTGTAACTCTTGGCTGTTATTATTAGAATACTTCTAAGACTTCTCTGCCCGGGGAGCGTGTCACAAACATTAATTTTGGCTCCTACCCTGTGTATGTGAGCTGCTCTTATGAAGTTTACAGGATCACAGTTATCTACTGCCAGGATAAAATATAAACAGTTTTTCTAGAATATTGCAGCAAGTAAAGGAAGGTGACACAACACCAGCCATTTCCTGCCCAAGCCCCAAATCTGTGGCTACCAACTTTGCAGCACCGGCTTCTCCCATAGTGATGCTCAGGGATATCTCAGTTCTTCCATGTGACTCCAAACCTCTCAGGTATAAATCACAACTCTTTATGGCTGCTGAGGGGACCCTCCCCTTGGTCCCTTCTTTTGCAGGTGTGTGTATCTGCTCTACACTACAAAACTGTTCTCCATACTTTGCCATGCAGTGGTTTGCCATAACAATCTGAAGCAAGGAGGGAGGTTGTTGGAAAGCTTCTGAAGTCACCCCTAAAAGACTGAGATCAGAAACTTTGGGGGACAATTCTAATCTTATCAAGCATCTTGGCAATGAACCCCATCTTCACTGACCCGGATTTTGCCCTCCAAGAAAAAACAAAGCATTTGCATCACGCACCTGCTAAGTGCTCGGAATTTCAGTTAAACTGCCTTATTTCTCAATCCTCAAAACTGAGGGGCAGCGGCTCATTTATTCCTCGTCAAAATTCTTTTTCCTCCTTCTTCTGTTTTTTTTTAAGGTATACTTTTTGATGAGGAAGATTGACCCTGAGCTAACCTCTGCTGCCAACCTTCCTCTTTTTATTTTTTCTCCCCACAGCCCCAGCATGTAGTTGTATATCCTAGTTGCAAGTCATTCTAGTTCTTGTATGTGGCATGCTGCCACAGCATGGCTTAATGAGTGGTGCATAGGTCAGCGCCCAGGACCCGAACCAGTGAACCCTAGGCCGCTAAGGCGGAGCACGCAAACTTAACCACTCAGCCATGGGGCCAGCCCCCCCTCCTCAAAATCCTGTACAGCAGATAGAGTTATTTCCTTAACAGGTGAGGAAACTGAGGCTCAGAGTTTGAAATTTGCCCATGGAAAATAGGCAGGAAAAGACAGATCCTGGACTCCAATGTAGGACTTTTTGGCTTCAAGTTCTAGGCCCTTTCAAAATCCTCACACCTTCTCAGCCTGGGAGAACATGAGTCAGGGTGGACTGTCCAGACAGGGAAGGACACAGCTGATGAAATGCGCTGAGAGAGTCCCGTATACAAGGTCTCTCCAGAGGTGTCTGGAATTCCTTAATCCGAAGCTCTGTTTAAAGTTAAAGCATGTTAACAAAGGGTGACCAGCAGACTGTAAGTCCCTAATGTGTGAGCAACACAGGAGCACTGTTCAGGGGTCTCAAAGTCAGATGGCTCCTCCTGCCGACCAAGAGCATGGGTGGGTTTGCATGGTGAGGGGGGGGGACAAAGAAGGCTTCAGAGAAATCTCCAGAATTGCACAAATGAGTGCTATTATCTGCCAGGCCAACAGCAAGTTGTAGATGGGAGCTCCCCGGTTCTGTGCAGATGAAGATGGAAGGAGACTCAGCACTGTGTGTTGCTTTGAGGGTCAAGGGGGCAAAGAATGTTGAAGACAAAATGGACGTATATTTACGTTACCTTCCGGTCCCACGATGAAGGAACAAGCGCTGCCCTTTTTGAGGTTTTTGTCCCTTTGACACAGCTGACATGGACAACATTCCCAAAGCAAAGGAGGAGTAATTACAACAATGCTTGAGTGTGTATCATCATCCTTATGGCACTTCTACGCACATCAGAATCCTGTGATCCGTAAGGGGGCTTCTAGAGGTATGATCTGTACTAAAGAAAGGAACATCCCCATTTTGATTCTTTGGGGAGGGGAACCCTCCCCAGAGGTCACTCTGAATCATCTCATGAAAGATTGGGAGAGGGAGCAGGTCTCGTTCCTGTGCTCAACTTCCTATGTGACAGGCTCTCTCACTGGGTTACATGCTCACAAATCTCCTTTAAGGAAAAGAAATGGCATCGTTTATGTACTAAAACTTTCAGAGGGAAATAAAGCTAATAGTTAGCCTGAATCCTAGAATCGGTAGTTAAATTACCAAAATCAACTGTTCTTCTTCTTTCTTATCTTTGCCCACAGCTTACTTCTTTTATTTCTTTAAAAGCAATTCATTTGGATGAAATGCAGGAAAAAGCAAAAATCGGCTCTGAGGGAGCCCTCTTCTAATGATAACGCAATCCCTCCCTGTGGATCTTCGAGAGGACATTTTCACACTCCTTTCGTTGTAACAGTCATGTGTTAATTAAAGCCCTGGGACCCTCCGGAGGATCTCAGGGTTGTAAACCTGCAACTGAATTTGCTGGCACTCACGGGAACTCGGTGACACACGGGTCGGAGGCCATGATGAAGAAGATAGCGTTTCCTCCATGGGTGATGAGATCACCATCTTTGTCCTCCTCCTGCTCTTCCCCTGTGTCACAGGAGACTACCCCCAAGTCAGAGAGAGGCAGCTTCTGTTTGAGTCCGTAGCTCTTGGAAGATCTGGATAAAAGAAAATGAGAATTTGGTTTGTGTTCTCTGTTTGACTCTGAAGGACAGAAGAAACGCTCTGAGTTAAGCTAGTCACTTCATGAGATCCCTGAGCAGCCCCAATTTAGAAGCTTGGTCCTCTTGTCTTCTCTTCTATCCATAGCTGTCATTTGATTAGCCATCTATTCAGTATCCAGACAGTGTTCAGAAGGAAAGGATAAGCACCAGCAAATATTTCTGGATCTGCAAGTGTGAGGCCGTGCAGTGGGTTTGATTGAACATGGCGCCCACTGGCACAAATGACTTGACATATCCACCAGCTCCCCAGTTGCAAGTGGAAAACAGACCTGTGTTTGAGATTTGGCATAACACCAGGAATGTGCCATCCTTAATAGAGCTGAATGAGGATTGTCCCCACCCAGCCCCCACCTTATGCAACGATGTACTCAGCAGCCAAGTGTTTTGATAATAAAAGATAATAATAATAGATGAAGGTTATTGTCTTCTCCATTAATTTTTTTGCAAAGCATCAAAAGTTAGCAAAAGGGCATTTCCTCCCACCTCATATTTAGGAGATTCCAAGCTTTGTTGTACGTATAAATAAAAAACATAATATGTTAGATCAGAAGAAAAGCATACGACCAGGCAGATAGTAGGCACTTAATAATGAAAAGAAAAATTTACGGAAGAATCGGAAATTATCAGGCCCTTTGAAGGATGACTAAAGACTCATGAGTATGCATGAAACGTTCCTTCTTGACAAGAACAAACTTGAAAGTTTCCCTTTTAATCTTAGCGGCCCCCACCATGTGCCATAATGTAATTATTGTAAGGCAAGGAAAAAACATATTCTGAACGTGCAGGAAATATTCACCCTAGAACCAAGATATTTCTTGACTTCTGGACTCTTATCAAGCTCTTTTTTCTATGAGGCACCTAACTTTAATTTAACATGAGAACTGTGGGAAGGAACAACTGTGGCTTTGGCAGGGAGTGAAGACTTCTAGAGCCAAGGGTGTGGGGGTGCTCATCGTCCCCTGATTTAGGAGGCGAGGATCGCATTATCTTGACGACTAGATCTGAGCTGAATAAGAGGAATGGAATAAATAGTGAGTGCAAAACAAGGGACCCATAAATATTATTTAGCCTCAGCATATTTTCAAAACATTTCAACCATCCCAGACGCCCATGGCAGCCCTAACGCGTAGCAGCGAAATTTGAAGGACTTCGGCTTGGCGGAGAGGAAGAAATTGAGGGCAGAAGAGATTGTAGGGACAGGTCATCATAGCCATTCTCTCATTTTCCCAAAGATTAACAAAGGGGATTCTGCTGGCCATCTGGAAAAAGTCCAGTTCCTCTGTAGGGCAGGCTGACCCGCCAGTCCTCATATATATATTTGCAACGACAACTTTCTACTTGAAATAATAAACTAGAACTATGGTTGCATTTAGTTTTCCTCTCCTGCATTGCCACCAGGGCACCTCAGGTTACTTAAACTGCCGAGACTTAGGGCAAATGGCCAGTGACATCTTCAATTTAGGTGACATCTTCAATTTAGGTACCAATGTGAAAGATGCCATGCATTTTTTATGGTTCTTATCTTTGTGTAAATTCATTCTCCTTAAAGATGTCACCCATGCTGTGCGATCACAGAGTGTTCTTTGGAAGTCAACAGACATCTAAGTCTTCCTCCAAATCTTATTTTTGTGAGAGTTGGAGTACATCAAGGACCCAGACTAGGATGACTGTCTCTGGAGCTTTCTCCTCTGGCAATTTTTGTTGCCATGGGAGATGTGTTTTGGCACGCTTACCCTTTGCAAGTAACACATCTCTCCTTTAGACATGTGGCCTGTCGAGAGCAACAAGAGATGCTTTTTTTTTTTTTTAACTCGAATTCCAGAGACAACCTCATCTTTCTATAATTTGAAATTAAAAAAAAATATGTCCTTGACACTCAACAGTTGCTCTCCCTTCTCCTCCTCCACCCCCTGCCCTAACCAGCCTGCTGCATTTTATGATCTTCATGACAGATTTTTACCCACTGCCTTCTCAAGGGAGTGGCAGCCTGGGTTATTTTGTGTTTGTGTTATTTTGGTTTGTCTCTAGGTGGCTGTGCCAACTACAAGCCAAATACCCAATTCCTCCCTTTTCTACAAACTCAGTTGACAGCAAGACAAAAGGACACTTCAACCCAGCAAGATGTCATGTTTTTTGTTCACGCGAAGGAAAGAGAAAATCAAGAAATGGTCAATGTTTTCTCTCCTGGGAGATGGGGTGGGGTGTTTATCCCCTCATATCAGCTCTTGGGTTTCTTTGGACTTTGATTTGGTCTTCACCAAGACAGAAGATGAAAACGTAAGCTGTGAAACACGATTATAAAGTAGTGACATGGGAGCCAGAAGCGACAAGGAAACTGTCACCTTCTTCTGCAGCTACACTTCCAATGTGATCATTAAAACATGGAGTCAAACGGGAGGAACTTGGTGGGCTGGGGCAGGGGAAGGCGCAGCATGGAGCCATCCCTGGGGAGAGGGGTCCATGTGATGTGTGGAGTGGTGAAGCTCTCTGAAGTGTCTGACATCTTGCCTCACTCAGAGAGGGTTATGAAAACATACAGAGTTGACGCAATATGATGTGTTGTGTCTTCAACTGATAGGCAACCCAAGACATCAGGAGTGAACTTCCACATGCTCATGGAAAGTACTGCATTGCTCTTCCGAGGAGACACTCTTATCCCCAGGAGAAGGGGATTGTGCAATGGAGACGCATTCTCTCTGCCAAGAGAAGATGGTAACCGGATGGCTACACTGTCTTGGAAGGGGTTAAGAAATCCAGAGAGGCAAAGACTGGTATTGCCTCAGGCTGGGGGGTTATAGTTAAAAAGGCAGATTATTCACAGGCTTTCACTAGGTGAAGTTGATTAAACAACTGAGGGGATGCCTATGAATCTGGGCAGAAAAATAGATAAAAGTGAATTGGATTCACTTCCCCAGTTAATGGACGTGATCTTGCTAGTTCACTTTGTTTCACCAAATAGTGCTGTTTCTGCCTTAGCCAGTATTCATAGTTCAGGAATCTCATGATTGCATCTAATAACACACTTGTAGGAGTTTTTCTTCCTGTTGTTCCGAACTGAAGCTCTTCTAGGAGATTTTGTTTTGTAAGGGAGGAATGCTTCCCCAGGGGCCCAACAGTGGTTCCATTGAATTGGCAGTTGAGACTGTCATCTGACCAGTTGGGGATCCTCACGCCACTGAACCAAAAGGAAAAGAAGGGGATTACTTGTGAAATAATAGAAAATATATGTGTTGGTCTCTGACCCCATTCCTGGCACAGAGCTTCTAAAATCTTTGTAATTTCCTAAGTGGTAAGAGCACTAGGAGCATCTTTTGTTCTAAGATTTGGTCTTTGGTCTTGGTTCCTGACACAGAGCTCCTAAATCCCTTGGAATTTCCTGGGTGATAGGAGAATCTTTTGTTCTAATGAAGCAAGTCTTGGTTGGCTCCTTCATGGGGGCTGGTCACTAGAAATACCAATCCATGATTAGAACCTTGAACTTTCAGGCCTGTCCCTCATCCTCTGGGAAGCGGAGAGGGGCTGAAGATTGAGTTAATAATTGATCATGCCTATTTGATGAAGCCTCTATAAAAATCTCAAAAGTTTGGAGCTTGGAGAGTTTATAGGTTGGTTAACACATCCATGGGCTGGGAGGTTGGTGCACCTCAACTCCACAGAGACAGTAGCTCCTGTGCTTGGTACCCTTCTGGACCTCACCCTATGTACCGCTCCATCTGGCTGTTCATCTATATCCTTTATCATATCCTTTATTATATAATAAACTAGTAAATGTAAGTAAGTGTTTCCCTGAGTTCTCTAAGTTATTCTAGCAAATGATCGAACCTAAGGAGAGAGGTTGTTGGAACTCTGATTTATAGCACAGGTGACAACCGAGGACTTGCGACTGGCATCTGAAGCAGTCTTGTGGGACTGAGCCCTTATCCTGTGGGGTCTAGACTAACTCCACTTAGTGTCAGGATTGAACTGAATTGTAGGCTGCCCAGGTGGTGTCACAGAGAATTGCGTGGTGTGCGGGAAAATTCACACATCTAATGCCAGAAGTATTGTGTGGTAGCAGTGTGAGAGTAAAGGAGAAACGGAGTTTTCCCCGCCATTATTCCACAGGCTGGGTGGATGATCCAGTCTCTGAGAGGAAATTGGTTGTTCGACACAATGGGGGCAGGGAGGACTATGTCTGGAACCCAGAGCATTCTCTGAATTGTCCCTTAGTACCTCCATATCTACTGGAAAACTATGGCATCAAAAGAAGGGAAGGCCACTGAGGATTCAGACCTCTTTGGAAAGAAGAGTTGAGTCACTACATCAGATAGAGAACTCAACAAGCTGAAGGCTTGATTGAGAACAAAGGAAGTATAGAATGGGTTGTGGAGGAAGGAAGTCATACATATCAACCAATTGGGTAGAAGAGGATTGTAGAAGCTATGGATATTTTCTCACATGCTGTTTGTGTGAGTATGAGTGTGTGCATATATAATAGCATATTTCTTCTTCTCTTTGCTCCTTCTCTTTATGACTTTGAATAAGTACTGTTAATTAATTTACAATTTAGTCTCTAGGTAACACAATATTTGGGCAAGACTGTGATTGAATTTGAGGAATAATTACCCATCTCTTGTCAACATCTTTTAGCTTTGTTTCTTTTTTTCTCCCTTCCTTCTTTGTGGTGCACTGATCAAATTTTCTTTTACCTCCTTATTTTCTCATCTAATTGTTTGGAAAGCATACATTCTATTTTTATTTAGAAGCCATCCACTAACTTTTAACATGCATAACTTGACCTTATGTTTTTCTAACAAGATCTAGAGGTGATTTATGTTTCTATTCTCTTCTTGAACAAATCAAGAATGGTTTAACTTCTTTCTGAAGTCTTCTCTTCCATCTTTTATGATATTGTCCTCTACTATATCAGCTTTGTCCTGATTTTAAGCAATACTCAATTAGCTGTTGCTGTAGCCTGTACTAGTCAATAACTATTTGGACTCAGCAGTGCATTTACTGATTTTTTTGGCCACCATTGTTTTTTTGGATCTTCATCTTTGCTTTTGGATTCAATTTCGTTCTTGTAGAAATATACCTTTTAGTAATTTTTTCCAGCATAACTCTGTGGGCACTCAACTCTGTTAGTCTTTGTCTGAAATTGTCTTTATTTTGCTTTAAACTTGGAATGATAATTTTGTTAGAATTTAGATTTTGGTGATGACTATTATTTTCCCATGAGTATTTAAAAGGCATTATTCATGGTCTCTGGCATCTATCATTGCTTCTTAGAAATCCACCATCAGTTTAATTATTGTTCCTTTGTAGCTTGTCTGTTTTATTTTCCTTTTAGATAAATTTTGGATTTTTCTTTTTACCTTTTCCTTTGATATTCTACAGTTTTACCACCATGTGTCTAGGTGCTTAATAATACTGTCCCAGCTCCAGCCTACTTATACAATTTGAAGACATGTTTTTCCTGTCTTCTGGAAAAATTTCAGACACTATCTCTTGAAAATTGCCTCTCCATCTTTATCTTTTATCATCTTGTTTTAGAACTCTAAACTGACACATGTTGGCCTTTGTCTTTCTATCCTTATGTCTTTGATACTTCACACTCTATCTTTCTGAACTACATTCTAGGTGATTTCCTTAGTTCTATATTCTAATCCACTAATGTTCTCTTCAACTGTATGTAACTTTCCATTAAACCTACCTGTCAAGACTTCACTTTCGTGCTTTTTGTTTAATTTGTGTAGTTTCTGCTTGAGTTTTTTTTAGAAGAAGTTAATCCATCTTTCCCCCTCATATTCTTTCCTTATGTTTTAAATATATTTAGAATCTCTCCAGATTGTTTTGTTATCTCCAGCGTGAAAATATTCCCATTTATATTTGTTAACTGCCCCTTTTGGTAGTTTGTTTCCTAATGTGATCTAGATTCTGAATTCATTTTTTAAAAGGGTTGTTTTCCATGGGAAGCTACTGTTTATGGGAATATGCCTGTGGAATACTTCCCAGAAGCTTCTATTAAAGCACCTAGAGCATCTCATTAACCAGAATGGAGTCACATGTCTCTATGTCTGTTTCTGGGCCAGTCAGTTGCAAGGAGGATAGAATAAACTTAGATCCATAAAGTCCACCCCAATCAAACTGATGGTGGTTCAGCTTCCTCTTCGAAACACGGGCTGAAGGAGAGGAGAGGGTACCTGAATGAAATCAAGGTTCTATTAGAAAGGAAGAAATGGGGTATGTTCACTCAAAACTGTAATGCTCCCAGAGATTTCAAATTTGCAAAGAATACCTTAAGAGATAACAATTGAGTAGAGAAATTCTTCAAGGGCTGTGGAGGGGGAAGAGAGAAAAAGAATAAATGAAAAAAAAACAAACACTAAGGGTAAATCTGGGTGAGACGTATTTTGGTGGAGTATGATTTATGACCTTCTCCAGAAATGCCTCATGTTTTTGCGAAAGGCAACTTGAGTTTTTGTTGCTGGGTATGGAGTAGCACTGTACATTCCACTGTATGCTTTTCTTTTGTCTTTTTTCCTCCTATTTGTAGGAGAAAAACCAGTATAAAAGAATTCAACAAAGAAAATGTAAATAAAGTGATCTCTCAATTTCAGATCTGACAAAACAAAAATTTAGTATTAACAAGAATTTGAATTAATCTTTGAGAACACTGTGATCCTCTGAAGGGTTCAAAGTCATTTGCAGAAAGGAAAGGCTATATTCACAGGATTGATGCGCAGCCATGTCTTGCCCCTGGTCACACGCATAGTAGTTCAGTAACATAATAGAGAACAGAGTGTCTGGCTCCTGGTTCTAAAACTATCACCAGCTCCACAACTTTGGCATGAGCTCTTCCGTGATTTGGGAGGCAGAGTTGGATAGCAGTAACAGAAGCAACTGGGTAGGCCAAAGGCTCTATGAAGTTTTGCTAAGACTGGTCTATTTCCCCGTGTTCAATCAATATTTGATGAGTGCCTGTGTATCAGGAACTATGCTATGTGTTGATACGTTAGGAAACAAAGTCTCTACTTTCATTGGAGCTTACTGGAGATAAAAACATTGTATCAGACTTTACTTATGTTTTAAATGTATGGTTATTTGAATTCTTTATTATTCATGGAGATATCTGCCACTTTGTTGAAAAGTAAAAGCAATACTGATCATAGTAGTAGGTACTAAAATACCAGAAATTCAACATTCTAGACATTTAGGCTCTCTGCGTGTGCACCGTCTTCCTTCCATTCACTCATTCATTTATTCAACTGACGTTAGATAAGATGGCAGAGAAGACCTCACTACAAAGGCAACAATGAAGCTGAAACCTAAAGAGTTAGTGGAAGAATGGTGGTACTGGCGGGAGTGAGGGTAGGGGCTGGCTGAAGAAGAATGTTCCAGAAAAAGGGAATGGCATATGCAAAGAATCTGAGGTGGGAAAGAGCTTATTCCCTTCTTGTATGAAAGCAATGGCGTACCCCAGCCTCCATGTCCCTTAGCTCCCTCCAGCATTTCTATCTTCTACTTGGGGAGTTTGGCTTTCTCCTTGATCTTTCTCCTGCTTGTGCCCAATCTTTTTTATTGTTTTCTCCCCTCACATCCTTTCCCGTGTCCCTTCACCTCACATCTTTTCTATCTTCTTATCATTTTATCCTTGAGCTTTAAGTCTGCTGTTTTCTGGCCATAATGTTATTGTTTAAACTTTGAAATCCATTGAGTCTGTGAACATGCTTGGAATCATTTCTGGTTTTCCTGTAAACCAACTTTTAAACACCATAATGTAAACTTGTAACAATCTGATATACAAACTCTATGAAAGAATCAGCATTTGTTCATCCTGTAGAGTTTGCATGGCTGGCTTTCACATGCTATTTCATTTAATCCCAGCCCAACTTGTCAAGAAGGTGTACTCACGAGGAGACCAAGGCTGCAAGAAGGACTTTGCTAAAATCTAAAGGCTAATAAATAGTAGAGCTGAGACTGAAGCCTAGGTCTTCTGATTCCAAGTTGCTTCTTCGCCTTTTCTACAGATAATACCATTCCCCTGAAGAAAGACTGCCAACATGATTTTAGTAACCAAAGGACAGCTTAAGCAAAGCTTATGTTGAATAGGACTCAATTTCCATTGATTTTTGAGATTGGAACTCTTTTTAAAATTTAGATCAATTACCTTTCTAGATGGCATGGACAGAACAGATTATACAGCACATTTTTATCCCCTCTCCCATAGAACTAGGATCATTTCTATCTCTTCAAATGGCTTTTTGTTCAGTTGATTCTCTGGATTTTCTAGATCAGGGGTTGACAAACTTTTTCTGTAAAGGGCCAGAGAATAAATATTTTTGGCTTTGTGCAACTGCTCAAAAGACAATGTGTAACTAAATGAGTGGGGCTGTGTTTTAATAAAGTTTTATTTATAAACACAAGAAGCTGACTGGATTTGGCACCCAAGTGGTAGTTTGCTGACACTCATTTAAGATAAATGATCTAGATATTTATTCCTCATAGCATTTAGGACCTTTTTTCAACTTTGAGTAACAGAGACACTCAAATAACAGTGGTCTAAACAAGAGGGATGTTCATTTCCCTCTCATAAAATGCCCAGAGATGGGCAGTCCAGGGCTGGTATGACAGCTCTGTTCTGGGAAGTCCTCACTGGTCCAGTGGCCTTCCAGCTCACCAGTCAACATCCCTAGGGTGTGGCCTCATTCTTAGGTCTGAGGTGGCAGCATCAAGTTCCAGTAGGATGGAAGAAAGAGGAGGTGGGAGAAAGGCACATGATGACTGACCCTTAAGGAAATTTCCCGGAAGCTGTCACATGACACTCCCTCTTTCATCCCATTGGCCAGACTTAGTCACATGACCACTGGTTTAGCTGCAAGAGAGTCCATGAAATACAATTTTTATTCTGAATGATCACATGCCTGGCTCAAAATTCTGTTCCTATGAAAGAAAGGAAAATCAGATATTGGGAAAAATCTGTTCCTGCCACATACCTCTTACTTTGTTTTGTAGTTGAATTTCATTTGTATTATTGCTAATATAACACTGAATAGTAAGCACCTTTATCTTGTTTGTCTTTAATAGGAATGCTGCTAATGTTTCACTTTTAAGTATGATTACAATACAAGAGATCCATTATCAATGTAAGGAAGTTTTCTCCTATTTTTAGCTTTCTAGTTATTTTTTAATCAGGATTGAATAAGTCTGTGATCTGATATGACAGGCCTGCCTATCCCCCTTTTTATATAGTTCACAAGAATAACCTTCGGACCATCTGAACTGAAAAGTACCAGCTTCCCTGTGTAGGTGAACCAGGCCTTCTTGATTTTCCAGGGGCAGCTGGCCATGCTGCCAGTGAACCAATCTCAGAGATTCCACCCTGGGGGAAGCCGAAGCTGCCTTTATATGGAATCACCTTCTGGTTCTCTGCAGAGGGCCTGCTCTGTCCAGCTTGTTTGGAGCTGACGTATTATGATGCTTTTCTATCCTCCCATGCTATAAACTATAAAATATCCCACTGGAGTCAGTGAGCACCTGGACTGGGCAGCCCTCCCTCTGTTTGTAGAGGCTTGTCCCTGCAGACGTTGGGAGAATTTATTGCTTGCTGTAAGCACAAAAGTTAATCCCATGCTCCTTGTTGAAATCAGAGTCTCCTGGCACCTATGCTTAAGGACTCCCAAGTCCTTAGTAGAGAGTCTTCTGGAAAGCATCTGTTGAAACAGCTCCTTCCTCTCTGACTTAGTCAACCTTCTGTGCCTCTAGATTTGACATGGACCGATTTTATTTGCTTTCTCCTCCCTCCTTTGAAGAGATCTGGATTTGTTTTTCTCTAGACTGATGGTACCTACTTGCCCCTTCCTAAAGAAACAGCTGCCTGTGGTCTGGATGTCAGGTCCTTCCTGAGTCAGGGAGTCCTGGGTCTGGCATCTAGACCAGTTCTGTCCTGTGGGCTGTTTGCATTCAGGAGAAATATTCACTTTGCTCCTAGGCTGCCATAAAGCACATCCCATCATCCATTCAAGTCTCAAGAGCCACACCACATGTGTGCTCACCACATCTCTTCTTCCTTAACACGATGACCAGCCCCATAGAGATGGAGCCTATTCCATGAGCCTGGGTCCTAGGATGAAGGAGCTGTAGCTGAGTCATAGCTGACTCACAGTGGGCATGGAGCATGAGCAAGAAATAGACTTTCGTGGTCCTCAGCCACTGAGATATTTGAGTTGTCTGTTTCCCACAGCATAAGCGAGCCTATCCTGACTGATACAGAAAGTTAAACAAATTCTTTATTGCAGGACTTCTCAGACCCTCTGCAAGATGATTGTGCTTGTGTGAATCTCCCAGACGGAGATGAGGTCTACTGATTTTTGCAGTATTAATACCCAACACTTTCTTAACTGAGGCATCTACTGGGGCTTGGACTGCTGTTCCAAAGAAAACAAATGGATAAATGGTTGGTCATGTTTCTCCAATTAGATTGAAAGCCCCTCAGTGTCCACCTAGGGACTAGCATAGGGTCTGAAACAGGGTACGTTCCACAAAAGCTTGTCAATAACAAAAGCCTTTAACCCATCCGTGGCCCCTCCATACCCACCCATGTGAATGATTCATTTATTTATCTGCGATATCAATGTCTTGCTTTGGGAATCGAATTAGGTACTTCATGCCTCCTGCTTAAGACAGATGAGATCCTGTCTGGCCTGTAGAACCACTGACCTCTAGAGACGGTCCCTTCTGGGGCAGCGTTTGGGAGGCAGGGAACTGCATGAGGAGCCAGTTTCCAGAAGAGCTGAGGCAGGTAAATGAATAGGATTCTAATGCTGAAAACTGGTCAGGAATCACTGTGCAACAGAGATCATAGCACTTTTCAAAGCTCTTCAAAAGGATAGCAGTTAGAGCTTCTTCAAGGACATGGTCATTAGGGGGAAATGGTGCTGCCACAGGGAGTTTTTTCTCAAGGGCAGTTGCAGGAGAGATCCCTGTGTTCTGAAGAGAAGGAGCGGCGTTGGTGGGAAACATTTGGGCCCCCAGTTAACGCTAATGCCAGGACCTCAGGGGACCCATCAGAGGGGCTCAGGTCTGTGATTTCCGCTGTCTCCAAGCTTCAAGGGAAGTGGCCCTGAGTAATAGCAGGGCGGCCTGCTCTATAGCAAGTGGGAGGACAGGAAAAGTCAAACCACAGAGTGGGCTCCTCAGCTGCTGGTGCAGTGGCCTCTGTCCTTTCACTCGAGGGGGCTCAGAGGCCCGGGGGAGGAAGAGAAGGTTGGGTGTTAGCGTGAAGGGCCTGTCATGGTTTCCGTGGTAAACCATGGGGTTTCCAGGCCTTCAGATTCCAGGGCCCACCCCACTGTGGCCGCCCACCCTCCAACCCACCTGAACCAACACAGCTCTCTCTACCGTCACCCTATTTCACCGAGGAAGTGGGCATCTGGCCCCTGCTCACTGGAAAGGGAGAGCCCTTCTCAAGGTGGATTTGATTTGTGACAGATTAAGGAAAAATAAATAAATAAAACTAGAGCTTCATAGATCCAGGCATTCTTTTTTAAAGTTGGTATTTAGGGGGCCTGGTCCCCCGGCACTGTGATAAACATTTTCCAGTCATTACCTCCCCTAACATTCCCACGGTCACTATGTGGGGTGCTGTTGCTATTCACATTCTGCAGAGGACGAAACTCCGAATTCAGGGCCAGCTAAGTCCTGTGCTTCTGCTCTTTACCACGGGGCTGCCCTGTATGACCATTTTGCGATTTTCTGGCTGAAATAGGCTATTTCATGGGAACGAAATACTCCTACCGGGTTAGCATTTCTTTGTTTATCCTGTGAAGGTTTGTCAAGCTTCTGCTCTGTGGGAGTCCAAGATGAAGAAGGCTCACCCCATCCAAGATGTGCCCGTGAACTAGGGCAATTATAAGGAGACAGGAATTCCTCGTGGAGGAGTCAGCAAGGGTGAAGGCCCAGAAACGGGAGCGCACAGGCTGTTTTGGAAGCTGTAGGCATTCCTGTGCACGACGTGGGGAGAGGACAGGAGATGTGCATCAGACCGGGGAGTCAAGGGTTCTCAATGCCATACAAAGTTGTTGGGTTCTGTGAAGAAGGCGTGAGATGTGACTGGCAGTTTAATTGAGCTGATCTGTGACATTGAGAATTCGAAGTGATGGGAGAGAGGGGCGGTGGGGCGACTTGATGGGAGCAGAATCTTAGAGCGATGGTCTGGAAGACGAAATGGGCCTAGGCAGGAAGGGAGACCAGCACAGATGTCCAGACGAGAGAGGACGACACCTGGAGCGAGGCTCAGGGCATGGGTTAGTGACATGGTCTCCGACAGAATGGATTTTGGGGGAAAAGAGGGGAAGGAGGGCATTTTGGCTTCTGCCTGGCCACACGGATTCAGTCTCTCAGTAAAGGGGAGCCTCTCTTGACTTTATGTGTAAGATCCTCTAAGTGAGTTTTTGGGGTAGGAGTTGTCTAAGCAGAGGGCAACGGGTCTTAAGTTCCTGTATCTCGTTTGCTCATTTCTATCTTCTGTCTCTCTGGGATAGAGCTGCTCGTCAAGCCCTCGTGAAAGCCGCGGTGGAGGAGGGCGGAGGTTGTTGGAGAGACCCTGGGATTCAACTGGCAAAGATGGTATAGCCTCTCCCTTTCGTCCCTTCCCTGCTCCCTGCTTTGCTCTGGGTCTCCCCCAGTTACAGAGAACAGAATTCTGGGACTCATGGTTTGACAGAAAATAAAAACACTTGGCACTTAGTGAAAATAAACAGAGGGGCCGGCCCACTGTACAGTGGTTAAGTGTGCACGTTCTGCTTTGGCGTTCTGGGGTTCACTGTGTTCGGATCCCCGGCGCAGACACCCCACATATAAAGTAGAGGAAGATGGGCATGGATGTTAGCTCAGGGCCAGTCTTCCTCAGCAGAAAAAAAAAAAAAAAAGAGGAGGATTGGCAGCAGATGTTAGCTCAGGGCTAATATTCCTCAAAATAAATAAATAAAATATAGCAAAAAATAAATAAATAAAGACTTGCAGTGAGGAAGTATTAATCCGGGACAATTCAAGGATAAAATTTCTTCTATGGGGGCCAGCCCGTGGTCAAGTGGTTAAGTTCACGCGCTCCATTTTGGCAGCCCAGGGTTTCGCTGGTTCAGACATGGCACTGCTCATCAGGCCATGCTGAGGTGGCGTCCCACATGCCACAACTAGAAGGACCCACAACTAAAATATACAACTATGTACTGGGGGGATTTGGGGAGAGAAAGCAGAAAAAGAAAAAGAAGATTGGCAACAGTTGTTATCTCAGATGCCAATCTTTACAAAAAAACAAACCCTTCTAGGACATTTGAATCACCAGGAGCGAAATGATGCTTTTAGAGAACACATGGGCTGTAAAATCAGGACGAGGGGGCAAGCAAGTTTCAATGACCTCTTTAGTTAGAGCACCTTGGTTAGAGTGGTTTATAGCCTCCTGGGACCAATTGTTTATTTTATCATTTTTCCCTAAATTTTGTTTTGCAAATTTTTTTCACCAGCTAGATCAAGAAAGCCTGGTCCAAATTAACTACTGATGCATCGGGACCCAGACCTACAAGGCCTCCCAGAGCAGTCCAAATCAAGCCTGGGTTCAAATTCCAACTCCACTGTTTCCTGGTGCTGATTCTAGGCAAGGAAGTAACCCAAGCATTGCTTTCCCCATCTTCAAACTGAGGATAAATATACCAGCGATGGGTCACTATGTGGATCAAGCTATATAAATAATATGAAAATGTTAGCACAGTGCCTGGCACAGAATCAACGTAGAATAAAATGTTAGCTCTTACTGTGTCATTTAATCCAAGTGACCAAACTCATGTACAGTGGCATTTGGGCACACTGGGGGGCAGGTGAAAGCTTTCATGGCCCAGTAGAGTTGACTGACTTAGTTTCTTCCCGGAGACAGAGGTGAGAAGCCAGTGTCCACCGCGTTAAGGAAACAGAGACTGGACTGTGTCCCATGCAGCACGGGTCTTCGAAGTAGAACGGGACACCCAGCAGGGTCCATCCAGATCATGCTTTAACAGCACATTACAAGAATCTTTCAGAGCTTAAAATAACCCAAAGCGCCCCCACCCCCACCCCCCACCCCATCTCGACTCTGGGTCTGTCCCACCTTGTACACTGGCAGGAGGTAGTCCCTTTGTTGATGCTGGACTATGTAACTGCCCACATCCGCTAGTGGGAAAGTGGCCTGCAGGGGACTGGTCACGGGGGAGTCCCCTTGGCGGAGAGGGCTGTGGGATGCACACGGTGAGCTCCTGAGAAAGGAAAAGTCCCTTCTTTTCTTCTCTTCTTGCTCTATGAGTTAGTCTGAGAATCTCCATGGAAGGGAAGAAATAGTCTCAAGGGTCTTGTTTCTCTTTCTTTCTTTCTTTTAGCATAACCCTCATTCCTGTCAGTCCTCCATAAGTGTGTCACCAACAGTA
The DNA here is from genome assembly GCF_021613505.1 of Equus quagga. NCBI lineage: Eukaryota > Metazoa > Chordata > Mammalia > Perissodactyla > Equidae > Equus > Equus quagga. Next base: position 8,963,499 of record NC_060274.1, on the reverse strand, counting down.
CCACAGAAACACCAGCGAGTGGAGAGAAAGAGGAAGACGGACAGCCCTCAGCGCTGACCCAGCCCTGGCCCCTCGCCTTGTCCACACTCTGTGACTGGGGTGGCCACCCTACAGTCAACTTCCCCTACAAGAATTCCTGTAAAAAACAGACCTGGAACAAGCGAATTCATGACTGAAAAAGAAAAAAAAAAAGAACTCACAGGAATTTAGAAGTACTTACATGCCGCGCTATCCTAAAAATTCCAGGAAAATGACTAGTATCTGCTGAGTACCAAGGACTTGCCACATGAACATTAAATCTTTACCAACAGCCTCCTGGGAGCTCATTTACCTCATTTTATGGGTGAGGGGACACGTGCCCAAGCGTACAGAGCTCAAGAAATAAGAGGAGAGGAAGTGAAACTGTCTGTCTGTCTCCAAAGTTTACACTCCAAAACTCTGCACTTCCCACCGCTACACCTAACAGCCTCAACTCGGGGAGACGCCCCAGTACCACTTAGTCAGCACCCAGCTCCCAAGAAGAGGATGGAGCAAATTGCTGGTGATAATGACCCCATTGTCTCCTAGAGCCGGGCTGGAAAGTGACAGAGCTCCTGCAGGTGGTGACACACGGAAGAACGACACTGCCAAGTGGCAGAAAATAAACATCCCACTTATACTGTCCTAGTTATACGCTTTACAAAAAGATTCTGACATTCCGATGAACAGCAGAAAACAAGACTTAAAAAGGATAGGATTTTTAGTAAAGTGGATTTCCTTTGGACTTATTGTTAACTAATACGATTTAGTAAAACTTTATTGCTATGAAAATGATAGAACTGGGATCTACTGATGGCAAGTTTATGCATAAATATCTACATCTGGCAATAGAGCCTGTGATGATGCAAACCCCTGCTAGGTGACTTGCAGAAATGTAACCTCAGTGAGTAGACAGAGAACTGCAGATTCAGCTTACTGAATCATACCACAATATGGGCCACCTGTCAGCTCTGCCAGCCACCGTGCTGATGTTTCCAAGCGTGTTTGAAAATCACTTGAAGTGTTCCCCAGTTCCTATTCCACCTCTGCTTTGTTCCTGCAGTAACTAGATACGTTTACATGTGATTTTTTAAAATGCCCAAAAAAATACAAGAAAGAAAAAAGCAATCATCTATGATGCTGTTATCCAAACACATCTGTTCTGATTTCTGTGGCTTTATGTTTTGTTTTGGTAGATGGTGGAGCCTGTTTTCCTTCTTGGTTCTCTTCACTTACTTGCCTTGGCTGTTTTTGCACATTTAAGAGTCAGTTCTATTAAAAAAAAAATCCCCTGGGGGGCCAGCCCAGTGGCATAGTGGTTAAGTTCACACACTGTACTTCAGTGACCTGGGGTTTGTGGGTTTGGATCCTGGGTGTGGACCTACACACCACACATCAAGCCACGCTGTGGTGGCATCCCATGTGCCAAGTGGAGGAGGACTGATACAGATGTTAGCTCGGGGCCAATCATCCTCACACACACACAAACACACACAGACAAAATCCCCTGGGGATTTTGACTGGCACAACAAGTATACAGTAATTTGGGGGGGGGGGGGAAATGGTAGCTTCTCAATTGAGTTTCCCCATCCATGAATATTGTATAGCTCCCCACTATTCAAGTCTTCTTATATTTCCTATTGAACTAAAACTTTCTCTATAAAGGTCTTGAACATTCTTCTTAGATTTACTCCTATATTTTAATGACTTTGTTCGCTACTGCAAACTAGATATTTTCTTATTTTTACATTTTAAAACACTGGTTTATTTCCAACTTTTAAATTTCTTTTTACTGTCTTTTATTCATCTGGCTGTATCTTAATTTTGCTTTTCTATATTTTTTTGAGTTAAATGATTTAAATTTTCGATTGATGTATTGTGACACATTTTCTAATAATTGCACTTAAGGTGCAAAATATTATGCAGCATGGGCTAGCTTTAAAATTTCATATCTAAATAGTAAAATAAGAGATTTCATTTTTAAATAGTAAATTTATTTTAATAATATGGCTGGAAGTTTTACCACAGCTCTATTTAAAGACTTTTGAAAACAAAGATAAAATCTATACATGCAATTACCTGCAGCTGAATAGAAATTAAGGTGGAAGTTTTGCAATGAACCCGGGTGGTATATATCAATTGTGCAACGACATTAGTCATGAGAATCACTTTAGTTTCTATGAAAGTACTAGTGCTGCATCACCTATATATTAAGTAATTACAACTTCATCTATTTTGGTGTTAAAACAAGATTGTCATTTCTCTTTGATGGCATTTTCTTTGCATTACTGTTTCATAATTTTCTAGCCTATTTTGATTTGGTTAGGAATAAGAACATCGATTTATAGAAGAAGACAACTGATTAAATTTCACTGAAATTTTAAGAAATATTGGCCAAATGGGAACCATTTTGCTATAGTAAAAATTAAAATGTTAAAGTTTTAAAATGTAAAAAACTTTTCTCATCAATCTTAATTATACTCATCTTATTTTTGTTATAAGCACTTAAAGTACAGTTATTAAAATTTAAAAAATAAGTTATATTGATTTTATTACTTTTTTATCCATTGCATACAAAATTCATTGCAAGACTTAGAAAACAGTTTCAGAAGTAACTGAAATTTATTCCTGTCTTAGACATGCAAATGGAGTTGGTTTTTAGGTTCTGATAACAATTCTCAAAACTTAAACTCAATACTTGTACAGGGAAAAATCTGTGGAATTCCATGAATTAAAAAAATACATATACTTCAAAATATATTAAAACATATTCAAAGCATAACAGAAAAACTTCCCATGAACCAATCTCAAATAGTGGGAACATTCTACAGTTATATTTTAAAACTATTATTTCTTTATTTCTAAAGTTGTACTTTTGTTTTACTCATTGCAGACAAATCGAAACTATAGAAAAACATAAAGAGAATAAACTTTTGGATAACTAGTGGAATTTTGAAAAGATTTGGGGAGTAATTTCCCTATTTGGGGGTATAAATTTGCCAATTCATGATCCCACCCTTGGTCTAGAGCAGGCTCACTTATAAGCCTGGAGGTAAATGATCTATGGAGCAGTGAAGTCAGCCTGGGCAGGATTCCTCTTAGGCTGATACTAGCCTGCTCTTTCCTCTGGTCTTCCTCCACTCCATGTCTGACCTTTAATGTATCTTTCCTGGCCCACAGGAGCCTTTGCCTGCTTCCCATCAAGGTGCCCTGCATAAGAACTTGGGCTCAGGGGCTAGTCTTCTTGGGTTTAAATGTCAGCATCTCCACTTAACATGAGTGGGACACTGGGCAAGTCTTCTGACCTCTCCTGGCTTCCTCATCTTTAAGATGAGTATGATCACAGCACCCAGGCTGGATTCAGTTATTGGTCCCAATCTTCACTCCCCTGTAGTAGCGTTACACATCCACACCCCTCACATGGCCTCCTGGTGGGCAGAGCCTACGTCCCTCACTCTTCACTTTGAGCTTGGGCATAGGACTTGTTTGGACCACAGGATGCTAGCGTACATTAAGCAAGCAAAGGCCTGGAGCATGCTTGTGAGGTTGGGTGTGCCCTCTTGCACTTCTGCCATCACCGTTAGAAGCACACGCTCTGAGTGTCCTGCAGGTCCCAGAAGAATGAGACACTGGGGAACATGAACTTAACCTGTGGCAGGCACCCCAGCCCAGATGAGCCCAGCTAGGTCACCCAAATGCTGGAAGACCCGGAGATGCATGAGGGAGAAGTAAGTGCTTGTTTTGTGAGCTACTGTGTTTTGAGATGATCTGTTCTGTGTCATTTTTGTGACATTAGCTGACTAATATAGTACCTGATGTACAGAGTGATTGTAAAGAAAAAATTAAGCACTGTATGTGAAGCACTTCAGAATTTATAACACAGTAACCACTCAGTGAGTGTTGGGTTTTTGGTGTTTCCAACCCTTTGTGTCATACCCTGGTTCCCTAACTGCCTCCTCCCACTGAGCGGATTTTCCAGCTTGAGACTCTCTTGTGAAAGGCACCCAGATGCACCTGCAGTGGTGATGACCCGAGGCCGATTCCTCACATAGAGCCCCACAGTCAGAGGCCGATACTTACAAGATAGGATTTTCTACGGATATAATCATTTCACAGTTTCCGATAGTTAAAATGAGAACGTTACTCATATCAGAAACACTTAGAAAGATTTTATTAAAAATTTTCATGTCTACCATCTCTTCTCTCATCAGCATTCAGGTGAGCAGTCAAGATAATCTCCTACTACGGATGGAGATTTCTTTTTCAATGAAGCCAATGACCCCAAGAAAAAAATCATTTAAGATCGGACAAGTAAAATGAAACTTAATGTCAGCTTTCCATTTCTCCAAAGTGCCAAAAATGAGCCAGAGTTTATTTTTCAACAAAAGCTAATAATTCGCCTACATAATTTTTCACTTGAGAAATGGCGACACCCTGTGAGATAGTCCTGTAGCTCTGTGACTTGAGCAAGCACATAAGGCGCAGGGACTATGGAACTTCACAAAGCTGTCACAGGTGACTAAATATATTAAGATGCGCACGTGGTAAACACGGTGTCTGGGCCATAGTAAGGGCCAAGTGGATGACAGACAGTGTTTAAATTTGGCACAGGCTAAGTGGAGATGGGTGCAATGGGGGTCATCCTCTCCTAAGTAGCCGGCAGGGATGGTAAGAGAAGGGGCAGCCGTCAGAGTTTGGGAACAAGCCATAGCTAGAGCTTCTCCATGTTTTATCAAATGAAAAGCATTTCATGAGTAATTATGCATAAATATGCATCCTGGGATGTCTGTCTCTATCTTATCTACTTGGGTCACGTTGAAGATGCTCTTTTTGCCAGTTTCTCAAAATATTTTGTCTCAACAAGAAGAGCCCTTCAATTCTGCAGCACTATAATAGTCAGTTTTTTCAAGATTGCTAATTCTCAAAGCGAGTTTGGATTAAAGCCACACTCAAACTTTAGCGTAATCTGTGATTACATCAAACAGTGACTGAAAAGAGTTAAAACTTCGAGAACTCAGCATTCGCGAGTTTTAAAATCTTACTTCAATTTAGGATGTTATTTCATGTTATATTTATGCTAATGCTAGTTGATATTTTATTCCGCTCTTTAATAACATTTCATAGAACAAATATTTTGAATGAAAAGGATATATGTCTCAAGAAAATCGCTAATTGTATGATCTCCTCTGGTCACCAGACTTCTCCATTGCCCAACCCAATTCCCAAATCTCAGAGTTGACAGAGTTGACCACTCTCTCCTCTTTGATGCCGTTTCTTCACTTAATTCCAAAACACCACACTCTTTTGGTTTTCTTCCTGCTTTACAAGGCTGTTATTCCTGATTTACTTTGGTCGTTCTTCATCTTCTCCCAAACCTTTTAATGTTGATGCATCTTAGGGCTCAGTCTTCAGTTCCCTTCTCTTTTTCCTTCACACTCAATCTTTTGGTGATCTTATCCAGTCTCATGGCTTTAAATATGGGGTGTATGCTAATGTGATGGTTTCGAAAATACACCCATGAATCCTTTGGTATATCTTTCCTCAAGAAGTGAAGCTTAATTTCACTTCTCCTCTTGAGTGTGACCGGCTAGTTGACTGGTGTCTACTGAATAGATTATAGCAGAAGTAAGCAAATGTCATTTCTAAAATTAGCTATAAAAAGACTGTGGCTTCATTTTGGGTAATCCCTCACTCTCTCTTGGTCACTCATCCTGAGGTAAGCCAGAAGCCATGCTGTGAGGCAGCCCTGTGGAGGGTCCCATGTGGTGAGGATCCGAGGCTACCAATAGCCACGTGAGTGATCCTCTGAGTCTGCCAACAACTATGTGAGTGAATTTGCTAGCTGGTCTTTCCCCAAACTAGCCTTCAAATGAGACTGCAGCCCTATCTAACACCTTGATTGCAGTCTCTAAGCCAGAACTTCCCAGCTAAGCACCTCCCAAATTTTTGACCCAAAGACACCGTGGGGTAACGACTATGGTTGTGAGCTGCTAAGTTTTGAGTAATTTGTGACCTAGCAATAGATAATTAATATAGTTGACTCTCATATGCATCTGTCTCCCGACATTTTCTTTCAGATTTCTAAACAAGCATCTCAAATTCAACATGTTCCAAACCGAACTGCCATTTTCACTTGTCCAGAATCTACTCCACCTTAACCTTTCCCATCTCATTTGAAGGCCACTCCATCCTTCTGGTTACTTGGGCCAAGAGATTTTAGTCCTCCTTGATTTCTCCCTTTCTCTAACTTCCCCTCTTGAATTTGGAAAATTGGCCTTATCTTCAAAATTTATTCAGAATCCCATAACCTCTTACCATGTTGATTGTCGCTTCTCCGATCTCAGCCACCACCATCCCTTCTTGCCTGGATTACTGCAGTAGTCTTCTAATTCACCTCCTTCTTTCTGCCCTTGGCATCTCCCCTGACCCTAGGCTATTTTCAGCAAAGCAGCTAGTGTGATCCTTTTAAAACATAAGTGAGATCACAGTACTACTCTGCTACAATCCTTTCAATGCCTTCCCATCTCACTCTGCAAAAAGAAAAGCAGAGTCCTCAGAAGGGCCCACAAGGCCCTGTTTGGGCTGGCACCTGTCAGCTGCTGACCACACCTCCCATCTTCCTGTCCTCACCCTCTCCCCTCCTGCCCCACTGGCTGCTTTGCTGTTCCTTCAACATGCCAGGCATGCTCTAGCCTCTGGGCCTTTGCTTTTGCTGTCTTCTCTGCCAGGGGTGCTCTTCTTCCTGATATCTACTTGGCTGACTCTTTCAATTCCTTATATGTTTGCTCAAAACTCCCTTTTGCAACAAGGCTTATATTGTCCATTCTATTCACTGTTGGAACTGACTTGTCTCTTGCTATGAATTTTCAATTCCTTTCACTCAATTCTACTTTCCACCCAATAGCATGTGCAACTTTCCAACATACTAGATCATGTATTGTTTCTTGTCTATTTTCCATCTCGCCTTGCTGGAATAGAAGCTCCATAAGAGCAGGATTCTTTGTCTATTTTATCCCAAGTGCCTAGAATCGTGCCTGATATACAGACATGCTCAATGAAAACTTGTTGAATAAGAGAACAAATGCTTACAAGACTAGCACCATCATCTGGTGGCAGAAACATCAAGGCCAAGAACCCAAGAAAAAATAATTATTTTCAAGAATCTTACACACCAGACCAAATGGCAAGTATCAATTTATACACCTCCATTAGTCTGCTTATTTGCTGAACTTGTGCTTTTGTGGTGTCTATCTATAAAATAGAAAAATCACCTTTTAATATGGTTGCATCCTAGGGCTCAATCCTTGGACCCCGTCTCTTTTTTCCTTCACACTCCATCTTTTGGTGCTCTTATCCAGTCTTGTGGTTGTAAATGTAGTCTGTATGCCAATGTGATGGTTTAAAAAATACGCTCATGAATCCTTTGGTGTATCTTCCCCCAAGAGGTGAAGCTTAGTTATCCTCCTCTGACTGTGGGCTGGACCTGTTGACTTGCTTCTAAGAATAGGCTACGGCACAAGTGATCGGATGTCATTCCCCACCTGATGGGAATTTTTTCAAGAACTAAGTGAGCTACCACAAGAGAAGGGCCTAGAACAGTGGGTGGCACAAAGTAAGCACATATTGTTCAACATTCAGTAGATTCGTTCCCCTAAGATTTCTCTTTCCAATGGGCTGCTTTGGGTAAGTCTTGATGGGAAGTTTTCCCAAGGTGTGGGAAATAAAGAGATATCTGTTATTTCAGTCAATAGGAACAGGCAATCTAAATTCTTCCAACTCCTGTTGTTTGATAGTGTGGTCTTTGTAAAATGAATGTCAGGACAGGCTGTGTCAACTTGTGAATGAGAGCACGTCGTGAAATCTACACTGAATTCATATTTCAGCCTAAAACAGTTAAAGCCACATTGAAATTCACAGAAACGTGAGAAATGCACTTACATAACTTCTATTTTTTAAAAAAGTAATGTTGATGTTGTGTCTTGTTCTAAAACGTGATTTTTGGAAAAGAAATTAGACCTTTTGTGGAACAAAATGAATGCTCTTGAATATTGGTAAATGTTAGTAAATATGTCAAATCAGGGCCTTAAGTTTGGTAGTTTCTGAAGTATGTTAATACATTAATGTTCACATTAAAATACATTATAACAGCTAGAGCCAGCCTCATGGACACATGACCTGTGTGGTGACACGGGTTCCCAAGCTCAGAAGGGCCTTGTGCTTGGTTTCATGTTCAGCTCTTTGAACAAATACAAATGAAAATTGTATATTCACTTCAGCCTGGGGTCTATAAATTATGTAGCTAGCCCTGGGGCTGATTATTATCAATCGTGAACTGATGTTGCCTCAGGGGTAAAAGGACATTTCAAAACATCTGAGCATGTTATGAAATACACTTAACTTCTTTGTGTCTCATACTATTTATAGTAAAACGCAACTGAAAACATTTCCCTTTGGCCATGGATGCAAAGGGTGTGTACTCGTCCACAGATTGCTGAGGTCATTATGGATTTTCACTCACTGATGCTAATCACAAGGATTTGAAAATAACCACGTGGCTCATGGCTCCATAATGCTTTAAAAGTCAGCTATTGATAGAAGCCAGTAAAAACACAGTAAAACGTCTTTAAAATAATTCCTCATTTATACATATTTGAATATGGTACCAAGTACATCCTAAAAACATATAGTGGAAGATTCTAAAGTAAATTTACTTTAGATAACTTGAACACATTTCCCAGACACATAGGAGTTTCACTCTTTGAATTAAAAAAAAGCCCAAAACTAAAGAAAACTAGAGTTAGTCATCATTCCTTCCCTTTGGTGCATCAAGGCTGGCGGGTTTTAAATTATCCTGCTATATTACAAATTCCTTGAGAGCTTGGACTCAAGCTTACAACACCAGAGGATGGCGGAATGCCTTGGGCGGAGCAGACCTCAACCCATGACAGCAGCAATTAGCAAATAGGTTATTAACAATGAACTTTCAGGCTAGTGGAGGAAATTGAGACTCTCTCTCTTCTCTTTTTGGGCCCAGGGTGAGGTGTCAGAACTCTTCCTGGAAAGCCCTTCAGAAAGTGACTCCTCTTCATAGCAAACACTTAACCCACGTGCCAGCCCCGTTCTAAGCTCCCTACGTGGAGCAGTCCTTTTCATCCTCACCCCTAGCCATCCTAGAAGGTAGGTGCTATTTTCATCCCCATTTTACAGATGAGGAAACTTGAGGCACACAGAACTTCAGTCACAGTTAGGAGATGGCAGGGCTAAGATTCAACCCCAGCGGAGAGTCCCAGAGTGTGTGCTCCGACTGCGCATGGAGCCATGTCCCCAAGCATGGGGTAGAGCTGGCCACAGGAAGAGGGAGCGTACCCTCCCAGGTGGCCCAGGCAGCAGGGACAGCAGGAGCAAGGTCCCTCAGAGGGGGTGAAGGTGGGTCATACTGCTGGGCCCCGGAGAGCGTGTGGACATCTAATACCCCTTCTTGGAAAGTGCCATCACCCTGACTCTCCGTTGGGGAAGTCAAAGAGGATTGCTGTATTGTCATCCTTTTAAAGCAGTGGCCTGAAGGCTCAGTCCTGGGCGCAGAAGCGTCCCTGCTGGTGCACTGCAGCCAGGGGGAGGCCACGTGGCTAGGTCTGGCCGGGTCTCCGGGCTGCGGCCAGCATGTGCCTCCAGCCGGCCCACAGCGCCCCCTGGAGGCATGGCGGTGCGCCCGCAGCTGCCTGTCTGTTTCAAGAGATGCCCCAAACCCCGCGCTCATCTTTCCGGTTTCATCCCTCACTGCGGGGAAGCATGAGCTTTTTTTTTTGAGGCAGGAATCAGTGTGTTCGTTTGAATGAACGAGAGGGGTGGTTCCGCTCCCTGCTGCAGAGCGCTCTGTGCAGCCCGGGCAGGAAGGCACCGTTTCACTTTCTCGGGAAACAGGGTTTCCCCGCCGCTGTTTGTGTCTCGGGGGATTTCTCAGGGCTCTGAAAACAATATTTCCCTGGCTGGGAGGAATATGGGGGGAGGATGCCTGATGTGTTTTGAATTCTTTGAAATGTCTAAGTATCTAAAAAAAATAATCATGGTGGGTAGGTGTGAGTAGGTCTTTAAAATATGGCACATTTTCCCCCCAAAGCTTAAAATAGAACTTTTCAAGGGAAATTAAATGAAAGTATAAAAAGTGTGTAGATGTTCTTCTTCTTACAAAACAGAAGCTAAATGTTACAGCTCCACCCCCCACCCCCAGTCATCATCATCCATGCAAAAGCAGCTACCCCAGTCTTCTTTTAAATCTTTCCCACGCTCTGTATGCAGACCCTGCTGCCAACCGTGAGCATCAGAGCTTTCCCCCAGGGGACCCACTATTTCCCTGATGAATCCTACAAGCCCAATGTTCGCATTCATCGCCTCCACCCCTTTTCTTTGCCAGTGTGGAATTTTGGGGAGGCTGTCACACATTCCCTGTGCTTGTCTGTTTCTTTCTGAAAAATACACGTAATCCTATCTGAGGTGCACCTGGCCCTGGGGAGTGTGGCTCAAGTCAGACAGCTTCCCCCCCAGGATCAGAGGGGGCACGCCCTGGTGGAATGCTGTCCTTGGAGAAAGAAGATGCAAGTTTAAGGCTTGCTTCTGCCATTTCCTCTCTGTGGGACTCCGGGCAAGCCCTCAACCTCTCTGAGCTTTACCTTCCTCCTCTGTGGAATGGGTTGTGAGGATAAAGCGAGTGCATGCACGTGATGAGCCTGGCAGATGCTCCGTTCTGAGAGGGCACAGGCCTGGGGGTGGTGGGGGGAGGGTATTCCCCAGGTACCTGGGCTTGGTGATATGCCCTAGTTAGTGCTCTCTGGATTTTGTTGTGGCAATAAAGGGCTCAGAAGCCGGCAGGCACGACTCATTTCCAGAGGATGAATGGTGACCAGCCCCCGAGGTCATTGCTCTGGGATTCTAACTGGAGCTTGGGTTTGTTCGAGGTCAGGGGGTCACACTCCTTGGTCCCTGGCCATGTCCTGTCCTCAGGGCCACTGTGTCCCTCACTCAGGCTCAGATAGTCTCTTGCACCCAAAGCTAGCTGGTGGCCTGGCCAGATGGGTCCCGCCACTGCTCCTTGTTTATCTACCACCTTGGAAGCTGCAGGACCAGGGGCCCCCTCCTGGGGAGAGGTTGCTCTTCATTCCTCTTAAGCTTCATGGAGAAGAGGAGCCCCCGAAACTAAGGGGAGAGGAGTGTAGGGCAGGGAGGTGACAAGGGCCCGGTGCTGCCCACTGGGTGGCTTACCTGCCATTGGCCCAGTGGGTCATCCTCCCCACTCTGCTGCCTCACGAGGAAGGATATTCTTTATACTCTACCTGCCCCTTCAGCCTCCTCTCCCATCTTCCCTGAGGCGATGAGGGGGTTACCCAGTTGATGGGTGACTCCTGGGTGGAGCTAATATATCAAAAATTGTAAGCAGGGAGCCAAGGAGGGGGAGGGCACAAAGTGGGGAGTGTGGGAGAGACGACTTGGTCTTTCTCCTTCCCTCTCTGCCCAGAGCAGTTCGAGGTGGCCCCCTGGGGAAGGTCTGTGCTCCGGGGCGAGTTAACAACCTGAGCTCCTGGAAGTGAGGAATTTATTTGGGCCCCATCAGTGAACTTAACAAGTAATTCCCTGGGCAGTTGTAAAGACGTGCTGGATGGGAACTCGGTTCAGAGAACCACGATGAATTTAGATCAGACAAGTATCCAGAGCACACGTAGCTTTTACACCGATAGACCCGCGTGCATGTGTGTTCTCGGAAGTGGGAAAGAAGTCACGGGGAGGTGTTGCGAGTAGATAGTTGTTCTACAGGCAAGACAATTAATATTGTACTCTGTTGACGTCTCCGCCCCTAATCTCATGCAAATATTGAGGAAGTATAGTTGCATATTTTCCCAGGGAGAAAAATGATTATCATGATTGTTAACATTAATGATTTATTGAGTTTCTAAATTTCTGATTTTAAATCTGCTGCTGTGAATACATCCAACACTTTTTAGTAACCCCAAGGTCAAGTTCACCCAGGACTTCTTTGTGATGGACTTCCTATACTCGTCTTGTCCTAGTTCTCTACCCACTGCAGATGTGATGCTGCCGGAGGGATGCAGCCTCTGGGGGCCTCGATTGTCAGATGAAGGGGAGTCCCTTGCAATGTTGCCAGGCAGTGGAGACTTTGATGAAAGAAATTGCCTTTTAACAGAGAGGGAGGCAGTGACAGTTTTGTGACTTACCTCCGCTTGGCGATGACCAGCCAGTCCCTGAAGAGGAAGAGATGCCTCTGCTTGGTCTCGGGGCCCTGGGTCAGCACCACCGGGCTCTGGAGGATGGGCTCGCCCTGCTGCTCCGGCAGGTCCGGCTGTTGGAGGGATGCTCTCGAGGCTAGGCTTTTCCTGGGGGGGAGAGTAGGCGTTAATGGTGAGGGAAGAGTGATGGAGAGGCAGAGAGTATATGAGAGCCGTGTCCCCAGACAGCAAGTCACCACGAGTTTGGCTTAACTGGGCGGTGGGGGGGGGGGGGGGGGGGGGGGGGGGGGGATTAGCAGAGAAAAAAACGAAGAGGCACATTGCAGGTTGTTTTTCTAAAACCCAAACTTTGAAGAATGGGTTTACAATAAAGCACAGGACACCGGGTATTGTTGATCCTGCTTCACTGAATAGCTGATCACCGCTTGTCACGCAAATGTGAAGGATCTCTGTGAGAATTTTAACAATGCTTCCCAGACTTTCACACTCCACAGCACACACAATAAATGACAATATTTGTATAACACCAGGAGGTAAACAGAGGCAGGGAAGGCTGAGCGGCCCACCCAGTCCTTGTGCAGCTATGCCCAGAGCTGAGGGGAGCAGAATGATGGCATTGCCATAACTCTTTTGTGCCACCTGAGTGGGAAGCTCTGACTGATTCACGTAATGAGTAATGAGGAAAAGTTGTCCCTAAAAGTTGGAACAGTCAGGTTTAGCCGGCTGAGAAATCTAAACGAATGACTCTAAATTAAATGGTTTTCTTCCGTATGGGGACTGAGCGGGAAAGCAGAACGAACATCACCCGGGAGTTTCAAGTCGTCGTGATTCATGACTTGACTCCAGTATCTTCTTGTGATTCTTACGATGCTAGAATCACTCAGTTCCTGTTGCCATTGCCACTTGCTCACTTCCTGGTCACTTACCCTGTTTCTGGCAGAGCCAGATGACCTCAGCAGGTAGCGTGCGTGCGTGCATGCAAGAGTGTGTGTGGAAGGAGAGAAGGGATGGTGGGTGACACTCCTCAGCAGCTCTGACATTGAGCCATAAACATGGCTCCCTGCTTGACCTGCTTTTCTGATTATTTTAACTTCTGCTCACATCCACCTCCTTCTGCTCTCAAGACAGCGATGCTACCTCTGGGAGGCAAAGCTTTTACAGAGGGAACCTTCTGTTTAATTCCAATGTGGTCTTTGAATAAAGCCGTGTTGGGGCTTCAGGACACATTTCTGTTTTTTAAAGCAAACATGACCATTTTCAATTCTCAGTATTTTCCAGAAATCGATGATGTGGCACGAGTCCCTGATGAACAGTTCCCGCCCGTTCCTGCCACTCTGCTCTCTGACCTTCTCACCCCCACACACCTCCCACTGCCCTCACCTGGTTTCTCTCAGCACAAGGTGGTGTCCTGAAATGATACAGCCCCAAGTAAAGCCTGGGCACTTCAGAGGTAGGGGGTTTTCAACTCTTTCTGATGGCGAATCAACTATTTGCGGGGGGTCGGTGGGGGGGTGGGCAGGATAGAGAAGTTGGGACTCAAGCCATAGCAACTGGGACTAGAACTCTCTGCTCCATTTATAAAGGTCTTTTGGTTCTCTCTGAGTTTATTTGGGAAACTGCCTGATGATTTCCATATATTTGAGAGATTATAACTCACTAGCATGGAGCACAACTTTGTCTGTCTGGTTTCAGAGTCTGCCTCACTGCCTAACCCAGAGGTTGCACCCTCAAATGCCTGAGGAGCCAGGTGGGGACAATGAAGGGGTGAGGTGAGTGATAGGGAGCGGTGAGGACTGTGGAAAATGGCAGAAGCCATGCTGTGTCCAAAAGGGGCAGCACATTGGTATCACGTAGGAATGTGGGCCTGGTGTTCCTGCCAATTATTTAAAAGGCCAATAAGCCAAAATTCTATTAAATGTCAACTGATTCTAAGCATTTATTTAATCACACAAGGCTTGGACCTCTGGCCCAATTCATCCTAGTCGCCTGCAGATTTAGAGCCCATGAAAACACTCAGATGATCCAGAACCTCTGGTGATCTGAGCAAAATATTTGAATATTTTTAATATGTTCTAAGCCATATTGAGAGGAACAGATCTAAATCTGTCAGATAATTATTCATTTGAGCTTTAAAAAGATATGAACCCACAGATAACCCACGACCAGTAAAAGGAAGTAGGTAAAGTTTCTTTTTTAAGAATGCTGCTTTGCCAAGTGTTTTCCCACATTTTAATCTTGATTTCTTTTCTTTCCCCTCTCCTTCCTTGCTGGCCCCCTAATTGCCCTCTCCTCCTTTTTTTTTGCATTTCTTTGCGATCCCAGAAGAACCTGTACACTGTCTGGGGTTAATTTTCCTACACATGCTCGGGGACCTAATCTGAGTGATGTCACAAAAAAAAAAAAGCACCTCGTGTTAACCAGGTTTCACAACAAAGGCGGCTCGGGGCTCGCACCCTAGGGGAAATTTTAGAAACGCACTGAAATAGGAAACAAGTGATGTAGCAAATACCTGATGGACGGAAATAACTTTGCTCTTGGCCTTTCCGCGTGGTGATGAATTTCCAGCGGAGAGTGGGGCCGATGGCGGCTTCTCACAGTGAAAGTGCTGGCTGCCTGCGTTCCACTGTGACCTACTCTACTCCCCCAGAACTCAACGTGGGAAATGCTCTAGTGGACTGAGGTCCCCACAGAGTTCAGGTCAGCTCCTGCCTGAAGAAGCTTTGGGGGCGTGTTTGGAAAGGGGCAAGGAAAGAATGGTTGGTGGACCGTGGAAGTGAAGCAGGCATGAGCAGATGTGTGATTCTGGAAAGGGGTAGGGGAATATTTACTCTGGTCCTTTCACTTGGCTGTGGGTTTGCAGAGAGGAATGGGGAGTGATGAAATAGCTGGGGGTTCTCTGAGTTTTTTCTGGTGATTTTGTAAAAGGAAAAAAGTGTTGTTCAACTGATTTCAGCATTAGAAGCTGAGTTTGAACCCATCCTTTCATAGGGGCTGGGGTTTAGAGGTACCAGGGATGTTGGTCCTTAGTCCCCATGACTTGGGGATCCTGGCATTTGGAGTCACTCCGAGTGAAGTCACGGGGCACATCCCTCTCTTGACAGTCACGTTATTTTCGTGTGGTTCTTCCCCAAGTCCACATGTGAGACTTGTTACCCTACACTAGGGTTCCACAGCAGCTGCTCTCTGCCCTTCCCCTTTCTCTTACTATTTATTTTCAAAGTTGACTCCAGCCTATGGCTCTAGTTACCACCTTCTTCCATGGGGCTAACGTTAACTGAGTGCCTGCGACGTGCCAGGTGAATCTCTTTACTCTGTTTTTCAATCCTTTTTCAGTGAGGCTGGTTTTACAGATGAAGAAACTGAAGTTCAGGGATGCAACATCGTCTGCAGATCATGGAGCTACCAAGTGGCAGAGCTGGGAGCTGGAATCAGGACTTTTCCATGTGTCCAAACTCTACCTCCTGAGTATTTCTCATTTACCCCTTCTTTTTCATCTTAGGTGTCATCACTGAAGTCCCAAGCTCTCGTAGCACTTTGCCTATATGGCTTTGATAGTTTCTGACAGTTTTCTTTCCTCCTTTCTTTCTTTTTTGCTGAGGAAGATTTGCCCTGAGCTAACATCTGTGCCAGTCTTCCTCTATTTTGTGTGTGGGTTGCTGCCACAACATGGCTGATGAGTGGTGTGGGTCTGTGTCCAGGATCCGAACCCATGAACCTGGGCTGCCAAAACAGAGTGAGCTGACTCCAACCACTATGCCACAGGACCAGATCCTCTGACAGTTTTCTTGCTTCAGATCTTAACACTCGCAATTCTCTGTCCCCCTCTAACCTCCACATAACTCTCTGGGAAATTTTAACAAGCGTATGAGCTTAAGCCACACCCAGGCTTACAATCCTGCCCTGCTCGCACGGCCTTTGGGGTTCTCAGGGCTCTGTGTCATTGGCCCTGGCCCTTGGTGTTTGCTGAGGTGCCCCCTCCACATATCAATGCAGGGACCACGTGTAGTCTGGATTGGGTGTCTCTCTGCCAACCTCTGTCATCGAATTGCTTCGTGTCCATCTGTCTGTCTTCTCTATTGTAATGCAGATTCATTTCTACACCCCAGCATAGCGCCTGAATAAGGAAAATGCATGATGAACAAATGAATGAATGAATGAAGCCTGCAGCAATGTGTTGAACCACCTTTGAACTTTTATGTGCTTTGTTTAATTTGCTTTCCACTGAGGTGGTCTGGATTTCTCTTGCCCTTTCCTGGCTCATCACCCATAAGCAGTTTGAAGCAAGGGGACACAATTGGGGACCAATGGGAAAAAGCAGCAGGTAATGGAACCACAGGGGAGCCGGAATCCATCGCGGGCCCTGCTCTTACACAGACACCAGTGTAGGGAAGAAAGAAATCATGGAGCGAGGGAGGCCTCGGTTACAGAGTGGCCTGGCCAGGCTCATGGCACACAGCCTCTCCATCAGCAGGGTTTCTCCTGGTTCAGCACCTCCTTCTAGAATAAAAACAAACATTGGCTGGACACCTGTGTCCCAGCCAGTGTTCGAGGAGCATCTGCTCCAACCAGGCAGGAAGTTCTTAACTCTCACCTGGAATCACATCAAGGCGCCTTTTCTTCCTTGTCCTTTCTAAAATTGTATAATAAACAAATAAAAATATTTATGATACCTTATCACAAATGAGAGACACTATCCATTCTCTCTCTATAGGGTATCTGGCTTTTTTTTGATGTTGAAATTTTGTTTTGGGGTTTTAGTAAAACGCTGTGTTTTTTTCTGTGATGTTTATCATTAACTCTCTAATATTTTCTCTAATAATAATTAATGGCTTTTCAGAAGGTTGAGAGTTCAAAGCACTTCCCCGACATTATCTCACTTGATTTTACTCCCTCTGCCTTGTGAATCAGGTGGGAATCCTGGAGCCCTATTTACAGATGGGGAACCCGAGGCTCAGAGAAGATGAGGAACAGAAGGGATAGATGGCCGGAGGACGATGCAGGCCCAGGTCTGCAGACTCTAAATTTTACCTGTGAACTTCAGCTTTCTCCATTATGTTTGTTTACTTTGTTGATCCTTCGTAGGCCATTTAGAGAGCCTCCCACTAGCACGAAGGCCATGGATGGAATGTTCTCTGTGGAGACACTGTTAGCTGATGGGTTGACTGTGGGCTCAGGGGAAACACCCGCCTGGAGAGTTGCCTGGAGACACCCACAGCGGGGTGAGGGGCAGGAAGCAGCACTATGCTGCCCGCATGTTAGCTCACCTGAGCTGGGCCTACGGCTGGCTGCCCAGCCTCGCTCTGGGCCAGCACACCCTCAGGGCAGCGGTGGGCTCCGTGCCAGGAAGTTCCACCAGTCACAATGCTTCTCTCGGTGGGCTGTGTAAGAGACGTGGGTGGTCCTAAGAGGCAGAGGCAGGGAAGCCCAGCCCCCGGGTACCTGTGGCTGTGGCTGTAGGTCAGCATCATTTCAGCTGGCTTTGAGGCACTTCATATTCCACACGAGGACTTCTTAACCAGGAGTCACGGGGAGAGGGCACATAGTTGCTCTTCTTTTTAATCAGCTTCTCAAAGGGCTCCATGTCCCCCAAATGTTTAACATTCATTATTCTACAGGAATTTCATGAATATATAAATAACGTCCTACAACCAAAGTGGAGGTGTCCTATATTATCCCCAATGCATGGTGATGACATACTGCTGTGCTCACCAAGTCAGGCAGTGTCCCCTCCTGCCCTCCAGACATGCTGCTGTGCCGTTCAGAATGCTGTCCATGGGATGTGCTGACCTCTACTTGCAATGGCCCCACCAGCCTGGCCAACTCCCACTTGTCCATCAGAACCCAGCTCTGTTCAACCCGTCTTGGACTCCCAGGGAAGCCCTCGGACACCTTCCTCTAAGCCGCCAGCACCTGCTCTGGCCCTGACACCCATCTTGCTGTCCTGTGGTTACCTGTCCACCTGTCACTCTGTTAGGGATACCTTGACAGCATGGCCTTTGTTGTAGCATCTTTGCATCCCTAGGGTCCAGTTCTGTGCCAGGTACACAGAAGGCGCTCAGGATATCTGTGTTTGATTGACGGTCTTGAAGCCAGACTATGAAGAGCAGACATGAAGCCAATTCTGGGCCTAATCAGGTCAAAAGATGTGGTTAGCCTGATTCACACAGGACTCTTTAAATGTCATATGAAAATTGTCGCTTGCATTTGGATGATGTAGTTACCATGACAACCAGGGCAGAGATGTCTGCCGCTTATTGAGCACCTCCTGTAGCCAAAGCACTTTATTGGATTCCCTTCTAAGGAGATGTGTAAATTCTGCTTGATTCGGTCATAGAAAGTTTAAGGGCTTGAGTCTTGGTCCCACCACGATACCAAGCCGCGTGCATCTGATGTGTATCGTGCTTAGATGCTCTCACAGGCACACTGTATATCTAAGACTAAACATCTAGTAAAAGAGATCAGTTGGGAAGATAACCAGGTGGCTCTGATTCGTCTTTGGAAGGAGAACCATTTGATCGTATGAGTCAGACCATTTGTCAATTACAAATAGTAGCTCTTGAACGTGCCAGGTCAATCAGGGCGCTAATATGGAGGCAGAGGGATGAAATCCACCAGCTTTAGCAGATGTCAGACACACTTTACTTTCGTTTACCATCTGGAATATCGTTAACTTTGGCAGCAGTCTTACTCAAGGCCATCATTTGACTTCTATAAACCAGACTCCCATTTGTGATTTTTCTCAGCCTTTCTATTGTGTATATTAGCTTACAATAGACTGTTAGTGTCATAGATACTTGAAACTTTTACTTGAAGTTTTAACTGCTAAAGATGCTTGTAAAAATCGTGGTATGTGGATTCAGGTATTTGGTTCCCAGCTAGCAAATTGAAACCATCTCCAAGCACATCTCTCAAAGGGCTTCTGCTGACCTCCCATCCTCCTGTGATGTATGGAGTTGAGGGCAAGGAGTGGCCTTCCCAGGTAACAAATACTGGGTGGGGACGGCCACCAGCACGCTTGCCCTCCTGTAGGCCAAGTGCGTTACCCAGGCTTTCTGTCAAGTTTATCTTATGTTTGGAGAGCTTGGGAAAGTGCTCTTCATCCGCCTGATGAAGAAGACGTTCCCATCACTTTCTGAGAGACGCTGCCATCACTTCTCACGTCTCCTCGTAGCTCCTCGCTTCATGTGCCCACGCGTTTGTGACTGAGGGTCACTGACCACAGTTAAGGTCCCGGCTCGGTGATGCTCAAGCAAGCACCCAAAATGTATAAGCTCTGCTCTGCTCTGGCCTGCTTCTCTGCACCCCCCGCCCCTCCCATCCTCCGCTCTTGCAGGATCCTCATCACAGCACACCCATCTCAGTTGCCAGGGCTCCCTTCTGAGTGTCGGCACCTCCCTCTGGGTGATGGTGACTCTGGGGAGGTCGGGCTGCATCTGCAATGGTCCCCCCCGAGGCCTTTCTGGCTCTCCCATCTCTCCTGAGTCCTTTCACATCAAAGTCACGACATCAAACCTGTGACTCCAAGGCCCCCATCAGGATAACAGCATATAACCTGCATTCTCAAATGACCGGAGGGTAAATCCTGTCTACCATTGACTGCTCCGGCTTCCTTCAAAATGCTTCCAGCAGGTGCGTAAAGGCAGAAGCTACTTGCCTATATCCACTGAGCTTTCACATTCAGGAAGGTGGTCTGCTGGCTCCATGGGAGAGAAGGAGCACTCTACGGGGAGTCCATGGGCTCTGCACACTGCAGCAGAGCCTCCAGCATGAGTCGGGGACCCGCTTGCATGTCCCTGAGTGGACTTGAGTTGCGTGTGTCTGCGGCAGCCTGGAGTGGGGGCTTTGTGCCCAAGAGTGGGGTCTGGGGGTAAAGGAGAGACCGCAGGGTAATCACAGAGACGTCCTCCTTTTCTGTGGGTCCCACTGGGCTTTGCCATGTGCTGTCCACTGCCTGGAGTGGCCTCTCTTTGGCCATTCTCCCAGGACCCTTGGCAACACTGTTTTAGTTTCCTCTAACCCCACTGCCTGCAAGAGTTTTAGGTAAGGCCTGAGACTGTGGTGTCACCGCATCTGAACTGGGATCCTAGTCCTCATCATCTGTTCGGCAAGTCATCCAACCTCCCAGAGCATCATTGGGATAATAACTTTGTCCACTTCTGAAGGTCGGTTTGAGGGTAAAGGATGCAATGCGGTGATGGTGAGCGGTGTCTGGCCTACGGGAAATGCCAATAACTGGTGGCCATTCCAAGCTCATTCGGCCCGACTTACCTCTTGGGGTGTATGAGATCCTTTGAGAGGGATAGTGATGCTCATCAATTTGGACCAATTCAGTAAAGAAAAGATGAAATCAAAACAACACTCTTAGATGGACTACTTTTCACTTTTGTGAAGTGGGTTTTTTTTCCTTCTCTTTGGTTCTTTTTGGAGTGCACCCACATGATGCCCAGAACACCTGGGTGATCCAGTGACAACCTGACACTTTGTCCTAGTGATGCCATATGCCTAAGAATAAGCCGAGGCTTCTTCTGCATGGTCCATCTTCACAGCACCATCGCATTCTGCTGTGCGACGGAAAGCGCCCTAGAGAGAGGAGACCACCAGGCGGTGGGGAAATGAGAAAAGAACCAGGAGCTGAGGGCGCTCCTTGGCTTAGTGGGGCCCCAGCAGCGGGTTCATGCGATGGGGTTTCACCTACCTGGTGGGTGGCCACGCCTTGCTTAAAATCTTGCCCAGTCCACACGCTGGTGCTGAGGAGCGAGGCTGAGCCAGGATTCTGAGCTGCGGAAACAGAGCAGAGCGGGGTTGGTTTTGGTCTCTCCCTTTGTGGGGAACATTGTTCTCAGGAAATGCAGCGTTGTTCCCAGTGCAGTAGGCTGAGCATCAAGGGGGCACGTCCTCCACGCCCTAGCGCCCTCTCATCTGGGGGGGCAGGGAGAGCGGCTTCTCGCCAGCGGCCTCCCCCACTCAGTGTGGCTGGGTCGGGTCTCTGAGTTCCTGCCTGGGGCTCGTTCTGTGATTCCATGATTCCTAAGCCTATTAGCTCTCCTCTCGCTCCCCACAAAGATCCATAAATGGATAACTTTTCCAAGAGGGGACAGTGGGGCAGAACAGATGGAGCAAAGTTTTGGGCAAGTTTTTGGCCTCTTGGCCATCTGCAGGTGACAGCTATATGAGGCCACTGCTGGGCTTCTCAGCATGAAGGTAACATGTTTTGTGCTTCATAGGATGTTTCCTGTCTTGTAGTTCAGTATGAGTTTTGACAGGAAATCCATTGTTGTTTCCCAACATGGCATACCCTATTCTTTCATTCAGTCATTCAACAAACATGCATTCAACTATGTGCCCCGGTACTGAACACAAGGAGTTAGGATTACAAGACAGACAAATAGATGCCATCTTGCCTTGTGGAGTTTATATTCCAGTGAGGGGTGCAGATAAAAACAACTGGCCCCACCAGGATCTCATCGCCCAGAGGCCAAGTGCCACAAAGGAGCAGGGGCTGGGAAAGCATGAGATAAAGGACCTGCTCCGGTCTGGGAGGTCACAGAGGCCTTCTGAGAGGAAGTGACATTTGGGCAGAATCCTGAAGAAGGAGTAGAAGTGAAGTCAGTGAATGGAAAAGCAGGGGCAGAGGGAACAGCACATGCAAAGGCCCTGGGGTGGGAGCCAGCATACAAGATGGTGGAACTGAGGCAAGACCAGTTTGGCTGGAGCCTGAAGAGGGTAGGGGAGACATGGCGCAAAATGAGGAGGAGAGGCCAGCTATGAAGGCACATGAGTTGTCAGGTTTTTATCCTAAGGGCAGCGGGAAACAATGGAAGGTTGAAGCAGAAGAGTGACATGGCCAGATTTAACGTTGTTTTGCCTCATTCGGGCTGCAGAAACCTAAGAGTGAGTGCCCCCGGGTTGTCATGAGCCATTGCAGGTGTTCAGGGAGCCCTGGAGGAGGAGGTCACCAACATGAAGTGTGTTCACAAACAAAACCTACAAAGGCAAGCTCTCTCCTTGCTATTTTCTGCACCGCTATGCTGCCTGGAAGGGCGTTACACTTAAACTCAGAATAAATATATTATTGATGAGGCCCCAACACAGACCCACGGTGAGTGGCCTGGGCCCTGCTTAGACGACATGTCAGATGGTTGCAGTCAAAAGGGGTGGGCCGTGGACGCTTTGAAGGCCCCAGTGGTTGAACTACATTTAGCTTAGAAAATAAGCCCATTTTTGCACTAAGTGAAAGCAGGGGTTGTGCAAACCATTGTTCTCATACTAACTGAGAAACCACGAGGGCTGGAGAGACCAGAGCAGAGAGCTCGCTCTCCAGGCCTCTCTTGGCCTATTCAGTACAATCAGAAGCCTTGATTTCTGGGTCTGCCATGTAGCGACCCTCACGCTGGACCATAGCTGCATTTCCAGCCCCTCTCATGTGTGGCCATTTGACAACAGTAAGTAGCCCTTCGGCTTTATTTCTGCAAAGGACAGATCACCAGTGTTTTCTCAATTGTGTCCAGCTGTGTTTATTTAACGGGTCTTGTTTTTAATTTTACTGAGGAAGGTCACAGACCTCAGCTGTACGTTCTGCTTTAATGGAAGACCATCTATCCTGTTCCATTGTGCTGTGTTGACATCTCACACCCTCGGTTTACTCCCACTTTGTAGGCAATTGGGAATCCCCATCAGGTAGTGGGAGAGGCTCCTGTTCCCAGACTGGAGGCAGCTACACGCGGGAGCAGGGAGAACCGAGCTGGTAAATCAGGCCTTCCTGAGTCTGGATGCGTCGTAATTTAGTCATCCAGTTCTCGAAAGGGCCCGATTCTCTCCAGGTGTGGCATTAGCTTTCACCACAAGTAGAAATCCCTACGCGTCAGGCTGTCTGAGAATCAAATGCAGAAAGTCATTCCAAGGTCAAAGAGAAATCACGTTCATGGTCAACCATCACGTAGACCCCGCAGGCTAAAGGACGACAAGGAAGGAGTGTGGTTTCCAGGGAAAAGGAGGAGTGAGGACGTGTATGAACAAAAGGAGGTGGATGGTAGAATTGGGCTGCAAACATCCAGTGGTGGCGAGGGGGTTTGACAGCAGAGGTCCCCGTGGAAGGCTGTGCTGCGGGTCCGGGCCAGCTCTCCCTATAGCACCGTGTGCCGGGTACCGGAGAATCCGTGTGATTGAACCAGAAAAAGGACAAAGGAAATGGCTTCTAACCAGCCTGGTTTTTAGGAGTGAAGACTGAGCTCTTCTCTCCAAGGTGTTCATCGGTGTCCCAGCTACGCCTTAACACCATCCTGACAGAGTCATTCTTTTTCACAAGGTTTCTTGATGCTGATGAAAGCCAACACAGCAGAGCGCTCTCACTCCTTTATTCCTCCAGGCTCATGACTTGAATTATTCCCTTCTTCAGAGCAGGTTTTCATATGAAGGGGACAGGGGTGACTTTGACGATGCCTGGAAAAGTGCTCTGAGAGCCGAGAGAGTCCGACTTCACGTCTTTGTGCAGTCAGCTTGGCTCTGGGGTTCCGTTGAGGGTTTCCGGAAGATTCACCATTATCTCATCCACCCTCTTTTTGCAGCCCTTTCCAAAAAGGCAAAGCAGTAGTTGAGGGAGACGTGGCTTGTTGGGGAAGCCGGGAGCAAGCGGAATGCAGCGGGTCTGTCACGGGTTGGCAGCTCCTGCCGTAGGATGGGCACACACATGCCACCATTGTGCCAGCCACTGCCCTCCGCGGGTGGGTCAGACTTCTGAACCAGCAGCCAGATATAGAGCGCGTTCTTTTGTCACTGGCACAGCTCCCCTGAAGCGTGGGCTGAGCGCTCTGGATTTGGACGATCACGTTGGTGTGGCTTCCAGCAGCTGTGTTTGCGGGGGGGGGGGGGGGGGGGGGGGGGGGGGGGGGGGCCCAGCCCTAGGGGGGGGGGGGGGGCGCAGGTTTGCGCCCTGCACCAGCCGGGATTGGTGTCCGCCTGGAGGCGGCCTCATGTGTCTTCCACCTTGGCCTCTCTGGACATGGCTTCATGACAGTTAATCCTGCTGGTGTCCCACGGGGCATCCGAGGACCCACAATACCCTATAACTTGTGCCCTGGGATGGCGTGCAGCGTGAAATGGAGGAGAGAAAGGAGAGCGATGCCTGAGAACCAGGAGCTTTGGGCTGGAGCCGCACCACCTCCTGCAACTCGCCCTGTGAGTCGGGCCAAATGGCTGAAGCGTCTGTGTGGAGCCTCAGTCTCCTCCTCTGTGAAATGGGCATGCCCTGTTTTCTCCTGCTTTTTCTTGCTCCCATCAGGAATAGGATATCAGTTTAAGTCCATTCTCTAAGCCTTGTCTCTTTTGGAATGAAATACTTCATTTTCTTATGAAAGGAAATGAAAAAATCAGAGACCAGGCGGGAGATTTTTGTGACGGTGGGATGTTGCTTTCTTTGCCCTCAAAATGTTCCTACTACTTTGCTCTTTAGAATGGATAGTGTTCTTGTCTCAGAAATAGCAGCTGGTAAGTCTGTATATCCAGCACCTGCATCACGCCCTCTAAGAAGCTGTTGACCTGACTGACTTGAAGTGGTTTAGCTGTCTCCCCCTTCGGATGTCATGTCCCCAAAGCAGGGACTACGTCCTCTTTTTCTGTTTTCTATCCCCAGAGCCTACCGGTACAGGCCAGGCGTTTCGTAAGTGCAAGAAGTTGTTGAATGGACAGATGAGGTGAATGACAGGATGGCAAGTCCCCCGAGGATAGGGGACACATCTCTCCCACACTGTGGTGCCCAGCACACAGCCAACTACAGAGTGGGTGGCCAGCAATTTAACTCCTAATGAGTTCACTCACCATACACTCAAAAATAAAGTCAGCCAGGAGGGAAAAAATCGGATACACACTGCCAGAGAGAGTGGCAGGGACCCGAGACCCAGATGATGCACAGTACCTACGGAGGACATAACAGCTTTCACTCGTCATATTTTGATGACAGCATTGGAGAGAATGGCTCATCCAGCCAAACCCACGGGCAAGGGAACTTATTTCACATGGGAGTTTTTCCCTGTCCAGGGTGGAGAGTAAGGAGCCATCCATTCTTGCACACCTACAAAACACCAGGCCCTTCTCCAATCATTCTGGAGTCAACACCTATGGAGCTCCATGCAGGAGCCTGCACTGACTACTGATGGGGGACAAACAAGGAGTGTCCCTGACCTCGGGGAGCTACAGAAAAAGGTAGGTACCTGACAGGCAGCAGTGGGGAAAGTACCTGACTATGGAAAGGCCAGGGTGAGATGCTGAATGGAAGAGGAACTTGTTGGGTTAGAGAGGTCAGGGAAGGCTTCCTGGAGGAGGTGGATTATGCGCTGGACCTAAAAACACCAGCAGGATTGGGGCAGGCGGGCCACAGCGTGACTTGGGAATGGGCCAGGCGTGCTCAGGTCCAGGCACTAGATTAACAACCCGGCTGGAGGAGGAAATGGAAGAATAAAGTGACAGCCAGGCGATTTCGTGTGGACTGTATCCCACGTGACCACACGAGCCAGGCTGCATGGATACATTTTAGCTAATCCTGGAAGAAATCACAGAATCAGAATCAACATATGGGTCCCCAGCTACAGACCCAGCTTCCTTCCTCCCGTGTCCCTGGGTCCGCGCTCTGCTCTTCCTTCCAGCTCCTCGGCACCACTGCCCTTTCTAAGTAGGTGGTGGGTAGAGAAGGAGGTGGAGGGGAATTGCCATTGTCCTCCCAGGCAACCTCTTGCAGAGGGCCTTGTGGTCACCTTTAAAACTTGAGGCTTTCTTGATGTTTATAGACACACCTCCGCCCTCGCCCACAAACTGAAGTCTATTCCTGGACTCCATCTGGAAGGAAAATCATCACGGCCCTGGAGGTTGGACGCCTCCTACTGGTGAGCGTTGGTAACTACAGCATCTAAATGGCCATTTTCCCGACTTCTCCAGGGAAAGAGCCAGGTGGAAATGGACCTTGAGATGAGTAACTGCTAATATTTACTGAGTACCAGGCCCTTTTCTAGGGCCTTATATGGACTGGCTCATTTTCTCCTCACAGCAACCCTACAAGGTCAGCACTGTTACCATGCCCATTTTATCCACGAGGAAACTGAGGAACAGAGAAGTTCAGAGTGTGCCCAAGTTCACACAGCCAGGAATCCACCAAGGTGTGCCAGCTGACACGGAGCTGACTATTAACAATAATGCAGGACTTACAGGACCTATTACTGATAGAAAGTTGTAACATGGTGATGCCAGTTATTTAAGGAGTTAATGTTAAAACTGAATTGTTCTGAAGGGTGCAAATTGTTCAACCCAACAAGCTTTAAATACTTACTCTGTGCAAGCCCCGGCTGAGATGCTACAAAATGAAAGACAATGATATAATTACAAAGTTACAATAACCCACAGTGTTATTGTATCAATGATAAGATGTATTCAAATAGTTATAATGCAGAAAGAATGTTCTAGAAGAATGCTATGAATGCTATGGGAACACAGGGAAGAGACATGATTTCTGGCATGGAGTGAGGACTGGTGGAAGCAGCAATGCAGAGCTGATAGAACTTTCTGGAAGGGTGACCTCTGAGCTAGAAAAACTAGGGGTAGAAAAACTTAGGCTGGTGATGGAGCAGATGATGAAGATGGTGAAGGGAGAGAGGAAAGCATGTGTTGGTGGGGGGAGTCATACCAGTAAAGTCAGTGGGGCAGGAAAGCAGAGGGCGCTTGGAAGGCCCATTGATGAGTGAGGCTGCTTGAAGCTGAAGTGAGAGAAATTAGGTAAGAGTGGAAAGTAAGGATGGACCAGGTCACTCAGGGGTTAAGGATTTCAAACTATATTATAAACATGGAAAGGTTTGGATGGGGAGAGTGACGAAAGCAATACATGTTTGCTGGTGCAAACAAAATTGTGAGCAGGACTCGCTTTAGGGGAAGGCAGAATGCACCTAAACAGCAGGTCACATTTGCAAAGACCCTCAGAGGATGCTACAAACACAGCATCCACATATGCGCCTGTGCTGGACCAGCACTGAACAGCACACCTGTCTCCAAATCCGCCCACCTGGCTCCGTAGCTGGGTTTCTACCTGGAGCACCTGGTGAGACAAAGGCTGGGCTATTAAGAAGCCCCAGTTGAATTGCACATAGTTGCTCATAGATGGCAGAGAAGATGGGAGCCACGAACACATTAATAATGATACTCATATGAGCTAATGTTTCTTAATCACTTCCTCTGTGTGGGGCACTGTTCTTGGTGTGTTCCATAGCCCATCTCATTTCATCTTCGCCATAATCCTTTGCAGTAGGTACCATTAGGATCCCATTGTACTGAGGGGAAATTGAGCCCAGAGAGTCCACACAACTCGTAAGTGGTAAAGCTGGAATTCAGTCCCGGGCCCACTGTCTCCCACATCCTGTGGGTTTAACCACTGTACCAGTTTATCAGACTACGTAGCTATAACTATAGGCTAGCAATGGAAGCAGGGCCCTGAGGTGAGGGACGCGGGCAGGAACATTCCCAAAGAACATGGACAGAAAGCCCAGAGCAGGATGGCTCTGTGAAGGGAGAGAAGGTCCCGGAGGACACCAGGGGGTGGCAGAAGCCCCGGACCATCTGATCCTGTGCAGTGTGTGTGCAGCAGGGTGGGTAGGAAAGCTTAGGCCAAGGTCACGAGCCTCCTAGACTGTGAACTCCAGAGCAGAGAGCCACGGCTGTATGGGTCCTTTTTGCGTCCTCAGTGCCTTGCTCTGATCCACACGTTCTGGGTTTATGTTTTATTTGGTCTAGCTCAATCTGCAATTATATATATATTTTAAAAATCTAGTTGGCAGGGACACATTTTTTTCCTTCTAAATGTCTTATTGTGTTGGTTCAGCTAACGGACATGCAGATTTATAAGGAAACATATTGGAGGTCAAATTAACTAGCATTCATTTAACATACAAAACAACAATACAATAGAAACCAACCTGAAATTCAGAGAGGTCCTTGGTTTGCCTGAGGTCACACGGCTGTAAGTAATGGGATGGCTATAGGCAGTCTCCTATGTCCTATGATTTAATAAGCTCTTCTAAATTTCCCATTTTAAATTCTACATCCCATTACCCTGTGACCCAGAAGTTCTCCTCAGTATATGCCCAAGAGAAAAGAAAATATATGTCTACACAAAAACTTCTGCGTGAATGTTCACAGCAGCATTATTCACAATAGCTAAAAAATGGAAACCACCTAAATGTCCACCAACTGATGAATGGATAAACAAAATCTGGTGTGTCCATAGAATGAAATAATGTTCAGCCGTAAAAAGGAATGAAGCTCTGACAGGCCTACAATATGGATGAATCTTGAGAACATGACGCTGAGCGAAAGAAGCCAGTCACAAAGACCACAGAGTGTACAATTCCACTTACGTGAAATGTCCAGATCAGGCAAAAGCAGAAAGTAGGTTAGTGGTTGCTGGGGAGGGGAATGGAAACGGGGATTTGCTGCTAATGGGCATGGGGATTCTTTCTGGGGTGATGAAAATGTTTGGAATTGGATAGTGGTGATGGTTGCATGGCTTGCTGTCATGTGAATTTTATCTCAACTAAAAAAATAAATCTGTATGCTTTAAAACTATGTCTCTCACATGACATTGAATTTATTATTCTCTCTGGCATATTGTCTGTATTTCTACCCATAAGAGAAGTGTTTGAGTTGAGAAACACCTTTTTAAAAAGGCAAACACGTGGGCCAGCCCTAGTGGCCTCGTCGTTAAGTTTGGTCTTGAGCGCTCTGCTCCGGCAGCCCAGGTTCGGTTCCTGGGTGCGGACCTACACCACTGGTCTATCAGTAGCTGATATGCTGTGACAACAGCTCACATACAAAAATAGAGGAAGTTTGGCAACAGATGTTAGCTCAGGGTGAATCTTCCTCAGCAAAAAAAAAAAAAAAAGGCAAAGACTTTACAAATGCCATCGGTCAGTTGCATCTTAGAGAGAGTCAGTTTAATGAGGTTAAGTCCCTCCCAACCTCTCCACGACTTGGGTCAACACTGAGAGAAGGACTTCTTGGAAAAGGAGTCAGAGCACTGGAAACACAACTCTGAAGGAGGTAGGCGTAGATTTGGCTACCATGGAAATCTTGAGGCAGACCGGTGGCCTGGGGGCCGGGGTCTGGGTCGTGAGTGGAGCGAATGGTCAGGGCACCCTTGGCCGGGGTCATGACAAATGAAGGGTCAGGGGTCATTCTAGAAGACATTGCCTAGCTGTGTTGAGCTGCGTCTGCTTTTCCCCTGCAAAGTCACAGAGTGATTCACAACGGACCATTCTTTTGTTCTTTACCATTAAAAGAGGGCCAGGATAGCATAGTACAACCTGTGCCTTGAGAGGTTTGTATCCAGCTCTGCCATGGACTAGCCATGACCGTGGGCAAGTTACTTAACCTCTGTGCCTCGGTTTCCTATCTGTACAACGGCAGTAATAATAGTAATTTCCCTACAGAGCTGTTCGGGGCCTCTGACGAGTTTCTGTAACTAAAGTGGTTAGAACAGTGCCCGGTACTTGGGGAGGGCTGGATACATACTTGAGATTTTCTAGAGACTCTGAACAGTACGTTTATCTTTTGAAAAGCTGACTGATGGAAAGAATTACATTCTCTGCTTTCTTTTACATAGCTTCTCATTTCCCACACTCATCTATTTGTTAGGAAGGGACTGAGCAACTTTGTTACGACAAAAAGAATGTTATACTTTAAATTACATCCTAGTCCTATGCCCCACTGGAAACAAAGTTTCTAAATGAGCAAACGCTGCGTAATTGTTAACACATTTTAAGGAAATCATTTATCTGGGTAGAGGGTACAGAGATGGGCAATTTTGCCAGACAAGGCTGCGATTCACATCCATAACCTATTTCTATTAAGTTATAGTTTTGGCATGGGAATCAGGTTGACCCTTTTTGAGCAGGTAATTCGAAATCAGTGCCTGTAGACCAGTTCCCTGCAGAGGAGGTGGAAGAGTGGGGGATTTCAGCCTGTGACCTGGCAGGTCCTCAGGCCTGGGTGTGTCACCAACTTTGTAGGATTGTTGCTGTGCAAGAGCATATCCCATGGCTTACAGGTGCCCTGCCAGCTGGAGTCCCCTCAACAGGATTCCAGAGCGCCATACGTCTGGAGAAATGGCGATGAGACGGGAGCAGAGATGTTCCTGGGCTGTCACTTGGCACCTCTTCCCTGATGGCACTTGGCATGGCCATGAAATTGATTGGGATCACAAGTCAGAAAGCCGTTGACAAAATATGGCTTCTTTTCATGAAGACACAGCCTGAAGGATTTGCAGAGTGATCCTTCTGAAGCATCGTATGCTGGTTTGGAGTTTCAATCAGTGATCCTTGAGTTTCGGATCACCTCCTAGCAAATGCTTGTCTTGATTTCAGGCCTTTACTTCACATGATGTTTATATGTCAGCAGATACAATGTGTGCTAACAATGAGTCAGGCCACAACACGACAACCACTGTAAATCCGTAGGCCATCTTCACTGACATATACAGTTAGGGGTCACTGGGTTGGTAGTGTTCCCCAAAATGTCAGAGATGGAGATGGACATGCTAGATCAGGGTGTCACTGTGGACTGACTCTCTGTGCCCCAAATGTCTGTATATATACTCAAGGGTATGAGCTTGTAAATTCCTGGAATCGAGGGAGCTGAGTGGTTATGAAAATTGGGAAAGTATCGTTGATATCAGGCTCTCGTTGGATGGTGCGTTGACTGGCCAAGCCAGAAACAGGGTCAAGGACCAAGTGTAACTCCAGACCTGGCCTTGGGATAGTGGCCTCAGCTTGTTATAAAGACCAAGGGGTGTGTCATAATCTAACCCAGAGTGATTAGCTACAACCATGAGGTTGTAGGGAGGGCCTACAGAGGACCCCAGGCCGTGTTGGGATGACATTCGAGCTCTCCCTGAGGACGCCCCCTGTTGGTTCTGTGTGCGTGTACTTCATTCCATCCTTCTTCAACATCCATGGCTCAGATGACAACTAGCTCATGAAAACTCGCTTTTCTCCTGTTGTCTCTTTGGCTTCCCAGGGGAATTTCCAGAGGACTAATCTCTTGTCACTGTCACTGGGATAGACCAGGGGGGACACTAAGTCCCTATTCCCATCCCAGTTTGCTGTGCATCCCCGAGTGTCATGGAGCGCTCGCATCCCCCTTAGGTGTCCAACACACAAAAGCCCGTCTTCACTGTGCCATCCAGCCTGGGGATGGGGAGCCCTGGGTGGCGCTGTGTGGCTGCTGGGAGGTGTGGCACCTGTCCTGGTCACCCCTCAGGAATTTCTTCTTCACCTTGTGTGAAAGGCTTGGCTGTCCACCTGGCCTCTGGCTTGTCACCTAGTTCTGTCACCATCTCCCCTGAACTGCAAAGACAGTCAAAGTGGTTGACCCTGACCCCCCAGCCATGCTGAGTGAAGCTTCCTGAAGCGCGGCATCGTTGCTTCTGATGTGAAGAGCCCGGCTGTGGATTCGATGGACCGGGTCGCATTCGGGCTCCTTCACTTGCTAATGGAGATGTTAGGATCTGAATCAGAAGGTCGTTGGGAAGGTTAAATGAGATCATGTGCGCACAGTGTTAGCCCAGGTCCTGGCACAGAGCAAGTGCTCAAAGAGTTTGAGATCTTACTGTTTTTATTCTCATAACTCTTTGTGGACAGTTCTCTTGTGAATAATGGCAAAAGTCAAGGCAGTCACGACAGGGTGACTGCAGGACAGTGGGTGGAAGACTGTGGAGGAGTGTTGCCGTGGCCCAAGGGGTAAGAAGACAGACACAAGGGCAGCTGGTTTCTCAACTATGGGTCACAAGAGTTCATCGCTCCATGATGGCCTTCCTTGCCCTGGCCGTGGGACAGGCAGTCCAGCATTCCACTCTTCACACCTTCTCCTGGGCCAGGCCAGTGCCCTTGGGTCGCCTGAGAGCCCACACTCGCTCTGTTGTGAGTTCAGCCTTAATAGCAAACCTTACGATCACGTCCATAGTTTCAGTTCAGCTCCTTCCTCCGAGGGAGCTACATCCACTTCTCCAGAGATCTCCCCGGAGGAAACAGACTGCACAGAGGGGTCTAGAACAACCCCATTCCTAATCTTCCAGGCCCCCCTGGCTCCAAATCCCTCCCACATTATAAATGAACAAAACATCCCTGTGGAACCCTCGAAGAAGACAATTCTGTCTTCCCCCTTAGGCGTCTCTGTCTCCCACCTGATCCGAGCATAACCCTTATTTTTCATTCATCAGCATTAAAAAGAACAGAACTCATTACAGAATAATTCTGTGTGCTGGCCCTAGCAGAGACTGGGGCTGTATTCTTAGCGTCCGCAGCCCTCTCCCCCTTCTGTATTTCTCTCGGTTTCTCCCTGTCTTCCTCCCTGAGTGTTGAGGATGCCCCGCACACGGCCTTCTGCAGCTCAGGAAATCACAGAGCATCAGCCCTTTTCCTCCGTGGCTCCCAGTGGCTTTCCCTGTGGCTGCCACGGCCTTTGTTTCTTATAAGCATTATAGGCTACACATAACGGAAAGAAACTTAACCACTAAAGGGAAAAGCTGGAGATAAGAGTTTATAATTACAGAGAAACAGCAAGAAAGAGCAAAGCTCTCTCCCCCAGCATCTAGGAGCGAAAGAGGGTACAGGCGAGCGGCGAGTCCACGAAGCCACTGCTAAAGGCCAATGAGCTCCTTTCTTTCAAAACTAGACCGGCTTTCAGGAGTCCCCTCGCATCCACCGTATCATTTTTCCCCAAATCTGATACTGTCACAACTTTGAAGTCATTGCCTTTAGCATAGAAATTATCTAAAGAAACCAAGAGGGAAAAGCAAAATTTTAAGTCACTTTTGCTCCCTGTCAAATATTGGGAACACAGTGTCCAGAAGATTCTAAAAAGAAGCCCGTTTGAACTGAATGCTTCTGATATTATAGGCCATACTCTACCCTTGCTTTTATTAGATAATTAAAAAGTTGAACTTTAACAAATAATTTTTTTTGCCAAGGTGCAGTTAGTTATCAGTTACTAGTCAACTTATCTACCTTTTTTTCCAAAAAGGCTTGTGCGTGGATCCTAGCCTGTTTCTCTCACCCACTCTGTCTGATCTGAGAGCCAGCTTGTTGATTTCCACCTCCAAAATATCTCCCAGAGGTCCATATCTCTTGGCTACAATCCAGGCCCGCAGTGTTCCTGCTCACTTTATTGCAATAACATCAAGACCAGTAGATGTTCTTGCCTTTGCTCTCTACTCCCCCCAACCCACACTCTCAGTGGTTGCTAGATTGTCATTAAAAACACAAATCCGATTGTGTCACTGTGTCACTTTCCTCCAGGGCAATGGTTTTTCGTCCCCTAGGAGCCCAGGACTTCCGTTCCAATAGCTCGCTGTTCCTGAGCACACCTTCCTTTCATGACCAAGGGCTGTGGTGGGATGTTTCTCCACCTGCAAGTCCCTTCTCTGCCTGGCAAACTCCTACACATCCTGTAAGACCTGGCCAAGGGTCATCTCTTCTAGAAGCTTCCCTGTTTCCCCAGGCGGGAAGCCTCCTTCTCTG
The DNA here is from genome assembly GCF_021613505.1 of Equus quagga. Taxonomy (NCBI): domain Eukaryota; kingdom Metazoa; phylum Chordata; class Mammalia; order Perissodactyla; family Equidae; genus Equus; species Equus quagga. The sequence goes on along the minus strand of NC_060274.1, from coordinate 8,929,700 downwards.
TGCTCTCCTTACACCTGTGTATCCCTCCATGGTGGCCCTGATCACATTGCCCTGGGCTCCTCCACCAGCCATGAGGTCCTCTGTTTGGTCAGCCCAGGATCCCACACGCAGCATATATTTGATCAATGCTTGTCCTGTGAACAAGTATCTGAATTGATAGGGCAGTTGCTAACGTAACTACAAAGAGAAAACAACCCATAAAGCATTTGTTTCTGAGAACACAGGACGGCCAGCCAAGATGGAGGACTCCTACGGTGTCTGCGGTGTCTGCGTAAGCAGCATTATGCTTTTTTCTTCCTCATGGTTACACAAACCCTTGCCTTCTTAACTCCTGCAGAGCCACTGGGTTCTGCGTTAGAGCTTCTGCCTTGAATCTGGATCAAACGCTCCTGTGGTCCCTTTAAGTGTGGCTGAGATGGTCTAAATTTAAACCTCTCATTCCTTCTCCTTCCCCTTTGCTCCAAGATGTATCATTTCACATAAGACACTACAGGGAGCTCTTAAGAAAGAAGGCCGCTGCTTAAATGTACTGAAGTTTCATTTCATTTAACGTGTTAAATTCACTTAACATCAAGGAGTGCTGTTGATTTCAAGTTAACATCATTTGTGAATAAATCAACAAATTGTTTAACACCCACAAGTATTGTCTGGGCTGTGGCTCTGGACACAGAACATGATTATTCTTGATCTTAGACTAAATTTAGAGACTTATCTGCCTGAAAATATAAAGAATTGCCATTTCTCTTTCGAGTTAATGTTTCTTTTTAATTAAACTTTAAAAATCACTTTGAGAGCACTGTATCAAAATATCCTGTATTTTCTACTCCCAGCACTTAGAGGAAGGTACAAAACTATAAACTAAAAGAGGACAGAGGACACTGGAGTAGAGAGGCGAGGTTTAGATTTTTGGTTAGAATATAAAATCTTAACTCTTAGGCTCAACAAACATTCCCCCTCTTCCAATATAGCTTCAGTTTGAGATGTCTAAATAAATATTTCTTTAAAAACTTTAAAAAATGTATTTCACTGTAGAAAAATACAAAATATGGATAATAAACAGGCAAAAAGAAAAATCTACAAAAATTCCTACATCGAAGCCAATTGTGGTTAACATTCCAGCACAGAGTTTTCCGGACTGTCATAGGAACATATTCTTCTAGATAGCTACGTATACCAAAATTGGGTTGATCGATATGTAGTGTTTTGAACAATGGTCTTTAAGTTGGAGACTATTTTTAGTCCTGCTCAGGGGGACATTTGCTATATTCAACCCCCCTTATGTGTCAGTGCCCAATTGACTTCACACTGAAATGGCCCCTACTTACCGTGCCCTTTGTGGCAGGGACACCGTGACGGCTTCTCCCTGCGGGTGCTCTCAGAGACTGGGGACCAGGCATGGTGGTGCTGCTCCAGGACGGCAAAGAGCTGAGCTTAGAGTCTCCTGACCCAACTGGACCTGAGTCGTCAGCACATACGCTGGCCGTTCCAGGCAGAGGCGCTATGAGAAGGCGCTATTCCATGCAGAATGCCCAAGCACTGCACGCATGCGCCCTAGCATTCTCTTGTTCGCTCTCTCTCTCTCTCTCTCTATCTGCCAACTGGCTAGAAAGTAGCAAGTTCTCCTTCCTTCTTTCTCTCTCTTTATCTCTCTCACCCTAAACTTGAATCGACTTGCCAAATTCTTAAGAACTTCATACTACAAGGGTCTCTTTTCAGCCAATGTGACTTACAGGGTCATCCTTGCACAAAACAGGTCAGTCAAGCACCTCTCTTTGCAGAAGCTTCTGTCAACTGTCGGACGCGCTTACCCAAGGGTACAGTGTGGGACAGTGATTGAAAAGCTGCGCACTGTTTCCCTTCATGTCGAATAAAAAGTGTTTCCATGAGCGATTGCTTTTTATAGCGCACACAGGTGGTTGTACTACCAGCCCCTCTCAGGAAGGCAGAGGGCTCTGCTCCTTGCCCTTGCTAAGAGAAGCCTTTTAAGAGAGAAGAGAAGCATTGCTAAGTGACTTGCTTTTTTCTGGGAATTTGAATCATTGATATTTTCAAACTTTTTCTTAGTGTCAGCTGTTTGAATTGATTCCAACTGGTAATAAACAGAAAACATCTATTTCTCAAGAATTTTCTATCAGAGCTCTTATAGTCATTCATAAGACCCTTCAGAATTTTAGATTTAGCTGCAGCTTGAAAGGTAATCTGGCCCAAATGCCCCATTTTATAAATTCAAAATCAGTAATTTCTTCAAGATCTCCAAGTAGCCCAATTTTGGATTGCCTTCCAGCATTTTCTAAAATATTGCAATTTAGTCTCTGCTACTAGACTCATCATTTGCATTGGGTATAAAGATGGCATTCCAGACGAAGGTGCATGTTCTAGATGTCACTAGTCTGTGTGCTGCATGTAAGCAATGGATGTAGCAGGGATAGAATGACTTTCTTTGCTGATCTTTGCGTGGACTTAAACTCGTTGGCATAGTTTCAGAGAATACAGACAATCTGTTAAAAATTCAAAAATGCAGCTCCCATCTTAAGGTTGCACGTTGAGAAAATCATGCCTTATGAAGCTCCAACTTTCTTTAAACAATGTGGAAGGAGAAGAATGACTTCAGTGCATGAAGAGGGAAGCTGAAGTGGACTGGGACAGAGTCTCAGTTCTAGTCCAGACTTTTTCTGCACGGAGGAATTTACTAGCTTATCAATTTCAAGGCAAGGCATCTGAAATAAATGTAGCCTTTAGCCAGTTAGTCTGAGTAGGAGTCTATTCTGCTATATCATATCCACCCCTTTCTTTGGAGCCAATGTTCATGGTTGTGGGGACCAGCCGTGCTATGACTTGGCTGCCACCACTGGCCATGGCTGGTCTGGTTCTGGCTAGGCCAACAGTTTTTCCACACGGCTCCTGACTACAGTCAACCATGCTCCAAGAATAATCATCATATCCAAATTAGGATATGGTTCTTTCTTGGGAATTTTGCAAGTGAAATGATGAGAAGAAACCATTACTTGGGCGTTGGGGTGGCAGGAGGAAAAGTTAGGGATCCATCAGGGGGCCATACACCCCCAGTGCATTCTGGGTAAGAGGAGAGAGCCAGTCTGCAAAGCGAGGAGCAGGGTGAAGCTGATGGAGCAGAGCAAAGTGAGGGGCTGAGGGACCCTCATGGCAGCCATGGGGTTCTGTGGGTTCGCATATTTTCTAATTTTGAGTTTTGTGAGTCTTTCCAGAGTCCTCATGGCAAATTCACATCTCTAACTCCTAAAAATTGATTCATTACAAGTGAAGCAGGAGTCGCTGGAGAACACTGAATCCATCAGCCATGGGCAAGAGAGCTTTTGTGGAAGCCCAGAAGTCCTGCAGAAAAGTTCCAGCACACCGCTGGAGCAAAAAAATCTGAGACTGCACACATTTGAGGGAGTAAGAGGAACAGGTTGACTTCACCTACATCCATCCTCCCCTGCAGCAGCACAGCTCAGGGCCAAGACAGCGAGCCCTTCCCTGCCTGTGATTTCTCCCACAGGGAAAGCGAGAGTGTGGGAGTGAATGCCTGGCTTCCCCAGCTGTGGGGGATGCTGCTAAAGAGGGCCATTTCTCTCTCGCCCCATCCAGGGCACTGAGTCATGAGCTGCATGATGCCGGGTGTGAGCGTCTGGCAAAACAGCAGCCAGGGCTCAGAAGGGAATGTACTAAATGGATGTGGATCCTACTAAGCATGTCATGGACTCCATCAGGAGGCCTGTGCATGAACTGCTGGGGACCTCTCACCCCTGGAGCCCCACCTGGCCCATGGGCACCCCAGAGCTCTGCATGTCTCACTCACGCACACCCCCACCCCATGGTCAACAACTGCACATGCTCCTGGTGCTGGCAAGAGCGAGCTTTGGCAGATGGCTAGTGAGCATGTGCAGAAAGTCAGCCTGAATCTGCAGGCCAGGGAGAAACCACAAACTAGATAAACCTCACTTGATAAATCACTGCCTTTGGGAAAGCAAAAGGGAGGCGGTCAGCACTCGGCTTGGCGCGTGGCAGGATTGAGAAAAGGCATACAAGCTGCCCTAAGAGGAAGCAAGGAATGTGGAACAGGCGCATCCATAGAAGGTCGGAGAATAAAAAGCTGAATTCATAGAAACAGAGAGTAGAATGGTTGCTAGGGCCTGAGGGAGGTGGGGCTGGGGGAAAAGAGGAGATGTCAGTCAATACCGTACTGTATACTTGGAAGTTGCTTAAGAGAGTAGATCTTAAATGTTCTCATCGGGCACACAAAGAAGGTAATTATGTGAGATGATGGAGGTGTTAACTAACTCTACTGTGGTCATCATTTTGCAATATACAAGTGCACCAAATCATCATGTCGTACACCTTATATGCCAACTATATCTCAATAAAGCTGGAAAAGAATCTCGTCGTTGGAGGTTTTTTCTTGAGTTTCATATTTCCTGGAGGATTACCCTTATTTCTTATGATATTCCAATTGTTAAGTCTAACATTAGTCTTACATATTGCTACTTTGAATAAACACTATTATAGATAGTAAGCAGAAGTTTATACAATCTAAAGTAGGATATACTACATGATATATTTATATTAAAAAATAGAACATGTTTTATTTTTACATTATAACAGTTATATATGATTACTGGAAAGAATTCAGAAATTATTGAAAAAGTAGAAAGAAATAAATGCTGGTAATACTTTGGTAAATTTCTCGCCTGATTCTTTTCAATGCATTTTGCATAGTTGTGATCCTTCTATAGACACAATTTTGTTTCCTATTTTTTCCAGTTACCATTACAGCACGCACATTTCCATGTATATTATAAGCTTTGTATGTTTTTTTTTTTTTTTGAGGAAGATTAACCCTGAGCTAACATCTGCTGCCAATCCTCCTCTTTTTGCTGAGGAAGACTGGCCCTGAGCTAACATCCATGCCCATCTTCCTCTACTTTATATGTGGGACACTTGCCACAGCATGGCTTGCCAAGTGGTGCCATGTCCATACCTGGGGTCTGAACCGGTGAATCCCTGGCCACCAAAGCAGAATGTGTGAACTTAACCACTGCACCACAGAGCTGGCCTCTATAAGCTTTTTATGTTTTTGTGGTCATATATTATTTAATATTATAGATACACTGTCATTTATTTATTATGTCCCCATAATTTTAAGGAATTAGATGGTTTCAAAATTCAACTTTAAACAACATTATGGTGAACGCCTTTGTCTATACTTGTAAACTATTTTTACGGTATTTAGGACTATAATAAATACTATATCTAGTATTTAGGATTATTTGCTTAGAACAAATTCCTACAAGTGTATTTTTGTCTTAAAGGTTCTATTTTATTTTATTTTTTTTGAGGAAGATTAGCCCTGAGCTAACTACTGCCGGTCCTCCTCTTTTTTTTTCCTGGGGAAGCCTGGTCCTGAGCTAACATCCGCGCCCATCTTCCTCTACTTTATACGTGGGACACCTGCCACAGCATGGCTTGCCAAGTGGTGCCGTGTCCGCACCTAGGATCCGAACCGGCGAACCCCGGGCCGCCGAGAAGTGGAACGTGAGAACTTAACCACTGCACCATCTGGCCGGCCCCAAGTTCTGATTATTTTAAAACTATTTGTACACACATTACCATTCCACTCCAAAAGGATTGCACCAATTTATTCTCCATCTAGTATTCAGGAGTGCTCCCTTTTCCCCATTCTCACTAGCATACGGTGTGCTCATAGTTTAAAATCTTTGTTAATTTGATAGAGGAATAATTTTTTTCTTGTAATTAGTTTCCGAAGGATTATCATAAGACTGAACATTTTTCAAATGTTTTTTAACCAAATGTATATCCTCTTTAATGATTTCTATTCATGGTTCTATAGCAAACATTTAAAAGAAGGACAGTAGAGGAGAGGGGTCCTGAAGTGGCTTCTGACAATCACCCCTGACACAGTCATCCCTTTGTGACATGAAAATACCCATGATGACACGGAAAATGATGAAAACTCATAGTGCCACCAAAAATTAGTGCCAAAACATAGAAGAAAGTTCCACCTCACAGGTGCTGCTGTTTGAGGGGCCAAGCCTGTGCCTTAATTCAGTGATGGTGTTTCATTTTCCAAGCTCATTTGGTTGTAGAACTCTATTATCTTGGAGCACTTGTGGTACCCAGGTTCCACTGAATCATGGGAAATGCTGTCTAAGGAGCTTTCATGTTATGGATGAAGAACAATATGCCCAGCCAAGGTGCCTTTCATGAGTAAAGACCTTAGAGAGACTTTTTCAGATATAAAAGCTTCAGAAACAGATGCCTGGGGGCCACCTCTATTATTTCTGGGTCCAGGGACAAGACAACAAATAGTGGTCTACATACCCCTATTTATGTGGTATTTAAAAATTATAAATCAAGGTAAAAAAACTCTTCAGTAAAATACGTCCTATCTTCCTGACTCTTCTTCATGACTCGGAGGACCTGGTTGGAGCTGTGCACTAGAACACAGTGACGGCAGCCAGCCTTTGACAGTTGTCCCAAGCCAGCCCCCTGCTCTTCCCACCCACTGGGGAGCTTGCATGGAGAAAGGGGCACCCAGCCTTCTCTCCTTGCTTCACCCTCACCCCCCCACCCCCACCAACAGCCCAATTTTAACAGAACACAGACACCGCTCAGTTTTCTCCTTCCCCAAACCATTACATGTGTCTCATAGGAAACTGCCCCATCCATGGTTGGGGAGGACAAGTCTTCATTAGGCCCCAAGCGACGGGCCTGGGGGAGGCCCAAGCAGGCTGTGAAAGCAGACTAGAGCCTCTGGGCTGGGAATTCCAGGCCCTGGGTGTTGGGAAACTAGGAGGGGACATGAGCTCAGGGTAGCCACATCCCTTTGGCCTCCTGAACCTTTCGCCCATGGGGAGAGGTGTAGCCAGAGAGAGTCCAGAAGGGTCACCCTCCAGAACAGAAGCCGGAGCAGAGGCCCCTCTTGCTGGGTCCAGAGGCAGTGGTGTTCCCATCGCTCTTCTTGACAAACTTGCTTGAAGATGGTCTGCATCCATCTGAAAGATGAACTGAGAATGGGAAGAGGATGATATAACTTGGCCATGGGACTACCAAGAGGCCAGTGATTCTCAGGGTGGGTCAGCAGACCCGCAGCATCCCCCGAAAACTTTCTAGGAATGTACTGAATCAGACACTGGGGTGAGCCCTGCAGTCTGTCTCAGCAGGCCTTCCAGGGGACTGTGATGCGGCGAATGTCGGAGAGTCACAGAACTGAGTCCCAACCTTGTCACAGGTGTCCTAAGAGGCCACCTGAGCCGATGAGCCATCCACACCTAACTGATGGGGCTCCATCGGGCCCTCCATGCCGGGAGGGGCCCGGCCTCCTTTCCCTACAGCATCACAAGAAGGGAGAGTTGGTGATTCATTATGAATTGTTCTTTCTGCAGCTGGATTGCCTGGAATTGGATGCAGGAAGTTCCTTTGGAAAAGCCTCTCCCCAGGCAGGAATTCCCCCAAGGATCAGAAGTCAAGCTCAGTGTGTGGATAGCCAGGTAAGAAAGATCAACCATCCACACTGGCGCATTCCATTGACCTTCATCCTCTCCGTGTCAGTTCTCCCTGAGCGAGAACTGCAAAAGGAACTCGGAGTCCCACTCTCTCTCCCCAGCACTGGAGATTATTCTGATAAATGAATGGCAAGCAACAGGATATATTGGAGTATATGAAAAAGCCATGTGGTGTAAACCTAACTCAGCCTGACCTTCTTTTTCCAAAGGAGCCTGACATGGCTGTTGAGCATGCATTGTATATCTGCTTTAGCATTTGCTGTGTCCCAAAGACAAGAACAAATGCCCTTACGATAAAGACGCAACTTCCCCCACGTTGGCATTTCCTTAAGGATGAGCATCTCTCCCTCTGCTAGGAATTGATTGCTGCGCCCACCCTGTGACCACCCAGCTCAGGACAGCAGACCTGCTACCCTGCTGTATGGATAGCTGTGCTGTGTCGACAGAGCAATCTCGTGACTGTTGTAAAAGGGACATTCCTATCATATGTGATGTCTGCTCTTTGTTCAAAGATGGTATATAATCACTCTGTGCACCCCACTTGGGGAAGGAAGGCCCCGGGCTCAGATCTGGCTCGTAATAAACTCACTCCAGTTTTGATTTATAGAGTGGTTATGGATTATTTGAGTCAATATCTCTCTGCTTCTGAGATGGGAATTTTGCTTTTGCATAATAATGCTAAGGCCAGTCATGGAGATTCAGACACCATTTAAAAATAAGTAATTTTTTAAGGCTCCCTAATAAGGCAATGGTAATCCTTTTGCTATCTGTAGATAAAATAAACAGGATATATATGTTTTTAGCACAAAAGATGGATTTTTCATTATGTACCCAAAGTTATAAATCAGGAATGATAATTCAAATACATTTAGCTGTTTAAGTGCTAAAAAAGTACCGCATAACAAAACTACTATGAATTAAAATAACCCTTATATTTAGTATTTTCTTAATTATAACAGCATCTACATTAATTCAAATCACCCCGGATGATATAAGAAAGGTATCGTTTATTTAGTCTGGACACCGAGTCTGGAATTCCCTGCCATAATCTGTGCCTTGCTGGGAGCCGAACTCCATAGGTCAGATGGTTGCTTTATCCAGTTTTTTCCAATTATCAAGCGAACTGTCTCGTTGGTGGCATCTTGCTCTTCCGAGGGAGATACTTGTTTACTAGGAAAAGGGGTTGGTCACAGTTGCCATCTGTTATGAGCCGAATTGTGTCCCCTCCTAAATTTGTATGCTGAAGTCCTAACCCCTAGTACTGCAGGATGTGGCTGTATTTGGAGAGAGGGTCTTTCAAGAGTTAACTTAAAATGAGGTCATGGAGTGGGCCCTAACCCAATAAGACTGAAGTCCTTGCAAGAAGAGATCAGGACACACAAAGGAAACACCATATACTCCAATATATCCTGTTGCTTGCAACACTGGTGGCAGTCTACAAGCCAAGGAGAAACGTCAGGAGAAACCAAACCTGTCAACACCTTGATCTCAGACTTCCAGCCTCCTGAATCACGAGAAAATAAATGTCTGTTGTTTAAGTCACCCAGTGTGTGATACTTTGTTACAGGAGCCCGAACTGGCTACCCCACCATCCCATCTGATCGGCTCCCGGCCGTCTTTCTACAGGAGAACCAGGCGGTTGGCCATTCTGGTTTCCGTGGGTACTCTGCCTCTCCCCAGGTCTGATTTATGAGCCCTGTCTTCTTTGGTATTTATAGCAGCTTCTCCTTGGCATCCTTTGCTGTTTGGATAAGCATGACCTTTGCCCCTTCCCCTAAATGCTAAATAAAGAAGTGACAGGTTTGACAGGCAGCCCCTGTCACCCCTTTGTCTCACCCCCTGCTCGGGCCTTCCTAGGGCACCATATGCTGTTATTTATGATCTATTTGTGTGTGGTCCTTCGGTCTCTTATTTTTCTTGACAAGCTTCTTATCTGAGCCCACGGAGAGGTATCTCCATCTCTAGAGGTCCCCTAGTTATCTTTAATCTTGTGGTGTGAAATAAAAATATCCAGTACCCTGAAAACAGAGAGCTGAGAGTCTCTGATGGTGGCCTATTTCATGCACACAAACATGCACACACACACACACAAGCATATACGTGTGAAGCCTTTTGGTCGAATTATGATTTGTGTGGACATGCCTGCCTCCAATCCACGACGTGTGGAGTTTTTCTAGGATGGCGACTGCATTGTATTTCTCTCTGTTGCTCCAGCCCTAGCAGGACGCCTGATCTTTAGTAGGTGTGCAATCATTCTTTTTTCCAAAGGATGGATGGATGGATGATCATGAGGGAATGAAAATTCCAAGCTTACAGAAGCAAAACCATAATTTCTGATCATTTCAACGTTACCAAACTTTCCTACCCAAAGGGCAGGACTTATCTCTTGATGCAAAACTTTGAAAATAAACTAGGTCACTGGAAGTCGCTCTTGCAGCAGGCTGACTCTATACACGTTGATTGTGAACGCAACATTGATTTTGATTTTTCATCCTAGTCTCTTTGCTTGGCTCCTTTCCCGGTGCACAAACTCCCATCAAGGTCAGATTCATTTATAGTATCCAGGATCAACTATTTCTCCCAGGGTTGTAGAGAGGAACAAGATACTTTGTGACTCCCTGCGTGCTTAAATGGAGATGAGGTTTTATTCTGTGGCTGAGGGAGAGGAGACAGGTTTGGGCAGAGGCACTTGGTGGAGGGGGGATGCAGGCAACAGCAGAATGGCTCCGGGGACCATTCTAGACAGAGATGTTCCAGGCTGAAGCTGGTGGGTCAGAGGAGCTGCTTCGTGAGACCTGGGACCCAGGGGAGGCTGCTTTGGGGGCAGACAGTGCAATCCCCCAAAGAATTGGGGGAGGCCATTCTCTTCACTTTTTACGCTGTGCTCAGCTGAGCAGCAGGGAGCACAGGGCATGTGGTGCGGGAGTACGGGGGAGGGTGGTGGCCGTGGTGATAATACCATCATGCACTTCTTGGGCAGGACAAACATTAGTGGGTTCACCAACAGTCCACGCGGACACCCCTGGAGTTCCAGCCACAGCAGGAGAGGCCGTGAGGCAGGGCAGAGGGACGGCTCTGGAAGCATGGGTCCTGATGTCCCAATGCCCAGGAGCTATTGTCTTTCACCTTTGTGTGATGAGGCCTTGGAGACAATTCCCTTCCATGGAGGATGTGATTCTGTTTTTCAGGAAACTCAAGTCGTTGGAGAAGTATATCTGATAAAGCCGCATTATACCATTATGAGGTGAGTGTATTAGATATTATTTTCTCCATTTCCTCCCACACCTTCCCCAGGGGCCCCTTCACTCGTCATTAACAGCACTGTCTTTCCCTTCCTCTCGGCTCCTATTTCATTTATTTTCCCCACCACTGTTTGGTACTTCTCTCATTTCTCACCTATCAGTTTTGCTTACTCACCTAGCTTCTAGAGAGTTCTTTGAGAATGGGATCTGCTCTCACTTTTTTTTTTTAAGATTGGCACCTGAGCTAATAACGGTTGCCAATCTATTTTTTTTCTTTCTGCTTTTTCTCCCCCAATTCCCCCAGTACATAGTTGTATATTTTAGTTGTGGGGCCTTCTAGTTGCGGCATGTGGGACGCGGCCTCAATGTGGCCTGATGAGCGGTGCCATGTCTGCACCCAGGATCCGAACCAGCGAAACCCTGGGCCACCGTAGCGGAACGCGCGAAGTTAACCACTCGACCACGGGGCCGGCCCCGACTTTTTTTTTTCAATACCAGAAATCTACCAAATTCTAGGTGCACCGCTGGTATTCGAGGATTGTTTGTTAGTCGAACGAGTGGCTTGGAAAACAGAGTGACTTTCTACGGAGATGACCCCTGGAAGTGTTTCCTTCTGTCCCAGTATAGCCACCATGGTGCGACAGCTCTTTGCTATTCTCAGAGGCGCATCCTTTTATCCTCCTACTGTAGAGCCACATGCCCTGTGAAGATCCTGACTAGTGAATTTTGGAAAGAGAATCTCTGAGAACTGTAACTCAACTTTGGGTAGAAGTCTATTCCGAATTCTGTGGACAACTTGAGTCTTGGGAGCATGTGTTTTTCTTGCACATAGTAGGCACTCAATTAAACTTCGTTCAATAAATAAAGAGAAAACCCCTCTTATTTAAATAAAAGAGTGAATTCGTGTTAGTTGCACATCTACCACGTGCATAGCTGGATTGAACTCTTTTATCTTTAGGACCCACGGGAAGAAAACAAGGGAACATACGGCGTCTGCAACAAACGCTCTGCTCTGCTAACGGAGAGGGGAGGCTGTTCGCGTGCCCATCTTCACCGTGATGGCTCTCTATTTCCCTCTGGTGGCGGATCTGTGCACTGCACTTGATATTTCTGAGGTTCCACTGAGGTTAGATTTGAATAGAACAGACTGTTAAAGCCTGCAGGGTCCTTAGAGGTTTTTGATTCCAGTATTTCTCCAGCTGGAGGGATTGTGATGGATTCTGAAAAGCCTCTGAATTCTCTACAAGATTAAAAATTAGTGTAAGTTTCGGTGATAATCTAAAATACAAGCATATTCTGGGTTACGCAGATGCCCATTTTCTATCCACGCACCACCCTCCAATTCTGTTTTCTCGTTTATGTTGTGTTTACAGTCAGGCTGGTGCGAAGGGTTACTATTTCAATTGCCAAGGGAGCCTCAGGAGGTTCAGGGTCCCTGTACCAATACAGGATTTGCAGTTTGAGAACCACGAGCAGCATACTACAGTATCAGCAAACCCTGTGCAAAAGTCCTGTGGTCTCAGTACCACTCGTGGAGGTGAGAGGCAGTGTAGTCCAGAAACGTGACATTCTCTCACGTTAGTTTTGCCAGTGGAGTTCTGTTGACGTGTAGCGTTATTGTTTATTTAAAAAATGTTTTAAAATGTGCTTTGGTGCTATTAAGAGCTATGAATCTAAATAGTTTACACCTTATTTCATAATTGTGTATACATGTGTCATTACAGTACCAATGAAGTAATCCAACCGTGGAGGCCTGCAAATTTTCCCTTTAAAAGTGGTCCAGATGTTGCGCACGTTGAGATGATGCAACTGAGGCCCAGAGGAGTGACCTCATTCACTCAGCATCACGTGGTAGCTGGTGGCAGAGCCAGATATGCCCACAGGAGCCTGAGCTTTCAGACTCGCAGCCCTGTCTTCTCTCCACTGTGCCACACGCAGCACCTGGAGCTAAAAAGTCTGTTTCGATATAAACTCTGCTCTTTGCTCCACTCTGTCAGTGGAGACCTGATCAATAATCATTCAAAAATAATAGACATTGGGGTATGTTACTCCTTTTCATGCTGATTCAAGCCTGGCCTGGGCTCCTTCTCGCAAGACCAGTCACCGTTGCTGATGTCCCATTGGCCAAGACACGTCACATGGCTGAGCCTAGCTTCAAGGGGGATGGGGAGGAGATTCCACCTCTGTAGTGGGGCAGGGATGAGCCGCAAAGTCACATCGTGAAGGGCATGTGCCAAGGGCTTGAGGATTTTTCAAGAATCTCCTCCACACCCAAAGAGCAAGGATGAAGACACTGTCCCCAGCCTCACAGGATTCAGAGTCTGGATGCCCAGGCAGGGGATTATACAGCCCCCATGAGTCAGTGTCAGAGTTGAGTAAAGCCAAGGGTGGCATGCAGTGGGCCCCTGCGGTGGACAGAGGCCATCAGCAGGCCGCACAGGCAAGGTGACTCTGCAAGCTGGTGCCAGTGACCGAAGAGGTGAGGACAGGTCTGCTGTCCTGAGCAGCTGCACAGAGCACCAGGCGTCTGGCATGCGGGACGGGGGCTGACATGGTGCCTGGTGGGTTGCAAGGAGGAGAGGTGGCAGATGAGGCCACCAATTAGCTAATCTGACATTATTACAGAAAGCATGGGACCACATTATTAGTATTTTTAGTCAGTCTCACATTCCTTCTCAGGTGACTTGAAATTTTACTTATACGAGCCCTAGCAAGTTTACTGGAAAGTTGTACAATTCTTTTCTCTCTCTCTTTTTTTTTTTTGGTATTTATTAGTGCAAGTGACACAGCAGAATGGAAAATACGTGGATAATTTTTATCACTTTTTTTGGTCTTTTTTTTTTTTGAGGAAGGTTAGCCCAGAGCTAACTGCTGCCAATCCTTCTCTTTTTGCTGAGGAAGACTGGCTCTGATCTCACATCTGTGCCCGTCTTCCTCTACTTTATACGTGGGACACCTACCACAGCATGGCTTGCCAAGCGGTGCCATGTCCACACCTGGGATCTGAACCCGCGAACCCCAGGCCGCCAAAGCAGAACGTATGCACTTAACCGCTGTGCCACTGGGCTGGCCCCTTTATCACTGTTTTAAGGGTGATTTACTTAACCCTTTTCCAATTTCAGGTGCGTGTTGACATTTCTGTGTGAGTTACCTTTCTCATCTCAATGATACGGTCAAAGGGAAAACACATTTAACAATCTGTAGCTGAGGCGGTTGCAACTTCATCTTTTTGGATTAAATTTGGCACAAAGATTCTGGCAACATTAAGAGCTGAAATTGCGGGAGATGTATTTATTACGGCCTGTAGCCTCTGTAGCAGAAAGAGAATTTTGTCTGCGGTTGTAAAGAAAAAAGCCTTGAGGATTTATGGAAGCGCAAATTGCCCAGGTATCTCCATAAAGCGCTAGTAAGGATAGTCGGGGCTCCAGGTGATGAGCGGTGCCGGGGCAGCAGCTGTGTTTTGCTCTCTGCCCCTAAATGACATGGGCCTCTGTGAACAGCTCCCGCTCCTTACCCCTCCCGTTCATTCCCCTCTCCTCCCACTCTCTTCAACTTCCCGCTCTTCTTTCTTGATTTACGCTAAAAGAGGAAGTAGCTGTGTCTGCGTCCTTGTAAGTCCTGTCCCTAAGCTCTGGATAGAATAGTGATGAGAGCTGCCTTGCGGCTCAGGTGGGATGGGAAAAATCCTGGGCTACTTGTCCAGATGGGCAAGCAGATCTCCCTTCAGGAGACAAAGAGAAAATGCAAGAAGATGCATCAGAAATGGGAGTTTTTACTGTAGTCTGTTTCATTTTTGCATTCCCTTCCCGCCCAAGGCACCCCGCACCTAGGTGTCTAATCTAGGGTTTGGCATTGAGTGAGAGGAAGAGGGAGAAAGAAACCGGAGGCAAGGCAGTCCCCTCTCCTTCTTGAAGCTTCTGTTGGATGGAGATGGGGGGAGGAGAGAAAGCGGAGGAGAGAGACAGAGGGAGAATGAGGGGAGAACAGAGGAAAGGAAGGGGAGAGAGAAGGAGGGAAGTTAGGGGGAGAAGACACTTTGGTAGGAGTAAGAGGTTCTGATATTTTGTGCTCTAGCATGGCAGTTTACACATGGAACTAGGACTACATAATTTGGGAGGGAGATTTACAAAGTATCCACTCAACTAAGCACACAGAGGCATTAGTACCAGGATGTTCATTGCAGCATTGTTTATAACTGAAATGTTGGAAACACTTAAATATTCAATAATAAGGCAGTAGTTAAACATTATGGTTTTTCTTCCAATGGAATACTATGCAGACATTAAAACAATGTAAGTAGACCTCTACCTATTGACATTAAAGATATCCATGATGTATTTATTTTAATTTAATTTAATTTAATTTAATTTAATTTAATTTAATTTAATTTAATTTTAGAGGAAGATTGGCCCTGAGCTAACATCTGTGTCCATCTTCCTCTACTTTATATGTGGGACACCTGCCACAGCATGGCTTGATAAATGGTGTGTAGGTCCACACCTGGGATCCGAACTGGTGAACCCTGAGCTGCCAAAGCGGAACGTGCGAACTTAACTGCTACACCACCTGGCCAGCTCCTCCATGATGTGTTTTTAAATTAAAAAAGAACTTTGCAAAACTTTACAAAACAATATCTCTAGTACAATATTTCTTTGTAAAAAAGAATCTGTGGATTCTTTTTATCTATGGATGCAAAATGTATCTCTGGATGCCAAAAAATCTGAAACAACAGGCATTTGCTAAAATGTTAACTGTGATTTTTTCTCAGTGGTAGGAGTTGAGGGCATGCTACATTCTTCTTTATACATTCCTTTCTGTATTGTCTGATGTTTTAAAGTAATGAACTCGAAAATTATTGGAATCAGAAGAGTATTAAATTTTATCATTTTATCATTTTGAAAATAAAATTCATCTTGTGTGTTGCCTTGATAAGGCTAAGTTTTCTGAAACAGTTAATTCTAAGTTAGTAATTAGAACTTTTTCCTGGGCACTTTTCCTTTTCTAGATCATAAGCTTGAACTCATGTACTTGGTTTTCTAAATCAACGGTTCTGAAACTTCAGTGTGCACCAGAATCCCCTGGAAGCTTGTGAACGCAGCTTGCTGGGCCACCCCCGGAGTTTCTCACTCAGTTGGTCCTGGGCGGGGCCTGAGGACTTGCATTTCTAACAAGCTTCAGGTGGAGCTCATGCGCTGGTCCCAAACCTCACCTACACTCTGAGAACCATTGTTCTAAATAAGGAAAAAGCCACTCCAAAGTTAGAAGTTATGATCTCCTTTGCAACTTTTCCAGGTTTTCTAGAATAAGTGCTCCTTTAAAAATACCATACACAAAATACTGTAAAAGAACTCTTGAATTTTTATGGGACCTTTTTTCTTAAACTATATAACACATCTGTATGAATAAATATTATATACATAATATCTCCAAATACCCGTAAATTGAATTTCAGATAAAACCAGTTCTCTACTGTGTGTCCTGGTACACGCCAACTGGCATTTTGTGTATCTGGACAACCACTATTTGCATTGTGCGACATTTCTGCAGTTCTATATGACAAATTCTTGGCCTGAAGCCATTGCTCAAAAAGTTACACTATTGCGGGGCTGGCCCCGTGGCCGAGTGGTTGAGTTCGCGCGCTCCGCTGCAGGCGGCCCAGTGTTTCGTTGGTTCGAATCCTGGGCGCGGACATGGCACTGCTCGTCGGACCACGCTGAGGTGGTGTCTCACATGCCACAGCTAGAAGGACCCACAATGAAGAATATACAACTATGTACCGGGGAGCTTTGGGGAGAAAAAAAAGGAAAAAATAAAATCTTTAAAAAAAAAAAAGTTACACTATTGCTTACATTACATGTTGAAAAATCTCAGTGAACCACAGGGGTGCACACCCTCGTTTGAAGTTTTTTAAAACATTTTCTTCTCTTGGCTCTGTTGGTCTTGCATGGACAGCCACTGTGTTGTGGATGCAACAGCATCCCTTCCCTGCAGGACTTGCCTCATCTGTTGGGTCAGTAGGGGGCACTGTGCTGGTCAGTGCCCAGGCTCTGCTTGGATTCCCTGGGAGCCCTTCTCACCACATCTGTGTGCTCCTTGATCCCTTTTAACAGACTGCTCTTGGCCTGTGGGAGCAGCTTAGCTCCAACACCTAGTTCCCTGGCTCCCTGGAGTTACTCCCGAGGAGTAACTTATCCTCCAGGTTCCTCTGTGCCATCAGATTGCAGCTACCCTCTGTGGGGCTTCAGCTTGAGACTGGCCTTTGCTGGGCTCCTTGTTCTTGCCTTCCTCGCTTCCCGGTCAGCCCTGGGAGCACAGCTTTCAGAATCAACACACCATCTCCACATGAATCTCCGTCATATGGCTGTTTCTGGGCAATTCTGACTTAAGGCATGGGTCCCATGTATGGCGAAAGCCATCAGACATACCTAAATATATGCAATCTACACGGGATTGTTACCAACAATAAAAATGTACCACTGGATACTCTGCTGACCAGCAAGGACATACAGAGATATAAGGCAGAGTTTTGATGTCCTGGAGGGAATCCAAATCTTCTTTGGGAGGTGTAAAACATATAGAATAAAGTTTAATAACACCTGGGGGCAGGATATTATTGGAGACATGTTAGCCCACATTTCATCTTCAGGTTCTTTGCCATCCTTCTCCTCTCATCAGTGGGGAGCTGGAGCGGCCAAATGGTCTCTCTGTCCTAAGTGTGACACAGAAGTCACAGGAAGATCCGCCAGTACGAAGGATAGCGTGGTCAGGAACATGAGATGTCTCAGTGAGGACTCGCGTGAACAGATGGCACAGGGACCAAAGACTCTGTACCCGCTGAGCTTCCTAGAACTTAGATGTAACTCCAAGGACAGGAGAGGGAGACCCTGAGTTGACTGAATTACATCTCTCCTTCCCTTGGCAGATTGAGTGTCGAAAGAGAAATCCAGCTGAGGTACAGAAAACAAGGACAGAGTCCATACCCACTGCAAACACAGGGACAGGAGCCAAGTCGGAGGTGCAGAAGGCAGCCCCATGGCATTGAGCACCTGAAACTTTCATGGGTTCACAGAAGCTCTGCAATGTGTGTATCTTCTTGTACCAAGTCTCTAACATCTTAGACCTTCAGGGGAGTAAGAAAGTTGGTTAAACCAATAAATAAGAAAAACCCTTTGCAAAAATCACACCCTTGTTTTATGCATTGCTTTGACTTGCTTTACTTCTAAGCTTGCCCAAGGCCAAGTAATCTCCAATTCAAGGCTGGTTAGAGCCAATCAGATGAGTTTTATTCAACAAAGCAGAGGGAGGTCAGCCCTTTAAAAAGAAAACATTCAAGGGATTTCATTTTTGCGAACGCAAATGCTTCATATTTACTGAGTCCCTAATCCAGCCCTGAGCTGAGGTGGCCCCTTGACCTCTTCAAGATAAACAAGGGTGGTTGTTTATTCCAACTAGTTACACTTCCTTGTCTTTCCTTCATGGTAACTCTTGGAATGAAAGATGGGTATGTCAGATCCTTGCTCCTTATGGGAATTCTGGGTACCAGTTTCTCTTCCTATTTGTGATGTGGGGAGGATATTTGCTTTGCTAGTTATCAAGGCAATAAAAAATACATGAACCCTTTTAAAGACTTTAGCTTGCACAGAGGATGACCTGAGAAAACCAATGTTTTTATGATAGATAATGGTGACAATGATAGTGACAATGATAATGTTGACAAGCCCCTTGTATCAGTCAGGATTTGATCAGAGAAGCAGAACCACCAGGGGAGATAAATATATCTCCCTATCTGTCTATATATCTATCATCTATCTGGCTATTTATCTGCCATTCATCTATAGATACATACATATATACATATACACACATACATACATATAGACATATAGATACAGACGTAAATATAGATACAGATAAATCTTAAGGGTGTAGTTACAGAGATTTGACCCTAGGCAATTCTGGGAGTTGGTGAGGTGGTCTCTCTGTGAGCTGCTGCCTTTGTGGGATGCTGGAGCTTGAAGTCTCAAAGGCAGGCAGCAGGGAATCAAAGATGGATGTAAAGTCTTGGAAACCAAGAGCAAGCTGGAAGCCAAGCGCAAAACACTGGAAGCGATGTCCGTTTTCACTGCCTCTGACCTCGATGGGGTGGGGGTCCCACAAAAGCTGGGGCCCTTTGTTACTCAGCTAGACACACACAACTGGCGCAGGAGTCAGAGAAGCTAGAGGGGATCCGGGGAGGAAGAAGCAGTTGCAGACCTGGTTGCTGCCTCACACCACTGAGGGGAGCCAGCATTTAATGGACAACGTGTGAGCTACACAATGGCTGCTACTTCATTTCCTCCCTCCACATCTCTCGCAGGCTAACCAGAAACTTCCGGGCAAGAGAATTCTGGGGAATGTAGTCCAGCCTAGCCACGGGACACCTTACTAAGTCACGGTGCCTCTGAATGACACTTTCGTCTCAGGACTCCCAGAGTTCTTAAGCCACTTTCAAGATTTTTCAAAATTAACTTTCATTTTGTTTTAATAGCATGTCTGTTGATTTCTTTTGGCAAATACATTTTGTATTTGCAGAACATAACTAGTGATAATATTTTAGAACATATATTTCTATTTCTTCTTATGTATATTTAAAAATAGATGCAATCATTCTGCATATGCAATTTTATTTCCTTAGATACAATTTTATATCCTTATATTTAAGCATTTTCTCATCTTTCAAAAACTTATTTGTAAACTGAATTTTAATAGCTAAATATTTAATTGTGCACATGTACCAAATTTTATACTATCATCCATCATCTCCTTACTGTTGGATTTTTAGATAGTTTGTAATTTTCCACTATTGCAAATGATGTAAATAATGATAGGATGGACATCTTTTTGCATGAATCTGATTATTTCCTAAAATAGATTAATAGAAACTGAATAACAGTCAACATTTTAAGTCTCTTGATATAAGTTAATAATATGTAGAAATATGTTTAGAATATCTGGATAGGTTACAACAATTTACAGTCCCATCAGAAATATATTAAACCCATACGTTAATTTGGGAAGAATCAATATCTTTATCCTATTCTGTCTCCATATCTCAGAACATAATATATTTCATTGACGCTAAATTTTTCCCTATTGTAACATCTCCAAAATTAGGACTTATTTACAATGGACGTTGTTTTATAGTTTAATCGGCAGTTTCCTCGCACCTTTGAAAGGAGTCCCTTTATCAAATTCTCTTCAGATTGTCCAGTTCCAATGCCAGGATGGTGATGGATACAGAGCGAGTCCTTCCACATTTTTTCTATAACTTTTTATGCACACACACGCCCACATGCATGAGTAATAAGATGATAAACTGGATGCGTCGATTAGGCTGTGTCTGTCAGTGTGTCAGAAGAGAGACGGGGAGAGAGATAGGAGATTTACCACCTTGCAGATATTTTTAAATAGATGGTCAAGAACGAGTTGAATGACTCACTTACATGAAGGGTACGATAAGGGCTAGGTTGTTGCAGTTTAAAGAGTATTTATCAGGATAATTACTTTGAAAAAATGCAACTCCATTTGCTCTGGGCCCCAATCCTATCTGCTAGGAGTGGGAGCGTAGGGAGGGTCCCCCTTTATCTCCAGTCCACAGGAGCTTTAATGGGCTGTTCCAAATGGGGGGACTGGCATCTGACCCACAGCTAAGAACGTGAAGAAGAGGTTTTTCCTCCCAGCCCAAGGCAGCTGCATAGAATAAACTGGACGCGATGGAACTAGTTATGCGTGTAGAGATGGTAGGTGAGGAGGGTGACTTTAATTTAAATCAAGTTCGGAATTTTTATTATTATACGGGATTAGACATCTTTAGTACTGAATTGACGCCATGCTTAGGACTTAAAGCAACCACAGGATTTGTCTATTACCTATGAGTTCACAGAAGTCATGACACGGTCTGAATTTCCTCCCTGAGGCAGCAGAGGAAATTTCCCACCGTATATATCTTAAAGGAATGGTGGAAGACAAAAATAAAGAAGTTTTCTTATTAGATCTTATAAGTCTTTCCTGTCTGACAAACACCTTCTAAATTTGTACATGACCATTATTATACTTTACACACCCCTGAAACTTCCTTTTTTTTACTTATTGCTCTATATCAGACATCTTCCTGTGTCAGGAAAGCTTCACTCCATTGATTTTAGTGGCTGCCTAGATTTCCACAGTATGGATATACAGTACTTTATTTAACTACTCCCTTATTGATGGGCATGACTATTATTCTTATTATTTACCATTAAGAATAATATTGCAAAAACACTGTTCACCATCTAATTGACACAGATGAATAGATTCTTTGGATAGATTTGCTGACATAGAACTGCTGTTGCAAAGAGATGGACCATATGTTGTCATCATCTCCTATCCTCCATGCTCCTTCTTTCTGATAATGGCATCTCCATTTTCCTTTGGGGAAATGGAGCTATAATAAGAAAACATCTCTAATTGTTGTCTTCTGCTGTTATTTTGTAAAACAAATACAGTGGAGCCAGTGCTGGCCCTGCCAGAGAAGAGAACCGCGCATCCCCATCCTTATGAGTGGATGTCATGTGACCCAACTAAGGGGAGTCATGGGACCCAACTAAGCCAAGCAGATGCTCCCTCCCAGGAACTTGAATCTTGAAGAGAGTGACCCCAAAATGGAAAATGGTTGGAGATGATTTGTCCTGAAAAGAGTGCCTTCAAGAAGCTGGCCAACTGTTTCTGCCCTAGAGCTCTCCTGAGTCCTATTTTTCCTGAGACCCTGTTAGTCACGCTTTTCTTCAATCCCGTGAACCACTTATCTTTCTAACTCTGTGTTTTTTTTTTTTTAAATGAATCTAGGCTGAGTGTGTCTCTATTGTTTCTCAATGAGATAAAGAATAATGCATTTAATATTTTGACAAATACCTCTGGCTGCCCTCTAATCG
The DNA here is from genome assembly GCF_021613505.1 of Equus quagga. NCBI lineage: Eukaryota > Metazoa > Chordata > Mammalia > Perissodactyla > Equidae > Equus > Equus quagga. The sequence continues at coordinate 8,907,968 of NC_060274.1, read as the reverse complement.
GAGGTAGCAGTTTAAATTTCCACCAACAATTGGAAGCTTCTGGGCTTCTTTTTATTTCGATTTGCTTTAAATGATTCTGTGGTGTTATGCACAGAGTCTCCTTTTATTCCATTTGTCTAATACAATGCCACCCCGGTTTCCTGATAGAGTGACTCTATTTCTAAATGAGTGAAATGTCATTTGCGACAGTGGCTTGACCAACAAATAACTAAGTTCTTATTGCTAGAATACAACTGGCTTGTATTAACTTGCCAGAGGTATAGTTGATGAAATGGCCCAGTGTCAAACTAATTTTATGTATAAGTGAGTGATTCACAAGGATATGAGCCGCGAACTTGGACTCCAAGTATTCCAAAACTGAGTATTCTCAAACGATCACCTTAGCAACTACAAACAATGATGTAATCATCAAATACCAGCAAAAAGTACGGTAGGTCAAGCCTGCTACAAAAAGTTCCTCTAATTAACATCATGTTTGCCAATTACTTTATTCTTACTTTAAATGTATATTAGAAAAACCAGCTGTAGAAGCAGAACAATTCGTGATTTGAATTAAAGGCATATGAAAAAAAATTCAGATTCTCCCACTGGGCAAATATGATTACTAAAAGGAATCCATGTCGGGTCATTGCCCTGTGTAAAGAAAAATGTCCAGGTGATTTAAGGAAAAGGATAACTGATTGTGAGAATTCAATCACCAAGAATTGTGTGTACCAGGGAGAGTACAGAGAAATGAAATCACGTCTCTTACCAACATTTTGAAACTTTTCCTACAGCACAAGGTAGGAAAAAATGTACACATTTGACTTTTCTCACTTCTTCTCACTCCACCCATTTTTGCTGAAACTTAAAGAAGAATGAAAAATGTCCAGAAGAGAGAGAATTATAATGCTGGAAGAGGGGCTTCACAAGGTTTTGGGTAAGGGCAGGAGGCTCTCCAAAATATTTGACAGCCAGCAAGGTAATATAAGTTAATGTAAATTAATATATGAAGCAAAATTAAATCAATTACCATCATGTGTTTCATAGGATCTTAGAAAGGAAGATCACTTAAGTAAAGTTGTGTTTTGTTACTAAGATACGTGGAAAAGATTGCCTTTCACGTGCCAAGCTGTGCAACAGACAGCAGGAGAAATTGCCAAGTGCCTGAAATAGATAAAGGCTAGTTGCCAGAGCCTCCAGCACGGTGGGCTGTTGAGAATGGATGTCCCATCCTTCTCATATTTCACAATGAAGGATGGTGCTCACTGTATGTGAGTTCTTTATAAATACCATTCAGCAGTTTTTGGAATCTCCTTTCTGTTTTGACTTTCTTAGGATTTTTTTTTTTTTAAGATGAAAAGGTGTTGAATTTTATCTAATACTTTTTCTGAATCAAATGAGAAGACCATATGGTTTTTCCTCTCTACTCTATTAATGTGGTAAATTACATTTATTCTAACGTTAAACCTCTCCTGAATTCCTGGGATACAGCAAATTTGGACAAGATACATTTTTGTTTTTATTCTTGGCTAGATTTGGTTTGTTAATGCTATTTAGGATTTTTCTATCAATGTTTACCAGTTAGATTGTCTGTAATTTTCTTTCATCGTATCATATTTGTCTAGTTTTGGCATCAAGGCTATATTGAGCTCATAGAATGCTACTGAGGGAGCAATTCCTTATTTTCCATCTTTTAGGAGATTGGAACAATTTTTCTTTGAAAGTTATGTGGATTTGCTCACAAAATTGGCTGAGCCTGCTATTTTCTTTATGAGAATATTTTTAACTACTGATTAAATTTCTTAAATCATGATAGGACTATTCAGGCATTCTCTTTCTTCTTTAGTCAAGTTTAGCAAGTTACAATCTTTCATGAATTCTTTTATTTAAGTTCTCAAATTTATTAACATAATAGTTATGAGCACATCAAGTAATTATAATGAGCATATAAAACAATTATGATAATTTATATTTTCTTTTCCTTTTAATATCTGTTGGTTTTGTCGTTGTGTCTCTTAAAAAATTTTCTACTACTCTTGATTTGTGCCTTCTTTCCTTTTTTCTCAATAAATCTCACAAAAGATTTGATTATTATATTAGTCTTTTCTAAGAACCAATTCCTTTTTATTTGCATTTACTCTGTTGTACCTCTGCTCCTTTTCATTAATGTGTGTTCATGTCTTTATTATCTCTTCCCTTTTCCTTTAAAGAGTTTATTCTCTTGTTCTTCTCCTGACTTCTTAGTTGGACATCAGCTTATTTTCAATGTTATAATTTTAAATACCAGTGTTTAAGGTTATATATTTTTCTCATATATAAATATTTAAGGCTATATATTTTCCACATCCTACAAGTTATGATATGTACATGATTGTACATTATTGTTCAGTTCTGAGCATTTTAAAATTTTGATTATGATTTTCTCTATGTTTAATTTTCAAAAATATATTAAAATTGTTTTTTGATTTTGATTTCTGACTTCATTGCATTATGGTAAGAGAACAGAGTCTGTATGATACTTATTATTAAATTTGATAATGATTTCTTTATGGTCAATTTTTATACATGTTCCATGTGTGCTCAAGAATTCTGTATATAACCATTAAATCAAGCTTGATAATTGAGTGGTTCAAATTTTCTACAACTTTACTACTTCATCTGATTTATCTACCCATAAATAAGGAAAGGAAAGAATTTTGAAATCTCTCCTTCTGTGGGTTTAGAAGCTATATACTCTATATTTTTTAGTTGTTACTCTTAAAATTTTACCATACTTAATTTAAAAAAATCCAAATTTAATTTCCCAACCTCCTTCTTGAACAATACAATTCATTTTAACACTCTTAACAATGATTACCACAATTAGATTTCATTCTTTTCTGATCCAGTATTTCAGTTGTTTTCTCTTTTAACTCCATGATTAGACGTTATTTTTATTATAGTATACAACTGGTGTTTCTTTAGACTTACCTACGTATTTCCAAATTTCTTTGCTCGCCATTCCTCTTTGCATCTCAGATCTTTATTCTGAGGTCATTCTTTTCTTCCTAAAATACTTTTAGAAGTTGTCACGGTAAAGGTCGAAAGTAGTGAATACTCTCAAATTCTATTTATCTGAAAACGTCTTTATTTAATTCTTGAAAGATAATTTTGCTAGGCACACAATTCTAGATTTGCAGTTATTTTCTCTCAAAGTCTGAAGATATTATTTCACCATCTTCAACCTCCTGTTGTTGAGAAAACTGCTTAATCTTTTTGTAGGTGTTCTCCCATTTTTTCTGGCTGCTTTTTTGTCGTTGTTGTGAGGAAGACTGGCCCTTAGCTAACATCTGTTGCCATTCTTTCTCTTTTTGCTTGAGGAAGATTGTCACTGAGTTAACACCTGTGCCAATTCTCCTCTATTTTATGTGGGATGCTGCCACACAGTGGCTTGATGAACAGTGCTAGGTCCGTGCCCAGGATCTGAAGCTGTGAACCCTGGGCCACCAAAACGGAGTGTGAACTTAACCACTACACCACCGGGACATCCCCTTTCTGGCTGCTTTTAATCATCTCTTTACAGTCTGTGTTCTCAACATCACTACAATGTACTTAGGAGTGGCTTTCTTTGTATTTATCCAACTTGGTATTTACTGTGTTTCCTACACAGTGGATTTATATCATTCATCAATTCTCTGCCATCACGTCTTTAAACATTGCTTCTTCTCTATTCTGTCTATTCTTTCCTTCTGGGACTCTTTTTTTCATGTCTTTTACTTTCTTTGTATTTTCCATCTCCTTGTATCTCTGTGCTGTAGTCTTCATAATTTTTTCTGACCAATGTTCCAGTTCTCTAATTTTCTCTTCTTCCGTGTCTAATCTACTATTTAACCATCCACTCAACTTTTATTATCCATGGTAATATTTCTCATTTATAAGTTATTTTGGCTATTGTTCAAATCACTATTTGTTTTTATTCTATTTTTATTTTTTTAAACATATTGTGTATAATTATTTTTTATTTTGAATCTAGTAATTCTAATATCTAAAGTAGCTGGGAGCCCAAATCTTGTTTCTGCTGGCTCTTCTCATGGTGTTTGTTTCTTTGGGCATTTATGATCTCCTGTTTGATTGCTCTCAAATGGCAGAAATCCTGAGGGCCTAACCTGAGGATGCTTTCACCTGGAGAGGTTTTGTATTTGTTCTTCCAGGGAGAGAAGACGTCTCTGGCCTGGGACCCTCAGGAGTCCAGGCTGATGTTGGGGTGGGGGCTCTCAGATTCAGTCTCTGCCTTGTGGTAAGCCCAGAGATTAATCATGGGGCCCCTAAAAGTCTCCTTCCCATCACACATATACCACATTCTGTTGATTCCACCTTACAGTATCCTGTCTATGAATTCATTTCTCTGCTAAAGCCCTCACAGCCCCTTCCAGCCTTCCACCTAGATTATTTCAGTGGCCTGCTGACTGCCTCTCTGCCTCCCTTCCTTCCCCATCCAATCAATTCTGCAGCTGGCTCCCTGGTTAACCTTTCTAGAGCACAATTCTGATTTTTATAGTGTCAAACTCTGAGGTTTGTATAGGTTGTCACTTTTTGGAAAATACTGCCACTAGGTTACCCTGCTTTCACCTCACACAGTAACTCTGTGAAAGACAGTCAGTATGCTTTTTCTGCTCAGTGGCTTCCTCTTCCCTCCAGAGTAAACCCAAGCTCCCGAGTGCTGCCTGTAAGTCCTTCTAGTACTAGCTCTGTCGTACCTGTAAAACCGTATCACCTGCTAATCCTGCAGTCCAGCCAACCTGACCTTCTCAAAGCTCTCCTTTTCCTTCCTCACGTCAGTCCCTCAGGTGAGAATGTCCTGTCATCGCTGTTTCCACTGGAGTTATCTCTCCTTCCAAATCTGGCTCCACTGCTGACTCTTCCAAGACACCTTTCATTGGCCTCCTTAGCTGAACACGCTCTTTGTCTCCTGCGCATTAAGCAGTACTCACAGAGACACACAGACATACACATGTACACATACGTGGAGACAGAAACATACACAGACACACTAGACACAGATCCACAGAGACAGAGACACACACACACAGATACATGGAGACAGAAGCATACAGACACAGACACACAGACCCCCTCACACACAGATGCATGTGTATAGACACACATAGATAAACACAGAGATACTCATGCATAGATACACACACAGACACACAGACACACACACAGATACATGGAGACAGAAGCATACAGACACAGACACACAGACCCCCTCACACACAGATGCATGTGTATAGACACACATAGATAAACACAGAGATACTCATGCATAGATACACACACAGACACACAGACACACACACATGCACACAGACAGAGCCTTCCCTCAGGAATTAATCACTTCTTGCTTTGTCTCAGAGTCCCTTTCCCTCTCTTTTCTACCATTCTGAAGCTCCTTTTTATTTAAAAAATTTTTTTTTTGAGGAGGATTAACCCTGAGGTAACATCTGCCACCAATCCTCCTCTTTTTTTGCTGAGAATGATTGGCCCTGAGTTAACATCCATGCCCATCTTCCTCTACTTTATATGTGGGATGCCTGCCACAGCATGGCTTGACAAGCAGTGCATAGGCCCACACCCAGGATCGGAACTGGTAAACTCTGGGCCATTGAAGTGGAATGTGTGAACTTAACCGCTGTGCCACTGGGCCGGCCCCTGAAGTTGCCTTTTTAGGTCAGGTTCTGTTTCATCTTTGCAGCCAATCCCAAGTTTCATCCACTCCAACCCCATCTTTAATGATTTTTCAACATAAAGGTGAAAAGTCTCTGCAGGATCCTACGTATTTTAAAGGCAGCACAGCGGCAACATCCCTGAGAAGACTATGGTGGTCAGAACCCCACGATGACACCAGGGGCTCCCTGAAGGCTTTCTCGATGGAGGGTGGGCCTGGAAGAGGGAGGTAGTCAGTGGTCGATTTCAGGGGACTTAATTCTGAAGAGTTAAAAGGCTAAAAAGGCTTTCTACTGATTTGTATTTTATGTGGGGGGGGGGATCAGAGATATGATCTTGAATGAATGATTCAATCTTGAATGAATGAGTGGATCCTGGGGCTGGTAGCAGCATCCGAGCTCAGAGGGGCATACAGCAAAGGCAGGGGGTAGATGGTGAGGAGAGTGGGCCCACAGTTCATCTGACAGAGGACCGTGCCTGCCCTGGTGTGAGAGCCGTGGCAGGCTCTCTTCTTGGAGAACCTGTCACAGACACCTGATTTGGTGGCTCAGCAGTTTCAAGTTTTCCTTGTGATATTTGAAACTTTGCAACTTTTCTTTCTTGCCAACGGTTATACCAAGACATCTTGCTTTTAAAAATACACTCCAGTGACATTTTCACGTTAGGCTCTTCAACCTAAGCTAACAAGTGCTTACAGACAATATCCAGCTTGATTAATTAGCTTTGTTTAGCAGTTTGCTATTGCAATATGCAAAGTGACCACATTTTGATTGCTACGTTTGAATCTCTATTTCATATCAAGTTTATTAAACCATACAGGTCCATCACACAACTGGTGCTTTGCTGTTACCAAAATACTATTCTCCTGAAAGACCATTCTAGACACTACGTCTCACTCATATTGTGCCTCCGGTGTTTATTATAGTGTTTCACACATAGCAGATATTACAAATCACGTAATGCAGACCATAAGCATTAAAGGAATTTGTAGGGAAAAATTCCTTGAGGGTCTAGTCGGCAAAGGCTTCCAGGAGGAGGTGGCCAAATATTTGAATATGCACTGCAAAAAACATTTGTTGAAGTGAACTGATTAGGTAAAGGGAAAATGGGTGGGAGCCTTCCAAGTTAAGGGAGGTGTGTGAGAGAGTGCAGAGGACGGGTGGCCCAGTGAGGCAGTGAAGAGGGAAACCCTGCATCATTTCCATCCACAGGATGCTGTACAGGGGCCCCATTAAATGCAATGGAGCTGCAAATGGAATCCATCCTGGATGGGCTGCTGCATAGAATTTAGGAGCTGCAACATATGGCATACTATGAGCACACAAGAAGGATACTTGCCATAAAAGCAAACCAGAAGGTTGTAATCTAGTTAAAAAACATACTCAGGGACACAGGATAGTGGGACACAAAAGGCACCAGAGGCAATGGCATAAATAAGATGGGGAGGCAGTGTAGGGTAGGATGATGTCATGTTCTGTGACTCTAAAGAGCAGGCATGCTGGGGCAGCATGGCCTCAGCTGGAACAAAGGTGAGTGAGCTTAGAGTAAAGATTCAAGGATTGCCACCTCCTGGCACTTCCACCTTTGTGTAGTCCCCTCCCACGTTGAATCAAGGTTGGTCTGTGCCAACAGCAGAAGACAATGGAAGTGGCTGTGGATGACCTCTGAGGCTGATCATGAAGGGCATTGCTGCCTCTGCCTTGGGCTCCTGCATTGCTTGCTCAGGGATTGCCAACTGTTGTGCTCTGAGGACACTCAGCTCTGTGGGAGGTCCAGACAGAGAGGAACTGAGGCCCCCATCCAACAGCCAGCTCGAACTTTCCAGCCACATGAGCGAGTCCCCTTGAAAGTGGGTCCTCCAGCCCCAGCCAAACCTTCAGACAATGGCAACCCCAGCCAACCTTCTGACTGCAACTCATGAGAGACCTCCAATAGATCTGCCCAACCAAGATGCTTCCGAATTCTTGACCCGTAGAAAATGTGAAGGATAATCTATGAGAATTGCTTTAAGCCACTAATATTTGGAATAACTGGAACCCAATCCTCCTGAAAAAAAACAAAAAGCAAACCTGTCATATCCTTGGGTAATCGTTCAGTCATGGACTAGAAGAGAAGGAGATCATCTGGAAAGTGTCCCTCAGTCTGTGCCTTTCTAATATGACAGTGTTGGTCAAGGTGATCACTGATGTTATATGAGTCCGTGGACTCCTTCCTGGCAGCAGTGGTTAATATTACATTTACCAAACCAGTTGCATGATCTGATTAGAGAAATTACAGTGTCTGCAAATCCTAGCGCACTTAATACCTAGCTGTTGAATCAATGAAAGAAACAATACACAAGCTGAGCATCACCAATTAATGAAAAAATGCCGTTTCTTACAAAGTTACCAGAAAATCATTCCTTCCCCAACTTGGAAACAATAAATGAGAATCTTGCTGCAAATTACTAGACTCACAGCACGGGTGGTCCCGAATGGGAAATCTAGCATTTCTAAATTGTGTTTGCAGGAGTATCTCTTGGTCTGAGGACATCTGCCACCTGGTTCATTGACTCGCTGGTTATGCACGGAGGGTGTTCAACACAGCCAGGGTTTGGGTGGGAGTGGAGTGGCAGCAGGGAAGAACTCCAAGCTTACATGCCTTCTTGAAAAGGCCAATTCTACCAAGCTTGTCCTACTGCATACAGAATATCCTTCAGTCACTTGTGCATGCCTACATGCACTCAACAAACGTTTGCTGTGTGCCTGTATGGGTCAGGTCCTATGCCTGGTCTTGGGCTACAGGGCGAGGAAAAACAGACATGGTCTCTGTGTCTGGAGCTTACATCAAGCTGTGGTGATGCAGGATGAAGGAGCACACAGATGGGTGCAAAAACGCAGCCATGAGAAAGACGCAAAGGAAAGTCGTATGGTGCTCTGAGTGGGGATGGGGGGGAGGGTGGTTTACCAGTTCAGAGGTCAGGGGAGATTCTGATAGAAGCTGAGCTATGAAGGATAGGAAGGAAGGCAGAAAGAAACAGGGGAGGGGATCAGCTGGTGCAAAAGCCCCGTGGGAGGAGGTGGCATGGTGACTCGTACTGAAACAGGGCGAGGGTAGTGGAGCATGTGGTTAGCACATCCAGGAGTGTGGATGGTTTCCTACTGAGAGAAGAGAGGGAGACAAAAACGGGCTCCAGCTGCAAAGGAGATGGAGGAGGAATGGTGGGAGAAGCAGAAGAGGAGAGCGAAGGAAAGAGTGCTTCCAAAACACGGAAGAGGTTGTGGGGCTGAAGGCCGCAGAGCAGTCACAGAATTATGGCTGAAGCAGGAACAGAGAAGCAAGATGGCTCCCCAGAATGGAGGTAACCTCGAAAACAGCTCAAGTATACTTTTTCATTTCAAGAGCATCATACAAGTAATTACTGAGTAGAATTTATGAGTTCCGTTCGAGAAGCACATGGATTTGAATGGTGCACAGAATGTTTTTCCCTGGATGCCAGTTTTTGTGCTGATTCCAAAGGCTGCAAGGAAAATTGACTCGCTTTGCTTCTCAAGTGTGGTCTGAGAGAGTTGGCTAAAATGCTGATGCAGAAAATGGTGACTTTCTAAAGTCAGGAAAATCTAGCCATAAATAAAAGGAGCCCTAGTCCTAATATTTGCCAATATTTTCTTGCTGCTAATTCATTGAAGAATTATTCTTTCGACTGGCTTGTAATGCCAAGAGCACTGAGTTCACATACAGAGTATCAGCATTTGTCTCCGGGCTCTGATAGACGTGGGCTGGGCACATAACCTCAGTTGCTCCCTCTGTAAAATGGGCATAATAATGTGTCTCCTTCCTTCGTGCTTCCTTAAGATGAATGAGATCATGCTTTGTGAATGGAAGAGCCCCACTTACTTACACATAAGAGTACCTGAAGCCTCATCAATTGCTTACATCTCAGCCGGAAGGAGGTGATCGGGTCCCTCCTTGTAAGAAGCTTTGATGGATGGGGGAGGTAGGGTGCCACAGGGTATACACAGCACAGCTGGGCAAGTGGTACGAGAGGGGGATGCCACCAGCAGGCAATGGGCTGGAGGTCACCACTGACATATCGTCCTCTTCATCACCTTCTCTGGGGCTGGTCACGCTGGGCAGCACGTTGCTACCAGCCAGAGGTGGGTGTTCTTTAGGAGAGAAGGATTCTGCTGGGCACCAGGATTTTTCTGGGCCTTTTGGTGGCTTGCCTGGGGGTAGTCCACTGGGCTAGTAGTGGCAGAAGCCCCTGTCAGCTGTTAGCTGGTCCAGATGCCATTTCATAGATGACCACAGGTCTGTGCCCCTGAATATAGGCCAGGTACGAAGTAGGAGCTCATTAAAGGCTTGCTGAATAAATAATTAGTTTCCCCATTTTGAGAGTGAGTGTCTGTGCACCCGCATGGGGTCTGAGGTGTGTGTGGCTGGTGTGACACGCTCCGTGTACCACAGCTCTGTGCCTGGTGCCTCTGTGGTACCCGCTGACCTGTAGCCATGTTCTGCTCTCGACAGGAGATGGGGTCAGGCAAACGCAGGCTGGAAGCCTTCCAGACATGTGTTTTCCTAGCACGATGCCTGGGCCAAGTTCTAAAACTGCCAACTGCAACTTGAAGACTGCACAGTTTGCGCTCTTGTTCCACCGTGGTTTACCACCCCGCCTCCCCAAACTGGCCTCTTTTTAATCCCACAGGATTAGAGTGAATGCACCCCAATGTCTGCCCACAGAAAGTACACATGGGGTTAAAAGCCCCTTGGGGGAAAACAGAAAATAAGTGATGAGATAGGCAACATTTATAACAATTTCTGTAAGTTTCATGGCCTAAATATCACAACACTCTGGATTGTAAATTTTTTCTTTTTGGTTTGTTTCTCTCTTACTTTGATTATGAGCTCTTTGAAGCAGCGGCTGGCTGAGACTCAGTCACATTTGAATCTCCAGATCCTAACACATTACTTAACAGAAAAATAGGTGTTCAACAATGATCATATAAAGGAATAGATTAATGAATGATTTCTCTCGATATAACCCAAGCCCTATGTCCATTGACAAGTGGTAGATGCTAGAATTGGACCCTCCAGCTGCTTCCATTTGCAGCGTGACTGCCTTATGACATGGACCACTAGACAGAAACTGAGGACCAAGTTCTGAGTGCTTTTATGTAACGGCAATAGAAACATTCTCAATTACAATCCTTAACAATTCCTAGGCTAGGTTGGGTGTCTGCCATCTTTCTGTTTCCTAATTCCCAGGATATTTATACAAAAGAGAACTTGCCTTGGCACTGCCTTGCCATGGAAACAAGTTAGAATGTCTGGGCAGAGGAACATGTTTCAGGCAATGATGGATTTACGGCAGTTTTTTTAAGGAGTGCCATTTCTTTCCCGAACCTTCCACACCCTGAGAAGATGAACAATGCAGTAGTGAGGGCTTGCGGAACTGCTTGCTAAGAAAGCTCGTTCACCATTCGGATGATAAGGGGGAGCTTCTTAGAATTCTGTACTGGACATGGGGCATGTAAAACAAACTTTTATTCATACCTTCTGCCTGGATCCTGAAGCTTTTATTGAAAATCTGATAGGGGACGTTTGGGGATGGCATGGTGCTGTAGAAAAAGATGTTCACTTGGAGTCAAACGGCTTGGGTAGGACCCTCCCCCTCACTAGTCACTGGTGTGGGTTGGAGAAGCCACACAACCTCTCAAAGGCTTGGCTTTCTCTCTGTAAAATCAGTGCCTCTAAGGTTGTTGCGGGAATCAGAACCAAATGGATACTGCTCGAGAAAAGTTTGGTAAAACATTATTTTATACTATTGCTGGTTAAAAGGAATCTCTATCTTTTCCTCACGTCGAGATGAAGTCTACTTGCCTACCTCTATTTTTTTCCTTTTCCCTTTCCCCTCTCTTTAGGGAATCCTAGAGATCGTGTTTTCCTCCACATCTGTTGCGACTGAATTAAGGATCTCGTCAGTCACTCCAAGAACTGTGGGTCCTCTCTCTCGCTTCTATTCTCCTTCCATAAGTTCTTTAAAAAGTTGTGTGCACATCACCATTGTGTAATGGGTATTGTACAAGGTCCTGCTGCTGCCACGCTATAGAGATATATTCAACTGTGATGCCTAAGAAGGAGTTAAAGAGCCATGTGAGCCAAACCAAAGCCTGAACAAGATTTGATGTCAGATGATGGCATGAGATATGCGCCCTCAAAACTCTACTGGAGTTTGTCATGGATGGTCGTTTGAACTCGGTTTCCATTTACCCACATGAAACATGAGAATAGCACTCTAATCCACTCCACCACATAGGAATGCCATGACAATGTGTACGGCGCATACTAAACTCTTTGAATGTATGGTTATTTAAAAAATAACAAGAACCAGAGAGAGTGGATGTGAACACAGACTGATTCATAAAGCTAGAAATAAACCATAGAAATAAGTTGGAGGCAGGCTAGTAAGCGGTCACATTTAAATAGCTGATGGCCTGTCTAGCCCAAGAGTGACATCCATTTTGCTTTTTTTTTTTTTTTTTTTTGCTGAGGAAGATTCACCCTGAGCTAACATCTGTTGCCAATCTTCCTCTTTTTGCTTGAGGAAGATTCACTCCAAGCTAACATCTGTGCCAATCCTCCTATATTTTGTATGTGGGTTATCATTACAGCATGGCCACCAATGAGTGGTATAGGTCTGCACCTGGGAACCGAACCTGGGTCACCAAGGCAGAGTGTGCCAAATGTAACCACAAGGCCATGGGGCCAGTCACACTCTGTTTTGTTTTGATAAACAAAATAGAAGTAGCAACCAGGAACTTGAGAAATTTAAAATGTTAAAAAATAGTAAAGTCTATCAGGACAATAGTAACGATAGAAAGGACTAAAAATTGGCTAGAAGGAAGAAAACTTCCAAGTCGTGTATTTTTTGAGATGATCACACTCAGGACAGAGGACTAGGACTGGGTTTTTTTGAGGTCTTTTAAACCTAAAAGTTAGCGATGCCTTTGAAATTTCTTTTAGGACTTTTTAAATTAAACACACTCTCAAATTTGTAATCAAATCAGAATCCGGACTTGTAAATGTTAGTAATTTTATTTAATATCTAACAGCCCATGGCCAATCATCCTGATCTAGTCATCAAAACTCTAGACTTGGAGGTATTTTGCATTGTACTTCACTCTGAAAGGTCCACATAAGAAAGTTGCTCTAATAAGTAACACACAGGGGAGACAGGTGCCCGCATGTGCATTTCCTGAGGAAGGAAGGAAACCTCCCTCGGATGAGCTTTCTCCATGAGCTTCTACAGATTCTGTCATGGGATAAATTTACTAAAACTAAACTGAAGAGTGGAATCCTGAAATTACAAGTCCTGATGGAGAGTTCACCACCAGGGTAAGAACATTGTGACTTTGTATATTGCCAATTTTCTTTCTCTTTCCCCCCTGCATCCAATTAGTCAGAAAATCATTCTACCTCTGCCTTCTCGCTGTGCCCAGTCTCATCAGCTCTCATCCCCTCTATGGCTATACTTGTGGTCCATGTATCATCTTCTCTCACCTGGATCCAAAGAGCCTGCTACCTGGTATCTCTGCTTCCACGAGCGCGGCATGCAGGTCTTGTTGGCTCACTCACCTGAGCAGAATCCTCCAACGTGCCCCCACATCCTGCTCCGAATAAAAGGCTAAATCCTTCCTGTGGCCCGCCAAGTCCTTACCCTCGCTTTTCCTCATTTCTCTTAACTCATCTGCTGCTAAGTTTAATCACTGCTGCTTTTTGTCACTGACCCCCAGTGCCCAGAGCAGCGTCAAGCATGGAGTGGATGCACGATAAATATTTGTTGAATGAACAAGTGAATGGCAATTAACAGATCAGCATTTCCTGGAAGTTACCGTGTGCCTGGTACAGTCTTTTGGGTGGTAGATTGGAAATAAAGGTAACTCTTAATTCTCCTTCTCATAAGGACAGGGAAACACGCTGGTCAGGAGTCTGGTTACGTGGGCTAGAAATCCCACTCCAACTTAGCAAGAGGGAATTTCTTGTCTCCTGGAATCAATCTTCAGGCAGCACAGGGCTGGAGCTAGTGCCCAGGACATGCACACCTGCACGCCTCTCTCCTTGTTCCTTTGTTCTCCATGTGTTGGCTTCATTCTCTCCAGATGGTGTCTCTTGAGGCTGGAGCCAGAGAACACAGGCCCCTCTTGGCTACTATATCAGTTTCCTGTGGCTGCTGTAACAAATCACCATAAACTAGGGGCTTAAACCAACAGAAATTTGTTCCTTACAGTTCTGGAGGCCAAAAGCCTGAAATTGGTTCTACTGGATGGAAATCAAGGTGCTGGCAGGGTTATGCTTCCTGCAGACGCTCTAAGGGAGAATCTGTTCCTTCTTCTAGCTTCTCGTGGCTGCTGGCATGCCTTGGCTTGTGGCCACATCGTTCTCATCTCTGCCTCTGCGTGCACATTGTCTTCTGTGTGTGTCACATCTTTTCCTTCTTCTCAGGATGCACGTGATGGCATTTAGGGCCTCCCCAGATAATCCAGGATAAAGTCTCCATCTCAAGATGCTTAATTTAATTGCATCTGCAGAGACTTTTCTCCCCTTTCCCCAAAATGTAACATTCTGAGGTTCCAGGGATGAGGGCATGGGCATCTTTTGGGGGGCTGTATTTCAGCCTATCACAGCTCCTATCCTTCAACATCCACAAACCATCCGAGAAAGAAAAGACTTTTTCAGCAGCTCCATTTAGAAAAGTCCTGACTCTGACCCACCGGGCTTGGACCACTGGGGATCCTTGAACGGATGGGAGTAGGCAAGATGGTGGTTGGGAGGGGACAGGCCCCACTGGAGCCATTCGGTTGGAGTGAGGGAAGGGGCTACTATCCCTAAAGAGGGGCAAGGCAGAGAGGCTGCTGGACAGACGAAAGTCATAGCTCATTAAATGGCACGTGGGGAAACATTGTAACATTCGGAGTGATGCAGGAAAGTCTGTACTTAAATCTGACAGTACTTGCAAACTACAAGAGCTCTGGGAGCTCAGAGAGCTTCAGGGTGAATGAAGGACCGACCCTCATTGGGAACCAGGAGGAAGTTTTCCCGAAAGGAAGGCTGGAGGGTTACGCCACTCGCGGATGCTCATTGAGCAAGAGGCGTCAGCCAGGGCTTACGGCGGCGTGGAGGTGGTGCTGTCGTTTTATTTCAGCAAAGAGATACTGTATTTCTCTTTTTCATCAGTCTACAATTTATTTAATAATCTTTTCCTCGCTGCAGAATGACACAAATCTGGTCAAGTTTTGGGTTGTCACGACGGAAGCTCACACTAGCTTGTGAACCTCAGCCAGAGCAGGTACTCGAGGAAACTGCATCGCCGACAGCAGCGCGCGGACCTGGAACGCGGGCCTGGCGGCGCAGGCGTCCTTGTCGCCTCCAGGGGCGCCCCCAGCCGGCCCGGAGGGGCGGCGAGGCGGTCACGGTGGGAATCGGGAATAGCGAGACCCTAGGCCGTATTAACATCACAGAAATTGGAGGAAGCAAGGCCGATCCAGTCGTCGGTCTGGCCTCTCCGCGTCCTTCAAGACGGCTTCCTTTGAATCTAGTCCCTGCGCTCCACAGAAATGCCAGCCAGGAGCAGCAGTGCCCAAGGACATTAAAGCTCCTCTCCAGGGCGCGCGGGGCGTGGGAAAGGCCGGGGTGAGCCGCAGGAACAAGTGCAGACAGAAGTGAAGGGGCCTGGCTGCTGTCCCCGACGTTGCAACCAAAGGGATTTATCTAAGGGGACATAGGGCATTCCTGGACTTGGCAACGATTGGACGCGATGGGCCATTTCTGCAGCCAGAAAATGAGAGACGTTAGACGCGAGGAGAAACATCCCAGGCCGCTTCGCCCCGCACGGGATACCGAATTTTCAGAACCGCCAAGCGGGGTTCCAGGGCGCTGCGGCACCCCGAGCCCGGGCCCCGCCTAGGCCCCTGGCGCCCCCGTCGCCCCCGCCGCCCCCGCCATCCCGGCGCCGGCAGGGGGCGCCCGCGCGCGGCTAAAAGGCGCGGCCGGGGGCCGGCGGCCTCAGTGCGGAGCGCGGCGGCGGGTGCGCGGGCCGGGAGCGATCGGCGTGGGGCCGGGGCGCGGCGGGCACGGCGCAGAGCGCGCAAACCCACACGGACGGCGGGCACCCGACGGCTGCGCCTCCGCGCCCCCCGACTCCGGCCCAGCGCCCACTGGCCAGCCGC
Source organism: Equus quagga (assembly GCF_021613505.1). Classification (NCBI taxonomy): domain Eukaryota; kingdom Metazoa; phylum Chordata; class Mammalia; order Perissodactyla; family Equidae; genus Equus; species Equus quagga. The sequence goes on along the minus strand of NC_060274.1, from coordinate 8,892,075 downwards.
CGCGCCCAGCCCGCCGCGCACCGCGGGCTCCCGATGGCGCCCGAGGCCGGGACTCCCCCGCGCGCGCGGCGCCCGCTGCCCTGGGCGGCGCTGCTGCTCCTGGCCGCGCTGCTGCCCGTCGTCTCCTCGGCGGGGGCTCCAGGTACGCGCAGCGCGGGGCTTGGCCGCCCGGCTCTCCGCGCCTCCTCGCCGCTTCTCTGTCCACCCTCCGTGCACCACCCACCCCGCCTGTCGCCCCGGGGACCGTCGCCCCGCTCTGTGTTGGCTGCGTGTCGTGTCACTAACCTGTGCGTCCTCATCGCTCGCAGGTCGGGGCGCGGAGGGGCGGCTGGGGACGCGGAGGGGCGGCTGGGGACGCGGGGTCTGGGCGCTTGGCTCCCGCGAGCGCGAGCGAGGCAGGCGAGGGGACACCGTCGGCGCCAGGGGACCTCAGCGCCCTCGGTTTCAACTTTGCCGTCGGACACCCCGGAGTCGGGAGATTCGAGCAGTCTAACTTCCCGGGGAGATTCAGGCAAAGAAGAAAAAAAAAAAAAAAAGAAAGCCAAAGAAAAGCGAGCTCTAGGTGTTGCGGCGGGGGTGGGGTGATGCTTTTTTATGCCCAGAATTTCCCCGTGGGCATCCTTCTTTCCTCCAGTTCACCTGCCCCGAGGCATAGATGCCTGTTAGAGAGCAGCCCTCCGGAGACCAGGAGGGGCGCAGAGAGGCAAGACTGTTCTAGAAGCGCACAGGGAAAAGCTGCGAGCTGCCCCGGGGCGCTCGGGTACCTGGGCGCCCAAGGAGAAGCCGCGCTCTCTCGGGGGCCGGTGCATCCGGCGGGAACTTTGGCGCTGGGGCAGGACATTTGTCTTGAGAGGAGGGAGAGGAAAGTGAGTGGGACAGTCGGTTCGAGAGCGAAGCTCACCCATCCCCCAAGGCTGTGGCTGGAGGATCCTTTCTTTGGGGGTTGAAATGTGAGCAACACTTTTCAGAAAATGCCAGCGTGCTGTTGTCAGATTTCTTGTATGTTTCCCGCAGAGAGAGACGAGTTTGCGGTGGGTTTCTTCCTCCCTAAGCCTTTGGTGGCCCTTGTTCCCACCTCCCGTGCAGGCATTTTCACACTTGAAACTGAAGCTTTTGTTTGTCGTCGATTTGTAGGAGTCCAAGAAGTCCACATTTTTCTTGATACTGTTCACTCCCAGCTGGGTTATAAAAATTCAGATGGGATTCCAATGAGGGCTACTTGCTTTATTATGCTGTTTAGTGTCTCTACTGCCTGCTTACTACAGGGAAGGGGTGGGGAGTTGGGTGTCACATTGCCATGTGGCCCTTTTTTTGTGGGTACATCATACATAACGCTTCCTTCAGGTTTACGCCAAACGGTGGGATGCCAAATGCCACTTTTTCCTAAGAGGCAGTGCCAGTTGTGGGTTTTGTTTTCCTCTCTGTTAGCAATCTCTAGGAAAGCATTCATGGAATATTTTTACAGTACTTAACAAGAATAAAACTATTTTCAAGGCTTTCAACTCCCCCACCTACAACTCATGGCTTTTTTTTTTCTTCTAAATTAAAATTTTCTGAATGTTGAAAGAGGTTTTGTTCCAAAGATGGACTGAAACTGGAAGCAATGCTAAGCTGGCTTTGTGGTGATTACAGCCTTATTCCTGTTAGATCCCACCGCCACCTGCCCGATGGGTTAATTCGAGCCCATCTGGAGTTAGGGATGTTTGTGATAGCTCCCGGAATCCTGCCGGGTTCCGCACTCTTCCTTCTCTTGCCTTCTGCTCTGTAAATCACTCAGCTGTGGAATGTTGGAGCTGGAACGCTTGCTGGCAATTCCCTCTACAGTGGTGACGTGGGATTTGCAGTAAAATGATGACCAGACTGGAAATGGACAAAGGAGGTCAAGCATATTTTGAAATGAATATCTACTGCATTTAAATGAAATAATAGAAGGAAAGAGACAGACATAACCTGCAGATAGCTCCCCATGCTGTGAAAGAAATGGTGGGGCATGCGATTTGTTTCATCTGCTCCTCCAGAGGCTTCCTGTCTGTCTTGCTGTACATAGCTACAGTCGCTGCTCCAGACTTGCATTCTGGGTCTAATGGCAAGGCCATGGGCACACTGCTCCCTCTCTGGCTGAATTAATGCATGCGCCCAGCAAGCTGCTTGAGTCAGGTCCTCCCCTCCACTCTAAACCTTTGGAGCCAGGATCCGTGTATTGGAATCACCCAGAGCCACAGTCATAATGGCAAACCACCACAGCTCAGAGGGACTTTCCTTAACACAGAGGTACTTGGCAGGGCGGGCTGAAGCTCTAAATAAACCCTCCAACTTGGTGGTCAATTAAAACATGAAACAAAATAAGCAAGTGGTGCTCCTCCGCCATCCATTCCTGCAATGAACTACTATGCAATTAAAATTAAGACGGCACTTGCCAGTCTGATAGGATACATTTTTCTAAAAATGTATGGGGACACGCACTCTTGCATACATTTATAGCAATTATCTTAGGGTGGTTATACGTGATTTTGGTTTCTTTCTTTAAAGCTTAAAGAGCCTTTCAGGGAATCCACAAGGTCAAAACTATTTTCAGTGTAATACTAAGATATTATTTGCCTTTGTCACTGTGTTGACATTTTTGCAGGAAGGGTGCGAAAGCTCGGTGGGTAAAATTGTTGGTACTGTGGTGTGAATCCGGGCGCTGGCACCATAATGGACTAGCGGTCATTGAGTTTTTCAGACTTTTGAAGTTAAGAAAAGATATGCCGTTTTCAATTAAGAATGCCCTTGGGGCAACAGGAGGAATTGTTAATTTTACGAAATCTGTGTTCTCGAATGCATATCTTTTTAATATTCTGTGGGAAGACAAGGGAGAGGTACATAAAGCCTACCCAAGTTCAAGGCAATCCTGGGAAAAGCACTTGTGTGATAGTTTGAGTTGTGACCTGAACTGGCTGCTTTTTTCTTGGAACACCATCTTCACCAGAAAGAATGACTGCATAGACAAACTAGTTATTCTGACGTGAGTATTTGGCAGACATCGTCTCAAAAATGAACAAATAGGGCCCACCCTTTGTAAAATAGCTGCTAGGATGTCTTGCTGGTGACAAAATTTGAGCTTTCAAGGGAAAATGAGAATTGTGCCAAGTCATCTCCAACAGCATAAGCTTGGAAGGGTCCAATACTTAAACATTTTTCTCACAAGATTGGTGGTGATACAAATGAATGTGATTTTGAAATATTGTGTATAAAACATGTCAACATATAGATAATCTGCATAACCTGGCGAACCACGAAATTCAAGCAATCAATGGAGAGTGTTACAAAATCTTGCCTGGCTAAATGATCCATCCAAAGTGTAGGATAGCCCAATGGATTTTTAACGTAACAAAATGTGACAAATTCTTTATGTGGTTTCAGATTCTACATTGTAACCAACCTTCAAGAAACTCCTACTTGATGAGTTTTGGTGTAGTATCAAAGATTTTCCAAAACTTTCCATAAGGCTATTAAAATACTTTTTCAACTACATGCCCATATGAGGCTGGATTTTTTTCAGCTACTTCAACCAAAACAACACACTGCAGTAGATTGAAGGCACAGTGGGTGGGAGATCCCGCTGTCTTCTATCAAAGAGATTTGCTGAAATGCAAAACGATGCAATTCTTCTTGCTATTGTTTGGGAAAAATTATTTTTCATAAAATCCAGTTTTTTATGTCCATGTGTCATAGTTTACTATTGCTATTTTAAAATGAATTAATAAATACATAGTTTAACCTCTTCCTAGTTTTAATTTCTGGTCAGGAGATATGGATAAATAAACCCCACACAAACATAACCTCTGTGAGATCCTCATTAACTTAAGAGTAGAAAGGACTCAGAGAACAGAAAGTGTGATGACCACCTGTATGTAGAAGGGTTCAACATCAGGATGCCTGGGTTTGAGTCTCAGCACTGTCATTCACCCACTGTGTGGCCTTGTGCCAGTTAGTCAGTCTCCACTAGACCGAGCGAAGATTCCTTCCATCCCACAGGCTTTCCTGTGGCCCAGTCTACCTCCAGCTTTGTGGGGTTTCCCTCCTACTTAAGTCCTCTTTGAGAGGATGAGGTGAATATACCCTTCTCTTTTATCTTGTGCGTTGGGGTGCACCCAGATGAAAACCCTGTTTTATTCATCAGTTGAGCATGCAGTTCATAACCATGGAATCCAAAGTTGTAACATAATGGCAGTGTGACAATTCCTGTCTCTGGAAGGTTGTCACCAGACAGGTCCAGAGCATTATCAGTGTGTCTCACAAAGACCATTCCTATCTCTGTTTTAGTCATAAAGGCCCATTCCCTGAAGACAGGCAGAGGAGGGGTGAGGCGTGAAGGGGTGTATTGGTTTCCTGTTGCTGGTGTAACACATTTAGTGGCTTAAAACAACACCAATTTATTATCTTATAGTTGTGGAGGTCAGAAGTCCACAATGGGTCTCGCTGGGCTAAAATCAAGGGCTGTGCTCCTTCTGCAGGCTCTCGGGGGGAAGCCAGTCCTTGTCCTTTTCAGCTTCCAGGGGTGCCTGTGTTCCTTGGCTCATGGCCCCTCCCAGCCATTGCATCACACTGCTTCCATCCGCACATCACCTGCCCTGCTTCTGACCTTCCTGTCTCCCTCTTTCACTTGTAAGGACCCCCGGAATAATCCAGGATAATGTCCCCAACCCTAGATCCTTAATCACGTCTGCAAAGTCCCTTTTCCCGTGTGAGGTCACATATTCACAGGTTCTGGGATTAGGATGTGCACATCTTTGGGGATCGCTATGCTGCTCCTGCAAGGGGTCACGGTCGGGGTAGGGGGAGCCTAGATGCAGGCATTTCAGGAAGGGCCCCATCACCCTTCACCCATTAAGGAGAACTCTTCATCATTCTCTGTGGAACTTAGGGATTACTTGGGTTATAATTAAACCTCTTCTCAGGAGCGTTTAGTTCAGTCATGAAATATAGAGATGAGTACTTAAAGGTATAAAAATAAAGGAGAGAGAATACATATGTATATGTATTTACTTGTTGATCCGTAGAATATTTATGTTGGGATACATCCGAAACGGAAACCTTGGGTGCCTTTGGGGACAACTGGGTCCCTGGGGTCCGGGATGGATATTGTTTCATTAGTTCTTTTACAAACTTTAGTAGACATAAATTAGAGCACTTGGAACGAGGGAGGTATACGTTACATACACGAGCGAACATCGTCTTTTCCTTGCTTCTAGAAGTTATCCTTGTCTTCATGACAAAGAATATGAATTTAATCCAACTTGGGGGAATCGTGTTATTCTTTTATAAGGAATACTCCCCAGTATGGAGCACATGGTTAAAATTTAGAAGTTTTCAGTAAGGAATGTTTGTGCCTCTGAGCGTTTGTGACGTCCCGTGGAAGACACGCTTTTCGCCCAGTTCCTTTTCCGCGCCGCGGCCGGTAGAGGGCGCTCCCGGCCTTCCCGCGGCGCCTCGCCTCCCCGCCCCAGGAGCTGCGGCTTCCCGGAGACCAGAAAACTAGGACAAATGTTCCCTTAGCTACTTTGGTTTTTCCTTGGTGTTTGCCTTTTTGCAATTTTGCTGCTCTTTGGAGCTTCCTTCAGATGTGAAGTCAGGAGGGACAAATCACTCATTAAGAGTGGAAGTGACTCCGTGTTAGTAATTTTCAGCTGATCATTGGGTAAAAAAGGAAGCTGCAGCCTAAGGCGGGGTCGGCAGCCCTATAGCTGCGGGGCTTCTCCGGTGTCTCTGCAGGCCGCCGCCAAAGCAGGAAGGCGGGCAGGGACAGGGGACGCCGCAGGGTGGTACTTGTGTCTCCCAGCATCTCCCCTCCACCGTCAGTGGATTCTTTCTGTATCCAGGCAGAGTAAGGCTGCTTCTAAGGCGCTTTGCAGGTGCAACAAAATAACTGGGAGCTGTTAATAGTGATGGCTCACATTGTCTACTGTGGTCCCTATGTGGGGAGGAAGTGATTAGATGACAATACCGTCATAATCTATAAAGTGCAACCTACATCCTCCTATTTTCATCTTTGTGAGTTCTTAGGTGTGCATTTTCCTTTCCTTTTAATGATGACTGGCAGTTACGAGTGCCACAGAGCTAACCGTTTCCCCGTGTGTCATTTCACTTATTTTCACAGCACCTTGTGAAATTGGTGATACCCCCATCTTACTATGAGGGACCTGGATTTAGAGGGGTTCCCTGGTAAGCTAGTACGTGGTAATCCCAGGATTTGGACCCCAATCTTCTGGATCCAAACCCCACGCTCTTCCTACAGCCTGTCCTCGCTCCCGTTGGTTTGGGGCTTTTCTGTATTTCTTTAGTTTTGTTCTTTAGGCCAGGGTGGGAGCCAGCACTGCCATTTCTGGTTGGCCCAGGGCGCCTTTCTCTGTCTACACTCCAGGAACATCGCCATGGCTGTTGAGAAATGATTCTGTCACACAGGGAACCGTGTTCAACTCCAGTAGGGCTTCACTTAAGATGAAGTTGCAGCGAATCTTACTCCGTGTTGCGAAATATACTTGGCATTGGGTATAAGCAAGATCCCCATTGTGGGAAGTGGCCTTTATCAGTGGGTCCTGTTAAGACTTGCCGTTGAGGCTGGTGCTCTGCGTCTGGTTCGTTCCATAAACCGTTCGGTGTTTAATACAGTGGTTCTTGGTGAATGTTCCATCCTTTTTTTTTGTTTTTTTTTTTGGTTTTTTTTGTTTTTTTGGAGGAAGATTAGCCCTCAGCTAACTACTGCCAGTCCTCCTCTTTTTGCTGAGGAAGCCTGGCTCTGAGCTAACATCCGTGCCCATCTTCCTCCAGTTTATACGTGGGACACCTACCACAGCATGGCTGCCAAGCAGTGCCATGTCCGCACCCGGGATCCGAACCAGCGAACCCCGGGCCGCTGAGAAGCGGAACGTGCGAACTTAACCGCTGCGCCACCGGGCCGGCCCCTGAATGTTCCATCCTTACTGTGGAATTCACAACCTCGAACCTGTCAGCCTTGTCCTTTAAGCAGAAGGCCCCCAGAATTCCAGTTTGTTCACAGCAGACCATTTAAGTCAAGGGTCAATGCTGAGAAATGTTAGTCGCTCACCTACGGGGTTGACAGGTCCCTCCCTCGCATCGAGGTGCTGAGACTGTAACACGAACAGAGTTACAGTGGTTTGAACTTCTCAGAAGGGACTTGTCATGGAAACGCCAGGATTTGGTGTTTAGGGCTACTTTGTAGTGTCACATCTCTTTCCCCACTTCACTCATCCTGACCCAGTGGCTAATTTGCGCTGCGTGACCTTGGTTGGGCAGGTCACAACTCTGAGGCCTCAATTTCCTCTTCTGAAAAATGAGGGGCCTGGACTGCAGACATGGCCAAGGGCCCCTTCCAGCTCAAACTTTGTGCGAGTCTCTGTTTGAAGGCTGTCCACTCATTCATTCATTCAGTTAGTCAGTCACTCATCCAGCGTTAATACATGTCAGATGCAGAGACGCAGAGGCTCATAAACACAGTCCCTCTGAGAGAAGATGCACAGGCAGGGGTGGGGGGTATGGACAGTGTGGCCCTGGGGGCACCAGCCTGGAAGGGCCAGGACAACCATATCTGAGCTGGGTTCTGAAGAGGGGATGAGTGTATGTTAGAGAAGGAAGGCGAGGAAGGACAATTCAGGTGGAGGAACAGACGTGTGAAGGCACAGAGGCAAGAAGCACTGTGGCACATTTGAGGAAACGTGAGTGTTCTGGGTGGTTCTTGCAAAGTGGTCCCCTGGGGGAATGGTGGCATTCAGGGTTGGGGGGTCAGCAGCAGCCGGCTCAGGAAGATCCTGGAGGTTGACCATAACCCAGAGCGACTATGGCCATTGAAGGAGCCTCCGCAGTGTGGCACGTCACTGGATCGGTGGGAGGTTGCACGGGCAGCCGAGTGGAGGACGGCACTGCAGTCAGGCCCCAGGGGCGGTAGATGCTTCTGTTCATCGTGTCGGGGGTTCTGATACATCTGCTCGTTTATCTGGGGCTTTGGGGTTTCTTCATTATAATGCAGAGCAAGCCGACAGCTCCTAACTACTGTCTTTACCTTCAGTCCTATCTGACATGGCTCATGTGTTCTAGAACAATCCCATTTTGGAATGGGTTCCAGGGCACCGCGAGTCTCATGCATTCACATGCAGGGAGGTTGGTGTAGACTTCAGTTAAGGCCGCGGGTCCTCTGGGGCTACACTCTATTCTCAAAACAGCAGCCACAATGATTCTCATGATGCATGAAGTCACAGAACCTTCAGCAGCTCCCTATCTCTCTCAAATAAAAACCAAAGTCCTAACAATTTTTCGAGGCTGCACATGGTCATCTTCTACACCACATCCTCTGAAGTATCAGCCCCAGCCGCCTGGCCTCCTTGCCGGTTCTCTAATGTGTTGACACCATCCACCTCAGTGCCTTTGCACTTACTGTTCCCTTTGCCTGAACAACTTTCCATAAACATCTGTGTGTTTATCCCTCACCATCTTTAGGTTCTTTATGGAGCGTCATCTTCACATGAGGCCTTAGCGGACCACTCCCCCCCACTTAACAGCGTAATCCTGTCCCCCCCCCAGTACATCTTATCCCGGCTTTATTTTTCCCCACAACCTTTATCACCACCTGATAGTTTGTGTATTTCACTTTTGTGTTTGATAATTGTTCGTCTTCCTCCTCTAGAATGTAAGCCCCATGAGGACGGGGCATTTTGTGGGTTTTCTTCGCTGAAGTCTCCCCATTGCCTAGAATGCTGCCTGCAGATAGTAGATGCTCACTAAATATTTGCTGAATGATTGGCTGTGCTTTCTTTGGCATTCGTTATATATGATATACATTAAATATATTTATGTGTGTTGACCAGCAGGATACGTAGGGGTCGAGGTGGGGGACAGTCACCTGCATCCCTCTCCCCCTGGCCCTGTGGGGTCAGCACACGAGTTTTGAAGAGTGTTGGCCCTTGTCGGAAGTTCAGTCTGCAGCTGGAGTGAACGAGGTGTACGTGGTCCCCAGGGCTGCTGTAACAAAGGACCACAAACTTGGTGGTTTTAAACAACAGAAATTTATACTCTCATAGTTCTGGAGGCTAGAAGTTTGGAATGTGTCCAGCAGGGTCATCCTCTCTGTAAAGGCTCTAGAGAAGACTCCTTCCTTGTTTCTTCTTGGTTTCTGGTGGTTTCCGGCAATCCTTGGTGTTCCTTGGCTTATAGACACGTCACTCCAGTCTCTGTCTCTGTTGTCATGTGATATTCTCCCTGTGTGTCTTCTTATAAGGATACTGGTCATATTGGGTTAAGGCTGACCCTAATCAAGCATGACCTCATCTGAGCTTGATACATCTGCAAAGACCCTATTTCCACATCACGTTCACAGGTCCTGGGACTTAGGACTCAACACATCTTTTTAGGGGACACAATTCAACCCACAATATATGGTATGCCTACCAACACGATTCCTTTTCAGTAGGTGAAGGAATTCGTGCAGCTTCCAACACTGGGCCGTAGTTGAGGCGTGGGAAGATGTGAGTCACCGCGTTGCATTGTCTGTGCTGAACTGTCAGCCCAAAGACCTAGGCATTTTCAGCGGGCCTAATTCATAGCTCAAGCCCAGCTAGGTCCTTCATTCATAAAGTAAGTAGTTAACTCAGATCTTTGGGATCTAAGGCACAGGCTACAAAGACTTAACAATAAGGAATTTGGGATTGATATTGCAATAAATAATGGCATCGAATGTGAAAAGTGTAGCCATACAGGATCATCTAGTACTTTCTAATCAACTTCTACGTGCCAGAGATGGTGTTAAGTTCTGAATGTTTTTACTCTGATGCGCATAGAACTGTGAGATCAGTGAGAGAAATCACCACATTTGTTTGAGGACTTTGCCTGGCGAGTGACTTTGATGTTGACCCAACCTATGTTTTTTCCCTAGTCAGTGAAAGCTGGGATGCACCCCCTTCCTTCTTTTATCTAGATTGTATTGTCTAGTCTGGACTTCCAGTGATGGGATAAAGCAGGCTTGCTCTTCCACAGAGTGTCAGACTCTCTTTGACATCCTTTGGGTTATGGAAAGCCGCCATGTTCTCTGTCTGCTGTAGCGCATGGCCTGGCCCTGCTCTGTTTCTAATACCATTTTCTACCCCACTCAGCAATGTCCCTTTATTACTTCCTGATAGACTGGGAGAATTGAAGCATCTCCTTGTGGTTAATGACTCTCAGAATCCACATATGTATCTACAGATGTCCAAGCAAACCGCAGCCAAAGGGAAGAGAAAAGAGGGGCAGGGAATTCTAAGCTGCTTGACCTCCTGTGACCTGGGCTGGTCCTATTTTACAGGCTGATCTGATTTCAGTGTAAATGACGACATTTTGATACTTCTAACACCTAGGGAGAAAGAGGTCTGGGAGAGAAGACACTGGCTATGGTCTGACCAGATTGCATGTCTCTCTTATAGAACCTAAACGTTTTGACTTGGGGTCTCTGGGATGAGTTCCATAGGGTCCACTGATGCTCTGAAATTGTAATGAGCTTTCATTACAGGAAGCTGTTCAGAGCATTCTGAGGGGTGAACGGTAGGCTGGGGTAGAGTCGCAGAGAGGGCTTGATCAAATGGCCTTTTAGAATTCAAGCCGTGGAAAGCCGTGGCCAATGCTTCCACACATGGCAGAAATCTCTAGCAAAGGCCCTCCATGAATCCCACCGTGCCATTCTTTGTGCTCTGATCATCCTAGCCAGAGGAGGACTTCCTTTCCTCACCCTTCTGAGCCCTGGCGATGTTTATTATTGGTAGGACTCAGTTGATGTGAAATGTGCAGTACCCTTACTCTTCTTTCCATGTGTCAACATAGTGCTTCCCTCAGGGGACTGAAGACCATTGCCTTTCTTAGGTATCTGTGAATTAATTCACTTGTATTCCCAGGGCAGCACCTGGCTTGGTAACTCCACCATCACCCGGTTGCATGACACATTTATAGAAGTTTACCTCTGGAGGTGGGGAAACGTGTTGGTTTCTGGTAGAACTACTTAGTCATGGAAAGTCCTGAAGACCATTTTAGACACACAGGTGATAGGCAGATTGAAGAGGGGAAGTTGGGCCTGATTACCTAGGCTTCTTTTCAACTCTCAAGATTTAAAAATTCTCATTTACAGTATATTTCCCAAGACTGAGGAAAATGAGGACAGAAAGCCCCCTCCTGCTGTGTCAGGAGGGAGAACTGGATGAGAGCCCAGGTTTGGGCATCCTGCCGGGTCATTTCTGTTGGGTGTTAGGGTGTTAGCCACACCCCTTCTGTGGCTCCTCCTCCTCCTCCTGTATCTCACATTCGTTGAGTGCTTTGCGATTTCCTTTCGTATTTTATCCTTATGTCAATCCTGTAAGAGTAGCTGTAGAAAAGGAACTGATTAAGTTTGATAATTGCAGAGAGAAACTTTGCTGACCTGTTTGCTTTGTTTGGGGGCCTTGAATGGGAGTGGACGTCTCCTAATTACAAGCAAATAAAAATGGGCTTTTCTCAACTTTGGCTTGACTTGACCCCCATGGACATTGCCTTCTTCCTGAAAATCTCTCTACTCGTGTGTTCCCTGATGCTGCTTGTTTCCTGGCTCTCCTCTTTATCACTAATATTTTATATTTAAAATGTCTTCTCTCCAGTCATCCTTCAGACACCTGTGTTCTTTGGGTCCCACTGGAGATGTCGTGGAGACAGTGGGACCCGCTGGAGCTCAGAGGAAAGGCCAGGGCTGGAGTTATGAATTGGGGAGCCAGCAGCATATGGTGATATCTGCAATCCTAGGACTAGATGTGGTAACTGAGGGAAAGAAGACAGAGGGAGTGCACGCAGGGAAGAGAGAGGGCTGGAGGCTGGGCTCTGAAACACAATAACCTTTGGAGTTCTGGCAAACGGGGAGGAGCTGGCAAAGGAGACCAATGATATGGAAGACAAACCAGGGAGTATGGTGTTCTGGAAGGAGGAGACTGGGGGGTCAAGGAAGACAGAAGAAGAGGTGCTTCCAGGAGGAGAAGCACTCAGCTGATGTGGAAATAAAGAAAGTCGAGGACCAAGAGATGAGGATGTGGCAACATGGAGTCTTCTTGACATTGACAAGAACTCATTCAGTGCAATGAGCTCATGCATCCTTGTGGATTCAGCTTCCACTGATGACTTTCAGTTTTCTACCTTTGGTTCTGATACCTCTCCAGGCCCACATCTATCCCCTTCAGTTATGATTACAGCAGAGAGGGAACAAAGTTTAGTAGAAAGAGCATGGTCTATGGTTTAGGAAGGTCTGAGTTGGACCAATGTCACTTACTAGCTGTGAGCCCTTGGCGAGTCACTTAATTCTCTAAGACTCACTTTCCTCATTTATAAAAGTGGGGATACCAAAGCACAGTTCTCAGGGTTGTTAGGGAGATTCGAGGGCTAGTAGTTATGATGATGTAGAACTCTTTTTAATCACCTCTAGATCCCCAATGCCTAGCTCGGAATCTGATGCATAGTAGGTACTCAATGAATATCTGTTGCAGAAGTAAATGATGGCTGACACTTAGTAGGTATACAAGAAATCTTTGTTCCTTTCTTCTTCTTTATGTCTCTCTATATTTTCTTTATCACAAATGGCCCCATGGCAAAACTTAAATTCTTTGCTTATTAGGTGTGTTGTGCATTTTTTTCTCTTCGTTGAAAGGTTATTTGCCAATGCCCATTTATACCCATTAAGTGATTATCTGAAATATTAAATATTAAAAAATGTTTTAAAAAGTGGTTATCATTAGCAGTCTGGCTTGTTGGTGGGTCCATGTAGTGGCTGGCTTCTGGTTGTGTCTGTCTCATTTACTCTGTTTGATACCTACCTCTCCACAACATTTCCTTGGCCTGGCTTCTAAGGGTATTTTTCTGGGAGCTTTCTGAGTAAGATGAATGGTGATTTCAGCGACAGTAATGCCCAAGTATTTAACATAGCTAGACAATGACTTTCACATTTTGGGAAAAAGAATGAATTTTCAGGGAGTTTTTTTGGCTGGCATGTCAAGCAGTTTATAGTAGGCTGAGTTTAAGCTGGGCCAGCAAACAATGGTAATTCTTTAAGAAACTATTTCTCAGTTGCGAATTGAATTTGAAGAATGTGCAAGAGATCCCACAAAAACCTGGAAAGTACTGGTTTTTCGTAGGGTCTCTGATGCTGGTCAACAGCAGCCATAAATCCTGTATTCCCTTCCCGTCCTTAAGCATTTTCGCTGTAGGGTTCCTTGTTTTCTTATTGTTGTTATAAATAAATATATCTATGGAATCCTTCCAATTCCATTTCCCTAAACCATTCTGGAAAGTGGTTTAGATGGGGAAAAATTCTTGTTTTTTCTCTGGAACAGTAAATAGTAGCTTTTGCTTACATAGGTTCCCGAATAAAATGGCCAAGAGCTTTAAAACCTCAAGTTCTAATGATCAAATTCTGCCAGCTCTGCTGGTTAAGTTCACTGTAATTTCTGGCTGCATCATTTTCTAGACAGATGTACTTACTCAAGTCTATGGCATTCTGACAAATAAAGCATTGACATTGTCAAAATTAAATTCCCAGAGCGGATCCCGTAAGAACAACAAACGGAAAGAAATTCAAGTTAAAACAAAGCAACTCTCATTTAGAAATCAAGAGAAAAAGTGACTTGATTTTATGGATCCAGAAGTGATGATATCAGGTAACAAGGGATGGGGCTGCTAATAACACAGTGTCTGATGAACGATGGCTGAACAGGTAAGGGAATTGTTCATCTCACTTACCCATGAACTTGGCCAAGAGCAGATTGCCTATCAGGGACCCATGATCTTTTTATTTTTCCCCTCTGCCATCCCTGGCCAGGTCATCATTCTCAGCCTTGTTGCTTCATGTTCCAAGATGGCTGCCGTATCTCTAGATATGGTGTTGACATTCCCGAGCAGAGGGGGCAGGTGTGGGGGGGAGGGGAAAGGAGGAGGATACAAAAATACAAAAGCACATGACAGTGGATCCTGACCCCTTTATAATGCTTTCCTGGAAGTGGCAGCAGTAACTTACTTATATGTCTCATTGGCTAGAATTGACCACATGACCACCCCTAGCTACAAGGGTTGTTGAAGGGTCATGAATATTTAGTGTGCCAGCCTCCATTGTAGAAGAAAACAAGGGAGGAAGAAGAGCTGGGAATGGCTCTTGGGTCCCCAACCCACAGTCTCTGCCACGGCGGTTCTAAATTGAATGCAAGCTGTTGAACCATTGTAAATTAGCTGGGAAACTTGACTTGAGTGGGATTAATAAAAATTCAACTTAAAATGCCTCGGCAAACACCTTGAGGGAGAAGGCACATTCATTTTAAGGGTGTCCTTTGGGCTTGAGAACTTGATTTTAGTTTTGCCACTTGGTGTTTGTTTTGAAACAGTATTCCTTGCTGCTTCATTTTATTGTCCATTTTTGCCGATCTTTCACAAGTTGGGGAGGGGGGAGTGGGGAAAGAAGGAAGACAATGAAGAGAATACTGTGAGGTAAACTATATTAACAAATATTCTGTCTTTCTCTCTTCACTCCAGTTTCCTCCCAAACATAAATAAACAACCTAGAATCTAGAACCTTCTAGGTAAATTTGTCCAGAGGGAGCTGTTAATCCTTGAAGTGATGCGAGAGCATTTGAGTGACAGCCTTTGTTTACCAGCATCACAGAATTGTGGCTGCGTTGAGAATGCAAGTGGCCTTAGGCAGGAGATTGGGACCAGCTTCTGAGGGGACGGGGGCAAGGGAGAGAAATCACTGCCCATGAGGCACGGGGCTCTTTCCTTGGGAAGGTCCCATGTGCCAGCTGGAAGCAGGTGGCCTTGGGTATGACCAGTTTATGTGCAGCACCCAGGGGGAACCGTTTGCTGAAGCCAAGTATGAGAGTCACCTCTTTTCATGACACGTGGCTGCCTAAAACTCACCCAAGGTGGAGAATATTCGCCCAGAGACGGATGAGGGTGTAGGTGGTGCTGACAATCTGAAGAGGATAGAAATGAACTCAGTCAAACTCTACTTAAAGATTAGCCAGTGGCTCGAGTTTTGAGATTTGGATGGCTTCACCGTTGGCTTCTTTGAGCTGATGGAGAAAAAATGTGATTCACAATTGTGTTCACTGACCATCTAGCGCTCTTATAAGCACATTGGCATGTATGCCTGCGATTTTGGCCTTTTAGTCTGAATAAAATGATGCTTTGTTGTTATGAAAATACTGGAAAATGCTGGAAGGGCTGGGGACAACCGCAGGGAACTCAGGTTTAGCTGAGGACGAAGGTGAGGTGAGCAGGAGCACACTGGGAGCCCAGCGGTCCAGCTGGCCCCTCTGTTCTTTGGGAAACGCTGAGGGCAGATTCGCTGAGAGTGACAGGTGCTCCAGCCACACACAAGAGCATCCTGGGGCATTTCAAGTCTTCTAGCATCTCACTCTACTCATGTGTACCCTCACCAGGTAAATATGACAGGACCCTTTGGACTTGGGGATAAAATCCAGTAAGTCACTATGACATTGGGAAACTGGCGGCGTTTTGAGGAATGGGAACCAGGGGTCAAGTCTGGGGAGCCCTGTCTGTCCTCACTCTCCCGAGGGACGGGGACATCTGCTTGCCTTGGAGTTTCTACTGTGAGGACAGCACTGTGTGGCTTCCCTGTGGTGGGGTCAGAGTTTCTGTTTGCAAAGCTCTTTCACTCCCTGGAATGTTTTTTAAGTTTAAAGACTTCAGATACCTAGACGTTGGTTTCACTTTTTGTACAATTATTCCTGGAGAAATATGCCAATGGTGGAAAACACATTTATTGAACCCCGTGCATATTGTGAAATGTCAGAAGAGCAGCCAGGCCATTATTTTAATACTCAGATGGTGTCCACCCAACCCAGCCTTCCAGGTGGAAAATGCAAGCAACCATCTGTAAATTTTACTAGTATGTATCAGTTTTACTTTACACAGTTGCGAAACAATCCGTACTTTCTTCGTCTTTTGTTTTTCTGGAGGCAAGGTTGTAATTATTTGCAAATACAATTCCAACATCCATTTGAAAAATTATTTAAAACTCAGTGTTTTGCCCACATGTTGCCAACCGTCTGGGTGTTTCTACATTTCTCTATATTCCTGTGCTGTCTGGTGTCTTAGGGACAATAGCTGCATTTTGCCACCTTTCCTTGGAATCATAGTCTCAAAGTTGTATATCACCTTGATTCCTGCTCCCAAGCTCTCCTGCCATTTTAGCACATCCTAACCTTTTCTGGCTTATCGACTGGATTTTTGGTCAGACACCCGTGGTTACACTGAGATCTGTGTTTTCTTCATTTCAGAGTCTGGGAAATATTTGGCGGTTTCCAGTGGAAAGTAAAACTTGAATTTCAAACAAAGATGAAGCAGGCAGACTTACATAAACATGAAGGTTTTGTTGCATTAAAGAGCGATCCTTGGTATACTTAAGAAGTAATTTTAGCATTTTTGGGGTTTTAAGGCACTGGTTTATTTCAAAAGCCCTTAACATTCTTTTGGGGGTTTTCTTCTGAACCAACGTTGTCCGTTCTTGCTGCTCAGCATCGACTGCCAGACTGGGTGGGCTGCACGGAGTGCTCAGCTGGGAATGGCAGCCATTCCTCGGCTGGTATTTGCCTTAATTTTTTTGGGTGTGTCTGCACTGGCAGCCTTTTGTGACCAAATGTACTGGCTGCTGGGGGAGCTTCAAAAAGTTATTTTTGACTTTCATAGAAGATCTTGATTAATAGTCTCTTAATCCATCAGGGTCTGACTACAAGTGGCAAAAACCCAACTTGAACTAATTTAAATCCCAGAATTCATTGGCTTGTGCAGCCGTACGTTGGGAAGGACAGGAACTGAGCTGGCCCTGGGGATGCCTAAAACCAGGTCTCTCACTGCCCCCAGACTCTCTCTCCCTCTCTCCTCTCTTCTCCGTGTGACAACAAGAGCTGGTCACCAGCACTTCCAGGATTCACCCATCACAGCCTCAAAACTGGAAAGCAAAGGCAGTGCCCAGGGTCCAGCTCCAGTTAAAACAATTCCAGTGAAGTCTCCTGGTCTGGCCAGGGTCATATGATCAGAGGCTACTGGAAGAATTGGAGGAGGCTTCACGGGGTAGACAAAATAATGTGTCCTTTGCACAGCACATTTTGGATTCTCTGCCTTATGGAGATTTTAGGGTCTTAGGACTCTAAGAATTTAGGCTCTGGGAGACTGTGCATTCAATTATTTTTACTTCAGGGAATCTTGAAGAATCTACACCTATCCCAGTGAAAGATGGCAGAGACTGCAGTTGCTGAGGGAACCCTGACCCCGTCTGGGCGTTTGAGTGAATCTGCTCTAGCTGAGGCTAAACAGGGTAAGAAGGAAGAGAGGAAAGGAAGGAGGGCTTTCATTTTGTTAGATCTTAAGCTATTAAACCAAGAGGGCTTCACTCTTCAACTTTAAATTTTCCCTGGGAATTCTGTAATGGGAGGGACCTATACTGACATTGGACATTTTTATATTGCTGGTGGTGTATTATCGGAGCGTCTTCACGTTATCATTTCATCTCATTGCTTAAACTCTGGTGGGCTATTTTGGACAGTGTGAGTGGGGCAAAATCTGGGACTGGAATAGGACAGGCCAGGAGTGGGTTTTCAGCCTGGTGGCCAACATGGCTTTGAGTTGGCTCAAGAATGAGCTTTTCGCATTTCAGAGCCTTATGGAGCTGGGTGGGGAATCCCTACCTTAACCCCAGGAGGATACAGGTGGGCCAATGAGTGTCCTGGAGGAGGTTCCTGAAGGTGGGGCAATGGTCCTGATCCTCACCCTGAAGAGGCAGCCATAGCTTGACCTCGGTTGTTGGTCAAGCCCAATGGGGTCAGGGAACAACCTGCTGGGGACATTAAGGGGACTTCCACTTTCTTCTCATGTTTCACTTCTGGCCTCTGGCCTCATCCCATACTCCCTCACCACCATGAGGCAAGCTGTACCAGAGGGGTGAATGAAAGAGCCCAGTCTCCATTGGTCTACTTCTCTACCCAGTGGGATCAATGGATTAAAAGGCACAGGTATGCAAGTCTCCTCTTGCACTGGACTCCACTTCTGCTTCCATGTGGGAGGCACTAGACCCGGGCTCTCCCCCCACCCAGCCTGTGCTGCAGGCTCAGCTCTCCCTTCTGTGTTCACTCAAGGGTCCAGAATTGGAGGGGGGGGGGGCAGGAAGCATGATGGGGGTCACATGAGCTCCACCTTCTCCAACTCAGCCTTATCAGTAATAAAACTGATAGTGTGATTTCTGACTCCTTTATCTATTTTCTCAAATTAGTTTTGAGCTCAGATGTTCCGAATGAGCACTTCTGTGCCCCATGCTTCCAATTCAGGAAAAGCTGCTTCATACATTTAGTGAGGTGAAATAAAATTGCTATGTGATTTGTTATCTATAGCTCAGTAGAAGCACATAGGCCCTTCCTTATTGCTTGCCCAAGTAGATCCCATTTGCTATTTAAGATATAGCACTTAAGTTCTAAGAATCTATGAATTGTGTAGCACAGTATAACCATGCATTTTTTGTTTGTCTTTTTGTTTATAGGCTATCCTTTTTAGTAAGGAGGATTGGCCCGGAGCTAACATCTGTTGCCAATCTTCCTCTTTTTTTTCTCTCCCCAAAGCCCCAGTACATAGTTGTATATCCAAGTTGTAAGTCCTTCTAGTTCTTCTTGACCATGAATTTTGAGATCCAAATCTATGTTTCAAATTTGATTTTCAAATCAAATCAAACTGATATTTAATTACTTGAGTAATTTTCTTCAGCAAGTACACAGTATAAAAATCCAAGAAGTAATATTTATTTTTCTTGCAACTGTTGTCTTGGTTAGGGCCTCAGAAAACATTTGGTTCTATGTAGCCAACATTTTCTTAGTGGATTTTCCTACCCCAGCTCTGGGTTTTAGCTTCCCTGTGCGCAGTGATGATGTGAACGACAGCTCTGTTCAGTGCAATCACAGAAGTTACAAGATTGAAGCACGTTTATAAGCTGCTGTTTGTTTCTAGATGGTAAGTCAAACAAAGTATGCATTCATTCATCTAATATTTATTGGATTCTGAATATGTGCCAACACTTTCAGTGGTATAGCATGTTTGGCTAAATCAGTCAACTTCAAAAGTTATAATGGAGCAAACATGAAGGAATCGTGCCAAAGAGGAGGCATTTCTTTCTTTGTTTCTTCCTGGGTTAATGATGCTCTTATAACCCCTCTCTCTCACATCAACCATCCATCGTCCTTTCCCTTTTTGCCTATCTGGAGAATATAATGAAGTAACTATATGTTATTTTTAAAAAGTAAAACAAACAAGCAGAAGCAACACTTTGGATCCAGAAAGATTCAGTTATTATCTTGAGTCACCGTCTTCTAAGCATGATTTCCCCATGAATTGTGTCATTTTTGGATTACTTTTACCCTTGATTCATTTTATTAACTGATTCTGAACTTGCCTTACTTTTCTTCTGAGAAATATCCTTTGACAGAATTCCTTTTCTAGGAACATATTTATTTTCGTCCATTGTGGGTATGCCTGCGTGCTTAAGGGTGGGTGGTGATATTTGAACCAAGATCGCGAGCAGTGAGCTAGTGTGGAACTCACATGAGACTGTCAAGCAGGCAGTGGGGACTGTTGGTCTGGAATCATTAGGCCAGAGTGAGATGTGTGGACGTCATCAGTTTTGCTAGCCGTTGAAGCCTGTGTAGCATCACACACATCCCTCCGCAAAGGCATCCTGGGATGCATCTTCCTGACTTCTTTGGAGCCCAGGCCACTTTATTCAGAGCCTTTAGGTCTCTCGGGGAGGGAGAGAGATCTAGAGGTGGGATATGAGTCCTTGCACAGATCTATGCCTGGCGCCTTCAGCGCCTGGGGTAACTCTTGTTCCACTTCTTCTCCAGACTTGAGCATCCATCTGGACCTGCAGACCTTGTCTCTGGACCCAGACTCCCACAGGAGTCTTAGAGCTGAAATAGGACATTGGGAAGTTGCCCAGATCAGCAACTGAAGGGTTTCTCCTGGAGTTAAAGTAGAAGTCACCGACTGGCCACCAATGGACTGAATTCAGCCAGTTGGGGGTGGTGGTGTGTGTTTCCTCACACAGTGTTTTTAAAAAGTTGCATTACCAACTGGTATAAAATTGGGAGATTTCACACAAAAATCGGGATCTGTAGCTTTTTAGAACCTCCCCTCCCCCCAGAATGTCAGACAATATGGGGCCTGAATTCCTTTTTGTCAACAGGTGCCTAAAACTAAATTGTGCCTTTAGATGGAATGTGCACTCATTAATATGTCTTCACTTATTTGCTTGATCTTCCTGGTCCTTGGAGGTGTTTGGGTTCGAGATCTTGGTGGACCTCATTTGTCTAAACCCTCCTCGCATATTTTTCTTCAATCTGTTAGCCATTTAAGTGAGCACTGAGTGTGTGGCTGGTGCCCAGGGCCAAGAGAGATGACAGAGTGGAAGGTGGGGAAGAGGCAGGTGAGGTGTGGTACCCTTGTCTATGATGATGAGCGGGCTCCACACATGTTGGTCAGACCAGGCTGGCTCTGGGGACCTGGCTCTGGATTCAGGCTTCCCCAGGACATTCATCAGCCCTGGAGGATCCCTTGAGGCCTCTCTGCAGAAGCTGAAGACCCTCCAAGGACAGACATCGCAGAACTGTTGGAATCTCGGTATCCATCCTTGAGCCGACATGAATCCATACTTGGACCCTTGAACCAAACTGGCCTCCTAGAACTCTCTTGGAAAGACCTGGAACTTGGAGCTAGACCAAAGGAACAACTCTAGGTACTGACTGTGCCCTTATTTTCCATTCCCAGACAGACCAATAGAGGTCTCATGGGAGCCATGCTGTGAAAATGTCTAGCCTGGCAGTTGCCAGGTATCTGAAAGGTCACCAAAATATTTTGCCACTCAGTACCTGGCAAAACATTCTTGAATCTGGATAAAGTTTACTGGTATGAACTATGGAATGACTTTGAGTCATAGCAGACTCTGCTGGCTTCCTTCTGTGTCTGGAGCACCTTACCATCTGTCTCCATCCAAAGATAGCATTGAATGGGGAGAGATGGGGAAGGACACAGACAGGAAATTCTTTTTGCTTAAACTGAAGTCCCGTAGGCTGCAGCTTAGGCTCGTTTTGCATCCTGTGGAGATGAAAAAACAGCTTGTTGCGGTCATAACCTGTCATGCATGCTCTGTGCGTTTACATCCCGGTATTCCCTCTGTTAGGCTGTATCATTCCTGTTGTATTGACTTTCGGTTTGTCCTTTTCGTCTTTAGAGAGACAGTTCATGGACTAATTAGCTTTAAAGAATGTCCCCAGTATCATCCTTATTAGATGAAAATACTGAAACTATTACACAAGATTACGTGTTTCGTTTATCCAGCAGAAAGGATGGCCTGTCCTAAGTTAAGAACACTTAGAAATAAATTAAAAACCACTTTGTCATACTTCATCTTTAGCCTACAGAAAACCCAGAATGCAGTCTGCAGAGGCTGAAATGAATTTCACGCTCTTGATGCTTTCACTTCTCATTTAAAGAATGAAGTCACAAGACCTACAAAGCAATGATCAGGAATAGAACAAACAGGCATGTTTCTAGACCCAAGAACCGGCTTTTGGTCAAGTAATGCGAGTTTGTGCATGCTGACATGTGTCTGCCTGGAGCGGCTGTTGCTTAAATGCTGGTTTCATGAATTCACTCGGAGTTCAGGCACTGAGGGGTCGGAGTGGGGCTGGAATGACAGCCGAGATTGCCTTTCATTCAGGCTTCCTGTTCTTTGCATCCAATTCTTTCTGAGTGAGGCCTGGATGATGTTCACTAGGAAGCATCAAAAACGGCATCAGTTTTAAATATCTCCTAATCAAGTCACTGTAGTGTTCTGTTTAACTGGCCCAATTTGTGTGTGTTGGGGGGTTGGGTGGGAGGAGGGGCTTGTCATATATTGGCCTAAGGCCTTTGGGGAACCTTGAATTCAGGACTGATCTTACAAGGAGATTGACCCTGAGGCTGCCTTGAAGGTATGATTTCATGGTCCCCAAAAGGCCTTTGTGTTCAAAAACGATCTCCATTAGGTAACTCTAAGGCTGAAAATGTCTCTATTGGAAAGTCATTCCTCTGGTCTAAGGTTTTGTTGTAAGAATGCAAATATCCCTGAGAGAGCACGTCATTCACTTATCCTTCCTTCCAGAGAGCGGGGAGGATGAGGACACCAGCACGAGGTGATGCGACTGTGGGTGGGGGCAGGAGTGGCCCCCAGAGAGGAGAATGGCGTGGGAATTGGGGGTAGATCTGGCGGAAACAGTAAACACAGCCATGGAGGGCTCATAATTTGTTTTAGGAGAGTGGTGGCTCCTAAATTAATTAGTTTTCAATGGATGTGGTCAGGGGTCATTTATGAACAGGGATGGACCCTGAGGGTCCGTACGCTGTGGGAAGAGCTGGGCTTTAGAGTTGGACAAAGTGGGGTTTGCATTTGCCTCCAGTCCTGGTGCAGCTGTGTGACTCTGGGCACTTCTCCTAACCTCTCTGCTCCAGGCCTTGTCTTCCTCATCCAGAGGAAGTGGGAGTGAATAACGTGGAGAGGGAGTGAATGACACCTCCCAGCTGGTGTGTGTTATGAGCATCATGCAGCTTAAGTTTACGTGTTTAGAGCAGAGGGGGAAGAGGGTAGATTCAATAAGCCCCCTTTTCCTGTCTATTTCACCCTTGCATTTTTATATATTTTAGAGTAGATCTACACGATATGGCCTTTTCCTTAACATACAAATGCTGACACAGGCAATTATGGAGTTGAGACACATTGTGTGATGGTACTTGCTCATTGGCAAGCGGAGAACAAACAAACCCATGCATGGACACGCTGGGAAACCGATTGCGTAAGAAGAAGGCAACGGCATTCACTAGGTTTGGGCAACCAAGGGCACTTGCCCCTTGCCCTTCTTTACTTTGTTCATCTGATTAGAGCTCCTTGAAGGTTCTGAGTTTCTCCTCTTAGTCTGGGCTCATGCAACCATTTGGATGTGGATTCTCATGTGAGTTGGGAATTATTCCATGTGTGTCCAAGGATAGATGCAAGGCAGAGCAGGGAAGAACAATGAGTACATTTATGAGTTGTTCCTCTTTTCACGTCAGTAAATCATTTTCAGGCCTAGGCAGTTGTGTCCTAGTTGAGTTCACCAGTGCCTGGCAGTAAATGGGACGGTGTTTGGGTTTTGCAGGACTCGCGTTTCAGTCTATCTGTCCAGGATCTAACTTTTCTTGAGGGAGATTTGGAATTCAACTGTAAAGAAAAGTGTTATTCGCATATTCAATCATTCTTTTGTCTTCTTCCTTGGGAGAATCATCCAACCACAAACTTCCCTTTGCAGTTTCGAGACCTTGCTTTTCATCCACCGCCGTTTGGTCAGAGTGAAATATTGGATTCTGGCAATGATTTCTGCTGTTGCCCGAAATAGGGATCGCAGCTGACAAAAGCTTGTCAAATAGATGGCAGAGAAGGAGAGCTTTTTGTAGTGAAGCCTCAGGAGAAATAAAGGAAACTGAGGGAAGGGAACCTCAGTCTTCTGGCAAAGAAAATCCTGAGAAGTTTCTCATTGGCGAGGAAGGGCAGATGGGAATTATTGAAGAGCAGCCATGATTGCTCATTGGGAAGGCTCGGAAAGTCATTGCTGTCTTTATGGTCTCCCTAGCCCACAACTTCCTGGAGAGCACTGGGTTCCTTGTCTGTGATTTCTCGCATCGCGAGATCACAGGAACCTCTCCTCTGAGGCTGAGGATGGAAGGCTTTGTGGATTTCGGTCTGTGCCTCTGGTCCAACATGGTGCTTTTGTCTCCACGAGGGCGTTCATTGCTAATGCTTGAAAGTCATTGTCTTCATGCTCTTTTTTTTTCATTCTTTGAGTTTCTCTAAGCAGAGTTCCAGGAGTTCCCTCCTTTGCTAAATCATTTTACTCCAGAGGCAGTGGGGCAACTTTGGGAGGAATAAGTGATGTCTGTTAGAATCGTCTGTACTTATTCTGTTCAGAATTTTCGTTCGGTATTAAAATCACGTACTAACCAATCTATATGTCATCACGAAACACTCTTCCTTCTCTTTCTTCTTCCATGAAATTCCAAATTCATTTTTCATACTGTTATTAAGTTTTAAGGTTTTGGGGGTTTTTTAGGTTACTTTTCTCTTTCGTGAGAGTGCCTTGCATCATTGAATAATCAGTTTCAGATCCAAGTTTGCCTCAAATGCATTTGACTGTTGTGTGAATATTTAACATATATTTATATTGTATTACATTGCAGTATCAGTTACCTCGTGAGCTGAGAGATTTTGTTTGACAAAATGTTATGTTTCATTTTGGTTATTTTTGAAAATCAAGAATACTTTTTTGGAGCCTCGTAACTGAAGATAAAAATGTAACTGTGCTTCTTAATAACTTGTTTTTCTTCTTCTGGGACAAAATATGGAAACGTTTAAATCAGCTATATGCAGATCAACCAGAGGTTTACCTCCCTTTTAAGGTGTTGATGATCTTGGTTTGTTTTCTTTGTGGAAATGAATGCTTTGGATTCAGTGGCTGTTCTTCCTGATCATGAGAGTTTTATGTTATTCGTCTCATTGTGTTTTAAAGATTGTCCAACTTCACTGAGCAAAATACTAAGCGCTTATTTAGTATATGAATGCTTCTGGAGAATATGTCAAATTACTAATAAGTTATTCTTGCACTAGCAAGGTAACATAATCAAGCCAGAGAATGCATAAACTTTGATTTGTTTCACTTTGGTTTAAATTTACCACCCATAGTTATCCAGAATACATAAAAGCTTGTGGGTTTGGTATGTTTCTTTTGCTGTCATCCTGTAACAATGTCCAAACATGACTGTACTTAAAGTCTTGGGGATCAGACAGATTAAAAGTCATTTGTTCTTTTGCTAACCATATCAGAGAACAATGGAAAAAAATTCGTTTTCCCCATCTGCCGTTCCCATAAGTTCATAGTTGCGCTGTTTGCATAGCTGACCACCCACTGAAGCCAAGGCACGTGAAACTGCTGTCCACTAAAATGGGCCTGAAAGTCACGTGGGACCCACCCAAAGATGCTACCAGTAGACCCGTGGAGCATTACAACATTGCCTATGGGAAGTCACTGAAAAGTCTTAAATACATCAAGGTGAATGCGGAGACACACTCCTTCCTTATTGAGGACGTGGGTAAGTGACACTCTGGTCTTGTTCCCCGTCAGAACTAACTGTACACCAATATTCTCAGTTTCATTCTTAGGATGACTATTTGTGAGACAAAGCGTGGCCAGGCTCAAGGTACCTAGTGGTTCTTTGGGAACAGGTAGCCAAGGTCATGAGGCTGTTGCTTAGCAGCCTTCCTCCCTCTCCTGGGCTTCCCCATCATGCATTTGAACTCCAATATTCCCGGATATCTCTCCAAATTGATATAGGAAACAATTTTTAGTTTCTGAATGTGCTTTTGGGAAATATGTTGATCGTCTTTTGTCTCGTAAAAGCTTGACTACTGGACAACTTTATAGCCTAATTTTCATTTCTAATTTATAAACCATTTTATAATACAAGGACTATGTTCTTGTAAAGGTGTGTGTGATATGTCCTGCTTAGCCACATCTGGTTCAAAGATGTAACATTTCTCCCCATTAAATTTGACTCTGGAAGTTTGGAGTATTTGAAATTTTTCCTAATAGATTGTTTTATAAGTGCAGTTGTAGGGGTTTTAATTCAGGCTTTGAGCTGCTTCCTAAGGATCTTCTCTCTTCTGCTTTTTTGATCCCAGTAGCCTGAAACGCCATTTATTCTGCAATCATCTCATGGTCCAACCTTAAGATGGATCATAAAGAAGTAACAGAAGTCAGCCTCTGTCACATCTAGGTCTCCCTGAGCCAGGTTACCATTTTGCTGTCTTCCTTTAGTGCATCAAAATCAACTCATGGCTCCTCAGATTCTTGGCGTCAGTCCGCCACACTTATTCCTTTCCACACCCTGCACTGTAATGTTTGACTTTCTGGGTAACGGAGCAGAAAGTGTATAGAAGGGAGATAAAGGGGGCCAGATTCCCTTCCTCATGGTTCCAGCTAAACATACATTTCTCTGAATCTCTTCCACATCAGTGTGGCCCCGCAAAGTCTGACTGTGAGGTTAAGTGGAGATTCCATTGTACCAAAGGCATGAGCAAGGTCATATTTGCTTGTTCAAACCTTGGGTTGTTACTGCAGAGAAGAAAAACATGGAGAAAGAGAGCCCTAGACCTCACTGAAAAACAAATAGTGTCTCCCAAGCAACTTTCTGATGAGTTAACGAGCGGGAATCAGAGACATGTGGATTAAATTTCTTTGAAATATGAATAAACTCAGAACGAAGAGAGAAAGTGCCTGGCCAAGCATGATTTTGCATTCTGTCTGGATCTAGAGCATTTCCCCATTAGTCGGCAGGTCATGCCAGACCCTGAATGCCACCAGGCCCTGCCCTAGTCAGACAGAAGTGATATCAGCTTTGAGCACAGCAGGCGTCCCAGATGGTATCGGCTGTGTCGCTGTTCTTGGGCCTCTGGCTTGAGAACTGAAGTTTTGTTAAAGGAATGCTCCTCACTTGGAGAAATGTAATTGCAGTTATTGCCTTTGACAGAACTAACTCTAAACTCTCCAACCCTTCGTCCCCTGAAATGCCCTCAGACTTTCATCTCTTCAAGGAATCGACACCTTTACTTACCTTTCGTGAGATAATAATTCATTTTGAGGAAAAGCAGCACTACTAGAGTTTTGCTTTTGGAAGCTGCAAGTTCAGGGTACACTCACTTTGTAACATGGCATCTTGGTTTCCTCTTGCATCCCAACAACTTCAGGAGCTCAGTCAAAGAGACTGCTGCTACTTGACCTTGACCTTGACCTTGAATCAAAAAGTGAAGCCCAGTTATTTCAAGATTAGCTTTTCTAAGATTCTAGGAGCTATTTTTCTAGAATTTTGTTGAAATAGTCAAAGACAATATGCAGGCATAGTAAAGGGAATATTTTGTTGTGAAAAGTAGAACATTTCATGAAGATTTCCCATGTGCTACCTTTATCAGTTATTTTGACACTTTCTTAATATTTTTGGAGATTTCCACTTGGACCGTCCATGGGAAAATATTATTTCTAGTTACAGTAGGTTAAAACACCTGTTTAGTGCATAGTGCCTTCCTATTTCCTACATTGATTTCACTTTAAAAACCTCAAAAGTGTTTTTTGTTGACTACTCTTGAATCCAGGTTTATTGCACATGCCATAATACTTTGTACTAAGTAAATTTTGTGTTCTTTTGATCAAGTGCATTTTAGTGACATGAGAGGAATGTTAGTGATTTTGATTAAAAAAAGAGAAAGCTATAGTTAGACTTGTCGCTTAATTCAGATTTTCATATTTGGTTATAACTGGTATAAGGAACATGGTTAGTGAATCAAACTGTCATTCTCGGAGATTTGAAACGGTGGCTTGATATAAACCATATGTTTCAGAGCCGGGGGTAGTGTACTTTGTGCTGGTTACTGCAGAAAACCACAATGGAGTGAGCCGTCCAGTTTACAGAGCTGAAAGCCCACCTGGTAAGTCTTACCTAGAATTGGAGGCTGTGTTTTCATGACTTAGATTGGGAGAAACATCTCTCCTTGCTTCTTCAGGTCAATACAAATCTAGCAGCATTAAAGAGTGCCTGAACAAGAAAGTTTTAGACTTGCATAACAAGCTGAAAGATTGAAAAGTAGGAGAGATTTATCCCTTCTTTTAAAGTAATTTTAATGTAGGTTACTAGCACTTTGTCCTTTTTGAGTACTCACTAGCGTAAACCATGTACAAAAGACCCAAAATATGTATTGTCCATAAAGCCTAGTCACCTAAGATAGCCTGAGTAGATCCTTTTGAAGACTGTTGAAAAGACGTTTTAAGTATATGTTAGGGATGCACTGAAATGTGGAAAATCCAGTGGTCCTCCTTTCTAACTATCAAGTTGCATTTTCCTAATTTAGGAGGTGAATGGATCAAGATTGATGGTTTTCCCATTAAGGGTCCAGGATCATTTAATGAAACCGTCACAGGTACTATTTGCTCATTCGGTTCATGTCTTCACTGAAGCACCATCTCGCAAGAGGGTTGTGCTTCTGTCACACACATGTGCTCACAAACCTTCATTTAGTTCCCATCGCTAAACTAACACACATGCCACAGTTTTGGTCAATCTGCTCTGCACTTAATGGACCAGACTGCAGCCACTGTTGTTCATTTCTCACCGTTCTTTCGTGTTCTGGTGTGGGGAAGTGTCTGTGTCTACATCTGGGGATACTGTTGCACTATTAACAGGCAAATATGGTGGTCGAGATGGCAGTCCTGGCCTGATGAGGATATTTACAGCTCTCTTACCTGTGGATGGCATAAATGAATGGGAGCCACCAAGCAGTGGCTTTTATTGGCTAAAATGCAGCATCAAGTCCTTCTTTCTTTTCTTCTAACCGTGGGATATTTTGTGATATGTTAGATAACCTGCCTTCCATCTCTGCTCCATATTTGTACATATGTATGTTTTATCATTTGGATGTTGATGTTGTCTGGTCATATTGTTTTGCTTGTTGAGAGAAGTGTTGACATTTCTTGTGTGTTTCTTGAACATATGTAATTAATGGTGAAAAAATAATGAATGCAGTTATTTCAGAATGTGGTTGGGTAATAACCCAAAGGCAATATGGCAAGGAGCTGTGGTTTTTTTCATGAAGCATGTTTTCTAAATACATCAGTCTGGTATAGTTGAGAGGAAGGTGAGTATGTTGAAACCAATGATTATAATCTGCTTCTCAGATCAGATTTCATGGATGTAGGCAGTTTTCAAATTCCGTTTTATGTGTAAAGGGAGTGGAGAAACAAAACAACCAGAAAAGGAAACTGGCTTTCAAGGAAAGGTGATATGTTCTTGTTCAAATATGTTGGACTTGAGATGACCGTGAAGCATTGTCATGGAGATGTCTTAGAGGTGATTGGAGATGAGGCAGTGAACTCTGGAAGAGAGAAGTAAGAGGTATGTGTGGATTTAGGAGTCATGCTGTAGGGTGAGAACAGAAGTAGAGAGTGAGCAAGAATTAGGAGAAATAAGAGCAGAAGGCCACGGATCAGACTTTGGAAGACATTGACAATAAAACAGTCAAGAAGGTAGTACACCTAGAGAATGTGCAAAATAGGAAAAGGTGTTTATTTTGGAGGTTGTCTACCCCTGAAGACACGCATCTCAACATTCGCAGGTATGCATAAACCCTTTCCTGACAGATGTACTGTGCCTTACATTTGAATCCTATATTTTGTGTTTTAAATGACCATTTTATTTATTTTTGTAATCTTCCTGATAAGGTTTTCTGAATGATAGTAGTTTTAGAACAAGTAATTTTCTTGCATTTCTTAAGTAATTAATTTCTTATGCTTTCTTTGATAGAAACGTGTGTGCGTGTGTGCATGTGACCTTTCTGAGTGAGCACATGTTGCAGAAACCGTGAAAATCAGAGTCAGAGACGATCACACCCCATCTCATATTTGTTGGTTTCATGTACTGTAAGATCATTGAACCCTTCTCTGCAGGAGCCTTGGTAGACCCTGGTTGCCAAACAGCCCTCTGCCATAGTACACAATGCTACATTTGTCAAACATTATGATAAAAAAGAACTGGAAGAAATTGCTCAACAAACCCGTTTGCAGCATATGATATAAAGCAGAACTTAAAACAAAAAACATCTGTATGCAGAATGCAGAGACTTGATTACAGTGCTCTGGGAAAAAAATTACGTTTCATCATTAGTAAAAATAATGAGAATAATTTATGAGAAATTATCAATAAGTAATCAACATCCATACCTTTTTGTGAGGCTTGGAAAATATACTATGCTATTGTTCTGAGGAAGGGTTAATATATGATAATTCTGTGAAACAATAGAAGTGTTCTGAGATCTAGTATCTTCATTCAAGGGAAGGGATTTGTCCTCAGGATGCAGACATTAGCATCAGCTTCTAGTGTAAGGCCCCAAGGACTCGCTCTAATGCTTTGACTGGTAGCACCTCATGTTCTTCCAGTGTTTTATCTGAAACCAGAGGAAAATCCATTCTTTCATTCTGCTGGAAACAGTAGTTTCAGTTCAAATTCCAGAAGGCCTTTTGCTGGCTAAGACCTGTCTTGACCTCATTATCTTTGCTTCAATCGGACTTTCATTATTTAATTCATTCATTCAGTGCCTGTGGTTTCCCAGGCACAGGCCTAGGTGCTTAAGATGCAGTGGGGAGTAAGACAGACAAGGACAGAAGAAAGAAAGAAAGAAAAAAAAAGACAGACAAGGGCTTGCCTTCATGAAGATTATATTCTAATGGGAGGGAAAGACAATAAACAAGTAAGCAAAAAATAATGCATATAATCTGTATTAGTCTCTGGTGCTGCTGTAACAAAATACCACAAATTGGGCAACCTAAACAATGGAAATTTATTTTCTCACAGTTCTGGAGGCTAGAAGTCCAAGATCAAGATGTCAGCAGATTTGATTTCTCCCGAGGCCTCTCGCTTTGGCTTTTCTTCCCTCTGTGGGCGCACATCCTTGGTGTCTCTTTATGCGTCCAAATTTCCTCTCCTTATAAGGTCAGCAGCCATATTGGATTAGGGCACACGCTAATGGCCCCATTAACTTAATCACCTCTTCAAAGGCCCGATCTTCAAATACAGTCACAGTCTTTGGTAACTGGGGGTTAAGACTTCAACATATGAGTTGTGAGGGGGTGAGAATTCACCCTGTAAGTTAAACACGAATTCTTTGAAAAATAAGCAGCACTGTGATTTAGAACAGGCAGGGTGGGGAGCCTGGGAGGCACTGATAAGATGATGGTACCAGGCTGAGACCATATGGGGACCATATGGGTGAAGACACATGAGGAGGAGGAAGAACCTGCCAGGGAGTCCTGGAGGCGGGCAGGACTTCAGTGATTCTCAGACCTGTCAATTGTCCAAATAGGGAAACTCTTAGGACTCAGAAAATCACAGGACTAAGCAAAAAGGAAATTCCAGGGCAGAAGTTTTGGCTTCCTCTTTGCGTAGCTCATCTCAGGTCTCCTAGTCAGAAAGTTGTTCTTTGTGTTTAAGTGTAAAGTCCCTCCCTTTGAGATGTAAACCCACATCCTTTCATTTTGTCCTCAGGGAATAGATGTCCCAAGTCCCTTCACATATTGGCATCCTATTACTTGGCTTTCCTGCACACTTCTTTTCTGAAGTTTTTCTAGCTTTTTGCTGTGACTGGATCTGGGATATTCTGGTGTGCGCAGAGCCAGGCACTGGGGGTCAGGACAAAGACCATGGCTCAGCTCAGCTTCCAGCCAGCCCAGGGACTCAGCAGGCACTTAATCTGCTTTTGCCAAGCTCTTCGTTTTAGCTCTCAATAGGATCATATGTATTTTAACAATAATATAATTTTCTAAAAATCTAGTCCTATTGGCTTTTCTTAAGCCATGGAGCCCAAACTAGAGATAGCCATGAAATAAAACCTGATTCATGCCTCATTTTTATTAGATTTTCTTTATATTTATGAAGCTTGGTCGTTTTTTGACAGTTAAATTATGGCTCAGACTCAAGTTCAGCATAGCGTTCACAGTTCTCTTAGGCCATTTTCAGCCAACACTGGCATGATACCTGTGGTCCAGCCATTCCCTTCTTTATCAAGGTCATTCCTTGACCTCTAGTTTGCTCCCTCAATCCAAATAGCATTCGGGCCCTTGGCTCATAATGTGCCTCTCAACCCTGGCGTCCTGGACCACATCAGCCTCCATGATGATGACCCTCATGGTAGTCTCACCTCGTGGTTTCCAACTGCCGCCTCCTGTCACTTATGATAGAGTTGTTCCTCTCCAAAATCTAGAATTATGAAATTCCCAATCTTCTCACTTCTTCAGTGCCCTCGTTGTCATAACTTTGCTTTCAGACCCAACCAGGCTTTGAGTCTCTAGAGTCTTCCCACTTCCAGAGTCCAGAAGCTGTCTCTTGGCTCTTCTCTTCCTGATTTTATCCAGGTCCCAGCTTTTCAACCGCAATCATTTTTTCCATCCTGGATGCTAATTGGGGGGCCTTGTGAGAGAAATAAAGACCTGATCTGATCTGCATTGTTATAACTCCTTATAGCTGTTTTTCTCACTTCATCTGGGTCCTTGGTGCTGCCCGGCAATTATTCTATTTGTCCTTACTCAGTTTCCTTTGTTTCTTCCACAATGGCAAGTCCAGAATTTTGCCACTGTGCTCAGGTTCCTTCCTCCGCCTGCTTCCTCTCACCTCTAGCAGGTGACCTTGCTTCCTGCGTCCCTGGGAAATGAAGGTCATCAGGATGACATCCCTCATCTTCCCTCTTTTAACTTCTAAACCTTCATCTCCCCCTTCCTTCCTCTGAGGAAAGGTTGCTGTCACCACTTCTCTTGAAGATGACTTCAGGTACATAAAGATTCTTTGCAAGCAGGTTTAGGCCCCAGGGCAGGTCTGGGTTGAATCCATCTTTGGAGCCCCCTCCCCCATAGTACCTGGCTCGGAAAGCTGATGCCTGCTGTTGAACAGGTGTCACATTATTTGACACTGAAGCAGTGAATCTGAAACCATGTAAAGCAAAGTTGGCATCTTTACTTTCTTACCTGGCACTCCTTTCATAGGAAATATCTGTGGACATATGAGAAAGGGATACCTCAAGCATGCATTTCATCCTTTTCTATGAGTAGTTCATCAAAATGAGCACCAATCTTCAGATATATTTTTTTGGCGGTTTGTTTATTTAAATATGACTGATGTGGAATTTTAAAACTCTGACCCTAGGGTCTTGAGATGGGCTTCTTCCCTCATCTGTTGATTGAGCAGTGTAATTAATCCATGAAGCCATAACCATCCTCACTGTTCATGCCTGCATGCCTGGCTCGGGCTCCAGGTCAGGCCCCAACAGGCACTAACACCAGCAAGAGGCAGTCTTCTCAGCGCCTTAGATTTCTCAGCTGTAAAATGCTGGGACTTGACAAAAAGGTTCTAGACTCCTTTCTAGGGACCTTCTCAGGTTCTAAGGTTCTAGGATTGCTTTCAGAAATGTCATGAATTTGTGACACTGAGTGGACCACTTCCACCACTTTTAATGAGCGATCCTAAGTTTTGTGAGCATTGGGAACCGTATATATTCCTGAGAAATTGCTATTTGCCATTTTCTCCACCCTACTTTGAATGTTTTAGGTCAGCATATCCAAAAATCATATTAGTGAAGGAGGAAACACTGAATTATAGTTGCTGCGTGATGTGTTTGAAACTGAACACACAGAGGTGCAAGAATAAAGAATTGTCTCCAATGATGCCCTGCAAGTACCTCTCCCAACGGCCGCTTAGTCCGTGCTGCCCTCCCCTTCTCTATGTGCAGTGGCAGGAATTCTGCCAAATGAGCCAAGGAGATGACCACGTCAACGTGTTTAAACTGACACGTGTCAATGTCGCTCTGGGAAAAGGTGCCAGGCAGCCCAGTACACCAATAGGCAAATCACATACTACAGTACTGCTGCCTCGGTGCCATCAGACGATGCTGGAGCCAGGTCATGGGGCTGCTGTGTGCCAGACTAGTGCGTAAAGTGTACCCCAATTCCAAAGTTTTAAATTAATTATGAATCAAAGACTGTCCTCTTTTCACATACTAGTTTCAATTAAAGTCTTTGGCCAATGGGAAATTAATAATGTCTGTGGCATTATTTTCTCAGTAGCTTTCTCATGCAATTATTCATTTTTTTAAGTGGGCTATTTGCAGGGCAAAGCTCAGTTTCTGGTTCATGGCCTGGATGGTGGGCTCCTCAAGGCAAGGCCCCCTGATTTGCTTATCTTCGTATCCCCAGAGCCTGGGACAAGCACATAGTAGGTCCTCAATAAATGTCTGTTAAGTGAGATGCGCTTGGAGCCTGCTTCTGCTCTGTGTCTGCGCCCTGGTGGAGGAAATGAGCATTGAGAGGAGCTGGGGCTCTGGATGTTGCAGAGCTATCTGTCAGAAGGTCATGGTCACCTCGATCTGGTTCAGCTGCTGATTCTGAGGGTGGTCCTGGGCAGGCCAGTCGGTTGACCACAGAGTGGTGCTGTCATTAAGCAGAGATCCTCATTCTTGCCTCCTGTTTCTTGGAGGGGCCTGGGTGAAGAGTGGCGTTGAATGCATTTGGCGATTGGAATTCCTCGAGGCTGGCTGGTCTGTGAGGAGGAGGCTTTTATGCAGTCAGATCCGTTTGCTGTGAGGTTGCCTCTCTCCTTTGGAGGCACTAACAGGCACCTGCCTTCGGGGGGCTCAGATCTCTTTGTCCGAGTGCCCGTTTCAAAGCCGCCTCTCATATTAGAATATATTTAGACTTCACCAGTCTTAGAGCCCATTCTTTAGTAATACAAAGCAGGCCATAGAGGCTCGTGAGCAGAGCTTTTTAACTTCATTTAGCCAGATGCTCTTGGGTAAGAGCAAAGAAGCCAGGAGTTCCAGCCCGAATAAAAAAGCCACAGAAGGGACTCAGAACCATCAGCCAACTGGAAGAGGCAACAGTTGAGGGCAGGCTTCTCGGGCACCAGGGCTTAAAGCAGCTTTCTGCGGGGTTTCCTCTACCTTGATGAATGTAACTATCTGCTCCTAGAGTTTCCCTTCAGTGAATTCTTAGGAAGCAAGCAACTGGAAGAGAGGCCCTTTGCTCAGGGTGGACACTTATTTCAGAGGGTGATGAGTGGCTGTCCCGAGTGGGAGGGTGAGGGCCTGTTGAAAGCTGGAGAGATGAACGGTGCCCATGTGTGTGGCCTTGAATGAAATGAAATGTTAGCTGTCTCTGCCTTCACGTCCTGGGAGAACCTGCGGTAGTTAATAAAACTGGTGCTTCCGATGAGGTCGGCATCCTGGGGGCCGGATGCCACTTTCCCGCTGCCTATCCATCACAGGCTTTTCTTTTGAGGTCTGAGTGAAGAAGAGGGCAGGCACGGGGCTGTAACGTCACTGAAGAGGCATGCAGCTTCCTGTCCAGGATCCCTGCAAATGCAGCTGTCCGGCTCG
This sequence comes from Equus quagga, assembly GCF_021613505.1. Taxonomy (NCBI): domain Eukaryota; kingdom Metazoa; phylum Chordata; class Mammalia; order Perissodactyla; family Equidae; genus Equus; species Equus quagga. The sequence goes on along the minus strand of NC_060274.1, from coordinate 8,856,974 downwards.
AAAGAAAACACCTTTTTTAACTTATCAACCTATTCATATATTGTAACTGGATCTTTCATTTGCACATGGTATGTTGGGTAACAGTAAAAAATTGAAATAACCAGGGACCGGCCCCATGGCGAAGTGGTTAAGTTCATGCATTCCGCTTCCAGCGGCCCAGGGTTTTGCTGGTTTGGATCCTGGGTGCAGACCTAGCATGGCTCATCGCGCCATGCTGAGGCTGCATCCTACGTAGCACAACCGGAAGGACCCACAGCTAGAATATAGAACTATGTACTGGGGGGCTTTGGGGAGAAGAAGAAGAAGAAGAAGAATAAAAAAGAAGATTGGCAACAGATGTTAGTTCAGGTGCCAATCTTTAGAAAAAAAAAAAATTGAAATAACCAATAGCCCTTCAACAAAACAAGGTCTTTCATTGCCAGAAAATGGCTGCATTACTTACTGTTCTACTCCCAAATGAAACAAATGTAGAGAGTTTTAGACTAAAACAAACCAAACCAAATGAACCTTTGAATTGAGCCATAATTTTCCTTAGAACATTTAACCTTCCTTCCTCTTAGCTTCCATGGTCCATGAGGCTGTCTCTGTGTTACACTATGGGATGAAGACACACCGATGTCTGCATTTCAGCTGTTAAAGAGATCAGAAAAGGATTATTGCTTCTTTTGCTTTCTGTGGCCCCCGCGAGTCTTCGGGAAGTTCGACTGAAAACTACAGCACCACCAGATGGATCTGGAGCCAATGCCTCTAACGACCACACCTTCACGTCACTAGCAGAGGGAACCTTCACAGCTGGTTACCTAGAGAAGCTCCTTGATCCTTCCGTGCTGTGTCAGTAGGGGCTGGACCATGGAAGGGCTCACCCCAATCTCCTGTTGCAGGTGACTGAGGACGTCAGTGACTCCTGTTGCCTTCCAGGCTCATGGATGAGTAGGATGCAGTAGCATGCACTGGCATGAGTAGGATGCAGACTCCTGCTCTCCCTACACAGTGGTGGAGTAAGACTATTGGCTTAACGTAGGGAGAGATTCCCCTCAAAAGGCTTATGATCTGTAAAAACTGAGGGATATGTCCATGCAAGCCATTGTAGGACCTCTTCATTCTTGCGCTGGTAGCAGGGCTTCGTTGCCAGCTTGTTCTCTAGTGTCATTAATCTAGAGCTGGCTGCCATCTTGGGATGACTTGGCATTTTGCAGCCTCAGTCTTCTGTGGTGAAACTGATGGCATGAAGTAGTTTTCACTGATATTCATAGCACATTGGGGTCAAAGTCAGCCACTGATTGACATTTTGGATGACATCCTGAAGCTGCTGACATACCAGTGATTCTCAGGGCTTCTCAAACTGCGGTTTTCAGAACTTGGGAGAACCTGGCACTGCCAGGAGTCCATGAAGGCGTAAGATACACTGGCCACATCCAACGGGAAGCGTTTTCTTGGCAGTCAGTCGTTTAAAATGTTACTTTTTATGTTAAAACAAGCACCAAAATATTATGGGGTCATCTACCGAATTCAAATGCAATTTTGAGAGAAAACCAAGACTGTGAATAAATTGCCATGCTCCAGGCTTCTGGGTGTTGAGTTTGTTTTCTTTGCTGTTATGTATACTTTGGTGAAAAGTCTGAGGAACTCTGTTAGGTGATAAAGCGGTCCAGCGCTTTTGTGAAACAAACAAAACAAAATGGTTGAAATCGAGTGGTCGCAGGATGGCTGGAGGTATTTGCTTGGTTTCTGAGACAGTCCTGCTGGATTTTGAGAACCACATTTTGGGGCACAAATGCTGGCAGCCTTACAGATTGGCCTCTGACCACACCGTCCTTTTCTATACTCCATTCAAGTAGGATTCCCCATGGCTTCCTCACGTGGTGACAGCCTGGATGTCACCTCATCATCCTAGAAAGCAGGAAAGCGGAGTCTCTGTGAAGAGCTGGACAGGTCCAGTGGGCAGCAGAAATCTTAGAACTGAAGGCACTTAGGTTTGTTTGTTTTAAAATTTAGCTTTAAATGCTTTATACAGGCTTCCACAATCTGTAACATTATTAGTAATTGACATTGATTAGCTTTGGGGAGATCAAGGTTCTTTTTTGTTGTTGTTTTTCTTTTAAGACCTTCTCTCTTCTTCCAGCCCCTGAAAAGGCAGCAAGCGTTTACTGACTCCAGGCACTGGCTTAGGAGTGCTGTTCTAGTGTCTCTGAAGGATGATGAGATGTGTGCCTGTCCCACTAATTCTCTCCTCAGTGTCCCATCTGCTTCCCAGTCAGGCAGCCAGGCCATTGTTGTGGCTGACCAGGTCCTTGGCTCTTCATCAGATGATCTTTGCTTGGACACTGAAACGTGTGTGAATGTAAGGGGAATAGTGTGATGAGTGGATCCTGAAGGGACAAATGGACTGACTTCCCCTGAAAAGCAATGAGGCCCTTGGGAACTTAGCTGACATTTTATGTAAGCAGATGTACTCATGGCATGAACATCTTGGATAGTGAAACCAGATGCTGGAGACCAGAGTCTTCACCAGAGGTGTCTGTGAGGCACCAAGGGGACCTTCTCCCAGAGCAGGCACAGTGCTTATGCCATCATGTGGCTGCTGGTGACACCAACTCTGCAGCCACCATGAGCTTCTGAACAAGAGTGAAGTGGAAAGAATAGGGCTGTAGATGCTATAGACCCAGGTTCCGGTTCCAGCAGTCGAGGAGGAAGAAATACTCCTCTATCCTCTAGGTTCTTCTGGCTGGTCTAAAAATTAAATTGACATGAGGTGGAATAACAGGAGAAAATCAAACAAATTTAATAACATGTATACATGGGAGAAACCCAGGAAAACTGAGTAACTTTTTAAAATGGCTGAAGCCACCACTTTGAATACCATCTTCAGCTAAAAACAAAGGAGGATGTTGGGGGTAGTGGTTTGAAATTCAAAGGGGAGGAAGGCAGTTCACATGGAGATGGGAAAGGAAATAATGGTAAACAAAAGTTTGCCATGCCTTGCAAAGACAATCAGACGTGGAGAGGACTTTGATCAAATGGGCCTTGCCAGGGTACTCCTGTCTACCACACCTAGTTCATGTTATACTATTGTTATCTGTGCTGAGAGCTTCTCCCTGGAACAGACCTTCTATCTCAAATTTGTAGGCAGTTAGGGAGAAGGTCAAAGATTCTTTCTGAGTCTTTTGTTCTTAAAAATAATCAAGCCAGAGAGACACTTTTGGGGTTGCCTACTTAGCTTAGTGCCTACTGCTGTCTGGCTTCAAAATTCTAAGCCTCCTTTTCCTTGCCTGTGAATGGGGTGTTGCTGGGTTAACGTGAGGATGTTTGTCAAATGCCTTCCCCCAGTAGGTCTCCAATAAATTATGAAGGTTGGTGACACTGACAGACACTCTTCCAAAATGAAGAAATGAGATTCTCTTTCTCCTTATTGTTAAATAGCTGGGCCGACCCAAATATCACACAAAAACTCAATAAGTGATTAAAATTTTGGAAGTTGCTTATTGGAGAGGAGAATGGGGTATTAAACAGAGACTTCAAAGTAAGTATTGCAAATACTGAGTGTGTTGGAGAAGAGTTTTGTGAAACACACGGAGGTGTTTCAGGAGGATTATGTGTCAGAACTTGCCCAGAAAAAAGGAGCCCTTGGTAGGTAGAGGCTGATGAGGCACTCGCTAACCTCCCGTGGCAGACGACCATCAGTGCTGTGCCTGGACCTGTGTCGGGAGCAGAATGGGGACAGCAAAGCACATGTCCTCTGTTTGGCTGTCCACATCCACCTTCACCCTCTCTAACGCATATTTCCTTCCCTTTTCTGGCCCTTCTCTCCTCTTCCTTATCAGGCTTATTCATCAAACGTGCATGGAAACTCTGGAGTCTCAGCTGGCCCCATAGAGGTGGGAGACAAGGGCACGTTTTCCCAAGCCCTCCAGGTGGTTCTCATGCACCCCGCACTTGAGGACCACCACTCTAGCCTCATGGCTGGACTCCCTCTCAACCTACAACCACTGTCCCTGGTTGCCTTGAGGACTGATGTTTGCGGATGATGGCGTGGCTCCCTGGGGCGGAGGATGGGCGAGTGGAGGCCAGTGAGCACACAGACCTGCTCTGTCAGGCCGCGGGGTTGAGGGCAAGGGCCATCTTGCGAAGCTTGGAGGTCAGTGCAGAGAGGCAACAGATTGGCCAGCAGAACAAACTGCTTACTCTTAGGAGCTGTAGACTCAGTGATACCTCACGTTCTGCTGGTAAACAAGGATGTCCTGCTAGGTGAGATGGGGCCAAGGAAAGTGGTCACCAGACACAGTGACTGTGTACTTTTCTGCCAATGAAGAGTAGAGACCTGCTCAGAGTAATTGATAACTGTTAGACGACGATGAAGACAATGAATAGTGCTTTCAGTTTATGGTGCAAAAAACGTCAACTGGATGTAGACAACCTCATTTTGAGAAGATTTTCAGTGTAAAGAGTCTTTGACAATGCGTCCGTCTCTTTTGCTCCTGTCTGGTTCTTTGAAACACATTTTTTTAGTGCCCTTGGTGTGTGCAAGTCATCCTAGGAGGCTCTGAGAGGCGATCCCAGCTTGTGTGCTGGAGGGGGCCACCCACCCGTCCAATGAATGTGATAAATGAGAGATTTCGTTTTTATCATGACCACAAATACAACTGGCCATTAATGCGTGCTTAACATATGCCATGTACCGTAGTAAAGTTTACCTGGATTATATTACAAAACCCAACACATGTGCACTACCTTACAGAGAAGGAAACTGAGGCTCAGAGAGGACTCTCAAAGTCACATAGCCAGTGCCTGTTAGATTCAGATCCTGACCCTGGGGCCTGTGGAAGCCCAGTTTGAAAGCTACCATCTTTAATTAGCATTGAATTGTAAGTGGGCAAAGCGTCATGTTAAGTTTTGAATTTTTTTTCTGTGTGAAAAGGACAGACTCTGATTCCTTACAATTTCGGAATATTTGCCAATTTGCATAGCTGGCGATACGAATCAGGAGAGATGTTCTCATCCTATCTAGCTTTCTGATGTCCACTATGATCTAGATGGTAATTCTTTCACCCAACTGACCTGCCAAGTGGATGGTGTGTAATTAATTGGTGTGGGTCTTCTGTTATTGACTATCCCTGCGTAAGATCTACCTGACTGTGTTGTACCAAGAGCAATGAGGGGAATGTGTCTTGCCAAGTGTAGACTATGCCCAGCACTGGTGGACATGAATGTGATTACTCTTGGCAATTGGACTTCCTGTTTTCGAGATAAAAACTTACAGAGATTTGTTAGATGATGTCCAGAAGGCTTCTGGGATGCTATCACACACGGCTGAAAGAAAACACTTAATTTCATTGCAAGTGAATTTGAACCATATGGAGAGGTTTTGTAATGTGCATCTCATCTTAGAAGGGGATGACCAGATGATCTATAAAAGAGCTATAAAAGATGTTTGACAGTATACGTAACCCAGAATATTAAAGAAAGGACATTTTCAAAGTACTTGACAAAAAAATTGTGGTTGGCTTTTCTAAACCCAAAGATTTGAAAAATAGAGGGCGGTGTTGAGAGACTTGGCATTCTCCCTTCGCTCTGCGGTTTTCAGAGTCAGTAGCCTCTGTGCCGCCCGGAAACAGTTCTCTGGGGCGATCTTTGGCGAGAGGCCTTCTCTTGTTCCTTTGCTACTTGCTGAGTGTACCTGTCTGGTCCATTTTTAAAAAGATACACACATACATAAATTTAATGCCTGTTGTGCAAGGCATTTATGCTCCCAGTCTGAAGGGTGCCTCTGTAGCTCAGAAGGCCTGTTTTGCATTCGTGAGCAGAAGAGTTAGATGGTTGGTGGGATGGTTGGTGGGATGGCACATGGGATGAGGGGAGAGCGTAAATGGAAGGGATCTGGTCAGATGAGAACGGAACTTGGCATCAGAATGGTTGAATTCAGGTCCCTGCTTGGCACTTAGCAGCCTGTGTGACCTTGAGTCAGTTACTTCACCTCTCTGAACCTCAGTTTTCTCATGGGGATTACGACATCTATCCTACTTACTTAAGAGCTTGTGTAAGGACAGTTAAAAGAAACCATATGAGAGCTTGTGACAAACTGTAAAGTTCTATGTCAAGTAGGCAGTGAGGTTGGTTATAAGGGCTGGCCTCAGCCCTGCTCCCGTAACTTGCTCGGCAGGCCTGGCCTCCTTCTTGAACCCTGGTGTGGGGTGGTTAGGCAGCAGGTCGGAGCCTGGGGTGAAAGCCTGTGCAGTCCTAGGGGGCAGCTACTGGCGCTGCCACTGGGCAGCGTGGCTGATGTTTAGTGGGCCTGGTGTGGGTCAGGACAGAGCCACGGGCTGGGCACCTCGGGCGACAAACTTGTGCCACTGGGACCAAGCTCTTCGTCCCGAGAAACTCCCTGCTTCCTCCTTCAGGGACCTCGTCACTTTAGGAAATTCCGGTGACCTTTGTCCTCATGACTGTTTTTTCAGTATCCTACTGTGGAGCGTCAGAGGTGGTGTGTCCTGGAGCGGAGACCTGCAGTGCTCCCCAAGGCCCGGCAGTGACAGTGCGCTCTCCACCAGCACTGTACCCACTGTGGGATGTGTGGCTGGAAGGGTCCCAGGCCTGTCGCAGGACCACGGGGCAGGGAATGCCATTTCTGTTCCATAATTTATTTTCAGCTGTCTCTTTCAGACTCGTGTATGTGTTTCCAGTAGATTTGCCCATTTTGCTGGGCATCATCCCAGAACTCCCATGCTGAGTGGTGCTTTCTGCCATGGAAGGGAGAGGTGTTGTGGGCCACAAAGGGCTTTAGAACAAGAGCTGTGGAGGGTAGCACTGAGGCCAGTCAGGTCGATGATAGCAGCATGGACATAATCCTGTTTACTGCTGTCTCTTGGGAAATAGATTGTGTTGGTTGGGTGGTCACCCTGCCAGCACTACCTGAGAAATCAAGCCATGCAAATGGCCTGTGGCCACTTGAGCAGGAGTCATCTCTTACCCCCACGTCACTGAGGTTCTCTGGAGGAAGTATGAGCTTTTGATAACAGTAAAATAAACATCATATGTTGTTGGCAGAGATCATTTTCATCTTACAGACTTTTTTTTAAACACAGCCCTGACCCCTCCCAAAGCTGGGTACCCCATGAAATCAAACCCTGACTTCAGGTGGTTCACCTCAGAGAGTCTGTGACGTCATTCATGAGCAGGTCTTCTGTTCCAGCTGAAGTTTTTGTGTGTGGTGATAGTTTGAATTGGAGGCTTACAGAGGAAAAGAATGCCTTAGAGGATGTAAAAAGAGACTGAAGAAAAGTTCTCTGCTTCCTTTAAAATTTTCTCTCTTGACCTCTATTCCCATGCTCATGGCTCATGGAAAATTTATTTCCTAACTTTGCATAAATCTGAAAATGACACAAACACTAGTCTTGAAAAATTAACTCGGTTGTGTATTTTATTCTGATAAATGTCTTCCAAAAATCTGCTAACTAACTTTAAAAAACAAACGAAAACGTCATTGTTGATAAATGAGAGTCAACATGCTGGTCCCTGTCCAGATTTTGCTTTTCTAGGTAGTTTTTACAAGATTTTTTCCCGAGTATTTTTCAAAAAATTATTCTTACCCTAGCCCCACACAAGGTCTATTCAGCAGCGACACACGCTGATGAAGGAAGTTCACGTCTGCTTCTGTGATATAGTCACCCATGGACAACTCAAACGCTTAACAAGATTTGGCAGCCTGGATCTTTCTAGAAACATCGGATGTCACATTGTTATGAGCATCAAGCAAGAGATCCCCAACGGGAACTCATAGGAATAATCAAGTCATAGGATTGATATAGGAACTCATAGGATCAATCAATGCTGTGCCGTTAATGCGTTGGACTATTCGTACCGAACACTTTCAGAGAATTACTTTCTCTTGAACTCGATAATGAGCATAATTGTCATTTCCATAGGCGCTTGGTGGTCCCTGATTTTTATAGAAGCTAGACCTTGAAATTGAGAGCCCACCTCTTAACTTGGACCAAAACTGAGATCAATTCAGTATGACCCAGTGGAAGTGGTTACACTCACAACACCAGGGTGCGAGGCGAAGTTGTATATAGTTAGTCCATTTGCTACACTATTGGATTAAAAGCAAAAAATCTTAATAATTACTACTTTATATACTGGGGAAAATATTTGTTGAACCATTACGCAGTATTCTCTTAGTAGCCTTTAGCAATGGGGTGCCCAGTGACTGATTAGTTAATTCCAGCTAGTGTACAAATGCATATTCTTTTTGGTTAGATTTAGAACATTGCAGCCAGGTGTCTGCTGTTCAGAGCAACCATCTCCGATGGCTGTTTATAGTCATGAGCTGCATAATGACGTTTCCGTCAACAACGAACCTTATATAGGATGGTGGTCCCATAAGATTGGTACCATGTAGCCTTTGTGTGTTGGCTGTACCGTCTAGGTTTGTGTGAGTACACTCTATGATGTTTGCACAACGATGAAATCACCCAATGACACATTTCTTGGGACGTATCCCTGTTGTTGAGTGATGCATGACTGTATCTATTGTGTTATTGAGGCTCGCACTAACTCATGACATTAGTTTTTGTTTTTGCTTTAGCTTAGCTGGGAATTTTCTAGTCTAATAAAATTAATTAGAATTGAGGAAGGGGTTAATTTAGATGGTGAGGAAGAATGTCTGGGAAGTAACGGGCTTATATAACCACAGAGACACTCCTTAGCCTAAGTGGATCCCCAAGTAAGGGCTATAATGTGGCCCACTATTATAAATGCATAAGGTAGTCAGCACACAAGTCCCTTGTTCCCAAACTTATCAGCTCTTAATTGATGTAAAAGCAAAACTTTGAGTACTAGGTGTCGGCCACCAAAATGCATTGCTTTGAGAAAGCTCATAGTGGAGCATTTCTTGAACTTAATCAGTTTCACAAGAGGATTTCTCGAAATTGATTGATTTAGTGGGAAAGAAATAACAGAGACTGAAGATAGCGGCAGGGTTCGTTTGGAAGGGCAAGACAGACATGCAAGAAAAATTAAGATCAAAACCACAAATCAGTTTATATTTAGCTCTCAGTGATTCACCGTAAAGGCCAGGAAAGCCCATCTTTTCAACCTGACAGTGCAAAGCTTCCTGGAGGACAGTTATAAATAGCACATAAGACTGTTTGCTGTATTCTGACCTTTAGCTCTCAGCAGAGAATATACAGTTTTGGCCTTAAGAGGGCAACAGGAAATAGATGAAAAAGAACATTATAAAATATCCAAGATTTCTGGCTGGCAGTTTCACACACGGTAGGTTTTCACTTCAAGTTATCGAGATCTCTTGGTCTGAAATGTGGGGAGGAACAAATGCACAGAGTGTAGATACCCTTGGGGAAAAAATGTTCTTACTAGAATTGTTTACCAAAAATGGATGTTTTAAGCCCAACTGCTAATTGTTGTGGCTCAGTCTTCGGAAAGACTTTATATACCCAATGGTAAACTCTAAGGGATGTACTGTTTAATGGTTTCTGTGTCATGTCCTCTTTAAGAAAAGGACGTGCCAAACAAGCCGTTGCGTGTCCGGGTGCGATCCTCAGACGACCGGCTGTCCGTTGCGTGGAAGGCGCCACGGCTGTCTGGAGCCAAGAGTCCACGAAGATCACGGGGTTTTCTTCTGGGCTACGGGGAAAGTGGCCGGAAGATGAATTACGTCCCACTGACAAGAGATGAGCGAACACATGAAATTAAAAAGCTAGGTGAGTGTTACGTTAAGCAGTATTCAGTGTTTGATGATCTCTCCCATCCTTTCAATATTTAGATGCTCATTCGTGATCGAACATTTTATTGTAGTTAAAATGGTCATTTTCCAGGTTTTACAATTATTCAAAATTTTACCCTTTGTTCTATCCTCTATGCCTCCATCCTTTTAACCTTTGGTCGGTGCCAGCACAAGACCACCCTTCCAGTGCACCTGCTTCCTCACCTGACAGCACCAATTTCTTGAACTGGACCACTTTTCTGGATGTTATGGGAGGACTAATGATTTTCCCATCTCTGCTCTGCTTTCAACGTTTTGTTCTTTAAGCTTCATCTTAAACCCTAGGACACGGGACCTTGAGTCCCATTGAGATGAAATGTGGTGGCAGCTGAGTGGAGCCTGCACACCAGCCCTGCCCTCTTCCCTCTTTCCAAACCCTCACGGGGTAAAGGAAGCGTTGGCTGTGGAAGGCTGGAGGGCTCCTCTGCTGCGACTGGGAGAGATTCTGTGCATCATTCTAGCCTGGATCGAGGCCTGACCTTTGCTGGCCTTATTCTTTGGCAGGCCTGGACATGGCGTGGCCATGATCCTTGAGGGCCAGTGCTTCTCCTCGTGCCTGGTGCTTCTTTGGTGTGGAGTCAGTGCCAAGGGCTGCAACTCTCCTGCTTTTCTCCCTCTTCCCTCACACCTTCTTATCTACTGGATGAGTTTGGCAAGTGAGACTGGGTAACTGTGGCTTGGTCCCTTCCTATCTCCTCCTCCCGAGGGGGAGCTGGCCTGTAGAAAGCACACATTCTGCTCAGCTCCTCTGTGCCCTGAGTCCTGTAAGGCCCAGGGCTGCTGAGCAGCAGAGGCTGTCTAATTCTGAGGTTCCGTATTAGAAAGTACACTCGTCCCCATGTTCTGCAACTTAGTTTGTACCAGCAGTAAATATTTCGGCCCCTGCTGCTTACTCTTCCTTCATTTCCTAATTGGATCAGTACACAGGCGAGGAAGATGGAGTGGTTTACTGAGCTCTTCTGGAGACTCCAATGGGATCCAGTGGTCTCTTCACTTACATATAGTGAGGCACTGCTCAGCATCCAGCGTATTCAATGACGAGCTGGGGATAGAAGGAGGAATGGCTCAAGGCAAAGTAGCAGAGAAGGGCAGACAGCTGAAGGCCTGTGTGATGTGAGCAGAGTCACCAATGAGAAGGCAGAGTGGCGCCCATTGGCGCCTACGTGGGTATAAAAGATAAGATCTTCTCTCAGATACAGCAAGGGATGGGCAAATGGCAGGAAGTGAGATTAGCTGGAGACAGGACAGAGGAATGGTAGAAGGAAGGGGGAGAAGAGAACCCTGGAGTGAGAGCTGCCAGGGCCACAGCAGCGATTAACACTGGTTTGGAGCTCAGCCCGATGAGGCGAGAACGGTGGTGGTGGAAATAGGTCTGCTTGGGGGACGAAGGCCTGGTGGGCCTCAGGTGCCCTGAGGACAAGATCCGCTTTGCTAAAGGCATGACCATACAACATCTTGAAGTGTGGACAAGCAGCTCCAAGTTCTCAGGACTCAAGGCTGGCTCCCTGGGCTGCAGGGCAGACACTGCCCAGGACATGTTGATCTGGTAGAGACACTCAGTGCAAGGCCAGGCTGGATTCCCTCCTGAAATAGCCTCCGAGGCTATTTGCTGCTCTCTTCAGCCACCTGCCAAAGACTTTCTCGGAAAAGTCCGTTGGGTATGCACAGCACAGGGTCAGCTGTGGCGCTCTGTGGGCTCCATGGTCTCCATGTGGTGGCAGAGGCAGCAGCGAGCCAGGCAGAGCATTGAAGCCATTTCAAAGCACAGAATGCAGACTTTTTCCAGCCAAAAGAGACTAGCTGCCTCTCTGCTCCAATGCCACACGGAACCACGAGGGATCGCAGAAGCCAAGGGAGAAATCTGAGCTCTCGGTGCATTGTGAAGCCTGGCTTCAGTACTGGCCGCGAGACCTGGAGCTAGAGGCTCAGTCACTGAAGCCACTGAATAATGTGGACACTCTTGAGTCATTCATTCCTGAATGTGCTGTGCAGGTTAAATGGCTCTGTTTTGGTGATGTGGGCCAGATTTTACCCAGAATGTCAACAGAAGAGTAGAGTCACTATTTTTGCATTTTTGATACTGCAGGAGAGCATTTTTTCGGTGGGAAGTTTTCATTGTTCTGGGTCTTTCATAGACACCACACATTAAAATGTCATTTGGTGTTGACAAGTTTTTCATCTGACTGGTTCTATTCATTCCCTCAGTAGTGAACCCCTGGCTCACTTGAGGGTGGCAGAAGGATTTTTTTTGTTGCCTGAACTTGAGCAAACGTTGGAACTGAGGTGGGGGTGGGCTCCGGTCCCAACCTGAACAGACAATGCTGGTCTCTTGGGCTTCCACTACAACATGATAGCTTTCGAATTTCCACCACGTAAAAAGCATTGGGCTTGCCATTCTGTACAATCTGAGAGGTTACCATGAGGAGGAGGAGGTCTTACTGGATGCTTGCTCCATCGTGCCTGGGAGGAAAGATGAAATCAATTCCCCGGGAATGTTAGAGTGGGCCTGCTGTATTATGGGACACCTGTCTCCTGGTTTTATCCTGGATAGTAGTTTAATTCTGCTTATAACCCAGATGCCATTGAAAGTGTCATACTGCAGAGAATGGTCAGATATTAAGGAAATTTGGAGAAAAGCGAGCCTGAGGTACTGGCAGCAGAAACCTCATCCTCTGAGTCATTCATTAACTACGTCTTATTGGGCATCTTCTCTCAGTCACCACCCCAGGTCCTGAGGCCCCAGCAGTCGCTCACAGAGACAGACAATCAACAGTGTGAGTAGAGCTCCTTGTTGTAAAAGTTGCCTGGAGACAGCAAAGCAGGCCCAGGAGGCGGGCAGTGCTGCAGTGGGAGCGCCAGTGTCAATCCCAAGGTCAAAGGAGGCCCACAGGGAAAGTGGAGGGGAGAGGAGATAGCAAGCCCCAGGATGTGAGGTGGGAGCTGGACGGTAATAAAAGAATGAGGACGTTTCAGTTTGGAGTCCTTCAGAAAGTTACGACAGACCTTCAGAAGTCCAGACACTCAGAGTTTCTCACGCATCACACACTCGAGGTCCACTTCAGGTTGGGAAAGTGAGCAAATACATTGGCTCTGACAGTGGGGGGGTACTTGGGGTCACTGGGTTGGTGATGCTGGGATCATTTTGGCAATTTTATTTCCACCTTTTATTCAATAATCAGGAACACAGACGGAGGCGTGTTTTTATACCATTGCATAGTCTGCATTATCTCTTTATGAAACGGGGTGCTCTCCTCCTATCCAGCTGTCAGGCACTTTCTCAGCCCCGGTGCCCCTTCAGCCCTGGGCCTGCTAACATCCTTGCCCGCGTTATTAAGAGCCTGGGGTTTGCAGCCACACAGAACTGGATGTGAGAATTGGCCCTGCCACTTAGACCATGACCTTGTGGGGGTCATCTCACTCCTCTGAGCCTGGTTCCTCTTCTGAAATGGAGACAAGGAGAGTAGCTCCCTCATGGGCTTTTTCAGGACTAAATGAAGAATTGACGTGAAATGCTTAACACAGCGAAGAGACTGGACTGCACACACGTGAGCTGTTATTCTAGTTAACTGCAGTACAAAGCTCTTCCTTCGTGGTAATCTTGAGCCAAGTTTAGTTTGGAGAGCTCAGCAAATCAAGAATCTGGGCATAAAAAAAAAAATCAAAGAACTTTAAGAATTACATTGCTAATACATAAAAATGTCGATTTGGGGAATTATTCATTTCTTGGTGGTTCTTGATAAATCATGGGCCACTGCTTTTCGCATTTAGTTATTTATTCATGTTCCTGGATCGTGAAGCTGGACGGCAGTGGGGCACAGTTTTTTCTTTGTTGCCTTTGGGCATGCGTCCACTGTCAACAGCACCAAGAAGTTAACAGAGCTGAAGCAGCTCCTCTGTTTAGAAGCTTAGTTTGATGTTCTGTGGATCCAAGTGTATCAAACTTGATTCCTGCCTTGTATAAAACCTGCATTTCGAAATTCTCTGGTAGACTAAGATGTGAGAGCCTTAGCCTAAATAAATTACTCACGGCACAGTGTGAGTTTCACCTGCCCTACAGAGAGAGAGAGAGCAGGTTGTCAATATTATCTCTTTCCCTTGAAATCTGATAGCCTACAGCAGTTTACTTTACATAAATAGGGCTCTCTGTGTGAGGTTTTCGGACACGGGTCTCCTTTTATGTAACTCCACATGCTGTTTGTAAAAACAAAAGGTTTATTTTCCCACTGCCTTATGAAAGTTTGCAATTCCTGAAGGAAGGACTCCAGAGTTGTAAGTTTCCTTTAGGATCTATTAATTTACTTGGGTATTACATGCTGCTATAACTGTCTGCATTAGAAATATATCAGGTTGCCTCATTTTTATTTGTGAATTGATTAGGGCTGCTACAAGAAGCTCAGTCAGTAGAGACAAGTTAGGCATCGGCAACCTTGGGGTCAGGGAAGATAATGAGGCCTTCTTAGGGGTGTGACCTTGGGCGAATCAATCAATTTTCATGGCTTTATGTCCTTATTTCTTAAATAAGCAGGTCAAATTGGAAGATAACTGAGGTTTCACGTGGGTCTCAGACTCTATGATTCCATACTACTCAAGAGTTACAAGTTTCATTTCATCATTGTGACTTTTTTTCCAAATAGAGTTTTCAAGTTTAGGTTAAGTTGAATGCTAGTGGGCCCAAAGTGCAATTTGGGGGGTGGGAGTGGGGAACTAAGTGAAAGAACAATCCAGAAATAAAGGATATGTTTAAACTCTTCCATTTGTTCTTCCGTTCTGAGGCTTTTACTTTCGAAGGGCACAGCATCCCTTCGGGGCTGCTGACCTAGCCCACTGGCCTTTCTTGTCCCTCTCCCTTCTTTTTGATGACAGATAAAACCAGAGTCGCCCCTTCTTTATTTTGGAACTAAAAAGAAATTGGGGGAATTATGTGGGTAAATATGCTATTCTTTGATTTCTTAAACATTGTTCTTCTGTCTTTGGGGCTGATGAGATGGAAACCCATTTCATTTTCAAGACTGTAGGTACAAATCGCTTCCACATTTTCTAACGTAGGAGTGTTCTTGTCTAGTTCCTGCAGTGCTTTTTGTCACCTTTAGTTGTCCTGAAGAAGTGGGAACGCCCCAGAAAGATGAGACAGGAAGGAGGAAGGTGGGAGGGACGCAGACAACTAGGGATGTGTGTCCTCGGAACACCAACCACAGAGCCTCATCCCTTGCTCGTTGGTCCACAGCCTCCGAGTCAGTGTACGTGGTCTCCCTGCAGTCCATGAACGCCCAGGGGAGGAGTCAGCCAGTCTACAGGGCGGCCCTAACGAAGCGGAAGATTTCAGGTATGTTTCTAAGGATGCATCTGGTTGAGCCATGGTCTAGGGGTGAATGCAGTGTTGTTTCCAAGTGATGCTGACTGGGTGATGAATTACATGGATTTTATTGAATGTCAAGGAAACAACAGGGCAGACTTGGGCACATTATGGATACAAGTGTGTTTCTTTTATATTCAGAGGTTAGAGCATTCTTTGGTGAAATATATTTCTCTGTATATTTTGAATGGCTTCACTGCGCAGATTTGCCACGATAGGAGCGGCCAAGTATTTATTCCATTTAAAGGCATAATCTGATCCATGCATAAATTGGCCTAGTTATCGACTGCGAACAGAGAGAAATAAAAGTGGGTGTGGAGGAGGTGGCTTGGAAGATATGCACTCAAACTTTATTTCAGCTAATATTGCGTAAAAATGGCATTGAAAAGAGAGAGAAGAATGTAGTAGTGCCTTGCTGATAGCTTGATCATTGGTCACTTACTAAGGAATACTTTTTTCCACATCCCTTCACAGATATTTTTTATACTACTTATATTTTAACAAATTACGTATACCTTTTCTGGATCATGTGCCTTAATTGAGAGAGGCAACTGCAGTCTAATTATTTTCATGAATTCACAATTTATTTGTGGATTATAATTTTATATTCTATAATATGTTCTATTATTACATATCATATTTATACATTATAATTTTATATTTATAGTTATTATAATTTTTTACATTATATAACAGAAGCCTCACATACATGTTGTTTCACTTTTTTATTCATTAATTGCTACTATAGCAGAAGTCCATATCACTTTTCTAACAGGCTAAATATTTCCATCTTCCCCTACTTGTAGTAAAAGCCACATCCTTTTGAAACATGGTCCCTGAAAGGTAAAAAGAAAAAAAATACGCAAAAAAAAACCAAAGCAAAAACTCCAAGAGACTAAAAAGCAAAATCGAAGACTCCTGTGAGTATTTAAGTTAGAGATTGAACAAAAACTACAAGCTTAGTGACGAGGATCTATTCTGTTGGAAATTGACACACTGAATTCTATTTTTTATCTGAATATAACTTTGAATCTGCCTTGGAATTACATGTTCTAAAATGTGAGAATGCTGAACTCAATGTGATTTGGGCAGTTGTTTGAATCAGAGTTTTCATTTCATGCCATGATCACCAAGGAAATGCTCTGATTGGAGCTTTTCTTCCCCTAAACTTCTGCTTCCCGTAAAAATTATATTTCCCTGAAAATTACAGTGTATACTGGCAAAACACTGAGTTACTTGGAGGATCTTTGGCCAAGGCTCAGCAACACTTGTGTCCTGTTCTTTATGTCAGTTGTGTCGGGCAGCTTTTAAGGTGAACTGTGCATTTCTTAGACTGTGTAAGAAGAGCCAGGGTGGAGATCTTGGTTTTTCTACATTGACCAATCAAGTAATTGTTTAGCTTTCTATTCTTTTCATTTTATCTACATTAAGCATAAGCAATTTAAAAATTATACAGGGTAAATAATAAACTCTGGAGGCCCAAGGAATTCAGGGCAGAGACCATTGTTAGAGACAGCCTTTCCATGCGTCCCATTGTCATTTCAGAAGAGGATGAAATGGACGTGCCTGAAGACATCAATGTCCGGGTTATGTCGTCCCAATCTGTGCTTGTGGCCTGGGTGGATCCTGTTTTGGAAAAACAGAAGAAAGTTGTTGCATCAAGGTACTTTTCCTTATTTCTTTGCCTTTATGTATGAGATGTGGTTTTTCTGGCCCTGAAGACACATGTAGGGGCCGGCCCCGTGGCCGAGTGGTTAAGTTCGCGTGCTCTGCTTCAGCAGCCCAGGGTTTGCCAGTTTGGATCCTGGGTGTGGACCTATGCACCGCTCATCAGGCCATGCTTTGGTGGTGTCCCACACAGAAGAACTAGAATGACCTACAACTAGGATATACAACTACGTCCTGGGGCTTTGGGGTGGAAAAAAAAAAAAAAGAGACATATTTATTTGAATGATCATGTCTTCTGACGTATATGAATGCTGGCCTCTTCTGTAGCTCACCAGTAAAGCATTCTGTGACAATCCAGCTAATCCCAAGTGTGGTCACACATTTCCCACAGATCAGATGCTACCAGGGCCTCGTGTGTAATGCACACAGCAGGACCACACATCTCACTTAAAGTCTTATCTTGTGTCTGGAAATTTCTTAGATTCCGTTTCTTTCTTTGTGCCCATTTGTGTTTTGCTTTGTCTCATTTCTGATCTGCTCATGTGCAGAGCATGTGGGTCATCTCAGGAGGAGTCTTACGGTTCCTCCTGTTATTGGGAAGAGTGACAGGAGGAAGGAGGATTATGTAGAGTAGTGGACATTTGTCTAATGCCTCTAATGGTGGCTCCTCTTTAGACATTCTTCAAACACTGACTTGCTTCATGTCCAGCTCATTTGTGCATAACAAAATGCACCGTTTTTTCTCTTAAGCCATGACGTTATATTATTCTGGTTTTTATATTGATTTGCAATAGCAATAGAAGAAAAACCAATCATAAGGGTAAAATAATTTTTGCATTAACAAGACCACCGATGAACACCATTTCCAGGTAGTGGGAGATTAATATAGTCATCAAAATTTCATGTAAGTGACTAAATAGTTTACATAGTCAAGGGAAAGCCAAAGGTTTGGTGGTTAGTCACTATATATCAATTTTTGAACCTATATGCAATCAGGAAAAGTGAATGTACTTTAAAAAAATGAATGAAATACAATGCTGGAATTATATGTGTATATATATATATATATGCTGTTATTTGCATTAGATGTAGTTTCTGTCACTGTCCACTAGTACAAGGAAGACATCTGCTTCTTTTGAAAGACTTTAGAAGGTTCACAGTGATTCTCTCCCTAGCCAGATGCTCTCCCCCAACATGAAGCGTCTCTGATTCCCATTGGACTTTGATTTCCAGCATGTTGATGAAAACGAGGATTTGAGTTTTCTTAGCAGAACTCTTGTGTTAATTGGTGTGCCGTGTCTGCAACTGAAATCTTATCCTGACTTATTAAATATCATAATGAATAGTACATTTTTAATGCATCCAGTGCTTTCTACTGCAAGGCAACCTCAAAGAAAATTTCTTGGAAAAGACATGCAGTACATGACATTTGCATGTCTTAGAGTGTTGATCATGTCTTCTACCTGGGGTGGTTGAATATGACCATGTTAGCTCACACCATGTTTCTGTAATCACACTCTAGATAGATAATCACACACTAGAGAGGTCCTTTTATAAACGACTCTATCCTGCTGTTTGTTACACATTTTGCTTCTTCTCATAAGGTGATAAGTCTACTCAAAACCACATGTCGCCTTTCCTCGAGAACTTATAAAAAACATACCTGCTTTGGCATGAAATGAGTCTTCTTGTCTTTCTTTTCTGGAGAGCCAAGCTATCTTGGGCCAGTTCTGGTTCTTAATATTGCCCTCTCTACACCACATACATACACATCCCTACACAAACATGCACACACACGTCTCATAAAGGTTGTCCCCCTTCTATCCCTTTCCTTCTTAGTCTCTGCTTGATGTTTTGAGCAGTAAGACTTTTGGGTCTTGAAAAGACACCAAGCTCCATCTTTTCTGGTCGACTTCAGACATCTTTCCCTGGATCTTAAGTAGGTTCTTTCAGTCCATAACATAGTCAGAAGTTTAGATTCTTCTCCTCTTTGGTTACTTTGCTTACCTCCAAAAGCCATCACTTATGGGGAAGGAAAACCAGCAAGGAATCTAATGTTCAGCTGCAGAGAATTGTCGACTGGGTGCATTGATGTCTTGTCGTTTCTTGTAGACAGTACACTGTGCGCTATCGCGAGAAGGGAGAATCAGCCAGGTGGGATTATAAGCAGATCTCCCACAGACGCGTGTTGATCGAGAACCTGATTCCAGACACCATGTATGAATTTGCAGTCCGTATTTCACAGGGTGAAAGAGATGGAAAGTGGAGCACCTCCGTCTTCCAGAGAACGCCAGAATCGGGTCTGTATTTAAAACGGCCTTTGGGTTTTCCATTTGGGAATTACCCCTGAAATAAGATTTAAAGACAGTTTAAGAAGCCAATAGTGATAAAGGCCAGAAGAGGCATTTTTTAAAGCAAGATTAACCTTAAATCTTGGAAGTGTTTCTACGTATGAACACAAAGAACACTTTCTTTGGGTCCAAGTTTTATCCTTCGCTGACCATTTTCCTTAGCATGTTGTTCTGACATGTGGAGCACATGTGCATGGATGCCCCTGAGTAACGCATGGCTTGTCTTCCTAAGAGCCTCTTGTTTCCTAAAACTGGCATCATGTTTGATTCTGGGGAGAATTTTACACTGTATTCAAAGCTACAATTACTTTCTTTTAAACTATGTCTTTAAAAGCTTTATTAAAAAGAAATGTGAACTGGATTTTCACATTGTTTGTATATTTCACTATTCATCAATGAAAGAAATTCGGAGTTCCCAAAAGCATTTCCCTAGATATGTCTAAATTCACTATACGAGTTGGTAGAACTGTCGTAAATCATTCTGTGGCACAAAGAACAAGTGCAGAATTTTCTCTCACGTATAATAAAACTTAAGACAGTAGCTCTTTAATAAAAAATGTGTATGTAGAGACCGTATGTCATTTACTTGCAAAGATCCACAAGGGCATTTTTAAACCTTGGATCCTGGTCCTTTTTGTAGCTCCTACCACAGCTCCTGAGAACTTAAACGTCTGGCCAGTCAATGGCAAACCCACCGCTGTCACTGTCGCGTGGGATGCACTGCCGGAGACCGAGGGGAAAGTGAAAGGTAAGAACCTCATTTCGTAAAGTATAAGGGCCACACGAGAGTGAAATACCCCAAACAGAGATAGTACCTTGACTCTGATCAACACTGGTTCTAACTGCAGGTTTAGTGACTGCAAAAGCAATAAGGAAGCGACATACATATATGGGGTGCTAACCCAACGGACAAGGATATTTCATGCAGGGTTTTCATTGTCAGGAAGATCCAGGTCGTCACGAAGATGACTTTTCATCTTCCCCATATGCAGACATTTTGGTGCTGCTCTCGGGGGGGCGTTTTTAATTGTGTGGGTGTGACATCACAACCTTTACCCATGTAAATGACACCTTGTTATTCATGCTCTGGGTCATTTCATTGTGCCAGTAAGATCATGGAAAGTAGGAGTGAGCAGGAGCCCTGTGGGGCCATAAATGTCTTAAACGGGACCATAAATATTTCATAGGTTTAAAAATCAAGTACTGTAATAAAATAAAATGGAAAATGGATTTTTTTCCCTTTTTATCACCCTTTTAAATTAATTAATTATTTTTTTGGTTGAGGAAAATGGGACCTTGAAATAGAAAAATAATATTGTAAATTTTAAACAGTAAAATAGAATGAAATATTTACAATTAGTTAAATTTAAAAATAGTCTGTTAAGAATATTGGATAAAAGGACAAATCATTTCTTTTCTTTTTTTTTCTTGAAGAAGATCAGCCCCGAGCTAACATCAGCCCCAATTCTCCTCTTTTTGCTGAGGAAGATTGGCCCTGAGCTAACATCTGTGCCCATTTTCGTCTATTTTATATGTGGGATGCCTGCCACAGCATGGCTTGATTAGCGATGCGTAGGTCCATGCCTGGGATCCAGCCCAGGCGAACCCTGGGCTGCCAAAGTGGAGCATGCCACCGGCCACCAGGCTGACCCTCAAATCATTTTACTGTTACTTGATTTTGGAAGACAACTTTAATATGCCCTGAAACTTGAAAAGTTTGTGTAAGCTTAAAGAAATCCAGAAAATTATCACTAGTCTCCTTTGGGAATTTCTTAATTGAAGAAGTTGAATGGCTCTCTTTTGTATTCAGCTTAAGTTATCTTTGCTGGCCTATAAGGATGTCTTTTCATGGAATAATAGAAGTTAAGGGAGGTATACGTAAAATAGTATTAAATTTAATGCTTTTTTACTTTCAAGTTTTTTTTAGGAATATATTGTACTGTTGTTCTCATCTTTACCAGTGAAATAAATCAGAAACAAATGAAGAGAATAAATCTTTAGTTGGTGCCTTTAATCATTCTTTTTATGATGATTTGAACATCGGCTCCTTCTGTATTATTTTTGTGATTCTGAAAAGGCTTCTGAAAGTTTAATGAAGACATTTTTTGGCTGACAACTTCTTTTAGTTATTAAAAAAATTAGTTACTGCCCTTCTAGTGACTTTATTACCATGTTACTTATTTTTTTCTTTCCTTCTCACACATCTTAGTTTATATTTATAGCTCTTTGGTGAAAGAAGCTCATGACAGTCAAGTAAATACTGCCAGAAATAATAGTAACTTTGAGTTTTTATGTCCAAAAGGACTCACATATCTTAACCCTGCTTAGGTAATTAGTGGTGGGATTGAAAATTTATAATTATACTGGGGCATTTTTCATGTATGAGAAATATAAAACATAACAGAAGAATATCCTTTGACATGGTTAAATTTTTTCCAGATGAATTGGATCCATAAAAAAATCTGAGTTACAAAATTTTATAGACAGTGGGTTCTTTTAATTCTTACTTTTGACCACCACAAATGACTAGTTTGTTCATTTTCAAAGAGAAAAGAATGCTGTTTTTTTTTTTTTCAGACAAATGCTGCAAAAGCATTTTTGGTTGAAAGTGTTTTAATTAATGTCCTTTTTAAGGATTAGATGTTATGGAAAAGAAAAAATCTTGCATGTTTCCCTAGGAAGTATGATAATTGCTTGGCTTTTCTGTAACTCAAATTACCATTCTTGATAAGTCTTGTAAATCTCGCGTTCATTGGGAGGAAAATAGGCATGACAGATTTTAGTTGAGGCTGAAAATTATGCTGTAAAATATGGCTTCCTTATGTTACAATATTTCCATACGGGCATAGAGATATATCAGTTGCTTTGACTGAATTTGCTATGATTTTCAAAGTTCAAGAGTATTATATGTTTACAGATATAGCCAATTAAAGATGGAAACATTAAACATCACATAAATCTACTACTTAGCGACTTTTCCCCCCAGTTTTAAACACTGTGAACTATCCTTACATGCATATATTCAATAAGAACTTTTATAATTCCTACAAAAGTGAAATTATATTCCTAAAATGGAATTTATTTGGCTTAATGTGCAAATAAAAATAGCCCAGATAAATCAAGTGAAACTCTTGAAGATGTCAGCAGCTACTCAGAATTAGTTCCTTGCAGCTGTCATTTCTTTTCCCATGGTTTCTTCAACTCAGGATGTATTAATTCTGTCATAGTAAATTAGTAAATAAATACAGTGAAGAAAAAACCCAAACACAGTGTAAATATTTTGGGTAAATTGTATGAAGATGGGGCTCCTGGGGTCCATATGTTTAATTCGCTGAAATAGAGAATTGCCAGCTAATTCACTCGCTAGCCCTGTCTGGCGGCCTGAATGAATGCTAGCTCACCTTCTACTGTGTCTTTATGCTCCAGCTGCCGACTTGGCGTGCATGGCTGAGTATTAATTTTAGTAATGCACGTTCTAATTCATCCTGCCCATACAGTCTGTCTGCTGGACACAGGACTGTTTTCAGTTTCCTCCTTCCAACCGTCTGCCAAATCATTTCAGAATACATTCTTTCATACGCCCCGGCTCTCAAACCGTTTGGAGCAAAATCCCTCACCTATCCTGGAGACACTACTTCTGCCATAGTGGATGGTCTGCAGCCTGGGGAACGCTATCTTTTCAAAATCCGGGCGGCAAACAGGAGAGGAATGGGGCCTCACTCCAAAGCCTTCATTGTCGCTATGCCAACAAGTAAGCATTGTGTATTTGTGGCTCTCTTTACTACTGCTAATTGTGGTGTGTTACTTTGAATCGTGCTCTTGGGTTGAGAACTGCTCCGTGGGTGATTTTTTTGGGCTAAGTTTACAGATTGATTTCTCAGATAATTTTTGGGGTCCCTTTAGAAATTAGTCTCCCCAAAGACTAAAATGATATTGATTGCTAATAACATTCATTACTATTACAACAGCAGGAACGTATTAATTATGGGGTTAATGTTATGTCCCTGTGTAATTTGGGGTTTATGATGACGGGGAAAGAACATTTTTACAAGTGTAATGTGACGTTTTTAATTGTTAACTCTTCAATTTCTACATAGCATTAAAATTTTTTAGTTTGTATTCCATTATTTTAGAGGGCAACTTTACTCAGAAGAATCTCCATTACCTTGTTTATCTGATCAGTATCAAAACCAAGCAGGTTAATAAAATCCAAAATTGGAGTGGGGTGTTTGTAGACTGTGGTTTCTTTTCTGCTTCCCCACATTTACAGCAGATATTGGTAGCTGTCTCCTTCATTACATACTGTGAGGATCCACAGTATAGCTCAATATGAAACAGTTCTGTCCTGGAAGAAACTGAAATTGACGAAATTTGCTCCTTCAGGATTCCCATTGCTATATAAATTCCCCTCCCCTTACAGCATCCCTTTCTGCATTCAATTCTGCTCTCCAGAAAGGGAAAATTGTAGGGTACACATAATATAATGCTTTACCTACCCTAGGAGTCTTTTTATTTTAGGCCTTATTTTGGAATTACAAATGTATCCATTATTAAAGGGATTTTCATCAAGAAGGAAGAAGCAAGTAAGGACATATTGGGGCAATAGGGAACTCTGTAATGCCTCAAAAATTACAAATTTGTTACTCCAGTTACTTGCAAGCCACACACAACACATCTCCATATAATTTTGAGTATAGATCATTCAGCATTTTACACCAGTCTCATGTGTACTTCTTGCCTACATTGTTAAGAATGGCTGTAATGCATTTGTAATGTCCTGACAGTTATATTAAAAAAATCCTACATAAGATTTTACATTTACAAAATCCATGAATTACTTCAAAGTACCCACTTCAGAATTCCTTCAAATAAGCTGACATAACCTGATTCAATTTACAGAAATTCAATACACATATTTTCTAGGCCTATATCTGTTACTTAAAGCCAAACAGAACTTTAAAAGGAGATTGCTATAATTGGGGAAATAAATGTGCAATGTCCAGAGAATGAGAAATTATCAATTATAACTACTAATTTTCAATGCCTCCATACTGCCATTTAAATACTTTCTGTTGCACAGCTTTCCAATTTCTTCTTTGACGGCAAATTCTTTAAAATCTATTACAGCCCCGACCAGTGCGTCTGATGTTCAGCGGAAAGCAAACACAGAGGATAATTCCAAACCTGAAAAACCCGAGCCTTCTGCACCTTCTCCGAAAGCTCCAGCATCCTCAAAACACACTCATTTGCCTGTTTCTCCCCGAGGCAGAAATGTCAAGAATCCACTTCTTGACTTGAAGAACAAAATACTGGCTAACGGTGGGGTGCCCAGAAAACCCCTACTTCCCCCTAGGAAGCCTGAAGGGTTGGATCTTCAGTCCACAGAACTCACTGATGACGAGGAACTGGAATCCCGAGCGGACCCACCAACATCACCCTCGGAGATTCAGGACCAGAAGCCACAGCAGAGGCCGCCAATTAGATCTGTCCACCCGGTCTTTGCTCCTGGAAGGACTCCCATGAGAGCCCGAATGCCAGTACTGCCCCGAAAGGAAAGTGTAGATAAGCGTGGCTCCTTACTGGCCTCCCACCCTCGTCCAGGGGCATCCCCATCGGCCTCGGCCTCTTCTGTCCCCCAGCCCACGGAGGGCAGCCCTCACCGCCCTTCAGGGAGACCCTCTACCCACCTGCCTTCCAGCTCTGTTGACAATGACTCCCTGGGCCAAGAGGAGGAAGAACCAGCCGCAGGCTCCCCCCACCCCAAGGAGGCGGTCTCCCAGCAGCTGCCTCTCAAGAGCGCAGCCCACTCGAGGCCGGCCCTGCCGTCCAGCCGCCAGTCGGCCTGGAACGCCATGCGGGACAGGAGCTCCGCGCACCACAGCGCAAAACCAGCCTTGCCAGCTCGGAGGGCACCCTATTCTGAGGATGCGGAGGAAAATTCGAGTGCTCCAGTCCCACCCTCGAGACTTTCTCCACCCCATGGGGGGTCATCTCGGCTGCTGCCCGCAGAACCACACTCCCGCTCTCCGCTCTCCAGGGGCTGGAAGGATGGGCATTATGCCGCAGCCGCCAAGTCCAATGCGCCATCACGGCCTTCCAAGTTTCCCTCGGTCTCTTCTCGTCTCTCCTCCAGGACACAGGTCTCTGAGGGAGCGGATGCGTCTGATGGCGATGGCGATGGCGATGGCGACAATGATGCAGAAGCTAAAGGGAGGCAGACTGAGGCCACGGCTCCCACGTTTCGAACCCGGCTGCCAGCAGGTCCTCCTGTCTCTGGACATTTCAGTTTGCTCAGAAACAGGCCTTTTGCTGCCCACGGCAGATATCCAAACAGGTTTGGCAATGGCCGAGGACCCCGGTTTCAGCCCTCCAGCCCCCCATCATCCACCGTGTCCCCCCGAGTTCCCTCGAGGGTGAGTTCTCACCCAGCTTCTAACCATAGGCGTGGCTCTAGTACCCATGAAGACAGTGAAGAGAGGGAGGCAGAAGATGAAAAGCCGCTTCCTGCCACCGTGGTGAATGACCACGTGCCTTCCTCCTCCAGGCAGCCTGCCTTCCGGGGCGTGGACCACCTAAGAAGAGGCCCCCAGAAAGGGACGAACCTTCTGCGGAAGGAGTCGGTGGCAGAGAACCCCAAAGCTGCGGGAACTTGGGCAGGTGCGCATCCTCAGGGCAAAGCTGAGTCGAAGGCGCAGGATGTTCAACAGAGCACCGACGTGGGCGCGGAGGGCGGGTCTCGCAAAACGCAGCTGTCCCCTGCTCCGCCGCCCGTGGCACGGTCACAGCACCACCCCGGATCCAGCGTGCCCAAAAGGATGGGTGCTGGGGCTGCCGCTGCGGAAAAGCAGCCTTCTTCAGCGATCTCCGTGTCGCAGCAACAGCCCCGCGGCCCCCAGGGCAAGGAAGTGGGGCGTGCGCCTTCCAAGCCTGCACTCCCCCAGGCTGGGCGTCCCCACCCCACGTCGCAGGGAAGCGCCTCCTTCTCCGATCCTTACGCGTCCAGAGACAGTCAGTCCCCCCACGCAGCAAACTCCCGAAGGGTGCGCCCCACGTCTCCCCAGAATCAGAACGGGGATGGCGACAGCAGATATGGCGAAAACCAGGAGGACAGCACAGAGGCAGAGGCCCGAGGTGTCCGGGCGCCCGCGCCCCCGGCCCGGGCTAAGGAGGCCACCCTGTCCCTTCCCAAGCACCGCCAGGTGGAGACTCAGCCAGGAAGCGCGGGCGACAGTCACCTCCGCAGACCCCCAGGCTCCTCCCCGAGGCCCGGCAGCCCCCACCCCTACGCCCGCCCCAGGGTCCCGGGCAGAGCAGGGCCCCAGGCCACGCCGTCCAAAAAGGAGTCGCTGTCGTCTAAATCTCAGCAGTCGGTCTCAGCCGAGGATGATGAAGACGCGGGATTTTTTAAAGGAGGAAAGGACCAGGACCTTCTGTCTTCCTCTGTTGCAAAGTGGCCCCCCTCCTCCAGCCCCAGGGGCAGCAAATATGCGGATGGGAAAATGGCCAAAGAGAAGACAGAGCCTACCCTTGTGCTTGCGCCTCCCAGAGTGAGCTCCTCCCAGGAGGACAACGACACCCCAGTGAAGCGTCCTCTTTCTCCGCCTTCAGGCAGCTCCCCGAGAGCCTCGCACCTGCCGCCCAGACAGCCCCCGCGCAGCCCTGCCACCCTAAGCCCCACGGTGGGCACGCCCGCCTGGGCGCGGTACACCACCCGTGCGCCTCCTGTCTATTCTTCCACCACCCCTATGCTCTCCTTGCGCCAGCGCATGATGAACTCGAGATTCCGGAACCCTCTCTCACGCCAGCCTGTGAGACCCCCTTTCAGACAAGGTAATTCGTTTTCAGTCGCTTACCATTTTCTCTCCAGTTCTCAGTAGTGTCCATAGCAATGCCCGAAAGGATTTTATTTTGTTGAGCATCTCCTATCCACTCTGTCTAAGCACCGTGTTGAGAGCTTTGCAGATGCAACATGATTTCATCCTTTAACCATCTCCTAGCGTTTGCGTTGTTTTGCCTGGTTTTCAGGTGAAGAAGCTGGCGCTTGGAGATCTGAGTGGTTCCCCCGAGGTCAGACAGCTATGAAGTAAGTGGCAGAGCTGCCATTCCAGTCTGGAACAGTAATTCTACAGCCCTCTGCCGTTCCATTGTCCCATGTCGCCTCTTTGAATCCTTAACATAGATGCTCTTAATCTGTGAAAATGTGTCACAGCCGCAATGGCAAACTCAGGTTCCTGTATTTTAGGTTCTGTTTAGTTGCTCACGTGCCAGCATATTTTAAAGGAGTGGCAGAAAGGAATACAATACCTTGTAGGCTGGATCTTGTTCTCGTTGATCCTGTGCATGAAACCCTCCGCTGAACATCCCCTGGGACAAACTCAAATGTCTTGGGTGTGGATTGCTTAGACATTGCAATCAGTGAGTGTTGTTCAAAATGTCCAGAAAATGCGTGTTAAAGACGGTTGTCACACAGAGGAGTAATAGGCAAGAAACTCAGTATTTGATTTTCATTAACTATTTGAATGAGAGAAATAAGTCTCTGACCTCCAAATAGTTGTCAGAGAGCTCAAACGCTTTATCCCTGGGCAAGACTGGATCACAGAAGGCTCCCAGTGGAGGCCACCTACGAACTAGCTGATCAGAAATGGCACGAGATGAAGAGAAAGGGCAGAGGAAGCAACAGACAGAAACAGAAACTGGCAGGGCGGCTAACTGGACCCTCTGTTTTCTCTCTGAGCAAATGCTTCTCAAGCAACCCCACAGAGTTCAGCAAGCTTTGAGTCAGCGCCGTGCAGTTACGCTTGGCAATTGATGATTGGGACCTGAGTCAGCTAGAAATAGAAATAATCTGCTGAGAAAAGCCGGACAGCAGCTACTACATTTAGAGATAATTTTCTCCATCCTTCCAACTCTCCCTCCCTCCACTTCCCAACTGGCAAAAATAAAACTACAGCTACTGCTTTCTCTGGAAAATTTACTTAATGCTGAACACTCTCATTCCCCTAATATTGTCAGGAAACTGACTTTGCCATCTTCTTAGTAGACATTCATCTCTTTGTCGTGTAGAAGTCACAAGTCAAAACTATCATTATGTTGCATATGAGCTGTTGGTTTAAAATTCTGTTTAACTTTTCTGTTTGAAATTATGTGTTACTACTTATAGAGTGGTAGGAAGCCAACTTTCCAAGAAGGTTGAATTTACCAGGTTCTGTTATCTTCTTTTGCCCCATGTAGGTTATAATGGCAGACCAAATGGAGAAGGGAAAGTACTTCCTGGTAGTAATGGAAAACCCAATGGACAAAGAATTATCAATGGCCCTCAAGGAACAAAGTGGGTAGGGTAAACTTCTTTACACATACTAGTTGTTTTCATGCTTTTGGGAAGAGAAAAATGGTGGACATTGTATAACAATAAATGAAGTGGTCTTTTCTTTTCTTCTCTATCTTTAACCACTCAGATGGCAACATACTTGTATACTGTTTCCTTCAGTACTCAGAAAAATCTTTGATTCTCCTGAGTAGCTAGTTTGTGTTCTAGTAAGTTCTCTAGCTAGTAGGATAAGGCATGGGCCCTTGCTTCTCATTTGCCTTGATCACACAAAGATATGGCCCAACCACAGCAATGGCACAGAATCTGATGCATGCCCTTTACAATGAGCTTCTATTTTCCCAGTCCTGAAAGCTTTATTTTATTTTTATTTTTTGTTTATTGTTTGATTAAATAGTGCACATGTTTTCTGTAAGTTGTCCAAATCCTTTGTCAAGGGAAGCAGGGTAAAAACGAATAAAGAAATCAAAAAACCCTGAATCAAATAGGCAATTTTTATCAGATCACCTTTTGAATCTTCCAAGTTGTTGGAAGTCGTTTGTATAAAATAAAAAATAAATATTACTACTTCATGTATGTTTAAGCTAAATGAGTTTAACTTTCTGGGGTTAAGATAAATGTTTAGAGATTTTTGGTGGGTTGAGGTTAACGGGCAGAACAGTTAACAGTGTTTGGGCTTTGAAATATTTCTTCAAAGAGTCAACACATTATTCATAGTAGAATTCCAAGTCAAAACTTCCCATTTGTGAGCCAGCCCTGATGGCCTAGCGGTTAAAGTTTGGTGCTTTCACTGCTTCGGTGGCCCAGGTTTGTTTCCTGGTTGTGGAACCACACCACCCATCTGTCAGTAGCCATGCTGTGGTGGCGGCTCACATAGAAGAATGAGAAGGACTTACAGCTAGGATATACACCCATGCACTGCGGCTTTGGGGAGAAAAAAAAAAAAACCCCAACTTCCCATTTATAACAATAAAGTTTTAGGAAAACATATTAAAGCACTTCATGAAATTTTCAGGCCCAGGTGATCTAAAGATACATCTTATCATTTCTCAAAGGAACAGAAATTTATAATAGGAAGAATGCATATTAATAAAGCAAAATATCATCATCAACAAATTTGAATTGAAACTGTATGGAGTAGACCTCAAAAGCAGGGTTTATATAAATAAGTTTTATTTAAATTACTGAGACAGCACCCAACCAAGTGGCCTGCTTGCAGGGGTTCTTCCAGTGGCCTGATCTTGCAAAGGTGTAGTCCTCAAACTTTAGCGAGCATCCGAATCATAGGGTGGGAGGGGCTTGTCAAATATGCTCTGGGGTAGGGCCAGGTAATTTGCATTTCTGATAATATATGATGCTCAGGTGATGCGGAGGCTATCGGTCCTGGACCACACTTTTGAGAACCACCAGTTTACAGCATGAGCTTGTTTCTTAACAGAGATAATAATAGCTTTCCTTAAGTTTTATAATTCCTCAGAATATGAGCTTTTTGCATGCATACAAATTTAATTACAAATTCAATTGTTTTTGTTATAGCAACTTTGATTTTTAACATTAACAGCAAAGCTCATTTTTAATACACTAGGAATACATGTTCCTTGCAAGAAGTTAAAACAATTCAGATATAAATGAAAAAGATAATAAGCATCCTGGGGCCGGCCCGGTGGTGCAGCAGTTAAGTGCGCACATTCCACTTTGGTGGTCCGGGGTTCGCGGGTTCGGATCCTGGGTGAGGACATGGCACTGTGTGGCAAGCCATGCTGTGGTAGGTGTCCCACATATAAAGCAGAGGAAGATGGGCACAGATGTTAGCTCAGGGCCAGTCTTCCTCAGCAAAAAGAGGAGGATTGGCAGCAGATGTTAGCTCAGGGCTAATCTTCCTCAAAAGAAAAAAAAAGAAAAAATAAGCATCCCAAACCACTTCTCAGAGATAACCACTGTTAATAATTTGGGATAATATCTGTCCAGACTTTTTTCTCTGCAGTTTTAAGCTTATAGACACAAATGAATATATTTTTATTTTTGCAAAATAATCCTGTAATCTGAGTTCACATCAGTATATATCAATATATGTAGAATTTCCAAATCCTTTTCTTTGCCTGCATAGTATTGCACTGTCTGGAATAATTTACTTAATCTCTTCCTTCCAGTGATGGACACTGAGGTTGTTCCCTTCTTTTCAGCATTACACACAATGTACTAACCAGTAAAAGTATTTTGAACATCTTCATATATTTAAGGAACCTAAAACAGTTTACATTTCTTATGGGTAAGCTATTACTATATGAAATATGGTTGTCTTACATTTTATTCTTATTAAATCTTATGAATGATGCTGAGAAAAAGAATGTTTCTTGCTCACGTGATGGTTTCCTTCTGTGGAAGCTTCATGCACATATTCATGTGGTTGGATTAATGTGAACATTTTGAAATGTCCAATATATTCTTTAATCTATATTATGGATTTAGGTTGTGGATCTCGATCGTGGGTTAGTACTGAATGCAGAAGGAAGGCACCTCCAAGATTCGCATGGAAACCCTCTGCGGGTTAAGCTAGGAGGAGATGGTCGAACCATTGTGGGTAAGTGAGAGTGGTTCTGAAGGTACAGAAGTGTCCTGGATTACTCTAGAAGAACACCTCCTCTCTACCTCTTCCCCCTGATTTTTGATGGGGCCCTTGCTCCAGTTACTTTTAGCCATCTGGAAAAGAATGCCTCAAAAGAGGGAGAATTTAGCTTTTTCCCTGATACAACTGTAGTTATACATTTTTTCTACAGACTCCCCCATTTAGAAAAGGTGGTGCTAGCCTTCGACTTCATTCTTGAAACTGGGCAGCCAGGAGCACAGATGGACAAACTACAGCCCTCAGGCCAGACCTCGTCTACTGCCTGTTTTTGTATGGCCTATGAGCTCATAATAGTTTGTACATTTTTAAATGATTGCAAAGAAAAAATCAAAGAATAGCTAATATCTATGACATGTGAAAATTATATGAAATTTACATCTCAGTGTCATTCACAAAGTTTTATTGAAACATAGAAACACTCATTTGTTTGTATCCTGTCTATGGCTTTTTTTGCCCTGTGATGGCAGAGTTGAGGGGTTGCAACAGAGACGATGTGGCCCATGAAGCTTAAAATATTTACTCCCTGGCCCTTTACAGAAAAGGTTTGCCACGCCTGGTCCAAAGTAACATTTTACTCCTTAGGGGTAAGAATGAAGAAGAGGAAAGAATTACTTTCCTTATGAAAGACTGAGAGTTACTTCAGGGTAATGGGGCATATTGATGAAATATTTATATATTTATGTAAAGTAATACAGAGCAATGGACTATATAATAAGCCCAGGAATTTCTGGAAAGCAACAGATATTGCTACCTTGGCTGATATCTTTTTAATTATTTCTTTGCCCCTTACTGATTAAAATGTAGGAATACGTAAGCTTCGAGAAGACACTGTTTTGCTTGCTTTTTACTTCCTCTGGGTTGTTTCACCTTGCTGCACAGCTTGTGTTTCATTTTATTTCAGATCTGGGAGGGACCCCCGTGGTGAGCCCTGATGGCCTCCCCCTCTTTGGGCAGGGGCGGCATGGCAAACCTCTGGCCAGTGCCCAGGATAAGCCCATTTTGAGTCTTGGAGGGAAGCCTCTGGTGGGCTTGGAGGTCATCAAAACAACCACCCGTGTCCCCACCACAACCACTCGACCCACCACAACTCCAAGGCCCACCACAACAACCCGGAGGCCCACGACGACCACCACACGCCCAACGACCACCATCCGAACCACTACGCAGACAACCACCACCACCACCACCCCTCAACCCACCACCCCCATCCCCACCTGTGCCCCTGGGACCCTGGAGCGGCATGACGAAGATGGCAACCTCATAATGGGCTCCAATGGGGTCCCGGAGTGCTACCCTGAAGAAGGTAACCGCCTTTGTCCTAATGGTGGCCCACATAACTAGCATGCTGCATTTCCAAGTAGAGTCATAGAGGCTACAGGGCGGGGTAAGTAGGGTGCAGGGCGGAATGGCAGCCAGAGGCATGCAGTCCTGTGTCACAACTAGGGTTGTCAGATTGAGTGAATAAAAATATTGCATGGGACATGCTTATATGAAAAATTATTTCCTGTTTATCTAACATTCAAATCTAAGTGGGCATCCTATGTTTTATCTGGCAACTGTTGTCACAACCCAAGTCAAAAATTTAGCTGAAGCATGGGACATTCTTAGCTTGGACTAGCGTTTCCCAAAGTATGTTCTGCTGGATATTAGTAGATTAGCACTTATTATATATATATATTTTAAGAAGGTTCTGTGATTGGCTATGTGATTTAAACAAGGTTAAATGAATTTCTTACTGTTGGATCCTTCAGATCGTTGAATAGTCTCATCGTGAATTTCCAAGAAAAGTAGAGTTTCTCAAGCATGTTGGGTAGCTGAGCACTTTTTTGATCAGCTCTTCCTTTGGAAAATGCTAATCCTTGCTTGGCTGGGCTCTTGTGGCAGGAGGGGCTGTCCATTGGGTGGGATGGCGCCATTTCCCTGATTTGGGTTCTCCAATCAGGGCTAGCCTCTACCCCTGCCAGGTCTTCCTACTGGGAACAGCCCAGTCTCCGTCAAGAATGGAAGCTAGGACACTTTTGGCCAGGTCTCGGTGGAGCTGAGATGGCACCATCTTTTCTGCTCCGTCTCTGTCAAGTGGCTCCGGAAGAGGTCATCCTGTATTTGTGTCAGGCTCGGAGGAGGCAAATTCCTCCTCTTTCCCTCAGGTTGCAATGAATTGCAGGGTCGACTGTAAAGCTTATGTCTTTTTAAGCGAATGCAGAGTGAAGACCCTTCATTTCAGGAGTTATCTGCATGTGCTGAGTTCTTGCACAGCGTTGTTGACCGTGATAAGCCCAATGGATTTGAACTAGAATGCTGTGTCCAAAATGGGAATTCTGTTTGAAGTCAGCCCTTCCACGGAAAAATTCCAAATAAAGAGAAACACTGGATACGTCTAACAAATTCACACTAAAGAATAAGAAAACATACTAAAGAAGAGGATCCTTGGGAAGAAAGTTCTCACACCATCAGTGTACTCAGTGAGTACAAATGGGAATTTACCTTTGGATTTCTGGAATGAAAGTGTTATGTACTTTTCTTGACCTCTTATTTCTTCATACATTAATGTGTTTATTTAAAAAAATTGAAGTATAATTAGAATAGATATTTGCTTAATAGTTGGTTGTAAACAGAAGAGTGACTATTTTAGATTTGGTTTTAACTACTGTTATTACTAATATTTTGCATTTTCTTTCATCTGCTTTTATATAGGCCTGATAGCTTGTTCTTTTCTTTGTGTTTTTGGACTTCTATTTGACATGAAAATCAATATTTTTCTTGGCATTTTTGTTTCTTTGTGAGTCATGATATACATATGTGTAGTTTTTACTTCACTCATGTCCATTTTTCTAATTTCCTAGTAGCCAAGTATTGATAATAATTTGCCTCTAGGAAGCATTTTGAAAATAAGTATAAATGAATACAAAGTCTTGTGAAGGAATTAAATTTTGGGAGGGCAGCATGTCATCCTTAAACAATATTATAATGTAGTATAATTTATTATTTTAAAAATATTTCTATATGGCCTATCTTGCTTTTTTATTTCTGCTGCTCCACTGACAACTTTATTAAATATTTTCTTCCTTATATTAATTCTAATCATAGTTATTTTTAGTTTTAGTTTTTTTAGTGGCAGCTTTATTGAGATATAACTCACGTACCATAAAGTTCACCCTTTTAAAGGGTAGAGTTTAATGGTTTTCATTGTGTTCACAGAGTTGTGCAACCATCACCACTAGCAAATTCCAGAACATTCTCACCATCCCTGAAAGAAACTCATAGCCATAAGCAGTCACTCTTCATTTTCCACTCCTCCAAGCCCCTGGAAACCACTTACCTACTTTCTGCCTCTTTGTATTTGTCTATTCTGGACATTTCACTGTCCGGAAATAAGTGGCTTCTTTAATTTAGCATAATTTGTTTTCAAGTTTTATCCACCTTGTAGAGAATATCTGTACTTCATTCCTTTCATTGCTGATTAATATTCTGTTGTGTGGACATGCCACATTTTATCCATTCATCAGTTGATGGACATTTCAATTGTTTCCACCTTTTGGCTCTTATGAATAATGCTGCTTTGAACATTTATGTACAAGTTTTTTTTTTAACACCTGTTTTCAAATATCTTGGGTATATACTTGGTAGTAGAGTTGCTATATCCAAGAGTAACTCTATGTTAACTTTTTGAGGAGCTTACCAACTGTTTTCTAAAGTGGCTGGACCACCTTACATTCCCACCAGTAATGTATGAGGCTTCCAATTTCTCTCCATCTTCACCAACACTTGTTATGATCTGTCTTTTTAATTCTAGCCATCCTAGTGGGTGTGAAGTAGTATCACACTGTGGTTTTGATTTATGGCTCCCTAATAACTGATGATGTTGATGTAGGTATTTTTTATACTTTTAGTTTATAGGTTCTGAAAGTGAAAGTGTGTGTGATTAAGTTTTGTGTCTAGATAAGCCCTGATTTAGAGCTGAGTAAATTCATTTGATCAATCTTTCTTTATCTTTACCATTGGGACAATGATTTCATTATGAGGAAACCCATGTAGTCATTTAAAGAGGATGGAGTAGCTCTGTTTTTGTTTTCCTGGCTTTATTCATAATTTTGTAAAATAAAATGAGCAAATGATCATTAATCATACTCCATAATCTACTCCACACAGATCAGGTTCTGTGGGGGATACAGAAAAGCAGATGGCACGGCACTGCCTCTGAAGGGCTTGCCATCGAACTGAAATTACAGTAGATAGAAACAGCTCATCCTCTCCTCAGAAAACCAAATCGTTCATCCTTAAAATAGGGCAAAAAATAGGTTAAAGATCCTTTCACAATAACCCAGAGAGTTCTCCAGGCCTGAAGCCTTAGTGTCTCTTTGACTTCTTTTGCTCTTCCGTCTCCATTGTCAGGTCTCTTCAATCCCCACTGATTCTTCCTCCATCACCTTTCTTAGATTTGCTCCATTCTCTCCATCTCTAGGCTGGCCCTATTGGCCCAACCCGCAAATTATTATTCGTTATTGGGCCCCCTTACACCAACCTCCACTCACCACCTATCCAGATGCCCACCTCAGCACACATTTCTTGAACATTCCTGTGAGCCTGACACTGTTCTTGCCTTGGGAATACAAAGCATAGTCCCTGCTTCATCCATCATTGGAGTGGTACATGCCAGGGCTAATGATCGAGAAGGGCATAGAAGTGAGCATCTTGGGTGGGAATTAGCTTCTAAAGATGGCTTATAATTTGAAAATCAGAGTCAAAATTACTCAAAAATCCGATGCATTGTCTATAAAATACAATAGAGTTTGCCATTTCTTGGTGAACACCTTGTTGTGGGCTTGATGTGATGTGAAAAAAATGAATTCTGTAATTGCTATTATGACACTCGGGGCAGAGAGATGCTTTCAGTGAGAGGCTCTGATGTCAGCTGGGGGACTGTCCCAGGGATCCCCATCACACATTATCTACAGAACCACCCATACCACAGCTCCCTGCCTCTTGCTCTGCTCTCGAGTTTGTTTTCTCTCATGCACCTTCTCTGTTGTTGTATTAAGTATAGTTCAGTCCATAATGTACACTCACACATGCTGGGGCTCCACGTGTCCACAACCAGTATTGACCAAGTGACATTTTGGCCATGGCACTTTGCAGCCGAGTAGCCTGAAATGTTTGTTGCTGTGGCACTTATAACTTAGAACCTGCATTAGTGATCACTGGGTGAATACCTGACCTTCCAAGGTCTCCTCTCTGCCACCCCCATCCAGTCAACCATTTGTCATTACGTTCCATTGGCAAAAAGTCTTAAAATTTTTTTTCTAGCCCTCCAATTTTAAAATCTTCTTTTCAAATCTCAAAGTCTTGGCTCCTCGGGTCAAATCCTGCCCCCATTTTTCTTTAAGATACTGCTTTAGAATAACGTTCTGGGAATAACTTTATGTCATGCAGTCATTGAGCTGAGTCAAGCAGTCTTGATGCCCTTTCTCATTGATTATGGCTGCCATACTTGTATGTAGATTCCTGTAAGCATAGATGCATATTACATGCTTGTTTCATGTGTTTTTCCTTTTACTCCTCTCTCTACACACACACACACACACACACACAAACACACATACACTTTTTTTTTTACTTGATTTGACCTGCCTCATGAAATAATAAGCTCCTTGTGGTAGAGACAGTATCTCCTGCTTTATCTCAAATTCCTCACGGTACCTAATTACGCATCTTTGAATATCTAAACCATACCTTAAGCTATAGGCATTCTCCATTTTCTAACTGAAAAGTAAAAGCCAGTGATCCCTGTTTTTCAGGTTCCATTTCTCTGGTGAATCTGACGCT
This sequence comes from Equus quagga, assembly GCF_021613505.1. Classification (NCBI taxonomy): domain Eukaryota; kingdom Metazoa; phylum Chordata; class Mammalia; order Perissodactyla; family Equidae; genus Equus; species Equus quagga. The sequence goes on along the minus strand of NC_060274.1, from coordinate 8,820,050 downwards.
ATTCTGTGTGTTTGGAAATGTTACGAGCCAGCTGAACATCTTCAACAATTTGTAACGTGACTTTGGGGCACGTTTCAGAAAAAGATCAGTCAGTGTGGAAAACAGTTCCACCCTGGCACGGCTCTCTCTCCAGACAGAAGACACAAGGAGAATAATTGAAAATTCACTTGAGTTGGACCAACCGTACAATTTGCAAAGATTGTTGGCTTTCAAATGGCTGTCATTTACCTTCTCGCTACACTTCTACTGAGAATATCATTTTCATAGTTTTTAAATATCTCTGAAGCTAAGGCTTTAACTCTTTGTGACATTTTGCACTCATTTTTTCATGACCATTTGGATAAACCACTCAAGAGAATAAACCGTGGTTGGTGGCTGGCAACTATTATATGAAGAGTTGGTTGGAAGCTTTCGACATCGATACTGACTTGATTTATAAAACTTTCAGTTTTACATAGTTCCAGTTGCTTCAAAATGGTGATCAGGTGGGACAAATTCTGATGGTCAGCTTTTAAAAAAAATTGTAAATAGGCTTCATTACATCTGGAAGTTATTTTTACCTGGAGTCAAGATGGTGCTATGGTGCCCTTTTAGAAAAATTATGCCTGAATTTATTTGGTCTTGAAAAAAGAAAAAAAGAACGCTAAATCACTCAGTAGGATGTTTACTTTTGCCAGAAGACTTACCTGTCACTCATTCAAGAAGTGATCCCAGTTTTCACATAGATGGCATCGTTTCTGTGACCTGCTACGTGCACCAGAGTATTTCAGTGCCTCAAGGAATGACATTCAACACCAAGAATCCATGAAGGAAACGCTATACTTTTCCCTTTTCTTGCTCACCCTGGGGTGCAAAAATTGTACAATTTATTCATTTTCGACCTGGCTAAAAATAATAATGAAAAGAAATGAATCTGAGCCAATAATGAGGAAAAATAAGACTATGTTCTGAAAAGTTAGATTGACTAGGGAAAGAAAATGGTATTCTGGGAAGTAACGGCAAGATAGCCCCAAACTCTGGGTGGTGTGAACTTGAAAACTGTCTGATTTGAACCAGCCCAGAAGTAATTCCTGCTGGATCCAGGCATATTGACGTTGGAATGACCTAAGGAAAAATTATGTCTAATAGTTTTTCCTGCAATGACCATCCTGACCGCTGTAGGGTGGATAATAATTTACAACTTCTCTCTTGCTGACGTTCATGGCCTCATCAGAATGCACTCAGGGTCACCACATTAAGGGCGAAGCAGATGCCAGCGCACCTCACAGGCCTCTGGTGGCTGTGGGCTTTTCACTAGAGAGGGGACGAGGTTAGCAGGGAGAGTGAAGCACAGGGAACACACCTGAGTGTGGTTTGCCAAGTTAGAATGTCGGAGGGGCAGGAAATTAACCTGCTTCTAGAACATTCGAGCAGTAAGATCAAGGGCAGGAAGGTGGGATGAATACAGGAGCTCACAGGTGGAGGGATTTTTGTCTCCCCCCAGAGCATCAACCGCCCACTCTGCTTGCTGCTTTCTGAGAATGCCTGTTCTCAGGCCTGTGACACCATGGCCAGGGGACCTTCCCACAGCATCCTGAGGGCCGCCTGGGCAGGCCCGGCATGTGGGCACCAAGGTGGTAGGAAGGGAGGTCAGAAAGCTCGCTGGGCTGGGGAGTGGAGTGGACATGCTGCAGAGGCGTCTTTCCTTTGATCTCCGGAGGGCATCTTGAGTGCCCCCTTCTCAGCACAAAGAAGAGAAAATCCGGGTTCCACCTCAGTGTCCTAATGCTCTTCCTTCTGAGAAAGCTGAGGAGGCCCTGGTATTGGCGACTTATTCACGCGGAGTGAGTCGCGGCACCGTTCTGAGAGACGGACTGAGAAGAAACCCTGGGGCGTTTGATGACCCTTTCTCCCCTCCTCCCTAGATGAGTTCTCGGGCCTGGAGACGGACACAGCGATACCCACGGAAGAGGCATACGTGATCTATGATGAAGGTACTAACTGACGTTAAACACGTTAGTTGGACAATTTCTTTCTCGATCGCAGGATCTTATTTTAGTTACTAACTGAATGGGCGCAACCGCAGTTTCCTTCAGGACTCTGCGCTGGGGGGCAATGCGTAGGGAAGTTACGCATTGGATTACGTTACGCAATACGCGTAGGGAAGTTACGCACCCTTCTAAGGTAAATTACCCCCCAATACGTATCCGATCCAAGGGAAAACAGTGAGCTTGAGAGGCAACGTAGCGCCAGACAAGTCACCTGTGCTCCCCATTCTCCCCCTCCCCACCCCTCCATCCTCTAGAAATTCTGGAGCTGCTTGCGTCTGGGCCTCCCCCTTCCACCACTCTTTGTACCAACGTCTCAGCTTCCTCTCTTGGCTCTTCTCATTTTTCTTCTTTCCTTTTCTCTCCTTTTCTAGTTACATAAAAAAATGCAGTGCTCTAGGTGGGTTAGTTTTTCATCGTAGACTCTTTTCAAGTAAGGGTGAGTTTACAAGATTAAGAATACAAAATGCGTTGAATACAATCTGGAACCGCTTAACTCGGTAACTGGTAACGAATGCTGTTATTGTACTTGTGACTGTTCGGTGTGTCTTCTAAGTTGCCTCTGCAGTTGAAGAACTGCACGTTCTTCTTGGGGCGCATCTTGTCCCGACCCCAGCGCCACCTTTGACACTCAAGATGGCCTCCCTTTTATGCTTCATCTTGCTTGCTATTATCTGTAGCTCCAACGGCCGTAAATCCCAAATGTGGGAATAATATCACCTTTGATGCAATCATCATAAAGTTTGACGTAGTGGTTTAATCTCAGTTTTCAAACAAAAACTGACTTAAAAGAAAAACAGCAGCTGTCAGAAAGCGAAGGAAGGTTTCTTAGCACCTTTGAAAATACTAAGCACCTGTCTTATGATCTTTGAGCTGTTGTGGAGGGAGCAGAGTTTTCTTTTCTTTTTTAAATGTTAAAGGATTAGTTCTCATAATAGGATTAATCTCACCTCCTCCCCAGAAAAAAGCCCATACACAGAGATAAATTCTTTTAAAATTTAGTTTATTTTCTGATGTGAATCTTCTATGACTCTAAAAGGGAAAATTATTTAGGTAAAGAATGGCCTTGGACCAGTAAAAAGAATGTACTAAACTGGATGAATTGTAAGGTTCTGTCCAGCTTTGATTGTAAAATCTCGTTTTTCTGGTCCTATGTGTTTCCTTTTTCCTTCCCTTTCTTTTATCTGCAGCTGCTCTTCGGAGGGGCCTGAAATGTGGGGAAATGTTGTTTTATTAGAAACAAACTGTGTTTAGGCATAGCATTTATTTTAGGGTATATGTGTGCATGCTGTAGTCGAGTTGACTCTTAAGAAGGCATCTTTTGACTGCAGACAGTGCCCCTTTTCTGGAAGTGCCCACTTACACAACCTTCCTATCATTTCAGATTATGAATTTGAGACCTCGAAGCCACAGGCCACCACCACGCCCACCACCACGCCCTCCACCACGCCCTCCACCACGGCTGCCACACCCAAGGTCATCCCTCCAGAAGGCTCCATTAGTTCTTTTCCTGAAGAAGAATTTGATCTGGCTGGAAAGAAACGATTTGTTGGTAAATAGAACTTGCTTAATCAGAGAAGCATGGGGTTCTTAACTTTTGTTCTTTGAAGAAGAGCATAACTAATCTCTTGGCCTGGCCAGGGCGGTGCATTGGGAGCAGAAGCTTTCCCGGAATGAAGTTTCCATCTGGGATGGTTCAGTGAGTCAGTCCTGTTGAGATTCGCATTAACTTGCTTTCTGCAGAAGCCAGGAGAGGGAGGCATGCGGAGAACACTTGGCGTCCCACAGAGTAGGGTTTAGAAAGGCTGCCTTGTGCAGACTAAGAGGGAGGAGCACGTAAAAATCATCAGGACCAGGGAACATGAGTATTTTTATTGTCTCTCTCTCTTCTAAGATGAGACTTACCTTAGGCCTTGCCTGCAGGTCGTTCAATTCTTGCTAAAAGATGAGCGGTTTACTGAATTGAACTACTGGTACTTCTTATCATACCTCAGCGCCGAAGTTGTTTTTAGAAATTTATTTTACTCTTTTTTGTCAGTTACTAAAACAGTTTCAAGAGGAAATTTGATCGCACTAAACTGTGTGGCATTCCCTCGGAGTTTTCTCTTCTCATGTCCTTAATGAACTTCGCTAATGAGACAGTTAGATTAACATATTACTAAGTGGAAAAAAGTAATATATTACTGAGTGGCGACAGGCGACAGCTTAAACTAATATCACACTTTTCTGCTTCCAAAATAAATGTTCTGCCATAAGCAGAGAACAGCTCTTGCCAGTCAAGACGTAGTATGGAGTGTGTGAACCACATGTACTTGAAGAACAAGAATATTAATTTGAGGTAGCATTCCTGAGGCCAATTCTAATGCTGGCTGATGGCATGTGGCGGCCTGGCCGAATTCACCAAATGTTCTGACTTTTCTCTCCTTGTTCCATGGCAGAAATTGAAAAGCTTTTTATTAGTAGCTGTTCCAAAGAACTCTTCTGAAGACAGAAAGGTTTACTATAGTCTGGCTATTTTTGTAATCTGTAACTCTATGAAGTAGAGTATATTACTCCCCAAAACTTACCAATGAGATCCATGGACAAGCTCTAAAGGCCTAACTTTATACAAATTGTTAGAAAACAGAGGAGTTAAAAATTGCTTTTAGTTCTAAAGGTCACTGAGAGAGAATGAGAACCTGGTACCAAAAGGTGCAATGGAACATTTAGAAAGTACTAGAAACTGTTACTTGGGAGCACTGGGAAGTCTTGCATATATAGAGCTCCAACCCAATTCCTTGGCTTGTCTAACTTCTTATAGAGGGTATGTAATAAAAAGGGCTGTGGACTAGAGGTAGTCTCCTTACTTCATGGGCCCCCTCTCAGGGTCATTGGCTCTGCTGGAACATGGGGCATCAGTCCATGCCCTGCCTTATTCCCAAGCCCTGTATCCACTGAGATAGTATGTGTAGAAAAAGCTTGAATCTGTTATTGTACTGAGCAGTAATGTTGTGGAAGGCTGCTCAGGCCTGGTCTTGTGCAGATATTCCAGAAGGTTATGGGGAGCCCTAAAGCCCCAGAGAAGACCATCCAGGACTAAAGGCTAGAGGCTGTCCATCTTGATCAGTGTATATTTTTTTCCAGTCCCAAGACAGTCCAGGGAATGAACTGTGTTAGGAGAGCTCTAGTTAAGTGTCAGCTGGGCCCGATTCACACTTTTACAAATGTTTGGGCATAGGACTGGCAGAATGCTGCAGACTTACACTACACTGATTATAGTTTGGGGATCATTCACAATTACTTGAGGGCATAGTCGTCAATGTTGATGGGGCAATAGGATCTTTTGAAACCAGGAGATTGAAAGACGTAAATGAGTGGATCCGTTAAGGAGGGGTAGGGATGTACTTCTGAGTTTGGCATCAGGGCTGATGGCCCTTGGAGCCTCTGTCTAGCAGGGAGAGACTGAATGGTGAATCTACTCCATGGGGCAGATGTTATGTTTCTGCCTCCAGGGAAAGATTTCAGCAATCCAATTGGGTATCTCTGTTCTTTTCCAGCTCCTTATGTGACATACCTAAATAAAGACCCATCAGCCCCATGCTCTCTCACTGATGCTCTGGACCACTTCCAAGTGGAAAGCCTGGATGAAATCATTCCAAACGACCTGAGGAAGAGTGACCTGCCTCCTCAGCATGTCCCCCGCAACATCACCGTGGTTGCTGTGGAAGGCTGCCACTCATTTGTCATTGTGGACTGGGACAAAGCCTCCCCAGGAGATGTGGTAACAGGTGTGTTAAGGAAGAGGCTCAAAGTTCCCGTAAACCTGTAGGTGGGAAATACAGATAATAAAGGATGGATGGATGATGGATGAGTGGATGGATAGATGGATGGATGGACCGGATGGATGGACCAGATGGATGGATGCATGGGTGGATGGATGGATGCATGCATGGATGGATGAATACAGATGTCTTCTTTCAAAAGGATGAAGTGTAGGCAGTAAGGGCAGGGTTGTGGGGTACTATGAAGAGCACTGGATGGAAGTCAGAAGTCTTGAATCCTAGTCCCAGATTGGTTTATATGACCTTGAGCTAGCTACTTCATCTCCCTGGACTTTGGTTTCCTCATATGTGAAATATTGTTACATCTCTAACACTCTATAATCCTGAAAATGGCCAGGGAGTCCACATAACCACTTTTAAGATCAGATCCTGCAGCACAGGTGGTGAAAGAACTCCTACTTTGTGCTGCCCCATGTCAGAGTCAACCCTGGGATCATGACTCTGCCTCTCCCCTTCTTTCCATGCCTGCTAAGTGCTTCCAGAATAGTCTGGGTGCTCCTGAATTCCATATGTGGGAATTGGATGTGATGGAAAATGCCCAGGAGTCTTGAGCCTCCTAAGTCTTGGCCTGTGAGATGTTCATGAGTTCATTTGACTCTGCTAACGATATATTTGAGGATAAATCTGTCGAAATAAGTTCTTACAGAAAAAAATTAATATTTTCTTTGAATAGATCCTTCCTTTGCAAATGACTTCTTCTGGGCCTGCGAGTTGTATAGGAGGAAGGAAATGTGTGTCTGTGTCTGTGTGTGTCTCTTGGGACTGGGGAGCGGTGGTGGTGTAGGTTAGAGCTTGACATGTTATCTGTCACTATTATGCTGGTGTAGTTCATAGAATTCAAAATGTCTAGGCTTTTGCTTTATGTCCCAATATTATCTCTTAAAATGAGAAAAAATGTCCAGGAACATTCAAAGAGTGACTTTTCTTATGGAGTTTGTACTCCAAAAGCCCAAAAGCCAGAAAAAAGGACACAGGAAAAAATGCCCCTGGATCTTGTGCCAGGTGAGGTTGAAGGGCCCAGGTGGGTGGTGAGGATGCGGGCGGGATCCAGGAGTCTGAGTCTTTGGTGTGACTAAAAGAGCTGGTCCCTCCAGCATGTGTGCTGTGTGGGCTGCTGAGACCAATTTCTGCGAAGTCCAGTAAGTTCCTAATAGAAAGCAAATAAATCAGTGGAAGGAGGAAAACTTGTAGTCAAACAGCCATAAAATTCTTTTATTAATTGAATATGATTTTATGAGTGGCAATTTTGTATTGAGTTCATAATAGTTTACATCAATGTGAAATTTCAGTTGTACATTATTTCTTGACTGTCACCACATGACCCTTCACCCTTCACCCCCTGTGCTGACCCCAGCCCACCTTCCCCTGGTAACCGCTGAACGTTTTCTTTGTCCATGTGTTTGTTCGTATTCCACATGTGAGTGAAATCATCTGATGTTTGTCTTTCTCTGTCTGGCTTATTTCGCTTAGCATAATTCCCTTCAGGTCCATCCATGTTATTGCAAATGGGATGATCTTGTCTTTTTTATGGCTGAGTAGTATTCCAATGAATGGCAATTCTTAAAAGCCAGCAAGCATACAGAAAAAATCATTGAAAATCTTATTTCAAGCTCTTTAGCTTTTGCTCTCTTGTGTAACAAATGTTACTTAACATAAATATACCACTGTGCCCTGAGCCATGGGGCGTCTGAGAAACAGTGGCTGCAGGATGAGTGCCGTGGCCACACTAAACATGCCTCAAAGGCTGGTGCAGGAGGAGCTGTCTGAGGACTCCCAATAAATATCTTCACTCAGACGTGATTCCTGTGTTATCCTGTAGAGGGCGTGCTTCTGGAACGCGTGCTCTTGTTAACTTCACATCCCAAGTCATTCAAGGCTCTCCAGAGACACGGATATCATCATATCATCACAAACCCTACACCTAACCTGAAACCAAACCTCGGTGCCCTAGTCATGAGTACTCATGCCCTAGTGTAAATAATATGGATGAGCTATTTATAGGGACTTGGGCACTCCCAATATAAAATTGTGCCAACTCCTGCCAAGCTGATGACCATGGAACGTTTCAGCACATGACAGCCCTGTAACATGCAGGAGAAGCAGCAGACCCCGAAAGGCTAAAAGAGAAAATAGTGCAAGCTCTTTATCAGCTAGTAAATCAAGCACTAACGTTTTACCTGCATGACAAGGAAGCGAAGTGGATACATGGATACATCCGAAACCTAAAAAGAATATCACACTTTCGGACCCACCGCAGAGCATTTGGATTCTGGTAGCTGTGTGAGATGTCGAGTGCGCTGCCCGGCTGTTCTTTCTTTTACTGGCAGGCAGTCGAGTCAATGTGTAACAAGGTGGTATCCAGCAATATGAAACCCCTGCAGCATAAATAGGCCTGCGACCAGGCGCTTTTCCTAATCACTCCTAATAAAAGAAGTGGTTGCGCCATTCGGAGTGATGCCATGGGAAGTCACCAAAGTGATGGCCTCTTAGTTTTTCAGGACTAGCTCATCAGTGTTTCAGGACTGCTTTTGAGAAGAACAAGAGAGAAACCAGGAGTTACATGTGCTCAGCAAGTACATGATCGAAACCCAGGCCCTGACAATGCAGACACAGGATAAGCAGAGAAACCTGTGCACCACCTGGGGAGAAGCACAGGGTTCCGATGGAAGCTGGAGATCAGAGGGGAAGAGCCATGCCCACCCAACGCCAGGGCTCCTAGAGCACACTTGTGAGCCAGATCCACCACTGGGTGGGCCGTTGTTACATGCAGCATCACTGTAAGCACAAATAGCTTGATGTCACCGTTGTCAGAGGAAGAGAGAATCCTATGGAGAGAGCAGCAACGCTTCACAGGTTCTCACACAATATTTCTAGAAAACAGAGAAGAATGAATTTCTCCAGGGAGCAGTGTGGAGAGGGCTTCAGAGCCCTGTGCACCTGCGTCTAGTTCCGGCACGCCCATAGCTGCATGCTAACCAATCCACTCTTTTTATGTTCCCAAGATAGCAGTACTCAGTGCTCAGCAGTGCTCAGCAGTGCAGTACTCAGCAATCACAGGTTGCTAAATGTAAGGAGTTAGCCTCTTAGATGCATTTGATGCTGTTCATCTCTTCCTCCTTGGCTTGCGGTCCAAGTCTCTCAACCTCAGACTCTCTTATAGACTCACCCTCTTTCATCTTAGCATTAAGTGCTGGAATTTCTCAAGGCTTGGTCTCAGTCCTTTTTTCTTCTTGCTCTGTCTTCTCTCCCTCCAGGATCTCACCCAGGCACCTGGTTTTAATTCCTCTTGGAGTTGAGTCATTGATTTATAGCTCAAGGCCAAGCCTGCCTCTCCTCTGAGCCTCAGACAGTGAAATCAGATGTCCACTGGGTATTGTCACCAAGATGTCCCCAAAGCATCTCAGACTCAGTGTATCCAAAATCAAACTCAGGATCCTTCTGATCCCCAAACCTGCTCATCTGTGTTTCCTGTCTCAGAGAGTGGCCCCATTTCCCACCCATTTTTGTCAGCCTGAAGCTTTGGGGTCGTCTTCAAATCTTCTTTTATTTCCCTTCTATGTTCAGTTCATCATGAAATCCTGTCAATTTTACCTTGCAGGTTTCTCTTGAACCCATCCGTTTCTCTCCATTAACCACCACATTAAGCTGAGCTGTTGCCACCTCTCACCTGAGTATTGCAATAGCCGTGTAGCTAGACTGCCCCATCCACACCCCACACCCAATCTGTTCTCCACCCTGCACCAGAGAGGCGTTGAAGGCAGTCTGGAAAGCAAAAGCCGGTGTGACCTAAGGACACTGCACATCGTTCCATTCTGTGCTTCTCTAGCCTCATCTCAGGCTGTCCCCACCCTGCCACTCCAAGGCTCCTCGTCCTCTGCTTCCTTCCTCGTCAGCATCTCTGCTCAGGTGCTCCCTCTACCTGGACTCCTCCCCACCTCCCACCATGCACCTTAGCTGCTTCCCATCCTTCACTTCTCAGCCACATCTTCCTGGCCCCAGGGAAGCTCTCCATGTCCTCCATGACCAGGTCAGCTCTCCCTCTACCGCCACCCCACCAGGCACATGGGCTGCTCTTTCGTAGTTTGAATCACAGCTGTATAGTTCTGTTTGTCTGTCTGCCCTACTGCTCCGTGAGTTTTAGATAAAACGAGTCACTATTTTATCTCCAGTGCTTAGTACAGTGTCTGACAAATAGTGGGCACATAACAAATATCTGTTGAATAAATTAACGAGTGTGAACTTGGAGGAGATGTTTAACCTCTCTCAAAGACTCAGTTTCCTCATGTGTCAGCATGGGGATGGCAATGCCTACATACTAGGATCAGGAGACTTAATCAAAATAAAATAGTGAGGGGCTGGCCCAGTGGTGTAGTGGTTAAGTTTGCATGCTCTGCTTCAGTGACCCAGGGTTCTAGTTCAGATCCTGGGTGTGGACCTATGCACCACTTGTCAAGTTATGCTGTGGTGGCATCCCACATAAATTGAAGAAGATTGGCACAGATGTTAGCTCAGGGCCAATCTTCCTCACCAAAAAAAAAAAGAAAAGAAAAGAAAGCAATTGAAAGTGGTTAGCATAATGTTTGGTACATAGGAAGTGCTGGGCAAATGTTTTCTTCCTTTGTGTATAACATAATGGACCTAGTGTAAAGAGTGTGCTGGGTTGGGACATGAACTTCACTTGGCCTTTTGAGGCAGCCTGGAAGGCTGGGCATGTGTCAGGACTGAGGGCCCACCCACTGAGGTCCATTAAATAGCAGATAAGGCAGAAAGAAGAGCTGCTTGACTGCCGTCATTAGACGTTAAGGTCAAGGGCAGGCACAGCTATTCAACAAGTAGAAACCGAAGGAGAGCCTTCACCCAGTGGGTGAGGAGACCACAGTGAGTCTAGGGTCTTTCAGACACACACATTCACACACACACACACACACACACACACGGCATTGACCACCAATGGTTTCTTCATTTCATGTGAAGGTCAGTTGTATTTATCTCTGCCAGGAGATTCTTAAGTACTTGTGTGGAGGTCACGGCTCTTTTCTTCTGCTGCCTTTTTCGCTGTGCAGTCAAGATTAGATATGATTCCTTCTGAGGAGATGGGGAAGGCCAGGGAATGCAGAAGGTAAGAAGAAGGAAAGAGGTAGGGAGCCAACAGTCGTCAGGAAGTGTCTTTAATTTTGTTATCTGCATCTGGATTCACCAGAAGGTCCCAAAATCATACCCCATCCTGACCCAGCACGCAGCTTGCTCCCCTTCTTGACCCTCTCCCACTGAGCTGCCTCTACGCCCTTGCCTCATCCCCATCCTCCTCCACTGAGTTACGCCTCTTGTGTGATGTGGTTCCTTGATCCTCATTGGGTTCTTCCTTCCACTTGTAGGTTACTTGGTTTACAGTGCATCCTATGAAGACTTCATCAGGAACAAGTGGTCCACTCAAGCTTCCTCAGTAACTCATTTGCCCATTGAGAATCTGAAGCCAAACACAAGGTATGATGTGTCAGTCATCTAAAACCAAAAAATGAGACCTGTGTGCATGGTTACAGATATCCTTAGAGGATCAATCAAAATGTTTTTATGATTTCTTTTGTATTCTCTCTTTGGTTCTCAGTGAATATCAATGAACACTGACCATATGTCATGTATTTTTCTTAGAAGAAATTACTATATGGATTGTAATTGTCAGTCTGTTGTGTTTATATTTTGTTCCTTCTTTTCCAAAGACTAAACACTACCTGCCATTGGGTGAAGAAAGGTTGTTCTGTGTGTTGAAATGGAATTGATCCATTTGTAGTCATCCATGTGGTGGCATTAGACAGCACAACCTTCATTTGTGACATTAATGGCGCCACAATTGCTAAACATGTTAATTAACTGGTCCTCAAACTCTATGGTGTAGAAGTTCAGACCATTCAAGAAAGATGCATTTTACATGGCAATAAAGGTTCCAACTACATCTTCCCAAACTGGGCAGTTGCTAGCTGGCCAGAGGGCCACCTGGGAGCCAGAGTTTATGGCCTTCGGTGTGAAATTTGCAAAACTTGTTCTCAAGGGTGCAAAGAGGATGAGTGGGCATTTCCTCTTTTATGCCATCTGTTTTTTGAATGGTAATCGTCATCAGGAAAGTTTCCATGGTGGATGAACATTGGCAAAACACCAGACACGTGATGGTGGAGCAGTGGTGTGCTTGTAAACCTGCGCTCTGGGGAAAAAAAATCCCTGGTTTAGAGTGTTTGCCAATTTCTGTAATGTAAATACCCCCACCATGGCCAATTTCAGGCTACCAGTGGGCCTGCAGATTTCCTGAATATTTAATGATCAGCTCCCTCAAGCCCGTGCAAATGGCTCCAGCACACCGCTGTCATATCAAGGCAGCATATTTATGTAGCAAAGAGCTCTAGGTGATGTGATGGTGGGCCTGAGGTCTCCCATTTTCTGCACAGAGGTTGGAACAAAATTCTCTCCTTAAACAGAAGAAGAGGATAGAAACTGGACAATAGCCATGGGTATTGAGAGACTTCTCAACTAGCCTAGAACTTTCCTCAGGGTATTTTAATGTGCCATTTGGGCCCCCCTGAACTGACTTTCATAAACTATTATGAAATTCAGGATTTAGAAGATTAAAAAGCAAGTACTAAAACATGAAGCTGAGAAAAGACTTTTCTTTATTTTCCCCTAATAGAAATGAAAAATTGATTAAAACAAAAACAACAAAACTAAAGAAAACCAGGTCAACATCCAACTTTTTTATTGTGTGCAGCGTGACACTGCTTTCGTAGCACAGCCGGTATCAGAAAGCTGAAAGAGGCCTTGGAGATGTTTTCACATAGTCACTTGCTGTAGAATTTGAATCCTTGTCTCTCATGCACCACCCCCTCCCTGCCCCCGCCCCAACAGTCCAATGTCTTTCCACAACTTCTGCTGCCAGGCTGATGTTGAGTTTTGAGTAATGGCAGGACATGGTTATGTAGGATGAAGGTTTGTTCATTCTTTCAACAGTGTGAATGAGCACCTGTGATTCATTCGGTTCATACTTACTATTTGCTCAAGGCCAGGCCCATGTCATGCACTAGGGGTAGAACGTGGGAGTGGTGGGCAGGCATAAAATACACTGTGGCCCTGTCCTCATGGGGCTCACAGTCTGGTCAAGGAAACAGATTGCTCATAAACAACATAAATATAAACTCGCGCCTGTCGGAATCCTGAGGGAGAAGTCTGCTGTGCTACGAGTGTAAAATAGAGGACCTTTTCCTGAGCTTGGGGCTGCAGGGGCAGCTTACCCTAGGGAAGGAAGATAAGCAGCAGTCAACCTGAAGAGGTGGACGGGGGAGGCCAAGTGGTTCCAGGCAGAAAGGATGTTCAAAACAGTGGTGTGTTGGAGGAAGGAGAGGATGCCAATATGGCGGGAGGGGAAGATGAGGCGGGAGGCTGGCCAGGCTGGGCCCAGAGGGCCTTGGGAGTCCTTGTGGCTTCTGTCCTACCCTCCATGCACATTCGGCCCCCTTATAGACAGGCTGGGAGCAGCAGCTGCTAGTGGAACCTTCTCTCCAGGATGCCTGCTCAATTCTTTGTTCTTCAGATGGAGAGTGCTGGCTGGGATGCACAGCACAGGTGCGTCCCTGACACTGATATCCTCCAAACCCCTCTGAACTGCTGCTGCATTTTTATAGCTGGAAACGTGTGACTACGATGTCAGGATGCTCATTGTTTCCCTGAATCTCCGGTGGACTCATTTTAGGAGTTCATGTGTTTATTTCCCGGAGGCCGCATTACCCCATCCTCATCACAGTCCTGAGGGCTTCTCAGGAACCATCTTCAGAGTCTGTGTAGGAGACACAAGAAATCAGATGACTCAAGAGGAGCCGGGGCATAAAACTCAGCTTTGGTTCTTTATAATTGAATCTTATTTTTGACTTTACATGGACATTATCCACCTTATTCACCCAACTCAGCCCCAGATCACTTTCTGGAGTCTGCATATTGTAATCCATACTTAAAGTACAAAGCTTCGCCACTGGAGGCTATTCAGAAGATGCCAGAAGCTTATATAAGCAGAGAAGGCATGGATTGCTCTGGTTATTTGGGTGAGGCAGAGACTATTCAGTGTATGAAATATATATTTTAGTTCACAGAAAAAGTTTAATATGGCTTTTGAAAATAGGAACTTTACCTTTTTCATAATTCCATGTTGTTTTTCTGCTCAGTATATTTAAATTTGCTTTGACACATTAGGGGAAGTTCCAGTGGAAATGTGTCTTTGGGACTGGGCCAATGTGGCTTTGTGGGGGACAGAATCCTGTGTGAAGAGGGCAGGTAGATTCGGAGAATACATGGGTTTCGGTAGGAAGACAGAATTGATACGACAAAGACATCAGAATGGTCTCTCTTAGCCAACTGGCCACCCCTTTTGCCATCTCCTGAACTGCATGGCCATGCTTCCCTCTCTGGACCTTGGGAAGTGGCATCAGGGTGACTCCAGCGATAGCTCGAGAAACATTCAGCAGAAATGTCCCATGTAGCCTCTGAATTGTGTCATTCCTTAGGTTTTAATTGCCTTTTCTTAAGGGGAAAAAAAAGCATCTGTAAAGTTTGACCAGCATCATTGACGGATGCCAAACCACCGCTTGAACTGCCGGCAGAGTTTTGCCTTAAATAACTCCACAACCACCGAATGAAAGTATGCGTCATTGGGAAAACACGAACTGCTGAGTGAATTGAGATTTAGAAACTCATATGTTCTCAATTCTGCATATCTTTTTTTTAAAAAATGAAATTAAAAAAGGATTCTCTCCTAAATGAGATGTGAGTTGCAAGACTTTTAAAGAAGGCTAATTTTGCTGAATGATCTTTTCTTTGTTCTCTGTTTAATCAAGCCTGAAGTCAGCTATCTCTGCGTAACTGCATCGCTACACTCCCTTGGCGACCAAGCTCAGAAGGCTCGGTGCCAGGACAGTGGTGCAGTGATATGCCTTTGCTCTCTGAATGTAAATAATTCACCTCTTAAAAATTTAGCGCTTATGACCTGTATGCCTGACTTAATCAAATAAGGAATTTTGTAACATTGAAACATAACTCCTGCTGGCCAGAAGGCATAAGAAAAAGCTTGTTCTGAACTCTAAAATGGCGGAGAGCCATGCTCACAGGGAATTTTTACTCCCCTTCTTTAGCTGTTAAGTAGCCAAGGAGTAAGAGAGCACACCTAGTATCTGAAATTTCAGAGATAAGGAAAACACAGAGATTAACAAATAGATGTAAGTGGCTCACATCTCTGGTGTTGATCTGTAGTATTTTTTAGCCACCACTTTTTGTCCTGTAGCTCATAAGAGTGCAAAGCAAGATGTTTTGGGACTCCCAACCTACTTGGCTTATCCGTCTCCCTCTAGATGAAGTAGCTGATTCAGACAATGTGCTTTCTAGCACATTCTCTGTTCCAAGATTTCCTTTTCTTTCCTTGAGGCACAGCAGCTTAAAACTCAGTGACTTTTAAAGCTCCAGAGCCAACCATAGCACTTGTCATGAGCCCAAAACATCGTTGTCATGTTAGTTCCACTGAGGAGGCCAACCTCTGGACTGGTTCACCTTCTCTCTGCCAAAAGTGAGTTGCATCATTGCTGGGTCACACATCCTGCTTTTTCACATGGAGTCCAGTGATAAGAATGAGGTTGAAATTTGAATTCTGCTCTGTGAGTGTTTGGCTGCTCCGACTTCTCCCTCTAAGGTTGTGGAACTTCAGCTGGGACAAGAGCAGGACAAGAGAGGAGCATTTCATGCAGGGATGAGCAGGCACGGGGCAGTACAACCCTTCATGTCCCACGGAACGCACACGCTCTATGTGATTTCTTGGCCCAATAAGCCCCTTCTCTTCGCATTAGCCATGTCTTTGCTGTTAATTGTGTTATTTTGAAAGGTTATTCGAAAATTCAGAAAAAATATGAAGAAAGAGCAGTGATGTGTGCCTTTGTAACAAATGCCCACCACAGGGTAGGTGCTCAGTGGTCTGGGAATCTGTCTTATGACACAGAAACTAAACAAGCTTCTCTGTCAAAAAATGTTTTCTTCTGATTTCAGGTATTATTTTAAAGTTCAAGCCCAAAATCCTCATGGCTCTGGACCTATCAGCTCCTCAGTCTCATTTGTTACAGAATCAGGTATGGATGGCTTCCCGTTCTCATTTTTTTCCTTTTCTGAAAAACAAATAATTTGGAATAATGACTGTTATAGAATAAAAACTGAAGAAGTAGAATCTTTACTTTTCAATTGAATGAATTCACATTGGATGCTGCTTTATAAAATAAACATTTTCTTTGTGCTAGGTGAACACTTGGATAGAAAAATTAAAAGTAGTCTTCCTTGGAACTGCCTGAAAGGTGGAAAGGTCAAATTCCAATGAAAGGAAAAGTTCTAATTTTCAACCATGTGTAGGAAAGTTAAGTTTGCATCTATCTGTAAAAGATTTAATTGCAAAGATCATTTTTCTTTTTATTGCAAACAGCTGAAAAGCATAAATATCATGTGGCCTAAAAGGCAGTTGTTTCTTCCAATTAGTAGATCTCTAAGATGCTTCCTTTACTAGGAGATGAAGATGTCTTTACTTAATATGGAAAGTTTAACTAAAGTACTCTCCAGTCTTACAGAGCTGGCCACAGTGACAGCTCCTGGCTTAGCAACGTTTCCTTAAAGGAAGCCAGAAGCCATGCTGGGGAGTCAGTACCTGTGTCTCTAAGCCAGGCCACCTTCAGCAGCCCAGCTCTCCACTGAAATAGCTCTAGCTTCTATTTGGTTAGATTATTTCCTACATGTAGCTGGATCTCAGCGCATTTGTCATTGGTAGATATTTTTAAGTGCCATGATTTGAAATCTGCTGAACGCAAAGTATGTGGCAAAAAATCAGTCTTTTCTGAGAATGAGTTTTATCCATGAAATATGGGCAAAGGACCTCAAAAGTGTTTTCACCTATTTTACCTAAGAAGTGTGTCTCTCATTAGTAATTAAGAGAGAGTGAGAGAAAACCATTATCAATGGTTAATTTGCTAAAGTGAGGAATGTGTCTACATTTATGGCCACATTTCCTAAAAACAGAATGGACCTTTGGCAACTGTCAGGATTAATATGATAAAAATCTTATTAATTTCTCCTTCATCTTGTACAACCCTGCTGAAAGTGGTTGGATTAACAACAGGAAAATTATCAAGTAATTCAATTATGACACTTGCCAGACATAAAAGCTAGTATATGAATAAGTGTATGTGTGTAAGCCAGACTGCACCGTGGGGGAAGTTTCTGGTGTTGTTTTGTGTTGTTTTCCTCCACCCCACCCTGGAGCATCTGAGATTTTTTTCAGCAGACTATTGAAACTTAAGAGCAGGAGAGCAAAGCAAACATTTTCACTTACGGCTGATTGTATGTCACTTTTGTTGTGATAGTGGATGAGGTCAAAATGAAGGGTGTGGACAAAGGGGCAACACAAGGGAGATTTGGGGTGATAAAAATATGCTGTAGCCCGATTGTGGTGGGGTTCCAGGAATGTACACATGTTGAAATTCACAGGATGTTTACCCTAAAGAGCAATTTTATGATAATTTTTTAAAGAGAATGGGCTGTGTTTGCCTAGGGCATGGTGTTTCATAAAAATAAACTTTTTCTAAAGCAGACTTCCTTAAAAAGCTAGTTTCAGATTTTCTTAAGTGGCATTCTTTGGGCTAAGATATAGGCATGTTATAAGACATATATATGTTACATAGACATGTAATAAACGGATTGAATAAATAGCTTTATTGAGGTATAATTGGCATACAGTAAACGGCACATAATTAAAGTGTAAAACTGAATTAGGGCTGAGGGGTGTTTACACCCTTGAAGCCATCGCCAGAGTCAACGCAAGTGAACGTCGCCATCACTGCAATGTGGGCCTCCCCCTGCTCTGCAGTCTAGCTGTCCCACCCCTCACCATGGGCTCATCGTCTCTCCTGTTTCCTGGCAACCACTCTTCTGCTTTCTGCCACTATAGATTGGTTTTCACTTTCTAGAGTTTTACATAAATGGAACCATACAGTATGAACTCTTTTGTCTGGCTCCTTTCACTCAGCACAGTCATTTTGAGATCGATCCGTATTGTTGTATGTATCAATAGTTCATTCTCTTTTATTAGTTAGCAATATTCCATTGTTTGGCTGTGCCACAATTTGTTTATCCATTTACCTGTTGATAGACGTTTGGGTTGTGTCTACTTTTTGGCTTTTACGACTAAAGCCGCTATGAACATTCATGTACAAGTGTTTGTATGGACATATGTTTTAATTTCTTTTGGATAAATACTTAAGAGTGAAATGGATAGGTTATATAATAGGTGTGTGTTTATCTTTTAAAGAAACCTCCAAACTATTTTCCCAAGATAGGCACATTTTTAAAAATAATGAGTATTGGGGGCCAGCCCTGTGGCCAAGTGGTTAAAGTTCTTCGCACTCTGCTTTCGCGGACGGGTTCATGGGTTTGGATCCTGGGCAAGGATCTACTCCACTCGTCAGCCATGCTGTGGAGGCGTCCCACATACAAAGTAGAGGAGGATAGGCACAGATGTTAGTTCAGGGCTAATCTTCCTCAAGCAAAAAAAAAAGAGGAAGATTGGCAATGGGTGTTAACTCAGGGTGAATCTTCCTCACCAATAACAATAATAACAATAATAATGATAATAATAATAAGTATTGAATTGTTTTGTAGTACCCAAAGTCAAAAATCTCATTATATTCTGGGACCCACAGCTTCTATATAAATAACAAGGCAAGATAACTAGAAAAGAGTATTTTTCAAACAGAAATGCTTAGAAGGTAAAAACTAAGGAAGAACATTGGCACCTATCAAATAATCCTTACATTTTTCCTTATCTATTTCAGATAGCTCTTTGGTTAGCTCTTACAATTACAATAAACATTTTAACAATTGCATGGTTGTGAAATATAATAGTGAAGTCTATTTTTTTCATTCTACAGACAACCCTCTCCTTGTTGTGAGGCCACCAGGTAAGTTTCTGTTCTTGATAAACAACATTTTAGTAAACAAGTTGGATTTTGAGTATGATATTGCTATGATTAATCACAAGTAGAAATGCTGGACCATATTTTCATTTTCATAATTTTATGACAACTTTTGTGGTTGGTTTCCTTGCACTCTTCATTCTGATCTAGCATAAGAATGATCTGGGAATTTTTAAATAGGGTCATAGCAGGCAATATCCATTAAAAAAACCCATTAGGAGTGGCCAATATCTATGAAATAGATAATTTTATTTAGATAACCTCTTTGAATATTTTAAGTTGCTGAAAAGATAGCAAAATGCATTGTGTCCAACAAATTTTTACTTTGCGTTTCAAACTGTGAAAGCCCTACTGCTTGAGTCCAAGACAGGTCTTGTGAATGACAAGAGCAGTAGGAGTCTATGCTGAGGGACTTCAGGAGAGAAGAGGGCGGATGGCATGCCCCAAAAGATCAAATATGTCATTATAGCGTATTTGCCTTGAGGATTAAAGGCTTTTCCTCACTCCAAGAATCCCTTACAGAGCCAGCCCTGATGGTCTAGAGGTCAAAGTTCAGTGCTCTCACTGTTTCAGTGGCCCAGGTTTGTTTCCTAGTTGTGAAACCACACTACCTGTTTGTCAGTAGCCAGGCTGTGGTGGTGGCTCACACAGAAGACCTAGAAGGACTTACAACTAGGACATACAACCATGCACTAGGGCTTTGGGGAGAGGAAAAAAGAAAGAGGAAGACTGGCAACAGATGTTAGCTTAGGGCGAATCTTTCCCTGCCAAAAAAAAGAACCCTTTATAGAAGTGCAAATAGCTTAAATATGTTTACGTAAAAGGAACTCCCCAGTTGTACTTAAGTACTGAGAAAGAAGGGAAAAGAAAGATGGTGCCCATTGGGAAGGTGGGAAAACTGCTTAGAAAAGCCCTGAGTGAGGGGAAGGCCCAGTGAATAATTCAAATTTCCTGATACCTTGTGCGAGAATATACATTGTGCAATGCTATGACTTAGAGGGTGTGTTTTGTGTTACCAAGGTGGCGAGCCCATCTGGATCCCATTTTCTTTCAAACATGACCCCAGCTACACGGACTGCCATGGCCGGCAATATGTGAAGCGGACGTGGTACAGAAAGTTTGTGGGAGTCGTTCTTTGTAATTCACTGCGGTATAAGATCTACCTCAGTGACAACCTGAAAGGTAGGTCTTAGAGGATGGTGTGCTATGAGAAGGGGTGCGAAGTTTTTGTTTTATCAGGTACTAACTTGACATAGCAGCTGCATCAGACTGTATTTGAGGTGTGGACCCATTATATCTCGCTCTGGCTCAAATGCAAACCAGTTCTGCAGGCTCTCCTTTGGAGTTACTAGTTTTTACATTGACATCCAGAAATATATATATATGTAAGTTCTACTACATTTTAGGAATGAAGTCCAAAATTCTGTTAGAAATTAAAAAGCCAATTTGCTGTGCCATGAATTTGATGATAAGAGGTATGAGTATAAGCTGGAAGTATTGAGGAAAAGTCCCCGCTCTAGTTCCTACCATTGCCACAACTTTACAGAGAAAAAATGCAGATAGTGAAACATACATCAACAGTATTACATGTTCTGTGTCTGAATAAAAATTACATTGTCTTCATCATGGTAGAAGATTAAAACAAAGAATACCATTAGTACCTTGAACTACTAACATTTCACAGTGCCATCTCTACCCAGCTGGCTTTGACTCACCCACCTGCACAAACTTGTTTTTTATTTCAAAACTTTCACAACTTTTAATTTTTTAGTACATACATTTCAAAAAAAAACTCTCCCTCAGCTGGTCTATCTTTTGTCATGGTCATTTTTTTTTTCTTGCTAGTGGTGATCATTTAAAGACAGCATCAAAACAAAGTCTTCCTTACCATCCTCCACTCTGGCGGTTCCTCAGTGTATGTGCCTCTGTCAACATCCACTGTCTATGTGTTTCTCTCTACTCTTTCTTTTCTCTTCTGCCACCACTCTTTTCCTCTCCTGCTTCAGAATCCGTGGAAGAGGTTGGATAGCCATCTCCAGCGTCCCAGGGTTGAGAGGAACAACTTTGCCCTACTGTGCAGCTGTGGATCAGCACCATGGACAGTGTCTCATGCCACAGACACAACCCCTACTTCTAGTTATGTATGAAAATAGGTTCTTCTGTTTTTAGAGATCTTTATACCTTTCATAATTATTTCATAATATAGTCTCTGACTATCATAGTTTCCTCTATTCCTTTCTTTAAACCAAGGAGTAAAAAGGCCTACCATTTATAGGCTGAAACTGCCTATAATATTAATAGTTTCCATTTATTGAACACTTGTGAAGTAATTAGCACACATGATTTCACTGAATCCTTACAACATTTACGAAGTCAATGCCATTATCATCATTTTTTTTAAACATGGAAAATATGACACATAGAGTTGAAGTGAAGTACCCAAATTTAAATGGTCTCCAAAGCTTGTGTAAGCTCCTAACCAGCTGTGGCATTTTTTGACTAGTCACTGAGCCATTATGTTCCTTTATGCAGATACATTCTACAGCATTGGGGACAGCTGGGGAAGAGGGGAAGACCACTGCCAGTTTGTGGATTCACACCTTGATGGAAGAACAGGGCCTCAATCCTACATAGAAGCCCTCCCTGCCATTCAAGGTAATGCGAGCAAAGGCTTGATTCTATTACACTGGGGAGTGGGAGACGAGGTGTAACATGAGGAGAAATCCACCCCATCTCTGCCTTTGGTTTACCATTTGAAGATGGATGTTGGCAGCATTTTGGATCATAAAAATAAGGAATCAACAAAATACCCCTACTGTGTGCTGGAGTTGGGGTGAGCCTAGGGGAGGTAGGGATACAAGGCAACATAAGACCTTATCCCTGCTCTCAGGAACATGCTCCGTAACTGGGAAGAGAAAATCAATATATGAAAGGTAACTGAGAGTGAACAACTTAAAGTGTAGATAATGACAAGAGTTAGGTCACATCCTTGTCCTGTTGTCAGGTAATTGTGCCGATTATAGTCACTGTCTTAGTTTAAGGGAGGCAGGCTTTCAGGGAAGGTTTCAGAAGAGTCATAAAGATAACTAGATATGCAGAGATTGGAGGGCCTGCTGGGTGGAGACTGGCACAAAAGTACAGAG
This sequence comes from Equus quagga, assembly GCF_021613505.1. Classification (NCBI taxonomy): domain Eukaryota; kingdom Metazoa; phylum Chordata; class Mammalia; order Perissodactyla; family Equidae; genus Equus; species Equus quagga. Next base: position 8,798,034 of record NC_060274.1, on the reverse strand, counting down.
AAGAAAAAAATAAACAAACATGCAAACCAACCGTATACCTACTTCGCATACTTCAGGAGATAAGGTATCAGCTATCTGATTATGGCATCATAAGCTGAGAACAAGTATATTAACCTCAAAGGCTAGCAACTTGTTAGTAGCTCCCCCAGCCCCCCAAACAAACAAACAGAACAGCTGAATGAGGTCCAGCCTTTTTCCATTATGTGCTCAACTCTTAGTGATCTGGCATTTTCAAGACATGAGATACTCTGATCTATGAAGTTTTTTAGTTTGGAAAAACAAATACCATAGGCTGGTACACAAATTACCCATTTACAAAGAATTAAGATACAGTAAAATACACAAAACAGTAAAATAAGTGTATTAGTCAGGGTTATCCAGAGAAACAACCACTAAGAGAAAAAGAGAGAGAGAGAGACTTTAAGGAATTGACTCATATGATTGTAGAGGCTGGAAAGTTCAAAATCTGCAGGGCAGACCAGCAGGCTGGAGACCCCGGGAAGAGCCCATGTTGCCCTTTGAGTCTGAAGACCATCTTCTGGCAGAATACCTCCTCTTCAGGGGAGATCAGTCTTTTTCTACTGGGGCCTGATTGGATGAGGCCCACCCACATTATAGCGAGTAATCTGCTTTACTCAAAGTCTGCTGATTTAAATCTTAATCTCATCTAAAAAATACCTCCACAGAAACGTCTAGAATAATATTTGACCAAGTATCTGGGTACCATGGCCTAGCCGAGTTGATACATAAAGTTAACCATCATGCTAAGCACACAAAATATATCACATTTCTTCATTTTTTCAAGATCTTGCAGTGCTCCGGAGTTACTAAGTATTATTTATATTTCACTGTGTTTCTGGGACTGTGGTCATGGTTTTGGCTCTGAATATGGATGAACAAATTACATTGACAGGTAGAATGACAGGTAACCTTTCATCTCACAAGAGTAAAAGGGATAAAGGGACGAGAGCAGTTGTTGAGTTACCCCCAAAAATTTCTTTTTGAGAAGGTTAGCCATAACTTCTACTTGAGGGGAGAGATGGTCAGAATGCTACAACATTCTTTCCTTTGAGAGATTTACTTGAAAGGTCTAAAAGTCTACTATGGCTTCCAAGAAGTAAACCTTGGAGGCTGGAGGTTCTAGGTGAGTTGGGAGGCCCTAAGTTCGGTGAGGACCAGGTGGCAATCTTGCTTACAGCTGTTCCCAGCTCAGGGCCTGCCCACAGTGAGTGGTTTAATTGGTTTAATTTGCAACAGCAGCTCACAGAACTCAAAAGAAACACTTTACTTACTAGATTACTGGTTTATTATGAAAGGATATAAGTCAGGAACAGCCAGATGGAAGAGATGCCTAGGGCAAGGTATGGGAAAGGGGCACAGAGCTACCATGCCCTCTCAGGGCATGCCATTCTCCCAGCATCTTCATGTGTTCTCCAACCTGGAACTTTCTGAACCACGTCCTTTTGGGTTTTTATGGAGGCTTCATTACGTAGGCATGATTGATTAAATCATTAGCCACTGGTGATTGAATTCAATCTCTAGCCCCTCTCCCCTCCCTGGAGATCAGGAGGCGGGACCAAAAGTCTCAACCCTCTACTCACACGGTTGGTTCCTCTGGTGACCATTCCGCACCCTTAGGTGCTTTCCGAAGGTCACCTTATCAACATAAACTCAGATGTGGTCCAAAGAGGTTTGTTATGAATATCTAGACACCTTTATGGCTCTTATCACTAAGGAAATTCCAAGGGTTTTAGGAGCTCTGTGCCAGGAATGGGGATGAAGACCAAATAGATGTATTTCTCGTTGTAAATCACAATCTCACAGATACATTTTCTTTCCCTCTCTTTCCTTCTCCCCTTCCAGGCTACTATCGCCAGTATCGCCAGGAGCCGGTCAGCTTTGGCAGCATTGGTTTTGGAACGCCCTACTACTATGTGGGCTGGTACGAATGTGGGGTCTCCATTCCGGGAAAGTGGTAACCACAGGACCGTCACGCTGAAAGCTCACCCTGCCTGGCCCCCTTGACTAACTGGCACTTGGGGTTATGAGCAGGAAAAGAAAGACGGTGTCCCAAGCCCTACTGTCCCTGGATGTCAGCAAGGCTACATGATGGACACTGGACGTTTTGAGCATCTTCAGTCTAGAACTCAGTCCTACTTCTTGGTCTGGACTACACACAGGATCGACGTTACTGTTAACTTTGCTTCTCCACACTTTTTGCTTATAGTAGCACATCCCAGAGACAGCAGAAACACACAGCTACAGCAGATGCCCACTGATTCCAGGGGACAGCATAAACATGCTGTGCTTGCTTCACGGAATGCTACACGCTTTCTTTTTTCTCATTGGACTCCTCTGAAACTAGCCGAATTTAAGCTTCAGATCTCTTTCTATGCAGTAGAATTGAATTACTAAAAACACCACCAAAGGAAATATATCCTACTCAAGATTTATTCCATGGACTTCCCCACTGCTAGACCAAATGTATCAAATCTTATTTGTAAATTCTCAATTTTGAGATATATATGTATATATGCATATACATATCCACACTTGTCTGCAAGAACATTGATTAAAATTGCTAAATTTGTACTTGTTCACTCGATAAATGTGTGTGGGACTTTTTTGGAGCAAAGGTGCTGTTTATGAACACATTTTAGAAGTATCCAGAGAATATGTACTCTGCATAATCTGACAATAATGGAAAGGTGTGTGTGTTCTTCCTGTGAATGTTGCTGAACTATGGAAATGATGGGGATGCTGTGAATCTAGCAATGAACTAGCCGCAGACTGAGAGCTTTCTACCGAAGGAGACAGTCTTTCCAAACCTGTGTGAAAAATGGACTAGTTGCCTCCATGGGGACACATCCAGTATACTTCCAGATTGAGTAAGATTTTAGGTCCCAAATGATTTTAAAATCCAGTTTTTAAAAACTCCTTTGCCCTTTTCTGCCACCTCAGTATTCACTCCTAAAAATATAAGCATCTTACCTCTCTTGGCTGCAGCACAAGAGAGTTTTTTTAAAAACACTTTATTCTAGTTATTTTTAAGACATGATGTCCTTTCCATGTGCTTGGCTCCTCTGTCCTCAGGCAGCTCTGTGGAATGAGGGGTTTGTCTTCTCTCATAAAGGTTTCAGCCTAAGAAATGCAGTGGTGGCAATGAGGGAGAGACACTTTTCCGGGGCCCGCAGGCTGTCATTCTAGGTAAACAAGTTAACGGCGGAATGTTGTCCAGGCTCCTTGAGTCAATTATTTTCATGCCAGTACTGTGTCCACCTGATGTATCTGATGGATTTGAAGGTGAAACTTGGAAGGAAACGAGTAACTCTCCAGGGTCTTCATGATGAGGCTGTGATAGCTGACATTTTCCTCAAATTCCATAATCCCCTTTCTACAGTAAACAAAAGTGAAGAAAATGCAAGCATCCTGACAGCCTGGGAAAATAGTAGAATTCCTTAGTGGGACAGACGAGATCCAGTTCATATGTTACTCACTTTTTAGTTTACAAAATAAGATAGGACCCTCTAAGTAGCTTTTGGGGCTCTTGTACATGAAAGAAAGATTCTTTAAAAAGGGATGTTTAAAAAACACCTTAGTTTTCACACTACCATTTAAATGCACTTCACAATGCCAAGGGGAAGATAAGATCTTTAAATATAAGTGAATTTTCCCAATAAGCACATCATTTGCTTGCTTTATTTTTCCCACCTCACCTCCCAATTTCTGTCTGGTTTCAGCATCCACTGGCCTGCAATCGGAGAGCAGAGAAAGATGCCAAGATGAGGCCCTTGTGGGCGGGGCTGGGGTGGGTGGGGAGCACCAGCAGACCGCACATTTCCTAAAAGTATTTCCTGGGGTGTAAATAATTCATTAGCAGGTACAAGACAAGAGCTGTCTGGTGTGGGCCACAAACCTGGCTGGGTTCTGGGGCCTCCTATGGAAGAGAGAGAGACCCGGAACAACAGAGATGCAGACAACCTCTTCTTTATGGTTCCCGCTCTTCATACACTACAGGGTATGCTTCCTGCCTCACCCCCGAAAGGGTTTTATGCTCCTTTAATATACTAAAGGATGCATTTCCCTCAGAAGAATTTTATGCTCACTGCACAGAGATACAAAGAATTCACTGGCATTCCCTCATGCAATGATTTTCAAGCCCTGCCTGGAACCTTAGACTGTATTTGATTATAGAAACCTGAACTTTCATTAAAAATCAACGTTTGCAATTTTGATGGAAATTGCTACAAACCCCAGATGATAAAGCAGCCAAAACAAAAACAAAAACACTGACTCTAAGCATAGGTGGTATTATTTCCAATATTCTGTCTAAATCAGGTCACATAATAGTTCAAGTGAGTCCACAGGGGTCACATTAATTTACTGTGTAAATTCTGGAGGCCATGTTTTAGGAACCACATGGATCTAAAAACCATTTCATATCAAGTTAGGAGGAAATTAATGGGGCTGTTTTCCTAAAGAAGACTTCATCTATTTCCTAGGCTCTGAGGAAGAAGCAAGTTGGCCAACTCTAGAGGTTGGAAGTAGACCTGGGTGGGAATTAAAGGAAAAGAAAATTTGGCTAAATATGACAAAGAGTTGTAGAAGAGTCCAACTATCAAATAAGCCTCATTGGACAATAGCGACATGTCCGTCACTGAAAAACCTTAAATAACTGGAAATGTCTAAACTTGCCATTGGAGACTCCAGCCTGCTTTTACATGGCCTGTGAGCTCAGAATAGTTTCTCAAATTTAAAGGTTGTAAACAAAACAAACAAAGAGACAAGCAAAAAACCAATAATACGCAACAGAGACCGTCTGTGGTTTGCAAGGCCTAAAATATTTATTATCTCGCCCTATGAGAAAAAGTTTGCGTACCCACAGATTAGAGTTTTCTTGAGATTTAAGGAAGGTTTAAGCAAAGTTGTAATTTGAAAACTAGCACCTACTACTTAATAGATGTTTGTTTCCTTCTCTGTTACTTGAGTTGTATTTATTTTCTAACCATCTCCAGTGACTAAAACCTGGACTCTGCATTGAGTGGTTGGACCCCCAGTCCCCCAGTCTCCCGTTTGGCAAGCCTTCTGTTTGTGCTGTGGTCTCAGGAAGTATTATGCTCTTTAGGAGGCTCCATGCATATTTAACATTACCATTTGGTTAAAATAATTTCTAGCTTTTACCAGATGAGTTCTGACTTCTTTTTTCCCCTTTGACCAAGCCGAATATCGGGGTCAGCTCAGCAGGGTGGGGAATTTGAGAACGTGATGATGAATGGGTTAGGGTGGGTTTGCCTATCTGGGCCAGGAACACAAGCCTTAGTCACTGTGCATAATTATAAAACGATTCCACTGGAAGAATCAGCGCATGCTTGTGCAACATCTTACATGTTGTGGATGCCTTAAAATCATCTTCCTTGAGATGAAATTATCTTGCAAGTGGAGGTAAGAAGTGAATTTAAAAAGCAAAACAGGGGCTGGCCCAGGGGTGTAGTGGTTAAGTTCACGCACTCCGCTTCTGCCTAGGGTTTGCGGGTTAGGATCTCAGGTGTGGACCTAGCGCCGCTCGTCAAGCCACGCTGTGGTGGCATCCCACATAAAACAGAAGAAGATTGGCACAGATGGTAGCTCACGGACAATCTCTCTCAAGCAAAAAGAGGAAGATTGGCAACAGATGTTAGCTCAGGGCCAGTCTTCCTCACACACACACAGACACACACACACAAAAGTAAAATATCTTCCTAACCATCCCATGTCCCAAAATTCTCAGTAAAATTATATGAAAACACAGAGCATACCTGTTATGAATGGAGGTGTGGTTTTCAATCTTAGTTGTAAAATTATTAATGTACAAAATTTAAAAATCATGAAGAGCTAAGCACATAAGGGTTTATGATAAAAGTGAAATAAAATTAATATAGAATTGGAAGCCAATAAATTTAACACACAAACAAATTCTTCCTCCAAATTGGAAAAGCAATATTCTCTCAGGCAGAGATTATTTGATGGCCAAGAAGAGAAATAATTTGACTGTTAAGTAAATGATGTATATATGGCTGGACCACACAGCCTCAGGACAGGAAATAACGTGCGGGAGGTGGTGCTGGGTGTGGGGAACGACATGTTAGCAAGGCTGCCTCCTGTTCCCTCTAGTCTATTCTCTCTCTCTCCTCCTTTCCATTCATTGCTCCATTCTCCTCCTTGCAGGCGGGCTTTCTCTGGGCATATGTGGCCCAAGTGGCCACCAGCCCCAGATTTCACATAGGGCTGCTGTATATGGCTGTGCTGTGTCCAGCTGCCACAAATGTATGCAGCTGTCTGTCTACATTGGAACTCAACCAACTATCTAAGGCTCTCAGTATCCAGATCCAAAGATCTGGGATCAGGCCCTGATTGGATATCTTGGGGCAAGTATATACACTCTGGTCCAAGCAGCTCTTCCCACATGGGGGTGTCACCTGGTAGAAACATGACCGCCTACGCCGGCCCTGTGAGCAGAGGCTGTTTGTAGGTGGAAAGAGATAATGAGTGACACATCTAAGACAAATACCCATGGGTGAATGACAAATAAAATGATAAGAACAATGAGTCATTTTATTAGGTGACTGATAAGTTTAAAATAACTTCACAAAATATATTAAAAATTTCATGTTTGGTCACTGCAAGGCTTAATGCTTTCTATTCTCCAGTCTTTCTAGCTACCACTGGGATCGCCTTCCTTGTTAAACTAAGAGAAGTTTGAGAACTATTCCAAATATTTATAATTAAATCATGGGCTAGTTTCACTCAACCACACCTATGTTTTTAAAGAAAAGATGAGTGCATTCCTTTTACTGTCTGGGATGCTCCAGGAAAATTCTTAATTTTGAACAGAAATAAGAAAGCAATTAAATACACAAAGTCCTTCTGTTATCCGACCAACAATGAAATGAATAACAAGATACAATGGAGATTAGCTAGAGACTGAAAATTCTTGAAAGCCATGGCGAGTAGCTGGCCCTGAATGCTCATGGTGGGAAGTGGAGTGTCTTTGGAGTAACCTGGGGATGTAGATCGTTGGGAGCTCTGAGATAGACAGCTTCCTCAGAGTAAAATCCTAAGTCCTTCCCACAGCCTCCAAGGCCCTCCATGATCTGGTCACGCCCCCCCCGCCCCCCAACTCACACCAACAAGCCCGCCACCACGCTGGCCTACCGTCTCCCCACCACTCTCTTCTCATCTGCTCCTGCCTGTCACAGAGTCTGCACAGAGTAGGCCCACAGTAAATATTTGTCAAACAGGTAAATGCATGGCTAAGAATATAGATAAGAATTAAAAAGGCAGAAGTTTTTAATCCCAGATTATCAACGAGCAAAATGCGCCCCTCCAGCCTACCATCCCATGTGTGATTCGTGCTCAGCTCCCTGCGGTTTTCCGTAATGGTTTATCAGCCTGTCCATGCTCTCACACTCTACTGCCCGTGGCCCCTCACCACCATCCTCCACTTCCCCTCTCACTTCAGGAGACGCCTCATTTTACAAGGCAGATGGAGCCACCAGATGGCAGATGGGCACACACACCTGCGTCCACGCCCATCCTGTTACCTTCACCAAGAACCGCCCCCTCAGGCTCAAGACCAGTGCTCGACTCTGATCTCCTGCGACTGCAGTGTCTCCCTCTTGATAGATTCTTCTCCAACATTCAGACATGCTCTGGACTCTCATCTTAAAAAAAAAAATTCATTTTTAATTTAAATTAAACAATCTTTTTTCCATCCCCCCAGGTCCCTCTCCTGCCATTCCCATCACACTTGGCTTCACTTTGAGCTGAGTTCCTGAATTAGTCACCCCCCTTCCATCTCCCTGCCCTCCTCCTCATTCCCACACATTTCTCTCTCTGCCACACCCTGGTTTCTGTGACCGCTACCTCCCACACTCAGCTCTCCCAGGTCCCAATCTATCCTGGGGGCTAAATCCAGGGGATACTGGCCAGTCTTTCTCTGTTGTGATCTTTTGGCACTACCTGACAGTCTTTACCAGCTTGTCCTCCTTGAGCCATTCTCCTCCGTGATTCTCCCCTTCCCAGGTCCAAAATGGTCGCCAGGCCCTCTAGTCCCTGTTTAAGAGGATTCAATGTTTCAGGGTGAATGGAGACAGGTCTGAACGCAACTCTCTTCCCTGGCTTTTCTTTCAAAAGCTTAAACACATTAAAGAGATTACGTGAGTATGGGGCGGGGGGAGGTGAGTGATTTTGGAGCTATAGTGGTGTTGAGAGGAGACATTTCCCCCAAGATGGTGGAGGGGATGCTAGCTGGGGTTCTGGGAGGAGCAGGGCCCTGCGGCCACCCCTTCTCTGTCACCCCTGGGATGTGGTGGAGTGAGGATGACCGTAGTGAGCAGATGAGTCGGGACCTGGGCCCACGCTTATGCCATCCTGAGCCTGATCCCCCCTCACACAACACGGAGCAGGAGGGTGATTGCCTTCAGGGTCCATGGAGGCCTGGGCAGTGAACACGGCATCAGTGACAAGTCACTCCTTATCTTATTTATAAAGCACAAGTCAACTGAACCCAAAACATGTGCCAAACACTCTTCTAGATACTGTGGTTGCAGGAGGACCACAATACATATGGTCCCTGTCTTCGTGGAGATGGCATCCTAGTGGAACAGGCAGAAAACACGCAAACAAGTCCACCAGATGTCAGCTGGTGAAAGTGATTGGACATGAAAGGAGCAGATGACTGTGTCACGGGCGAGCGGGGACTGAAGATAGTGAAGAGGCCCCTCAAATGCTCTGTTCTCAGACAGACCTGGACACCATATGGCTGGAAATAAGGAAGGTGGACATGGAGGGAGCCAAGAATGCCTGAGACTGTGTGGTTTCTACTTTGACATATGGGATCTCAGACTTGACTTTTAAAAGCAATAATAAAACAATGCCCATTTCATGATCTTTGAACTCAGGAGGACTAATCTAGTTGACCCATTATGTTGGTATAACTTTGACCCTGTAAAGGAGGATGTCTTGATCCTGTCCCCCCCAGGGGACTTCTGACCTCAGTCCAAGTCCACCTATCCAACTAGTCACCCATCTTCAAGCTCCAGACATCAACAGGGAAGAGGAGATGGATAGCAGAGTCACTGAGGCACGCCCCGTCCCTCCTCCAAGACAGTGACTGGGCACTTACTTTATGTTTATCTTTAAGGCCTTTTTGTGATTTTCCCAGAATGAAGCGTATCTACCCCAAGATGAGCTGAGATCTCCCCTCCAACAGAAAAATTAACTGATGTCCATCTTTTTTGGAAGCTTGCCATACCAATTTCCACTGCCTACTGAATGACAAGTGTCATGAAAGCAGAGGCCGTGTTTGTGATTCTGTTCACCATCATATCCTGGAATCTAGCACAGAGCCTGTCCCATAGCAGGTGTTCAATAAATAATTCTTGAGTGCAAGAATGAATGAGTGGATGAATAACTGAATGGATACTCTGCTGCTCTCCTCTGATTGCATTTCTTCAGATGTCCTGCTGGGTTCAGCCTACTGGCTCTGTTTACTTTGTTTCAAAGGACAGAGCATTTGAGGCTGGGATCATTTTCTCAAGGAAGTCCTATTGGCATGGAGAAATTCCCCAAGTGCCTGACAATGGTCTTCCATTAGCTTATTTCTAGTTCTGTGACAATGTTTTTTGGTTTTGTGCTTTTTCCATTTAGAAATTGGAAACCTGATAACCGAGATATGTTGTGTGCCATTGTAACATAGAACCTGGAATATAAAAGTTTGGTAACTCAAAGTTATTATGTTCATTTCCCTTTTGTCAGAAAACAGGAGAACTTGAAATTAGGGGCAAAAAATTGAGCAGGGGCAGAAAAACCCATGCAAATAGGAGCCCCAAGACGTCTACTCCTTGCCCTGGTCTTCCAGGCCAGCTGACGCTAGGTAGTGGGAGGGCCTGGCGGGGAGTTGTGTCTTAGGCCAGGGAAGAGGTGGCTGAAGGATTGTAAGGATGCACCGCTATATTGACTGCTTGCCTTCCCACTCCTCCCCTCGCCTGTTTTTCATGTCTTTGCATCCATTTGGACTGGACAGTTCAGGACTCCTCAAAACACCTGCATGTGACACTTCCACCTGATGTCCCTTTCTGAGAAAAGCAGCTTTTAAAGGAGGAAAAGTTGGCTTCTCCATCTAAGACTCATTGGATAAGAATGATGCTGGAACTGTAGGGTGACTGTAAGGACACTCCAGATGCATCCGTCAGATTATCCCTTTAGGGAAATGATTGGTAAGTAAAGATGATGATAGAGAGGTAGATGATAGACAGATGGATGGATAGATAGATAGATAGACAGATAGATAGGTATAGATTGATCAGGGAGAGTAAAACCTGGTAAGCTTTCGACAGTAATACCTACAGAGGCTTAGAGAGCAACAGCCACGTTGGAAGAGCCAAGCTGGTCTAAAGCACCGCATCCTTCTCTCTGGTCCAGGATGTTTGTCTCATTCAGAAACCTTACAATTCTTCTCTATCCCTGCTCTCCACAACCTTTGTCAGACTTCTTCAAACATGATACAGCCATCTGAGCAGATATAGACCTTATATATATATTTCATTAATGAAACAAACATTTACTATTTACTGATTTGTATAAGGCACTGCAATGCTGGATCAGCATCCCAACAGCAAACAGATGTCACTGTCAAATTAGGATAATTCAAAGACATTTAAGAAAGGGACTATTTATGTAGGTGCAGGTGGGGACCACGGGAATACTGCATCAGGGGACTGTTACTACCCCTTAGCCTGGAGGGCCCGAGGAAGGAGCGGTTAGCAGAATCCAGAAGGAGAGTCTCATAGAGAAGTCCAGTTTTAGAGAGGCAATGACCTCATCGGGGGACCATGGCAACCCTGCAGGGAGGGAGCCAGCTTCTCCCTCTTCCTTTCCTCCCTTCCTTTTCCCTTCCCTGCCTTCTCTCCTATTTCTCGCCAAGGTCCCCATTGCCCAAACCCATCTGGAAGCCAGGTGGCAAGGAGGCTGGTTGATGAGAGCGAAACAGATTGGCCCCCGGGGCAGGGAGCGGGGCGAAGAAAGGAAGAGAGCAGATCTGGACAGACAGAATTAGAAGCTTCCAGCACAAGCAGGAAATTGATAATGCCTTGTTCACAGTCACTCTTACTTTTAGCATGTTATCCTCTCAATAACAACAATGAGCTAAGGACAAGTTTTAGAGAGCTCATTTAAATAGAAAGGGCCTCAAACTCCCTTCTCTTCTTGGAGCTGGAAGAGACTTTAAAGGGAATTTAGTTTAAATTGTTATATAGTTAAGACCCCAAAAGCCAAAGTAACCTGCCAAAGCCACATGGCCAGCTACAGGTCCTGCTCTTCCCACCAGCAGGACTGACTGTATGAGTGTGCGGGCCATCACGCCTCTCTCCTTGACCCATGATAGACATTGCTAACCCATCAAGGTGTGTTTTCCCCACGGAATCTGCATTTGACTATAGCACCATTGTCAGCACTGATGTCTGGGCAGTCCTCTCAGTCGAACCACACCAGCAGTCTGGTTCTAAGCTGTTTGCCATCTCCGCACCACACTGTCTCATCACTGTAAATGTCTCTTAGTTTTGATTCCTGACAAGAACTAACCTTCTTCCACTCTCAGGGCCCCCCCGAGAAGTGGTCAGAATAGGGGAAAAATGATAGTTTGAATTAAATCAGTGCTTTCCACCCAACGCGGTCCGGTTTTAGTTTAGCTGACAAATTTGGCCAACTTCAGCATGATGTTCTAATTTGGTTCAATTTATCAAGGAATTGTTAAGCCTTTGCTATGTCCTCAGCACTGCGCTAGCTGCAGCTGAGGCCAAAGAGAGAGAAGGTGGGCTTGTTGCCCTCAAAGGTTTAGTCAAATTTTGGGGGAAAGCATCCATGCGGCTCTTCCCATGCCCCAGCTGACCCTGGGGTTACTACTCCCAGCGCATTCTGCGGCCACCTCCTGGGACCTCTGATGCAGAAGAGCTTTACATTCTCCCTCTGTCCCCGCCTCAGTCTGGAGCCACGCACACTCTTTCCACAGCCCTCCCACGTGGCCCTCTACAGGGTGGCTTCCAGACCATCCTCTCACCCTAACAAGACACTCGTAAGTCCCACCCCACTACTACATCCTTGGAAGGCTTGGAAATTTATGGATTTGCCTCAGGATGAAAAAACAGGGGAATTCGGTGGGGGACTCCAAAGATGGATCTTGAAAGTTCTGTATGGAAGTTAGTCCTGCTCGAGCAAAGGTCTGAGATTCATTCAGGAGTGAATGTGTGTGGTGAGATGCTTCCTGGCCTGATAAGCTGAGTCTGGCACAGGACCTGTGGGCTCCACTTTCAAAGTTAGGGCGATGCTGGGACGGTGGATGCAACCCAACTTGTGCCCTTGGCACATGCTGATGTTTAGAAACAATGATGGCCTTTCTTCATTGTTCAGCTGTATCCATCTTTTCTTTAATGCAACAAACTTTCAGCGGCAATATGTGCCAGGGAGTATGAATGAATGATAAACACGTTTATAGTCCATGCCCATCCCAGAGTTCACAGTCTAGCCCAAAACAATACTTGGAAAGCTGGACTTTTTAAAGGATTGAGAAAATTATACCTAACTGATGGATACTTTGTGTTTCTTTGTTTCTCTGGGTGCCATCATCTCTATTGTTCCAGTTCCATGTGACGCACAGCTGCTTCGAGACTCTCTAAATTCCATTTACAACATTTCTGGGTTGTTTTCTTATATACGAAATATTTATTTGGCGACCACGGCTGTGTTCTGGTTTTGATGCTGAATCGAAAAATGCTGTTTCTCCTTTGGAAATGCTCTCGTTAACGAGAAACAAATGGTGGTCTGAGAGGTATAAAACTTGCTGACCAGTCCAGATTTTCTTGGCCTATCTTCAGGGCTTTATCTGTAGTCAGGACATTTCTGAGGTAATTTGTAATTATTGAGTTGGAAATTAGCCTGTGTCCTGGTTCACAGATCAAATACAAGGTAAATATTATTGACGGCTCCATACATACTTCCATAGCAGCCAATTTTAATAAGTCCTTACCAAGTGGCAGGGATCCTTCCACATACAGATTCATTCTCTGTGTTTTTTTATAAAAAAATTTTAAACTGTTTTGTTGAGGTATGGTTGACATACAAAAAGCTGTATATAATTAATGTATATAACTTGATGAGTTTGAAAATAAGCATACACCTGTGAAACCATCACCACAATCTATGCCATAAACATATCCATCACCTTCAAATGTCTACTCCCACCTTCTTTATTATTATTTTTTGTGTGTGGCATTAATACTTAACATAAGATTTACCCTCTTAGCAAAATTTTAAGTATATTATAGAGTATTATTAACTATAAGGACCATTCTGTACCGTAGATCCCTAGGACTTGTTGGTCTTGCATAATTGAGACTTTGTACCCTTTGACTAATCTCTCTCCATTTCCCCCTCCCCCAGCCCCTGGCAATCACCATCCGACCCTCTGCTTCTATGAGTCTGACTGTTTTAGATTCCTCATACAAGTGGAATCATGCAGTATTTGTCCTTCTGTGACTGGCTTATTTCACTTACCATAATGTCCTTCAGGTTCATCCATGTTGTCACAAATGGCAGGATTTCTTTCTTTTTTTAAGGCTGCCTAATATTCCATTATATATATATATATATATACCATGTGTTTTTACTCACTTTTTAAAAATTTATGTATAGTAGAATTCTCTCCTTTTAGCATATATTTCTATGAGTTTTGACAAATTCATAAGTCATGTAACCACTATAATTAAAATAAAGAACAACTCCATCACCCCAAAAATCCCTTTCCCCCACCCTAGCCCTGTCACCAACTTGGTGACCTGTTTTCTGTCTCTGTAATTTCACCTTGTCCAGAATGTCATGTGAAAGGATTGGACTTTGAGCCTGCCTTCATTCTAACTGAGCATAACGCATTTGAGATGAGATTCACGTGTGTTGTTGCATACATCAAGAGTTTACTCCTTGTAATGCCTGAGTACGATTCCCGGGTGTAAATGTGCCACAGTTGGATGATGCACTTACCAGGCAAAGGACATCTGAGCAGTTTCTGGTTCTGTGCACTTATCTATAAAGCTGCTATAAACGTTCATGTCCAGGACTTTGTGTGAACATAAGTTTTTGTTTCTCGAGGAGGAGACTTCATCACATGGTAAGTGCATGTGTGTTTAACTTTGTAAGGAACTGTCCAACTGTGTCCCAAAGAGGTGGTACCATTTGCCTTCTTCCCAGCCGCGTATGAGAGTTCCAGTTTCTTTACATCTTTGCCAGCACCCAGATCTGTCACTTTGTTTTTAAATTTTAGCCATTCTATCAGATGTAGAGTGGTATCTGGAGGTTTTAATTTGCATTTCCCTAATGACTAATGATGTTGGCCATCTTTTCATGTGCTTATTTGACATCCAGATGTTGCCTTTGGCGAAGTGTCTTTTAAAATATTTTGCCCATTTCTTTTAATCGGGTTGTTAGTTTTCTTATTATTGAGTTATAAAAGTGTTTTATGTAGCCTGGAAACAAGTCTTTTGTCAGACATATGATTAGTATATATTTTCTTCCAGTGTGTGGCTTGACTTTTTAATTCTCTTCACAACGTCCTGTATATAGCAGAAGTTTTAAATTTTCCTAAAGTCCAATTTATCAAGTTTATTCTTTTATGAATTGTAATTCTGGTGAAATATTTAAGAAATGACAAAGATTTTCTCCTACGTTTTCTTCCAGAAGTTTTACAGTTTTAGCTCTTATTTTAGGTCTAAAATCCATTTGGAGTTAATTTTTGTGGAAGTGTGAGGTATAGGTTGAAGCTCTTTTTTCCTGCATGCATGGTGATGTTGAAAAGACTAGCCTCCCTGCACTCAGTTGCCTTTGCTGGAAATCAATTGGCCATATACGTGTGGATCTATTTATGGACTCTAATCTATTCCATTGTTCTATGGGTTTATCTATATGCAATACCACAGTCTTCTTTTTTTCCGTAGCTTTATAATCAGTCTTGATATCAGGGAACATGAGCTACCCAACTTTGTTCTTCTTTTGCAAAATAACATTGGCTATTCAAATTTCTTTTCTTTTCCACATAAATTTTAGAATCAGCTCATCAATTTCTACAAAAAATTTTCTTGTAGGATTTTGATTGGCATTGCATTCAATCTAGAAAAAGTTTGGGAAGAATTCATATCTTAAAATATTGAGTCTCAATCCTTCAATTTGGTATATCTTTTGATTTATTTAGATCTAGTTTGCTTTCTTTATCGATGTTTTTAGTTTCCAGGATACAAATCCTTCATATATTTTGTTAGACTTAGGCATAAATATTTTACAGTGTTTTTTGGCACTACTATAAATGGTACTTAAAATTTTTTTTTATTTCCAATTGTATATTGCTAGCATATAGATTTACCATTCATTTTGTATGTTGACCTTGTGCCCTCCGTCTTGATAAACTCACTTATTAGTTTTAGGAGATTTTTTTGGTTGATATCTTGGGACTTTCTACACAGACAATCAAATCATCTGTGAATAGAGACAGCTCTATTTCTTCCTTTCCAATCTGTATGCATCTTATTTCTTTTTCTTGCCTACCACTGTGCTAGGATCTCCAGTATGATGCTGAATAGGAATGGTGAAAGACGACATCTTTGCCTTGTTCCTGATTTTAGGGGGGAAGTGTTTGGTCTTTCATCACTAAGTATCATGTGAGCTATAAGTTTTTCGTGTAGTTTCCCTTTATTTCGTAGATACTCCCTTCTATTCCTAGTTTCTTTTGAGTTGTTACCATGAAAGGTTATTGAATGTTGTCAAAAGCTTTTCTGCATCTATTGAGATAGTTAAAGCGTTTTTATTAGTTAGTCTGTTGATATGGTGGTGTGTTGATATATCATTAGATATTCAAATATACAACCAATCTTGCATTCCCAGGATAAACCCCATTTGCCCATGCTGTATTATTATTTTAACACATTAATAATTTAAATGTGTTAGTATTTTTGCTGAGCATTCTTGCATCTATGTTCATGAGAGATAAGGAACTCTGGTTTTCATTTGGTATCAGGGTAACTCTGGCCTCATAAAATGGTGACTCCTCTTCTATTTTTTTGAAGAATTTGCACAGAATTATTATTTCTTCCTTAAATGTTTGGTAGAACTCCCCAGCGATGCCATTTGGATCTGAAGTTGTCTTTCTTGGGTGGTTTTTAACTGTATCTTCAGTTTCTTTAATAGATAATAGGGCTATTCTGGTTTATCTTTCTTTTTTCATAAAGCTTGGTGGTTTATGTCTTTCAAATATTGGTCTATTTCATCTCAGTTGTGGAATTTATGACATAAAGTTTTTGTAACATTTTCTTATTATTGCTTTAATACCCGTGTGGTCTGTAGTGATGTCCTCTCATTCATTATTAACACAAGCACCTTTTGCTTTCTCTTTTTCTTCGTTAGTCTGTCCAGATGCTCAACAATTTGACTGATTTTTTTAAAGGAGCAGCTTTTTAAAAAATTTTCTGTATTGTTTTAGGTTTTCAACTTCAATGATTTCTGCTCTTATCTTTATTATTTTACTTCTTCTTCTTGCTTTAGATTTAATTGATTCTTATTCTTACATCTTAAGCCATTGGCTTGAGAAACTTCTCTTTCTTTATATGAACATTTTAATGCTATAAATTTCCCTCTAAGCACTGCTTGGGCTGCAACTCACAAAGTTTGTTGCTTTCATTCTCATTTAATACATAATATTTTCAAAATTTCCTTCTTATTTTCTCTTTGATACAGGGATTATTGAAAAGAATGTGGTTTAAATTCTGAATATTTCCTTAAAAAATAGAATTATAGAATACTATACGGGCCTCACAGTCTGGAGAATGTGAGTCCATCTCCCTGCTTCTCTCTTTCCATATTCCCTATGTTCTCTTCTCAACGTGGCACCCAGCAAAATTGTTTTATAACACAAGTCAGATGATGTCATTTCTTTGCTCACTGGCTTCCCATTTCACTCAGAGATTGAAGTGCCCTCAGTGACCTGCAAGACCTCCAGGACCTCATGCCTGTCAAGAGCTGAGCTGAGCTGAGAGAGCTGAGCTGACACGTGTTGAAGTAGTTGATTAAGACAACAAACCAAGATGAAAGCAATAGTCAAGGCTTTAATCATTTCCTGCCATAGTGTAAACACGAGGCTAGGCAGGAGAAAGTGCTGACTCACTCCTGTTCCATTTTTCCTCATGGAACAGTGTGGGTAAGTTGGATCTGCAAAGACGTGGGCTCGCCTCAAGCCTGGGGAGCTTGGAACAAAAGGCTCCTGTCATTTTATGGACCTGCCTTTCTATGGGGAGAAAGGGAGAGGGAAGGGCTGGGAGTGGGGAAGTACTGAGTACTGACTCAGAGTGAAGAAAAGTATCTTCAAGGCTCGCTCTCTCCTGATAAGGAGGCCTTGGCAGAGGTGCCTGGAGAGAGCCTCCGCCAAAGGCCTTCAATGAAGAGGCCTCTGAATGGAGATGCCTGGTCTAGGAATGCAGATATGCATGAGAGCATGGCCTGCAGGGGGCCCTGAGTCCTTGACTACAACTTCAGAGACTGATTCTTTGGCTTTGCACCAAGTCTGGTGTGGGGAGGGCAAATTTTCCTCATGAGGCCTTTGGGGCTGATGGCACAGCCTCCAGGCTGTGTCTTAGACCAGGCCCTCCACTCACACCCATGGGACCCAGGGAGCAAGGGCAAATGAAGGCCCACATACCACATGTCTAAATTTGAAATTCCAAATCAAGACCACTAACTCTAAACAGAATCTACTCTCTTAACAGATAGGCCTTCATAATTAAAAATAATGTGTAAAAATGAGTAAAATAAACATAAAAAATAAACATGTATAATTACAAGCTAGGAATAAAGCTATGTTTTTTATGTGACTGAAAGTCTGGAAAATATCAAAGAAGACTGCATTTCATAATTATTGCGATGTTTTTGTGTTCTGTTGGTGGACTGGAGATGTTTGGATGAGCAATAAAATAAAGACATTCATAAATCGTTTCGTACTTATCCCATAATGTTCATTTTCCTTGCCTACATTTCTGTAAAATCATGATGTTATAACAATTTTTACATAATTTGTGTCATATTGACAGTAATAATCTGAGCATTAACAATTAAAATGCAGTCATAGTCAAAGTACAAAAAATTTTGTTTTCTTTTTTTTACTTCTTCTTCTCCCCAAAGCCCCCCACTACATAGTTGTATATTCTAATTGTAAGTCACTCTAGTTCCTCTACGGGGGCGCCACCTCAGCATGGCTTGATGAGTGGTGCTAGGTTTGCGCCCAGGATCCGAACCGGCGAAACCCTGGGCCATCGAAGTGGAGGGCATGAACTTAGCCACTTCACTCCAAGGGCCAGCCCCTAAGATATTTTCATCAAAGTGTAAATTAAATGTAAATAATTGAAAATCAAAAGTTTTTCATGTTTTCAGGAGTTATTTTTCCTTTAAATTATTCAGAATTATCTCTTAAAATTATAAGGCCTTCCTCCCTGCTGTTTGGAGGCCTCATCCCCTCTTTTTACAGAGGGCCCATCTTTTTTTCTTACAAATTTTTTGATAAAGACACATTTTTGAGTGAAATCCCTCCCCCAAAAGTTATGAGGCAAAAAATAAAACATGATTATTAATATCACAATTTAAAATAAATATCAAGTAAGTAAAGCCAAAATGTTTGGGAATTTTCATTGAGGCATCTTAAGTATTTTAATAAAAATTCAGCTATTTTGCAAGGTACGATTCAAAGCTCATCTAGTTGCCCCTGGAAAGAACTGGTACAACGCTTCACATGTGTTTTGCTTATGCCTATGTATCCTCAAACTTAAGAGTCACAAGAATTGTTTAATATTGAAAAATCTGCTTCAACCTCCACGTGTAAATACCGCACTAGTTTGTGAGAACATCCAGATCAAGAATTAGACTACGAAGAGGAGGAAGAAGATAGATATTTGACATCCTTGGGAAAAGAAAAGAAATTTCATCACGCAATAATCCACCACATTCATGATGAGGATTAGATAATTGATTAGTCTTTTCTCTTACCTCTGTGCTTCTGCTGCTCAGCCGTCTCGGCCCCTGACGCAGGCTGAAGCTTAGCCCACCAACATTTGGGCTTTGGAATGCAGGGGACTCGTGTTTCCAGGACACAGGGCAAGAGCTGTGGAGAAGCATTTCCCTGGGGCCTAAGCGGTGCAAGTTGTAAGAGTAGATATTCAAGGGTTGTGGGTAATGCTGTGCCAGCTCTGAGCACCATATCCCCCAGGACCCAGGTGCCCATGTGTTGTTTCAATAGATTTTCTAAAGCACGGGCTTTAGCCAGTCAGTCCTGTCTTCCACTGGCTGGTCCCTTTTTCTAGAACAATCTTCTTCCAGATATTTATGAGGCTAACTCGCTCCCCTCCTTCAAGTCCTCACTCAAAGGTCCTTCTAGGTGAGCCTTATTCCTAGCACCCTATTTAACATTGCAATCTGCACCTCTACCCCTCCCTGGTCCTGTATATATCCTTTAGCTCGCTCTCCTTTTTCTCTTTTCCCTGTGACACACCACGCAGCTGAATTACTCTATTTATTGTTAACTGTCAGTCTCTACTCACTGGAATGCTGTGTTAGTCAGGGTTTTCCAGAGAAATAGAACCAATAACAGAGAGGTAGATAGGTAGACAGATGGATAGATAGAAAGATTTATTAAAGGAATTGGTTCACAAGATTATGAAGGCTGAGAAGTCCCACGATCTGCAAGCTACAAAACCAGGAAAGCTGGTGGTGAAATTTAGTCCGAGTCCAAGGGCCCAAGAACCAGGAGGGCCAGTGTTGGGGGACAGGAGAAGATGGAAGCCTCAAATGAAGCAGAGAGCAAATTCACCCTTCCTGCGCCTTTTTGTTCTCTTCAGGCCCAAGGATTGGATGATGCCCACTGGCATCGTGAGGGCAATCTTCTTTACTCAGTCTACCCATTCAAATGCTAATCTTTTCCAAAAACACCCTCACGGACACACCCAGAAATAATGTTTTACCACCTATCTGGGAATCCCTTAGCCCAGTCAAGTTGACACATAAAATTAACCACCATAAATGGGAACTCCAAAAGGGCAGAGATCTGTGGCATCTCAAGTGCCTGGAACAGTGTCTGGCACATAGTGAAGAAATGAATGCCAGACTCCATTTTTGGACCATTTGCAGGCACTAAACCCAAGGCAGAAGAGGTTAAGTAACTTTCCCCAAACTACGCAGTCAGAAGGGGCGAAATTGGGATAACTACCCAGAAGACCATTGTGAAGACTGAGTGGGATAACTGTTTACAGTGTTAAGACAGTGCCTTGCGTGTAGTCAATATTCAATAAACTGCTCTCGTCTCATCTGATGAGCAGCCTGCACTCAGTTCCCAGCTCTCTGGGAGCCAACCACTTGTTTGTAAATGCGCGCCGCTTCCTTTGTGTCTTGTCATGTTACGGTGGCTGAAACCCTGACGTGGTTATGGGCTCGTTAATCACTCAGAATCATTGTTCCTGTGCTTTGGGTTTGATTAAAACCACAAATGCACTTGCACAGCCCCTTTCTGCAATTTTGAATGCTGTCCACTTACGAATAGAAACTTGATTCCCATGTTGATGGTCCATCTATATCTCATTGACTAAAATTCTGTTCACTTGGAGCCAAGAAGTCTGTCTTTTCCTTGTGAAAAAAACAAAAATCACATTTTTGCAACTGGGAAATAACAAAAATTTTAATTCAGTCTGAAATCCTAACCTCACCGATTTTCAGTCATCTGATCTGGGCCAATACGGGCAGCCCTAAGTTTATAAAAGATTCATATTTAGAGTTCCTCTTCCTTGGTTTTGTTATGATAACCAGTGCAGAGCAAACATCGCCAGACTCATTCATCCCCCCAAAAGCCACCAAGATCCTCTAAGACTTTTCCAAATGTCTTATCAAATATTGTTGAGAGAACCTCCTTTCGAAAACCACCTGAGTTTTGCCACCATCATAAAATGATTTCTTAAGTAGGGAAATAAAATATATGTACATAAGATAGGAATTATGAGGTTATATATGTGTGTTTCTACAGAAAAATCAAGTTTGTCATGCAGTGTTTTTTTGGAGGCAAACCCTCCCTGAGTGAATATCGCTTGTGTAACTTTTTGTGGCATTGTAAATCCGGCACGCAGCCAGGCATGAGCACTGGAGAATTTTCTAGGTACTTAGCGTTAATGATGACTGATTAAAAACTATTGCAGAACATGTGGGCTGAGCTGCTATAATTATGCATGGAACAATGTATAGGCTGGACACTAAGCAAGGACGTGGAAAGATCAATTTCAAAAGAGGATTTTTAAGAACTCAGTCTCTGCTTTATATTAGTTTCCTCATATTTCAAAAAGTCAAAACCTCTTGCCAAATTTGAAATGAAATTGAACTGTTAACTTTCACTTATACTAGAAGATACAGAGTACTTTGCTTATTAACTGTACCACGTTCCTCAAATGCCGCAGAACCACTGACTCCTTTTGTCCTCTCTGCTGACCAGATGCCGGGGCCCCTCAGCCACAGAGCTAAGGGGGACAAGCAGCCCTTCCAAACGGAGGCATCGCAAGGAAAATCTTAAAACTTATCCAGCCCAAAGTTTCTTTTCTCTTTTGGAGGAGGAGAAAATTCAGATATTATAAAGCATTGAGAATCTTTGTAGAGACATGGGAGGCTGCTGATGAAAAACAGGTGAGGAAAGAGGGAAGCTAGGAGGGTCGTGGCCGCTGAGGTGTCTTCACTCCCTCCGAGTTGGGTGTATGCCTGCAGAAGCTGATCTGGATCTGTTAAGAAGATGTAAGGCTTGTGTGATCATTGAAGAAAGGTGTCCATAGCGTCCAGAGCACTTGCCTGTTATGGACATTGTTGTCTATTTAGAGGGACTGTGGGTATCATTGTGGCTCTTCCTGAAAATGCTGGTTTTCCTCTTTCCAAGCACTTGGTATGATTGCAATTCCCTGTCCTTCAGCAAAAGTGATGTGTATCGCCTCCAGGCAGAATCATTGAATGGCCAGGATGGGGCACACCGGCCTCCTTTTTCCTGCTTTGGAGACTGTGAAGGCTCCACAAAAGAAAACAGAGCCAAGAGATGAAGAGAAATGGATTCCAAGAGACATGATCTGGACACTGGATCCAGCTATGCCTGAAAGAACTCACTCTATAACGTCACAAACGAGTCGATAGCTTAGGTTTTCTGCAAATGTCCATTTGAGTTGGGTTTTTGAGACTTGAAACTAAAACAATCCTGACTAATACACTTGGGAGAGACATGAATAATGATGTAATTCACAGACTTCCTGATCTCTTGAACTCTCCCTAAGACAATTCTTAAGAGTTAAGAGAGGTCAAGTAGACTTCCACAGTAAGTGCTTGAGTGACATGAATGGGATGGGATGGATCAAAAGTCTCATGGGCTGAGTTAATGAGTTAAGGGAGAGGTGCTGGGGCAGCTGAGGAGTGAGGGAGGTGAGTGGGAGAGGGCAGAGGATTCTAGTGGATGATTCTAGAGTCTAATACCAGGTATTTAGATCTTCTTTAATGTCCCTCAAGAGATGTCGGACAAGGATGGAAGTCATTTTTAATTGCATTTGGCTTTTAAACCAAATTCCTTAAACCTGCTATAACTCTGTTTCGGGACCATCTATGACTCCAGGATCACAAATTTTGTGCATCTATTTTTGTAGCACAGTTTGTACGGCTGCTTAGAGTGGAATACTTTCTCCTCAATTCTAATTCCTCTGTTTATAACTTTTGTTTGACTTGAGAAATCTTCAAAAATCTCTACGAACTTTATTTTTGCCCAGTATTAAGATTTTAGAAAAAGCATAAAGCAGTATTAGGAAAGGACTAATATGAGGCTGTAGAAATGTCCAAATTTTGAGTATAATTTTGTTAAAAAAAAAAAAACGGATGAAGAAAAAGAGTCTGTTTTATCCAGAGACTTCTTTTAGACATTATAAGTGTTGCACTTCATAATGTAGTCTATGCTGAGCAAAAGTCCCTTGTTTTCATTGTCTTAACTGATTTGGATAAATTTCTGGAGGCCAAATTTTAGTTAACAGTGAAGACAAATGATGACTTCCTCATGCACTGATCACCTCAGAAATTTAACATAGATCTGGCCAGAGCATCTCTGCTCACCAAGCCAATCCCATTATGGTTGATGGGATTCTGGTTATTATTGCTTTTTCTTGTTATTTTGAAGTCTTGAACTTAGAATGCTAGTGTCCAGGAGGCGAAATACGAATACGTGAATGACAATCTAACCATTACGTTATCTGAGATCTAGTAAGATCAAGAAATGCTTGTTGCCCAAAGTTGAACAAGAGCGGGGTGGAAAGATAGTGAAGAGATAATACTCATTTTATCCTTGGTGAGAGCCTTGGCAAAGTCTGGTTTTGTTCTTGTCCCTTTGGAGGAGACTTGGAAAGAATTGGGGGGGAAAGCGCCTAAAGGAAGAGGCAAGAGCACCTGTGAAATGAGTTTCACAGAAAGGAGAGTGGCTCTCTAGTAGGAGAAGGCGGAGGGGTGACTGGCCTCGAGGCCCTTGTGAGTGATAATAACAGGCTGCCGGCCAGGTGTTCTCCATCTCGAGAGGGACAAGCAGCAGTGGATGGGTTTATGATGTGACAAGAAAGATTTAGATTAGGACAAAGGAAGAACTTAGTGGTGAAAAGTTCTTCTTAGAAATGCTGCATTCTCATCCAAGAAAATATTTTAAATACAGCTGACTTTCTTCTTCCTTTTAAGGCTTTGAGGAAAAGCACTGGACAAAATGACTTTACGAGACGTGACTTTCATGGAATCTCAGCAGGACACGGGGCCCCAGTATCTTTTCATGCGTTTAATTGCCTACAACCCCCTAAAACAGCCCCCTGTGTGCATGTGGAGACCTCAGGGTGGAGAACAATGGAAACCATTACAGAATCCTGGAATGTTGGAGCCAGGAGGGACCTTGGTTTCCTTGTAGTCCTCTGGACTTCTGTATCACACTCAGCATGTTTTGTAAGTAGGTGTTTGCTTACCTTCTGATGTCCTCACTAGATTGGGAGCAGCATCCCTGTACCCAGCCCAGTGCCTGGATTTCTAAGTAGTCAACCAACGTTTGTTGAACGAATAAAGGAAGAGTTCAACTCTCACTTACAAAAGAGGCATCTGAGGTCCAAGAAGCTCACACAGCTGGTTAGGAGTAAATGCCTTTTCAGCCAATCTCCTATATTTAATACATTTAATGTGTAGAGGATTAGCACCCAATTCAGCTAACTGTAAATCCTAGTCAACAGAGAACTATTTTCTAGGCAAGGTCTAATTTCTTTTTTAAATGTAGAGCTTCAGTTGCAGAAATCTATCTTTGGACTCCATACAAATTTAGGTCAAAGTACATGTGGTGGGATAATATTTAGGAAATACTAACCTATACCCTCCACCCCCTCTCCAAGATTTCTTTCTTCCCTTTTTTCCTCCTCCACAGTCACGGCTAGTGCTTCTGTGCTTGTTGTCTCACTGGGGGACACGGTGGTACAAAGAACAGCTATCCATTCATTTATTCGGGTATTAATTCATTTCATAAATACTTATCGAGCTACACACCTGAGACAGCACTCTGTTCTGAAGGGCAAGCTGTGAATAACGGAGCCCACACTCTCTTCTGGCCCTGTATTTCCAGCATCTCTGTTGGGAAGCGGAGAGTTCAAAGACCAACAAGATGTCGGATGGCAGGACATTTAAGAAGAGTATATCTGGTCTTCCTTCTCCTACCGCTAGACAGTGGCCCTGCACCCCGCCCCCTGGCAAGGCAGCAAAGCTTGGGATAGATGGGAAGAATCTGAGGGGATGTCTATGTGGTGGCCCCGCAAGAGCCTGCCTGAGTGGCTAGACCTTGGGGAGGGACCAGCAAACCCAGGCAGACAGGGCAAGTCTTATCAAGGTTCCCAAGCCAGCAGCAGAATTATCCCACACCTCAGGATGAGGGATAGAAGTAACAGCCAAGCACCTGGGTCTGCAAGGAGCCAGGTCAATGGAATCGACATGGACTGATAACCACAGACTTGATGTGAGGAGGGAGATCTCAGCAGACGCCCGCTTGATCAGACAACATGGAAGCTAACATGTCCCTTGTCCCCCTCACACATGCATAACAGCTTGGTTCATTGTACGGCCCATAGAACTTCAGTGCAATGACAGATAAAGGGGAAGGGCAATCCAATGAACTGAGATTCAGTTTTTACCACCCAGTGGAGTCAGAGCAGCAAGGCTCAAAATCAAAGTTACGTTTTGGTCACATAGCGGACTAAGATTTATATCTAGTAGGCACAAATAAGATTTCTTTCTAGAGACATTCCGTACTACTTGAAATCTGAGCTGAAGACCAGCAAAGCAAAGTTAACACGTCCGCAAACAAAAAGTAAGCCAGCAGGGCTTGGCCTGTCACTGATCAGACCGAAGATGGCACAGGAAGGCGATCTGGCATGTTAGTTCCACTGCAAGGAGAAGGGGACAAGTGTTTCTCCACTGGCTCTGTGACACCACACGCTTACGGTTTCCCTCTCACCTCTGTGGCATCACCTTTCTGCCCCTTTGCTGATGGCTCCTCTTCAAATGAGTCAGGAAATGCTAGACCACCCCCAAGGTCAGCCCTAGACCCACCTCTCATCTCAAGCTCTGCAATGGACTGAATGTTTGTGTCCCTCCAGAATTTGTATGCTGAAATCTTAATCCCAGTGTGATGGTATCAGGAGGTGGGGCCTTTGGGAGGTGATTAGATGATGAGAGTGGAGCCCACATAGGAAGAGACACCAGAGAGCTCTCTCCCTCCCCCTGCCCTGTGAGGACACAGCCAAAAGATGGCTATCTGCAAGGCAGGAAGAGAGCTCTTACCAGAACCGGACCATGTTGGCATGCTGGTCTCTGACTTCCACCTCTAGAACTGAGAGAAATAAATGCTTGTCATTTAAGCCCCCAGTCTAAGGTATTCTGTTACAGCAGCCTGAACAGACTCACAAGTGTTCTACTCTATTTTCAGCTTTGTGCTGAGAATAGGAAGAGGAGAGCTGAGAGCAAAGCTCTGTGGGAAGAGATAGTTAATTCAAAAATAACATCGTGGAAAGATGGCAGCCAATCCTCGTGATACCTGTAAATCCCTGTGGAGCTGGCTCCCTTCTGTGATCTAATTCATTCCTGTTTCTAACCATTCTTTTAGAAATGTTCAAGAATCAATTTCCATTACCCACATTCCCATTTTTCAAGACTACTGATAACTCAGCAGCTAAGGACAGCACCAGAACAAAATGCATTTAATTCTGTTTAGATTTAATTTTGTTCTAAGACCCTTTGCTTTGATACCCTACGGGCAAAAACTTTTTCGAAACTGTGTACCAATTTAAATTAACTTGTTGGGAGATATTCTCAAATGAAATCTAGAATGTTTTCATCTTTAAGTATTGCTGAAAATATTTTTGGCCTCTGAGTAGATGTGTGTTCTCACTGAGTATTTACTTTGATGTTCCCTTGGAGACAAACCATTTGATTTAATTTGATTCAATTTGATTTGATTCAGTTCATCTCAGCTCAATTCCATCAAGCTTATTAATATTTCTTAGCACCTATATTTATATATAGCAATTTGCTGGACATTTCAGTCAAGGTCCCTAAATTTGAAAACTCATCATCTAATTGGGAAAGGGAACAATTCCAAGATAATTTGTGAACCAAAGCATAGTACTTAGGAGAGGCCAGGGATGACAAAGATGAGGCAATCATATAACACTCCCCTCCCAGGCCATGGCAGACATTGCTAATCAATGCTGCATTATCTCAGTGGCCAGTGGGGGGTCTCAGGATCTTTCTCAGTCAGTCACTACCAATCAATCAGTACTGGTATGTTAACTAAGCCTCTTACCCATCCCTGGAATAAATTACGTAAATGCTCAGATGGATTCCAAATTGGAGAACTTCATTTAAGTCTGTGCCTATAGTCTTCGTGCTTAAGAAAATAAAGGAGCTCAATAATTACAAGGATTTGTTGGTTGAGAATGAATTAAAACAACATGAATCTTTACTGATTTTTTTCCCAGTTGACTCACAACATGAACTTATACACTACTTCAAAGAAGCATCTGAGAGATTAATCAGAGAGTTTTGAAATCTGAAATTGAGATTGAAATGTGAAAATCTGCAAACTTTATTGAGACCCAGAAAAGCGAGATTTCATTGTACTTCGCCACTAACTAAGTGTGATTTTGGGCAATACTCAGCTCTTCTGTACATTTGAGCTGCATGATTGGGTTGGGGAGCTTAACAGAGTAATGTTTTTCAGTATTTTTTTCAACATGATCTGAATTTAGCACCCTAATATAAATAATGGATAAAAATGCAACACTTCCGGTTGAAGCTTAGACTTGGAGCCTGGGCTCTGAACCCCAGTATCTTCCCCTCAGGCTCGACCTCAATCCTATGGAAGCCCCTGGAAAATCTACAAGAAACATTGCAATTTGAGGACTAAATTTTGAAAACTCCTAGACAAGATAGTCTTTAAATATTCTTCCAGCTCTCCACACATTAACGAAGGGACATCAGCTAGATCTGATTCAGCACAGTTGTGCTGGGCATTGATAAAAATAACACACTCTGTAAACCATTGATATTGGGGGAAAATTTGAGCACATGCAGCAGATCATCAGTCCTGTGCTGTTTAGGGCCACTCACTTCCTCACTCACCCACAAGGTTCTGGCTTTGAAACTTCTGTGCAGCCCCTCTGACTGTCTCCATATCACTTTGCTCCCACTGCCATGTGATGGTGTGAGATCCCCTCTGTATATAACATGAGAGGAATGAATAAACTTCTAACGGACTTGGAGGCCAGATTTTAAACTTCAGTCTGTTTTCAGTATTTTGACATTTTCTTCTTGACACCAGTTCAAAAACACATTAAAAGCCGTTCCAATAGCAGTAATTGTCATAGTGCCATAAAACAGACTCCCTAGATCTTGCATTTCACTGAGCCATCAGAGTCATAGTTAGGGCCTCTGAAACTTACTGCTTGGCTACCATTCTTTAAATCTAGTATAACTAAGAGTAAAAAATAAATTGTGAAAGAGAAGCAGAATCTCTGTGCTCTGATGGTGGCAGAACAGGTATCTGCTGACCCGGTTCCTACATTCCGAGTTCTCGAGTCGCTTAGCCCCTGACCTGGCTAGGGGAGCACTGGCTAGCCTTCCTGGGTCGCTAACATCATACTATTTACAAATTCAGTCCTGCTGGATTTGAAGTTGGAATCACATAAGAAAAAAAAGACAAGTTAAATCATTGAACAAATCCTGCCTTTTGATTGCTCACGTGTGAATAACTAAAGAGAACTCTGGAACATCTCTCCTGGAATAAACTTTCACAACAAATTTTCCAAGATCTAAAGTCCTGAAGAAACTGGACCTCTCTCACAGGGGATCTGAATTTGGCACCCTAATATAATGGATAAAAATGCAGCGTTTCTGATTGAAGCTTAGACTTGGAGCCTCTGCTGGGACCCCCAGTATCTTCCCCTCAGACTCCACCTCAATCTTGTGGAAGCCCCTGGAAAATCTAAAAGAAACACTGGCAATTCATGAGGGCCTCACGAAGACACCAGTAAGTAGCAAAAAGAACATAAGGATAAATAAACTTTGTCAACATCCAACAGGCCTGGAAGGCAGGGTCAGCAATGCTCGCCTGAGCTGAAGGTGACGACCGTTAGAATTTGTGTTTTTTTAATGGGAATTTTCTTTGAAAGGGGAAAAGTCAAAGAGGGTCAGAATATGTTGGGCTCCCAGCTTAGGAAGAAGGGTTCTGAAGCTGGAGGGTATATCAGATTTACTCTAACCTGCGTTTTCTTCGTCTGGTCTCCACGGTGTGCCTACGGCTCTCCTGAGCATGCATTGCCTTCTCAATGGGCTGAGCCTTCAGTGGTCATGGGTCTCCTCCTGTAAGGGTTGCACAGTTTCAGCCAATTCTCAAGCATGCTTTCAGGAAACACATATTCTAGGCCCATCTCAAGCCCTCTGAATGAGAATTTCTGAGGGAAGCTTCTAGAAATAAGTATGTTTTTAAAGCTGCCTATGCTGTTCTGACACTTTGCCTGGCGAGCTCCTACTTGACCTTTGGAGTGGAGCTTAAACAATGCTGCCTCGGGAAAGCCTTCCCCGACTTTGGATAGCATTGGCTGCCGTGCTGACTGTACACTTATTTGCATGATTATTTGTTATTATCTGGCTTCCCCACTCAACCAAAACTCTACAAGAGCAGGGACTGTGTCATTCTCACTCACCATGGAATGCCAGGTCTTAGCACACACCAGGCACATCACAGTTATTGAATAAATACCTGTTGAATGAACAAAGAAATGAGTGGGTAGACAGGGGAATGAATGAATAAATGGCCAAGGAAATGAATAAATGAGCAGCTAAGTTTGGGAAATGACGTTGGGTGGTAGAGATCCATTTACACGTTAGCTTTTCTGATCTCTGCTAACATCACACTCCTTATTAGGGGATGTGTGTTGTTATGGTGGTTAGCCGAAGCAGGAGAGCGAATCAGCAGTGGAATTTGCTAGGTGGAGAGAGGCATAAACTACATAAGCTTTTGTGAAAGTTTACTCTTCTGAGTAGGGGTGACGTGGTCACATTGCCAGCTCACTGGGGGCAACAGATGTAATGAGGAGACTGACATCGCCCAAGCTGTGAGCTAGGCTCGCTGTCTTTCTTACATTACCCTGGGTCTCAAAGGAGACCAGAGCTGCTGAGGAGTTCCTGTGGTGATAAGAATTGTATAAAGTGACTATGGTCAATTAAGTTACCACTTTTGACTATATATTACCTACTGAATTCTGTCATGAGCCACGTTCCCACAGCACTGAGGCAGTCAGATACTAAAAATGTCAGTCAGGCTGGTTATTGTACACAGAGCCCAAAACTCAACTGTTGAACAGATCTGGTTACTTTTCAACTGACTCTCTTTAGTATGATGTACACAGGGCCAGGGTCACTATACGAGATCTTGTAGGTTTTGTACAGTTTGCAAATAACATAATTATAGGGCCCAGAAAAATGGCAAAACAAGTCACTCTGGGACATGGGCTAACTCAACAGGTGCGACTGAGACACGAAGGGAGAGGTAGTGGTTTAGGTTTATGACAGGTAAAGAGCTCATCCTTTCTAGACGTCGGGATGGGTGAGAGGTCTGGAGCCTAGAGACCTAGGCCAGGCCTGCTGGCAAAAGTGAGAAGCAAGTTCCAGTAACTAAAGTCAATGACTAAGAGCCCAGAAGTCAGGATTACCAGAGGTCTGGGTCAAACCTGCAGGCAGGAGGAGTCCAGAGTTGCAGCCAGAGTTTCAATGGTCATGACCCATCTCAGAGGTCAGCCCAAGTTCAGAGTCAGCCAATACTACACAGCACAGGTGCTTGGCGTCTACACCACACTGTCAGTCCTCACCATGAAGTTATAAAGTAGGTATTGCCCTCACTACCTATTGCGAGAGTGGGCGATAGTTCCACATAACAGTAGTAGAGTAGTTAACATTTACTGAGCATTAATACTGTATTAACATGTATTGATTCTCAAAATTCAGCAAATATTTACTAAAAGCCCACTGTAGAGTAGGGATTATCCTAAGTGCTAGGAATTTAAAGACAAATAGGACATTGTCATGACCCTCATGACCTTAGAGTCTAGAGCAGTGGTCCTCAACTGGGGCAATTTTGCCCCTCAAGGGAGATTTGGTTTACAAGTTTTGGTTGTCACTATTGGAGGGGGCGTGCTAGTGGGTGGAGGCCAGGGGTGATGCCAAATGTCTTACAATAACAGGACAGCCCTCACAGCAAAGAATTATCTGGCCCAAATCAATAGTGCAGAGACTGAGAGACCCCAGTTGAGAAAGTGGGACCTGCACGTAAAGCTGTAAGTGCAATAAAGTGTTAGTTGTGTGATGGCATCAGGACTGTCCAGGACGCAGTGGGCAGTCAATGGAGGGATGACCAGATCTACTGTTGTGGGGCAGGGAGGATGCAGGGAACAGAAGGGGCTCAGGAAAAAATGGAAAAGATGGATCTTGAAGGATGAGCAGGTGTTGCCCTAACAGATGGGGTGTGGAGGTGGGCAGCTGGCCAGGGGCAAGGAATGCTGTGACCTCAGGATCAGGGAGATTGTCGAGCCCTTGGTGTTAGGTTCCATTCAGTTACAAAAACTACATTTTGAGATGTCCAGATAAAAAGACAATTACACATCCGTTTTGCCCTCAAAAAGCTCACATTGTGTAAAACCAACCATAACTCTAAATCAAAATGATTCCCCTTGTCAAGTCTTAGTTTGGGCACATAAGTGTGGAAACACTACAAATTAAGGAAATTCCCAGTATTGATTCCGAAGTGTGTTCTGGCCGTTCAGTACTGTCTGATACACCTTGAAAGGTTACGGTCAAGGCAATGGAATTGATTTTCCCACCTGAGAGCTCTGAGTTTTCATCTGAGAAGTACAAAAAAGTGAAGTGACTGCACAGGAAGCTTCCTTTGCCAAAGAGGGCATAGTGAGATCAACAGCGTAGGAAATATTTCTGGAATTTGCTAGAACATACCGAGAGCTGTCACTTTGTTAATAACACTTTCTCACTCCAGTCCTATCCTGTATGATTAAAGTCAGCCGAAGCAGCCAGCCTTCTCTGCTGGAGGTTCACGTGTGAACAAAGGCTAGACAGATGTCTTATGGAAGTGTTGCCTTGGATAGGCAGAACTTAAATATACTCCAATATACTAAAAAGAAAAACAGTATGAGAGGTCAGGATAAAATAAAGAGGTCAATATCCCAGAACGCAGGAGAAAATGTACAAAGCGGATCCCTGAACAGGAGGTGGGTTACGTAAAACTCTGGCTGACGTGGCAGACTTTCTGAAACCCTGGAGTTCTAACTCTCTTCTCATGGTATAGGATAGGGTTACAGGAACAAAATGTGCTGGGTAATTGATCAAACCATTAAAAATAACAGCATAAAGTTTTAGAGCTTTGACAGGCTTGATTCTTTTCAGAAGAAAGCCCAACTTGCAAAAGTGCTGATGTGCCGCTTTGCAAAGTTCTATAAAATTGCGGCGAGAAAGGGGAAATTTATACTGGAACTCCTCCACTCATCAGCTGAATTTCCACTGCCCTGTGCACTAGACGGCCTAGCTGGCTGCCGGCTGACGGTGGCATGGGCAAGGATAGCCCTGAGCTTGTGTCCAAACGCGGGAGGCTGTGCCTCGGCCGGCTGCTGGGAAATTAACCAGGAGAGGACATCCTTCAGGCCGGGAGAGGCGAAGACCGTGTGTGATTTGGGGGACGGGCAGGGTGCGGACCAGTTTCTGAAGGAAACGAGGCCCTCAATCGCTGAGAGAACTTTCCAGCAGCAGAGGTTACGGGTGGCTTTGTGAGCAGAAGCAATCCCCTGCCTGATGAAGAAATAGAGAAGAAAACAAATTTGAAAATGGCTTTCCTGGGTGACACAATGGCAATCCCAGGACTGCAGGCAACTCAAAATACACATAAAGCAGCTCCCAGGATCCCCTCTGGAAGGAAAAAACACACGGCCGTGTGTGCCCTCATCCACAGATGTGGGGCACCTGAGCTGGGCTGACTCTTTCATGCCATGTTGTAACTACCAGACTGTGTTAGTGCCATCAAGTTGATTCCTGCAACCCTGTGCATAGCACAGCGGAACGCTGCCAGGGTTCTGTGCCATCCTCTCACCTTCCGGCCACTATATCAGAGACTGCTCTGCTGTGATTCACAGGGTTGTCATGGCCAATGTCTTTGCGATTGGGTGGCCAGGTCCTTCTTCCTAGTCTGTCTTAGTCTGGAAGCTCTGCCGAAATCTGTCCACCATGGGTGACCCTGCTCGTATTTGAAATCCTGGTGGCATAGCTTTCAGCATCACAGCAACACGCAGCTGCCACAGTATGACAACTGACAGATGGGTGATGTGGTTCCCTGACCCAGCAATGAACTCGGGCTGTGGCAGTGAGAGTGCAAATCTTTACCACTAGACTACCAGACCACCAGATTAGGGGACACTTATGGAAAAGATGTAGAAACTGTCCCATGATTTGGAAAAATTGAATCATTACCTTTCAAACCCTTGCCTCTGTATCCCTCTTGTTTTACTGGGTTCTTCCTTCACTAATAAATCTCGATTTTCTTCTCTTCCCCCATGTTCTGGGGAGGAAAGAAGAGAGAGCCTGGGTCTGCACGTTCTTTGGCAGATTCCATCTTGCATGAGAGTGCCTGACAAGGGGCGTCTGTGGGCTGTGGCCCGGCCCAGCTCTGCCAAGCCCTGGTCGCCGGTACGGAGCTGCTGGGCAGGCTTTTTCTCACGTGTCCCCACAGGCACAATCCACCTACCTGTAGCAGGAGCCTTCTCTTCATTCCCATGAAGGTGCTGGATATGCTGCCGGCGACCCTCGTCTGCAGCCCGTCTTTTCATTGATTTCTTTTTCAGACCCGTCTCCATTCATCTCCTCTCCCTCCCTGTTACCTGCCCCCTCCCCCTAATGCCACAGCCTGAGCTGCAGGATCCTGAAGATCCTCCAGGTGCGGACCTACAATGCAGGGATGTGGTGGGGAGAGCCCGCCTCGGATGTGCCTGCTGAATCACTCCCATTGGAAAGGCCGAGTAGGTTCAAGGTTCACTGTTGGAGGCTGTGGTGTCAGCTGTGTGCATGCCTGTGCTTGGGTTTGTGCGTCCATGTGAAGTCCGTGTGGGGCTGCGGGCCCTTGCATGAGGAATACAGTCAGCTGAGGACTGTGTTATCGTAAATCATCCCAGAATTGGGAGGAACTCAGGATGGACCAGGCGACCGTGCACTCAGAAGCAGGCAGAGATGCTGAATTCTGCAAATGAAATAAAGGCGCAGTGAAGGCCAGACTCCTGTGCATTCACGGTCTGCCCCACGGGCCACACAGAGCCCGTGAGGGGGCTGGGAAGCTGTCCTCTTCAGACTCTGACCTAGTTTGGAAAAACTGGCTTAGAGAACAGGATAGGCTGGAGAGCCCTGCAACCAGACAAGACATTCAGATTCTAACCCAGCTCTGCCACTAAACAGCTGTGTGATCCCCCTCTCTCTCAGCCACCCTCTCTGGGCTTTAACTTTTCTACACGTCCTGAAATGCTATGAGTTTAGAAGAAGAATGGATGGAATTGTACAGCTATAAATTGGCATAACATAAAAAAGACCCCAGCCCCCTGGAGACTTCATCCATCTCAGGTGCCACTGCCCAAGCCCAGAACTTTCTTCCTGCCCATTCTTGTTTGCACAGACTGGAAGGGAACTCACTCTGCCACGCTTTGCAGGGACCAGCCACACGCTGAACTTGGAGTGTTTTCCCAGTGTGTGCTGAAGAACGCTGTGGTGCTGTGTGACCTAAGATGCCGGCCTTAGGGGACTGAGTCAGGGGCCAGCGTCACGGGCGCTCCTGGCTCGGGGGACACTCCATGCGGCACTGGGCCCATGGGCCAAGGCAGCAAGAAAGGGTAGAAACAATGAAACGTTTCAGTACAGAAATAACAAAAACAGGTTTCCACTTTCATTCTGGCTGAGTGGCTTCCTCCCTGATGCTCCCTAGAGAAAAGGATGGAAGAGGTGACAATAAAACCAGAGCCACAGGCATATGTCTGCAGTGCCCATCAGAGTCTCCTAGGTTTCCACGGCCTGTGGCGCAAGGGCAGACTATTCAACTCCTGATCCAGGGACATAGCCTCTCGCTCCCTCCTGGCCTGGGGAACCTCAGCGCCCTCTGAGGGCAGCTGCGGGAGTGGGACGGGGTGCGAAGAGACAGCCAACAGCTCTTTAGGGACAACACCATTGTGTTCTGCTTCCTGGCCTTTTAGTCCCAGAGACAGAGCACAGCTGCCTCGCTGATGTGACTTTGCAGGCATGTCTCTGTCAGGCACCACAGCTCACTTTGGTGGTGGCCCAGGGAATTTCTGCCCTGGGGTTTGTAGCACGGAAGGCCGGCGTGGACAGACGAGGCTGCTCTGCTTCTGGGTTGCCCATTCTATCTGCTCTGGCCTAGTCTCAGGGGGCCAGGGTCCAAGGGCTATCCTGTCATCACCAGGTCCCCATCTCTCCCTCTCCTGCAGAACACAGGTGGACCCTGGCATTCCCCGCTCTCCGCAGGGAGGTGGCGCGGCACTGGGCAATCACAAACGGGCACTGTCTGTCCTCTCCTCACTACCTCCCCCTCCTCTCTGCCCAGCTTTCTTTGATTCTGCTGTCAGCCCCTTCCATTCTAGAAAGCTCTCTCTCTCTGTTCTTCCCCTTCGGTCATCTACGTCTTCCCCACACCTCTCAAATAATGACTAAAAAGAGAGGAAACATTTTTTCTCTGCAATGGACCTTCTTCACTGTGCTCCCGAGGAGAATGTGTCTACACGGACCATTTAATACCCAGTGAGAGTCCCCGCTCCCTCCAAATGCGGCTGCATGAGCCAGCCTCAGCTCACCCTGAGGCCAGGTCAGGATGCTGCACCCAGTGAAATGGTCCAACACCATCTTGGTGGCCTTCCTGACCTCAGTGCAAGTGGCCCCAGGTGGCCTGGCAGTGTGGGTAGCTTTACTGTCAAATGCAGACAGGCAGCCCTGGCTCCTGTCCTCGGCTCCATGGGAAGGTCTCCAGCTGCCAATATCTGATCTGTCCACCGCGGCTACAGCAGTCGACTGCAGATACTGGCCCATTTTATTTAGCTTATTAAGATTCATAAAACAAACCAACAAAAAGGTACACTGTGACTTTTTCATAAATATGTGCATTCAGGCCTTTGAATAATGGTGCTCTATGTGAAATATGTTTTATTGAAATATGAGATAGAGAAATTTAATAAGTAAAATAAACGTCTTAACTTTTAAAAAATATTTAACTAGGGGCTGGCCCAGTGGCACAGTGGTTAAGTTTGCATGCTCTGCTTTGGCGGCCCAGACTTCACTGGTTCAGATCTGGGGTGCAGACCAAGCACCGCTCCTCAAGCCATGCTGTGGTGGGGTCCCACATGGAAGACATAGAAGGAATTACAACTAGGATATACAACTATGTACTGGGGCTTTGGGGAGGAAAAAAAACACCGGGGGGGAAGATTGGCAACTGATGTTAGCTCAGGGCCAATCTTTCTCACCAAAAAGCATAAAAAAACCTATTTAAATAATTGACAAAGCTTATTTCATAAGATAATTCACATGCAAAAATGCTGATGACAGTACTTGTAAAAGGGCCTAACACTGTCTAGACAAACACAAACTTGGAACTACTCAGCTTTCTAATAAGTGCATTCCTTCTAGTAATAAAATCTCCATTCATATTTTGTCCAGAAACCAAATTGTTACTTATTAACAGCCTGAGAAAACAGGATTCCCTTGCTATTTTTAAGAGGATGTTTTTAAAACTATCAGGTCGACATCAACCAAGATAATCTGACAAAGAGGAAAGTGTGCCTCTCTAGGAGTTATGAACCTAAGTAAGAGGACCAGTGATTACAGAAATAATAGCTAAGTGAGTCTCAAATTCTTCCTCCCAGAATTAACCCTGTAGTGTCATTGATAATGCACCAAATAGACCAGTGGTCCCCAAACTCTGGGCAATGGTTCTTTGATGGGTAGATAGCAAGGGGTCCATAAAGCCATATGGGCAATAAATACTGCATATATTTTCCAAATGTCTGTAGATGCTGTCAGGATGAGTCAAATATAAACTAGGTTAAAAGGGTTGCTTTTTGACATTGCCCCATTTCTGACTCAATGGATACTAAGAATTCATCAGAGGACACGTGTGGGGGGAAGGCAGTGACTTCCTGGGATGTGTTTTATGTTGTAAAGTTGGGCATCAGATGCATAAAGCTTTTACTACAGGTCTTTAAATCAAGTCACCCATTCTTTTAGGTGTTTATTACTAATTTTATAACTTTTGGGGCCTTTCCATTGGCATGATTCACATAGAGGGAACTTATTCCCAATTGTGTCCTCCTTGTTGTCAGAGTATTTTTGAATATATTCAATATTTCAATTTGTCTCAGTTTCACTCCAAGGATGACTTTTTAGTGAAATTTCCACTAAGTCTGATTTTAATGGATGCTGATTTATGCTTTCTCCTGCCAACTACTTCGAGTCATCTTTGGACTATTCAAAGAAATGAGCACTGATTTGGGAACTATGAGGATTATCAACTGGTATCAGGGAAAAAGATTAGTTAGGAGCAGTCTTAAGAGTATAGCTCCACCTAATGATATCCATTCAGCTTTGCTCAATTAAATGAGCTGAATTATTTAAGTTGATGGGCATGACTCTGGCCCAAAGCTCAGCATGAGCCACTGGAGAGCCACTTCCGCTGAGAGCCTTTGGTGCTGCCATTATGTAGTCTTGATACAGGTGGTAACCTGTAGGTTGAACCACTTCTGCAAACAGAGATGTTCAAGAGCAAAACCAGGATGGAGGAGACAAGGCATGAGCAGAGTCATGACAAGGTGTATCTGGAATCATTTCAGAAGGTCCCAGCATAGAGCAGCTCAAGCTAATCAGTCGCAGCTATGGAAGGATCTCCTAGGAGATGTGAAGACAGGAGTCTAATGCAATCAGAAATCTACCCCAAATAGATTCCTTTTTATTCCTTGTAATTTTAATGTTCCAGCCACTCATGCTTCCTTCTTAGAGTTAAAAGTAAAGCATCCTTCCACAACTCTGCCCCATATTTTTCTAGAATTGGCCACTATCAATGTCCAGTGCTAGATGCATTTTGTGGGTCGGGGAAGGAAGGTTGTCAGGACAACAGGAAGTGTTTTCCTGCTGGAATAATGTTCCTCACCTCCCAGATGAAGACCTCCATGAGGTCCCACCCACTGTTTGATCTTTTCTCTTCTGTCTGGATTTGAAATGAATGATCCAGATTAGTGGAATGAAAATCATGCTCTGCAGAAGGCTGAGTTGGAAGATGGCTGGGTCTGGGTGCCTCGTTAAACCAAACAAACATTCCGAGCAGTTAAAACACCCTTGGAGACACTATGTTTACACATCTAACTTCTAACAACAACAGAAATTGGAGCAGGTGAGATTGGAGGTCTGGACCTCTTTGCCAGCAACACGCTCGGGCATTCTTCAACAGTTCAGAGGCATTGATTTTCTGTTTCCTGTCACTTCTTCCAACACAGTCTCTCCTCATTTCCAGTTTCCTGGACTCCTCCTTCCTTGATCTTCCTATTGGCAGACCATTTACTCCCACTGGATGTATCCTGGCCTCTCCAGTGATGTTTGCTGAGTGTCTGCAACCTGACACCTCCTGGGTTTATCTCAAAGAGGAGCCATGCTACCTTCTGCAGTAAAGGGTTGATTGCTGGGTCCTTACAAAATCATGAAAGATACTCATTCTTTTCAACAGGAATAGGAGAGAACCTGGAGCAAATCTAGTTTTCAGTATTCCTGTACGGGTAAGATTTAACTTTCTATTTTTTCTCCTTGGAGACAGTCTTTATATATAAAGAAAATTGCCAACAGAGTTATATTCCCTCACTTCAGAATTACAGGATGCACTTTGTTCTGTTATGAGGTGTCACAGCAGTTCTACATGTAGTGAGTTTGACTCATGATTATTAGGTGAAAAAGATACATCCAGAATTGGTCCAAATGCTTGTCAAATACCCTTGAGGTTTTGTTTATTAGCTTATTTGTTTGATGGGGGATGTATAAAACAAAATTTATTTTCCCATGATTGTAGATCTTCTTTAAGTTCCACAGAAAAGGGCAATCACAAAGAATGCAAAGTCTAAGAAGAGATGGAAATAGCTAATAAGTGGCCTAATTTAATTTATAAATGCTTTAGACTTGCTTTAAAAATAACAGCATACTGTTTCTCAAAATTGCACAGTGGGAGACTCATGGAACTCCTTCCAATTTCAACCTCTTTCCTCTGGGCTCAGCCTCTGCTCACTCCAGAGTGAGGGCTTGGAGACCTCTGCTTCCAACCAACATGGAGTAACATGGGCAGGATTGACCTTCCCACCTCAAACAACCAAAATAATGGACAAAATGTTTGAAACAATTGTTTTCAAGGCACTGGGCATCAGGCGGTGAGAGACAGTATTCCTGAGGAACAAAAAACAAAAGAAGGAAGGGCCACAATTGCCCCAACTTACTGCTCTGAGATAGTTTTCTGGATGTAGGACAGGGCAGAGGAACCTAGGTGGAGCCTGGTGAACAGCCTGAGTAAAGAGGTTGCA
This sequence comes from Equus quagga, assembly GCF_021613505.1. NCBI lineage: Eukaryota > Metazoa > Chordata > Mammalia > Perissodactyla > Equidae > Equus > Equus quagga. Next base: position 8,758,702 of record NC_060274.1, on the reverse strand, counting down.
GCTAAACTCCAGGGAGACCAAGGCAGTGAGAGCTCAGAGTGCAGAGTGCTAGAGAGGACAGGACTTCACAGACACAGAAGCCTAGAGATCTGCAGAGTTCACTTGGTTGTTCAGCAGACAACTGATCAACTCATGCATGTGAAAAAATACAGGATACAAGAAAAAGAAAGATCCAAAAGGATTAGAGGAAACACTACCCAGGGTTGATACAGGATAATTAATGGTGTTGTTCCAACAGCTAGATTAGAAAGGTTCCTAATTCTCAGGCTTTGGGTAGAGTATTCAGAAAGATCTTGCCTCAATTAAAAGGTAGAGCCTGTCAGAATCGATAAAATCCCAAGGCCAAACTATATGCTGCCTACAAGAAACACACTTTAACTATAAAGACACAAATAAATTATAAGTAAAAGTCTGGAAGACGATATACCAGGCTAACAGTAATCAGAATAAAGCTTAGGTGGCTATAATATCAAACAAAATCCAGGTTTGAAGGAAAAATATCAGTGATAGGAGGGTAATTTCATAATGGTAAACAGCCAAATAATCAAGGTTACATTAAATCCTAAATGTTTATACACTGAATAACAGAGCTTCAAAATACACAAAGTAAAAACTAATAGAACTGCAAGAAAAATGGACAATATAGAACAAGCAGAGAGAAAAGCAAGGCTCTAGAAGACTTGAATAAGTCAACCAAATTGACCTACTTGACAGTTACAGAATGTGACACCCCAAAACAGCAGAATACACATTCTTTTCAAGAGAACACAGAATATTTACGAAGATAGACTATTTTCTCATCCATAAAACAAATGTCAAAATGAAAAGGATTTAAGTCATAGAAAGTATGTTTTCTTAGCACATGGAATTAAATTAGGAAGCAATAAGGAAATTCATTTGGAAAATCAGCAACTATTTGGAAAATAAATAACACATTTCTAAATAACAAATTGGTCCAGAAGAAATAAAAAGAATGTTAGAAAGTACTTTTAGTTGAATAAAAACAAAATGTAGCATATCAAAATTTGGGGAATGCAGATAAAGCAGTACTTGGAGGAAAATTTATAGCACTAAACACCTAGATCAGAAAAGAAGAATGGTCTCAAATTAATTATCTCAGCTTCTACCTTAATAAACTAAAGAAAGAAGAGCAAATTAAACCCAAAGTAAGCAGAAGTCAGGAACAGTTAAGATCAGAGCAGAAATCAATGAAATAGAAAAAGAGAAAAATACTATAGAAAATCAGTGAAATTAAAAGCTGGTTCCTTGACAAGAACAAGATTGATAATATTCTAGTTAGCAAGGTAAGAAATGAGAGAAACAGGAGACACAAATTACTAACATCAGGAATTAGAAAGATGACATCACTATAGAATCTACAGATATTAAAAGGATTATTAGAGAATATTATGAATAACTTTGTCAATACATTTGACAATTTAGGTGAGGTGGAAAAGATGCAAACTGCCAAAGCTCACTGAAGAAGAAACAGATAATCTGAAAAGCCCTATGCCTTTTAAATAATTCAAATTTTTAGTTAAAAAGCTTCTCACAAAGAAAACTCCAGACCCTGATGGCTTCACTAGTAAATTATACGAAACATTTAAGGAGGAAATAATACTAGCTCTTTACAAACTCTTCCAGAAAATTGTAGAGAAGGGAATACTTTCCAACTCATTATAACTATGATGATGCTAACATTACCCTGACAATAAAATCAGACAAACACATTACAAGAAAAGAAAACCATAGACAAATATTCCTCATGAACATAAATGCAAAAATGTTTAACAAAATTTTAGCAAATCAAACCTGGTAACATATAAACAATATATAAAAAGGACCATGACTATTATGACCAAGTGGGTTTCACCACAAGAATGCAAGATTGGTTTGACATTCAAAAATCTTTCTAGGGGTTGGCCCATGGCAGAGTGGTTAAAGTTCCACTTGGGCAGCCCAGGTTCCCGGGTTTGGATCCCAGGCATGGATCTACTCCACTCATCAGCTGTGCTGCAGAGGCATCCCACAAACAAAGTAGAGGAAGACTGGCATGGATGTTAGCACAGGGCTAGTCTTCCTCAAGCAGAAAAAAAATTAAAAAAGAGGAAGTTTGGCAATGGATGTTAGCTCAGGGCGAATCTTCCTCACCAAAAAGAAGAATCTTTCTAATCATTTCATCATATTAATAAACTAATAAAGAAAAAACCATACAATAATACGAATAAATTCAGAAAATAATACATAGGAAAAAAATCTCACATCTATTCATGATAAAAATGCTCAACAAACTTAGGAATAGAAAAGAAGTCTTTCAATTTGACAAAGGGCATCTAGGAAAAATGTACAGCTAACATCACACTTAATGGTGAGAGAATGAATGGTTTCCCTCTATGCTCAGGAACAAGACAAGGATGCCCACTGACACCACTTCCATTCAATGTTGTCCTAGCCAGTGTAATAAGGCAAGAAAAAGAATGAAAAGCATCCAGATTGGAAAGATGGTCATGCATGTAGAAAATAAGATAAAATCCACAAAAAAGCTACTAGAAATAATAAATGAATTTAGCAAAGCTGCAAAGATACAAATGAATATATACAAAAGTCAACTGTATTTCTGTATACTAGAAATGGACCACTGGAAATTGAAATTAATTTTAAAAATCACTTACAATTGCATCCAAATATTACACATTTAGGATAAATCTGAAAAAAGATGTGCTAGACCTATACACTAAAAACTAGGAAACACTGTTGAGAGAAATTTTACAAGACCTTAATAAATGGAGCGATATATTGTATTCATGGGTCAGAAGACTCAACACAATTAAGATATCAATTCTCCCCAATTTGATCAATGCAATTCCAATGAAATCCCATAGCGATTTTAAAATAGAATTTCACAAGCTGACTCTAAAATTCAGATGGAAAATCAAAGGACCTGGAATAGCTAAAAAACTTCAAAAAGGAAGAGCAAAGTTGAGGACTTACACTCTCTAACTTCAAGACTTCTCATAAAAGAATAATTAAGACTGTCGTATTGGTGAAAAGGTAGACATATAGAGTGGTGGAACAGAGAATAGAAAATCCAGAAACAGACTCACACGTATATGAACTGATTTTGATAAAGGTGCAACGGCAATTCAGTGGAGGAAGGCTAGTCTTTTCTACAAATGGTGCTGGAACAACTGGACATCCATATGGGAAAAAAATAAACTTCAATTCATGCTTCACACCATATATAAAAATGAACTCAAACTGGCTCATAGACCTAAACGTAAAACCTAAAAACTATAAAACTTGTCGAAGAAACACAGAAGACAAATCTTTGTGACCTGGGGTTAGGCAATGACTTCTCATTTACAACACCCAAAGCACAAACACATAAAACAACAAACTGATAAATTAGACTTCATCAAAATGTAAAACTTTTGTGTTTCAACAGACACTGTTCCAAAAATAAAGATAAACCACATACAGAGAGAAAATCTTTGCGAAGCTTATACTTGATAAACACTTGTATCCAAAATATATGAAGAACCCTAAAAACTCAAAAATAAGAAAAAAAAAAAGCCCCCCAAAATTGGGTGAAAGATTTGAAAAGGCATTTCGCCAAAGAAGATATATGAATGGCACATGAAAAGATGCTCAACATCATCAATCAGTAAGGACATGAAAAAATAAAACCACACGAGATACCACTACATGTCTATTAGAATGACAAAAATTCAAAAAACCGACCATGCCAAGCATAGGCAAATGGAGAGAGGAACTGGAATGCTCAGCCACTGCTGGTGGGAACGTAAATTGTTAAAACCTCTTAACAAATTGTAGTTAAATACACACCTACAATTTGATCCAGTCATTTCACTCTTAGACGTTTACCCAAGAGAAATAAAAGGATATGTCCACACACAGACTTGTACACAAATGTTCACAGCGGCTTTATTTGTAACAACCCAAAACCGGAAATGACTCAAATGACAGAAAGCTCATCAGGAGTTTCCTGGGGTAGGAGAGTGAAGAGGACTCAAAATGGGCCTTGGGGACACTTTTGGAGTGATGGCTATTTTAATTATCTTAATCGCAGTGATGGTTTCATGGGTGTAAACATATGTCAAAACTTGTGAAATTACATCCTTCAAATGTGTACAGTTGATACTATGTCAATTACACCTCAATACAACTGTTTTACAAATTGAATACTGTGCTGAAGCTCAAAGACTGGTACTAAGACAATGCTTTAAATCTGATTCTTTGCAACCACTTCAAAACGAAAATAGCCCCAAGCATTAGTGAGATAATAGTCACTGGTCTATTTTATAATTTTATAAACATGAGTCCAAATGCCCTGCAATTCCCTTCTAGCATTCTCATCACACAGGAGTCGCAGAGCAGTGAATGTGCACTTTGCCCTATTTACAGAGTGCAGAGTGAATGACTGGGCTGAAACACAAATTAAGGAAGGTTGATGTGAGAGGTCAGAAGCCAAAGGTGAAGATGCTCTTTTCACAGCATACCATCTACACAGTGCCTCCTGCTCAGCTCAGAGGGCTGGGTGCCACCAGGGGGCGTGTGGACTAGAGCATTCCCAGCAGGAACCCCTGCCTGTTCCAACAGAGGAACTTTCATGGAAGTCAACACGGAAGTCAAGAAGAGCCCAGTTGGATCTGGCCTGACGCTGGGGTTGGCTGTGGGTTCCCTCCAATGGGTGTTTCCCCTGTGTCAACCAGGCGGCTCACAAATGGACAGTGCCTGTCCCAAGTGGGCTAAGATTAGAGACCAAAGCCTATAAATCTTCCTTCAATAGCAAAGGAGCAGATATGAACAGAGTCTAGGGCTCACCCAGTTTGCCTAGAACTTTCGTGGCTTTAGCACTGAAGGTGTCTTGTTCCCTTCAAGCCTGCACATTGTTCACTCCAGAGCATTCCATTTAACAGGGCTCTCTTTGCTTCAGAAAAGCCCAGGAAGCATCACTGTCTGGGATCAGCAGGACTACGAGGTGGGGAGGAATGGGCACCAGATAATACAGATGTGGTCAGAGCTCGAACCTAGGACGCCAGTGTAGACTCCAGTTCCCCAAGGAAGAACAATGTGAAATAACATCCAGTTTGACGGTGGAAACAGGGTGGAAACCCTTTCAGCTGAGAACTCAGAATGTAACAAAACCAAACCTCCAGCGGCCCTACTTTGCCAATTCTTCCTTCTTTTACTCCACAAAGAGATAAAGACTTGGGTTTCTCTCTCCAAGAGAGTCCTCTCCCTACCACTGGCCTTAGTGGTCTCCTGAGACTTCTTTGCCTTTGGACCTCCTATGATGGTGCCTGGAGAGCCGTAGTTAAGAATGCATAACAAACAACCTAACGTGGGTTATCTCTGCCCAACACTGACTTTCATTCTCTTAGAAGCCTTTCTCATAAGTTCGTCTTTGGAGGAAGCGGGAGTCCCTGTTTGGGGCTTTGCTCATAGACATCCTGGTGTGCTGGGGAAGAGCACGCCTCTGGGCACACTGCTGGCTCAACCACTCAGGAGCTCTGTGCTCGTGGGCAAGGTTTTCAGCCTCTTGCTGCCTGAGTTTCTGCTTCTAAAGTGAGAGAGTAATAGTACCTGCCTCGTGGGCTGTTACAAGAATTGAGTTAATATTTGTAAAGTGCTTACAGGAGTGCTGGGCACAGAGCAAGCCCCACCGAGGTGTTTGTTGAATACAACACATAACTTTTAGCAGCTGCCTTGAAGCAAACACCCAGCAGAAGCATCCATCTTCGTTCTAATTGCCCCAGCACCTCTAAGCTGCTGGTTCTCTTGCAAAGCTCCACAGAGCCGATGTGTCTTATGGAAACGTACCATGTCTTATGGAAACTGCCCCCATGGCCACAAAGCCAAATGCCTGCCAGCTTCATGTGGGAATGTATTCCCTGAGTGAATGACATGTTTCACGTTCAGAGAGGAGAGTCTCTAAACTAATCAACAGCCCAAATTATCCAATTTAGAATTTTTTTTTTTTTTTTTTTTTTTGCTGAGGAAGATTAGCCCTGAGCTAACATCTGTGCCAATATTCCTCCAATTTTTTTCTTTGTATATGGGAGACCTCCACAGTGTGGTTGGTGGGTAGAGTAGGGCTGTGCTCAGGTTCCAAACCTGCGAACCCGGGCCACTGCAGCGGAGTGCACAGAACTTTAACTACTTGGCCACAGGACCAGGCCCCCAACATTAGAACTTTTAATTAAGGGGGTTGTACAGCTGCCAATGTTTACACAGTTCCCAGTCTTGAAGATGTGTTGAGGAAATGGGCAAAAATACAGGAAGTAAGAGAAAATGTCACCACTCTTTGTTATGATTTGCTGACCTCACACTGTGTTTCTCCATTTCCTGCCATGCTGGGGACATTTCTCCCTGTGACAGCAGCTCCCTCTGAGCAGTAGTAAGGACAGCTTCGGGGTGGAGAGGCAGCCAAGGGAACAGGGCAGGGGTATTCTGAACTTTCCATATCCAGACATCACCTTAAATAATGGTAAAGCGGGGCCGGCCAACTGGTGCAGCAGTTAAGTTTGCATGTTCTGCTTCTCGGCGGTGCAGGGTTCACCGGTTCGGATCCCAGGTGTGAACATGGCACCAGCTGGTAAAAGCCATGCTGTGGTAGGTGTCCCACCTATAAAGTAGAGGAAGATGGGCATGGATGTTAGCTCAGGGCCAGTCTTCCTCAGCAAAAAGAGGAGGATTGGCAGTAGTTAGCTCAGAGCTGATCTTCCTCAAAAAAAAAAAAAAATGGTAAAGCATTTCAGAGTGCAAACTAGAAAAAGAAAAGCTTTGGGGTACAGTAAAAAGATTTAAAATGTTCTGGAAGAACTATGTCCCAGGCGCAGCATCAGCTCTGCAGGTGAGAACAGACTTCTACCTTTGCAGGAAGCCACGTGCTTCAGGACTCCCCTCCTGGGCCACCAGCCACGGCCCGCCTTGCCTGAAACTTGCTCTGAGTCTAGGGGAGAGGGCCAGTCCTCTGCCACTGGTCCCTGAAGTCAACTGTGATGGATGCAGACAAACAAGCTTCCTGCAAACTCCAGGACACATGAACTCCCTGCTCCACAGGAAAACACGCTTCAGTGGGAGGTGAACCTTTAAGCAACAGCTTTGGTTCCGGCTTGAGCTGTTCCAGCAGGGGTTTGGTGAGTGGAACCACCGTTCGAAGCCAAGAAACGCGTGTCCCAATTCCAGCTTCCAACACAAACTTCCTTGGCTCTGTCCTCTCCCAGACCAGGATTACTGCCTCTGCAGATACAGGCTTTGTGGTCCTAGGCCTTCCCTCCAGAGAACTCACGCAGAAAACACAAAGGGCCAATGCTTTCTGACTTGCCGGGTAAGTCAGGGTCTTAGTGCCCCCACCATGGGGCTGGGGACCACCTTTTCCCCCCCAAAACACAGTCTGATTCTACGGCAGCCACTCCATCAGCCACTGCGGCTGGGCCGGAGGCCTTCTCCAGGATCCGTGCTGATGCTCTGAATGCGTTCTCGCCACCTGGGGACACGGATGTGCTGGTCGCTCCTGAGAACTGGCAACGAGCAGTGGACTGAAGAGGAGAGGAGCATCAGGGACACTGAACTCGTGTTTTAAGATTATGATGTCAAAGTCACTGCTGCTCTCTGTGCAGCAAAACAATTTCAAACTGGCTTTTCTGAGTAGTGTGCTAGAAAAAAATAGGCTGGAGCGAGATTGATGTTTTTAAATATATCCAGCTTCATCTCTTACCAAAAATATGCCAGTAACGGAAAACAAAAAAGGCCATAGTTTCATGAGAGAAATGAGTTCTCCCTGTATAACACGCGATTAACATTTAAGAGATGATGACATTGAACACAATATTTACAACATTTACTTTTGCCTTTTCTCACTTAATCCTTATGATTATTCTTCGAAGTTGAGAGAACAGATATGATGAGCTCTACCTTGTAAAGGTGACTTGCTGGAAGCCACATGATGATACAGTATCAGAGCTGAAAGAACAGCGTCGTTCTCCCCAGTCCTCGTCCGGGATTGGGTCCATGTGGGGCCAGAGACCCCTCCATCAGCCCTGCGCCTGGCCCATCCCTGCCAGCGTGACGGGGCGCCCTTGATCTTCCTCATCCTCACCCCCCTGGTCCTGGGGAAGGCAGCTGTTTAGCCAACGGCCCATCAGAGCTAAGCTGTGAGACGTGAGTGACGCCAGCACCCATCAAGAGGATGTTTGTGCTGGTTCCCAACACGGGCGGCTGTGAAGATGCAAGGCAAACGCTCCTTAGTATAATGGCCAACAGGATGGACATCACAGGACAGCAGGAACACAGTGGGGAAAGGGGTAGAAAAGGAGGAAACAGGGACCAAGTGAGAAGTGGGCAGGTCTGCAGGCGTTTGTGCGAAGAGACCTGACACTGACCCCAGGCAGCCAGAAGAACTGCGTCACCAGCCTAGACGCTGCGGGGTTCCTGATCAGCTTCAGACAAGACGGAACCTCGAAACCCCTGGTCCCTGTGAGGCCTGACTGCAGTCCCCTCTCGGACCCTCCTCTGGGGGAGAGGAAGTGCCTTAACTCCAGACAGGAGGAAACAAAAGCTTTAGAAGCCTACACCTAAGCTAGGCCAGCGCATCTACTGGGTATAAAATATAAACAACAGGCCTGTGGGTGGGTCGGCCTCACTCCACCGAATCAGCATCATCCCCAGAAGTGAATTTTATAGACCACTATTAATATGGTCCCCAAATAATAAAAATTAAACTTTTAAGCAAGCAACACAACTGTAAAAAAAAGAAGACATTTTAAATAACAACCTTTTCCTAGAAAAAATCTCAATCATACTTTAACGTACTAAATCATAGACTGCACTCAAGACAAGGCTGTCTTCTGGTTTGGTACAATAATGTGAAGATCCAGTTATTGGGAAATACCCTCATCTGCCCTTAAACCTTGAGCTGGACACGAGGGCCACAGAAAAAGCTGGTGCTCAGACCGTGTCAGAGGGCCCCACAGCTTTTAGAAATGGCCAGAGGGACACTGGATGGGGAGAAGCGGGTCGGAGAAGGGAGGCCACGTGCCCAGCAGCCAGGTGAGCACAGGCCATGGTGCTGGAGGGGCAGCCAATCAAATTGCAGAATCCCAGACCTTTGGCGACTGTCTACACTGGGGGTTCTCAAATGTGTCTTCATCAGCTGAATCCTCCCCCAATGGAACTCTAACCGTTTTAAGTGACACAGCTGGGGCTCCTTCCTGAACTCTGGCCTTAGGCAGAGAGCCACATGGAGGCTAAAAGCCCAGCCTGGTGCTGCCGGGCCTGCAGATGACTCCTCGATTCGCCGCTTACTAGCTGTGTGACTGCAGACAGGTTCCTTAACCCCTCCGAGCCTCAGTTTTCCCAGTGGTAAAATGGAGGTGATAATAACAGCACACCTGCCTCAGGAGGTTGTTGTGAGGCCTGAATGAGTTCATGGATGTAAAGGACTAAGGACAGCACCTGGCATGGACTAAGCAGTCCCTGAGTGTCGGCTGTTGCTCAGGTGACCCAGCTTCCGGGGCTGGAAGCTTGGTGATAGTACCTCTCACAAGGCGTTTATCACAGCAGACACCACGGCCGCTGACGACGCCGGGAGAATGAATGGCAACCTCTTTTGACTCCACATCAACAGGTTACTGTCACTGTTGCTTTAATGATCTATTGCCTTGCGACAAACCACCGGAACTCGGGGTTAAAAGCCACAGCCTGTGACCCTGGGCTGCAGGACTCACGTGGTGGCTGCAGGGTGGCTCAGCTCTCATCCACGAGGCCTCCCTCCTACTCCGCGATCTCTCACCACCCTGGAGTCCAGCCCAAGCTTCCAACTTGGCGGCTGGCTCCCAGGAGCACGAGAACGGAAGTTGGGTGGCCTCTTGAGGTCCCGGGGCATAGGTAGATGTCGTCACTTCCGCCACATCCTGCTGGTCTGACCAGATTGGGGGGGAGGAATTAGTTCCACCTCTTGATGGGAGGGGCTGCACATGGACGCAAGGATAGGGCCCTGTTGGCACCCAGGGGTGGTGGGTGCATCCTGCAATTTACCACGGTGCTCTTTTCGCAATTGCCACACTTATTGCAGTTGTTTATTTTGCATGTCTTTCTCCACTCCTTGCATATGTGTTCCCTTCTCAAAGCCAGCAGCGTGGTGTGTTTATCCGTGTATTCTTGGGGCATAGCACACAGACTAACATGCTTAATGTGTTGATTGAACTAGTGGATGAGGAAATGGATGAATCTCGGTTTTTACCTTCACTTGACAACAATAACAAAAATAGAATAGCCATTAAAAAAAAAACCCACTCAAAATAGAGGAAGATTGCCACAGATGTAAGCTCAGGGACAATCTTCCTCACCAAAAATAATAAATTAATTAAACAAATAAAATTCAAAGCCATTTTCAAACTTTTGAAAATGTCAGATTTTCTTGCCTTTTAAAGATTTTAATGCATGTACTTCTCTCTCTGCCATTGTGTTTTTAGCTTGTGGGCACTACAGACAGGAAAATAGCAATTAGGAAAGGATTGCGTAAGAAAATGTGTACTTTACCCAAAGTACAAAACAGGCAAAAGAGGTTTGACTGGTTAGCGTAGCGCAATCAGGACTTTGGGGTAGAGATATTTAAGCCTTGATAAAAGGTGAGATGAGATTTACATATATATATGTATACACACATACATACATATATGTATATATATATGTTAAAAACAAATTTCAAAAAAGTGTACGATTTTTAAAGCAAAGCCAAGTTTAGCAATAAAAGCAAATCCTTATAACATCTCCTAGGGAATCCACACTTTAGCCTCAAGGCACATTCTTGACTCAAACTTTAGTAAAGCGATGTTTATTTTCATAGCGAGCTATAAAGCAGATCCCAGGTTGGCATAAGGAAGCTTTGTTTTTATCTTGGCATCCAAGCTAAACAATGGACAGCCCTGTGTAAACCAAATTCCCCGGGAAAGAGAGTCCAAGGATCTCAAACCAAGTGTGGAGAAAACCAGCAGAGACACTGGACCCAGCAGAGCGAATTCACATGGCCCCACTCCAGCTCTCACAGAGTCCCCGGACTTGCCCCACAGCTGAACACAAACAAGATGCCATGCTTTGCTTTGGTGGCAGTGGATTCCTGCAGCTGTGTCCTCAGCTAGGGATTGAGAAAGCAAGGGAGGCAGCGGTGATCGGGGTGTGGGTGGGAGGGGCAGACAAACTTTCCACTTTACAACACACTTGGAACAAGACAAATCCCGAAATTGTCACTGCAGTGTAAGCAACCCCAGCCATGTGGAAACTCGAGAGTGGCCTGAAGCCAGGACCATTTGTCAAGCGTATTGAGTTTCAAACAGGAATCTTAATAGTCACTATTAAAACCTTGCTCACTTGGGAAGAGAAGCTCTGTTAGGAGTTAGGCAGATGGGTTTCCCTTTAACACTTTCTTCCTCTAGTTTGGGGCAGTTATTTCTTCTTGTGAGTTGTGCTGTAGGCGCCTTTGGGACTGGCAAACTCCAGAATAGCCACGTTAATCCCTGTTCTAATGGCAAAAGACACTGCAGGCTGTGAAGTTTGGAGGGAGTGCTTCTTGGTTTCTTGTGGGAGTGATGGCTGAACCCTAGAAGGAGAGGGCTGAGAACACAAGCTGTGGGATCTAACACCAACTAGGAATCAAACCCAGTGGCTGCCACTTACCAGGTATCCCACCTTTGGGGCTTTATTGATCTCCTCTGAACCTCTCAGTTTCCTCTACTGTAGAACAGAGGTAATAATATCCCCTCGTAGGGTTGTGGGGAGGACCACATTCTTCAGCACCATGCCGGGGCTTCATAAATCAGAGCTCTTACGGGTTACTGAAGAACACGTGAACCAAAGCCATATCTATATTCCTACATTCGTGGAACTTTCCCACGATTAGAAGTTCATTGGCACAAATCTCCGTTTTATAATGATGCAGAGCAAAGAGACCCTGTTAAACTAGAAGGACATTTGAGTACATGGGTTTAGACCACATGGGAATCAGACTAGTAATTATCAAATGCCAAATTATTTTTCCCCCTCACTAGATGGAAACTTCTTAGAAGAAAATTCTTTACTCCGTGGGGTGACTGTAGTGTGGTGGAACAATCTGAAGGTAACGTTTTAAAAGACATTAACATCCACTGCATGAGCATTTTCTCGGGAATGATCTCAGAGTTTCGGCAGAATGAGTCCAAAGATGCCCAGAGAAGTAATTGAAGAGGACCTTATTGAAAGCCTTACAATTTTGCATATCTTTTCTGGAGTGTGAGCTATCTTTAATTCCGTCTTTGTAGGGCAATAAGCAATAATTGCTTTGTAATAAGAAAAATATTATACTTTAACTGATAGAGAAATCAGTGTTCACAATCTTGAGAGTGATCTTATAGAAAAGGGAAGTGAATTTTTAGCTCTTCATTTTGGTTGATTCAATGACCCTTTGCCAGTTGAGAAGGGACATAGACCTACTTGGAAGCTGTCACGTTGAAAGTATCTGGAAGCACCCATCAGACTGGCCAGGGCTGTCCCTGGGTGAGCTAGCCCACAGAGGGCGTTGCATCTGGAAGAGGATGTTAGAGCACTGATAGAGATGCCAGCCTGGCCGACCAGCAGGGGCAGAATCAGGGAGGACAGTAAATCTAAAGAGAAGCAAGCCAAGGAGAAGAGCTGCCTTAAGAGAGATCCCTGACTGAGGTTAACTTTATTCTGCATCCTTTTGTCAGATCAGGGCTATTCTATCATCCCTGTAGGCATTGCTCTTTTAAAGGGCTGAAGTCAAACAAGGCAATTCTGGGTCTCCCAAGAGAAGTGAGTGGTCTTTGTCAGACCTTCCATTTCTGTGCATGAAGAGAGTACCACACCCCAAAGCCAACTGAGTACCTGCCCAGATACCTGGGCTTCCTTCTTACTGGAGAGTTTGGGTTCCAGGCTTGGAGAAAGCCCGGTGCATTACAAGTTGTCCATCACATCTGCATTCAGGAAACCTCCTCCTTCTTGACTCAGTCTACCCTGAGACAAGGTAGGAGTCCAAGGCCTTCTAGAGCCACTTCATTGGGGAGACAAGGCCTAGCTTGGCTTGATGCTTCTAGCATAAGAATCAGCAGTTAAATAAAACCTTCCCTGTAGGTCTGGCCCTTTCTGTCCCCTGGTTCAAACAGACCCTAGACTCCAGACTGAAGTTGACCTCAAATGCTTTATCTTGGTTTACCTAATTTGAGAATGAATGTACTGATGGGGGATAAAAATCAGGGACAACTTCTTTAAGATGTGAGAGGCGAAATATTTGATGGGTCCTCAAAAAGTGAATTAACAAAGAAACAGACTGATTATCTGAAGGATCACATGAATCCCAAGAAATTCTTCTGCCATTGGAGAATTGGGTCAAATCAGGTCCATTAAACCTTCTGCTAATGTTTTCTTGGTCATCTGATGGGAGTTACATCACAAAGGGGAGGGCAAGCTCAGAGACCTGCAAAATCAAACCTGACCAACAGGAAGTCATGTGTTTCCAGGGGACATTGATTCTCAGGAAGTGTTTCAGAAGAGCAGTTGCTCGATGATGAATATGGACTGAAGTCTCTTATTTCAGCCAGAGTCAGCCACACACTTGAAGGGACAAAGTCAGCCATAGAAGCTCAGGTTCCATAAAAAGAATGAGTCCTCTTTCCAAGAACAGTATTATTAGGCGAAACTACATCCTTTGTCTGGAGTAGAGGCTTCCCAGAGTAAACTTGGTTCTGAGAGGAAGAAGATGGGCAAATTAAAAGAAGTTTTTTTCCTTTGATTTTGAGTGAAAATCCTAATTGTTCCATAACCCACTCACCAGCCAGCTGACAAGAGACAAGAGTTGATGTTCCCCAGTTTCAACCAAAGGGGCAATGATGTCTCTGTCTGCAAGGATGAGAGAGGTTCATTCAAGCCCTTGCTTCCAAATATAGCAGCTCCTGCTCTCATTCAATTTTTGGCAAAAGATACTCAAGAGGTTTCAGCTTTATCCAAGAAGGCTTTGGGACTTGGGAAAATATGTTGAGAAATAGAAGATGTCATGCAAAACTACAGATTCAGCTCAATTCACAATGTAATTACTTCCATTCTCCCTTATTATTTATTATTGTGGGAACTGAGTACTTCACTTGGAAAACAACAATCAATTTCTAATAACACAAGGATATATTTAGAAATTAGATGAGTTTTAAAAATAGTCTTGTTGAGTTCTACACTTATGTGCATTTCTAAATATATATTACAATCAATTAAAAATAAAGGTAGCAAGAAAATCTTGCTTTCCAAAGATCATCAACCAATCATTGTTTATACACACATATGTGTGTGTATGTGGGTATGTAATTTTACAAAATTGGTCCATACCAGAAAATTTATTCTAGAGTATACAGGCTTACATTTTTGTTATCTTGTAATTCTGTCATAGATTGAAAAAAATTCCTTCCACATAGTTATATAATTAATTGTAACTTTGCACTATTCCTTCAAAAACACATTTCTGATGAGAACATTTCAAGTTTTAAAAATCTTCCTTGGAGTTCTACTTCCACCTAGGAGGTATAAAGCTCGAAGAGTATTGTTCCATTGTAATGATGAGAAAAATCCAGAAAAAAAATATAGTATCACAGCATTTCTTGAACCCATCAGAGAGCTGGCTTCACAGGGCAATCAAGTAGCCCATGATTCAAGGAGAGATAGGCTCCCCCAAAAGAGTTAAGATGCACGAACTGGCTGACCTACGAAAGAGCATGGGTGGAAGTAGGTAATGCTACATAAGTGGGTAAGAAGAAATCAGCTAAGATCTTAAAGAATTTCTAAAAGTCAACAGTGGGATAATATGACAGTATTGAATCCATAGAAGGCCCAGACATGAGGAGAGTTTGCACTAACTCACAGGATCTTTTCCACAGACTTCTACTGGGTGCACACCAGAAAGTTTAGGGGCAGAGTAAGACAGAAAGAACCCCTCCTTAGTGGTCCAGATGTTGGGAAGTAAACAGCTGCCACTATAAAAAAGGGTGTGAAGCCTTGTTCCTTGCCTGGCTGTCTCATCTCACATAATGAACATCTTCAGCTTCTCAGGGAAGGAAACAAGCCTTGTCACTCCCAATGCACAGGTAAAGATCCATTGTTGCTATGGGAAAAATAGAACAACAACAAAAAGAATCTTTGTCCTCGGGGAGGAGGAAGAAACAGTTCAGGGCCTGGGATCCTATACCAATATAATTAGAGATCTCCTACTCCTGGTTAAGGAGACTCTCTTCTGATCAATATCTGCCATAGAAACAAGGCAAAGTTTGGCTGCCAAGACGAGTGGATGAAGGATAGGAACACTGAGAAAGTCTTTTCACAAGGTCTAGGGACATAGAATCTTCCTAAGGCTGAGACTGATCAAGGCAACAGAGAACACTTCTTGTCCCCACTGGTGCAGCAACCACAGAATAACAAGCATGAGCAGTCAACCTCTGGGGATGGTGTAAGAGCATAGAGAGACACTCTCTGTGATGCAAATACCATACAGAACATCAGCATTGCACTCTAAGCACAAGACATCATTAGAGGAATTTGAACCCTGTGGTGCACTGAAGGCAAAAAAAAAAAAAAAAAATACAAACCCAGGTCAACCTCTGACCAGAGTTATTCACATACAGATGGCCTTACGAAGAAGAAATACACATATTTCCCGACATAAATATTTACTTTAGTCTTTACTGTTCTGCACACAATGTCCAGCATTCACTAGAAAATTATAAGATATAAGGGGGGAAAGTAAACTAACTCATCATCGGATGGCCCAACATTGGGACAATTAGAAATAAACTTTAAAATAACTATATTAAGTTAAAGGATCTAGTGGGAAACTTGGACAATATTCATGAATGGAGGGGCTATTTCAGTAGAGAGATGTAAACTATAAGAGTTGAATGGAAATGCAAGGAATAATAATAATAAAATGGTATCAGAGAGGAAGAACTCCTTTAATGGACTCATTGGCTAGACCCAACTGAGGAAAGAATCAGGAAACTTAAAGATAAGTCTGAGTATCAGAGACATAGCAGTTTGACATTATCCAAATTGAGACACAAACAGAAGAGAGAGAGAGAGAACAGACTACTAATGAGTTGTGGGACATTATAGCTAGATGGATTTCCAGATAGGGAAGATATAGATAAAGGGGCAGAAGAAATATTTGAAGAGATAGTGGCTAAAAAGTTTTCAAAAATAATGAAAGATATTAAGCCACAGATTCAAGGGGCTCAGAGAACCCCAGAATAAATAAGACATAAAAAGTAAAAAAACAAAATAAATACACCTAGACATTATATTCAAACTTCAGGAAACTAAAGATGAAGAAAAAGACTTTGAAGGCAGCCAGAGGAAAAAGACAATACTGTGCAGAGAAATAGCAAAGATAAGAATTACAGCAGACTTAAGATAATGGACTGACATCTTTACTGAAAGAAAATATCAAATCAGAATTCTCTACCCAGAGAATGTTTCTTTCAAAAGTTAAGATGAAATAAAGGCTTTTCAGCAAAGAAAAGCTGAATTCATTTCCAGCAGACCTGCACTACCATAAATGTTAAAGAAAGTTCTTCAGGCAAAAGGAATATGATAGTAGACAGAAGCTTGGATTTATGCAAAGAAAGAACCCTACACATAGTAATAACATAGGCAAATATAAAATATATTATCTCTTAATTTTAATCACTTTTAAACATAGTTGATTTCCTAAAGCAAAAATAGTAACAATCTATGACTGGGTTTATATCATATATAAAAGTAAAATATATGACAACTGTACAAAAGATGAAAGAGAGGGATTAGAAGTATTGTTGTAGGGTTCGTACATATATGTGAAGCGGTATAATATTATTTGAAGGTAGATGCGATAAATTAAAGTTATATATTGTAAATCCTAGGGAAACTACTGAAAAACTTTGGAAAAGAAAGCACTGCTAATAAGCGTTGACTACAAAGGGGCGTGAGGAAATTTTTGCAAGTGATATATTTTATTTACTTTGTTGTAGCATTTGTAAAAATTTACAACAATTTAGAACTGTACACCCAAAAACAGTGAATTTTACTGTATGTGACTTATACTTTAGTTACTGTGAACCCCTAACAAAAAAGAACAACAACAAAGAATCTCCCAAGACTGTTCCTCTCCTCCTTCCTTTCTTTTCCCTTCTTTGCTAAAATATTAAGTTGTCACGCCATTTTTGTTGGCTTGACAAGGTAGGAATGCATGCTGTGAGTGGAGGAGCTACTTTGGGTCCAAGTGGACTGTCAGAGTCTGTGAAGAGTATAGGGTATCCCCACAAGTTGTGGCCTTTTGTGAGATGTCACAGCTCAAGCAGGATGAGAAGGATTTCACTATGTAAGAGTAGCCTGGTGTAGGGAGTCAGAGCCCAAAAAGATTGAGGAAGGCATGCACACAAGTGGGTGACTAGGTGGGGAAGCAGATCCTGTTGGGGTAAGTAAAGCATTCACAGGTGATGGTGGTCCAGCATGGAATGTCACAACTTGAGCAGGGTGAAGAGTGTGTTTGTATGTGAAGGCCCAGCATGAGTTTTGGAACCTAAACAGGATGAAAAGAGCACACATACAAGGTGGGAGAGATCCAGCACAGGGATTAGGATCCAGAGCAGGGCAAGGAGGGTATCCACATGGGGTATGGGATGGCCCAGCATGGTGGTGACCTGGAGTGAGGGTCAGGGCCTGAAGAAAGAAGGGATGTCCAAGCAGAGTATGGCCCAGCATGGGGCCTTAGAACTCAAGTGGGTTAAAGAGGGCATCCCTCAGGAGTACAGCCTGTCATGGAGTATCAGAGTCTGGAGGGGTGGGGAATGCTTCCAAGGCATGGGATGCTGGCACCAAAGCAGAGTAAGGAGAACTTGCTCTTCTGTCAAGCTGGAACACACAGTTTCAACTGCACCTTTGCTCAGGACAAATGACCTACTGAACATGTGAGTTGAGTTGGAATTATTCCCAATACATTGCCAGACGGACTGAATTGAAACAGAAGATTTGTTCCATTTCCATTCAGCAGCACCAGGAGATGCAGCTTCTGCAAAATCTGGAGGCGCTTCTGGCACCATGAGCGCAGACCTGTCACCACTTGGATTCCCCTGGGGATTCATGACTACTGGTATCAATGGGGCTAAGTGCACCATGCCAGATAGAGCTAAGTACCCCAGAACCACCATAGATTCCAACAATAAAGACACAATCTGGTTTAGGAGATCAGGAGACAGACAATTCCCAAGGAAATTGTAGAGACTAACTTCTCCTTGTCTCCATCTCCACCTGTTGAGATCCTTCCTATCATTTAAATCTTTCCTGTAATTAACACTTCCCCTTTGAAACCATTTTCCAAATTTTCCACACAGATGCAAATGCTTTCTTCCATATATCCCATAGTATTTTTTAAAACTTTGCATTATGGCAATTATTAACCATATTCAAAAGTTAAGAGAATTGCATAATGGATGCCTTCTGCCACATACCCATCACCTGGCTTCGACAATTACTAACGCATGGCCAAACTGGCCCTGAAAGCAGTTTGCTTGTGCTCCTTTATTGACAATTATACTCTGAATTTTGTTTGAATTATTTCTGTCCAAGCCCCACACGTCCATCTCCCTTCCCTTTTTGCCTAAAATATAAGATTCCACAGGGCGGGAGCTGTATCATATCATCAGTGTAACTCCCACTGTACTTGGCAAATGCTTGACACGTATCTGCTAAATTGAATTGAATTGATAAGCACTCAGCACTTCTGTTAGAGCTTTCTTCTCTAAATCCCAGAGGAAGATTTCTCCCCAAGAATTGCTTAATTTTAAATTTGGAAATAGGACAGCTCTGTAGAGATAGCAAAGTGTCGTGGAGTTAGACCGACTTAAGTCTGAATCATGCCTCCAGAGGTTACGATTTCTTGCAGCAGGTTACTTGACCTCTGTGAACTTCTGTTCACATGTTTATCATCTGGCAAGTGGTGAAAATGATACCTATGGTACTTTTTGTTGTAAAAAATTTGGGATTTTATGTGTGTATATCAAATACCATAGCTGTGCAATAATTTGTAGCTGTGGAATAGTTAGACTTAAGAAAGAGATCATAGCTCTTTTAAAGTCTTAGTCAAAAGATGACCATTCCTGAGAATACTCCTCAAAGTCTTGAGCTCCAATGAAACCACTTCCCCAACGGGAAATGAACCACATTTGGGGGTCGATTCAAATGGGAGAAATAACTACCAACTATTTTTCTCAACCCAAGCGTGCTGCAGACCATACATTTAATAGCGTTCACCCAAAACATTTTTGAGATAAAAGACAGCTGCATTTATTAATTAATTACTGAATTAATAATTCAGTTGCAAATGTTTTTTCACAGGTATTGTATTAATTAGAATAACATGGGAACTATATCTACCTCTTCTTGCAAAATCACTCAAAATGCATTAACCTTAAGTGACACCTATATCTGGCAAGCCATATTTATATATTTATATTTACTGGTATACTTTGTCTAGGGTATAGGCATTGCAACTGGTAGATAAAGCCTCTAATAATTCCTATTAGCAGCAAAATCTTCTCTAACTGTGCTGAATTTTGAGTTGACGGCATACCTATGGGAGCAACTTAGTGAGATCATCAATAATCATTTACTGCAAATTTTATTGGGTTTCCAATCCAATTTATGTGAACTATACCTTCAAAGCTTACTTAACTACGTAAGATCTATATCTCATCTTAAGAGCACACACGTCATACTCTGATTCAGTGCACTAAGAAGAGAAAGTGAAACTTACACAAAAGATAGATACACGAGGTACAGATCAGAAGGATTCTTTAGAAAATTTCAAGGACACATCACCATTTATTAGATTCACATGGATCCATTGCAGTATAAGAGGCTCATAATCAATAATCCCTCACAATCTGGGAAAGTAGAAGTAGGTATTTTTTCTCCTAAGACCTAGTTGGCAAAGCACAGACCCCAGTTAGCTACACATGATGTCTCACAAGAGTTCTTCCACGTGCCTGCCGAAATATGATGAAAACAAGAGAGAGAAAGAGAAGGATGTGTCCATTATGGCCCAAAGTATAGCTTCTATTGGAGCCTGGGGCCTGGCTCTTCATGAGCATCACAATGGAACGAACTCAGATAAAGCGGTTCCCCAGCCCTGCTCACCTCACTGCTCTACACAGGCCAACAGAACAAAGTACTTGTGCATGAGGAGGGGCAAGGACATGGAAGAGGAGCCAGACAATGTGGTACCCATCCCAGAGAAGGGGAAAGGTCGTCTTTTATACTTCCCTTCTCATGGTCTCCATTTTGTTTCTTACCTCTTTCCTCCCGTGCATACATAGACTCCCTTCATACATCAGATGTTGACTGGACGTATTCACTATAGAATGGATTCAAGAGTTACAAGGTGACCTCAGCCAGCCCCTTCACTCTAGCCTCCAACTGATAGACGTCTGCCATTGTCACCTTTCCTTGCTGCTTCCTGATTAAAGCATCTGCACACCAATCTCCTTCCCCACTCCACAGGTCATGCAGGTGACACTAGACCTACCCCTGCAGGTGTGCTGCTGCCCACCTGCGGGCATCTCCACACCACTCTCAGGGGAACAAGGCACTTCTGCATCTTCTCCATGGTGGGGTGCTTGGGATACGTGTGGGACGGCTTTGGGCTCTTTCTGCCTCAGTACTCCACACGGCTGTTTTTCTTTTTTTCTTAAAGATTGGCACCTGAGCTAACATTTGTTGCCAGCCTCTTTTTTTCTTCTTCCTCAAAGCCCCCCAGTACTTAGTCACATATTCTAGTTGTAGGTCCTTCTGGTTGTGCTGTGTGGGATGCCACCTCAGCGTGGCATGATGAGTGGTGCTAGGTCCTCACCCAGGATCTGAACAAGTGAAACCCTGGGCTGCTAAAGCAGAGTGCACACAATTAACCACTCAGCCCCGAAGCCAGCCCCTGCACACAGCTGTTTTTCTGAGATGGCTTTTGTTCTTCCATCACCAGAGGCTTGACCAACAGCAGGGTAGAATTCCCTCCTCAGGAACTCATTAGCATCTATGCTCAAATCAAATCACATCTGGTGCTTTTATTCCAATCACTGGCAAAGATTCTTATCTTCTAGCGTGTGGGCAAACCATCCTTACATCACCGTGCACTCTTCCCCTCTCTATTTACATAGGTCGTGTACCCTAAGTTTTATAGATCTTTTTCCTCCTTATAGTCAAAATCAAGCTTACAAACCCCAAGAGAAAATTTTCCCCTAAGCCTCCCAGCTCTTGTAATTCAAAGCCACGTTTTCAGTGCTGTTGTCTCTGCTACAGAAACTCAGAGCCAAGAATCTGACTCTGTTCTCAGCCAATCATCCCTTTCCCCGAGGTTTCAGCATAAAGGACACCATCAATGCCACCAATGGTGGGGAACGTAATGAATACGAGGAATCACAGGAGAGAGAACCTCAGATGATACCTCAAATACACTACATTTCCAAATTATTTTCCCCCTCTTTGAGCACTAACTCGAACTCTAACCCTAGGCTGAGTGCTATATGTCAGGAAAGGAATCTGGTTCAGTTCCAGCCTTCCAAGGATGTGGTTGCTTTTCTGCCTTTTCGCATTGGCCCTGTATTAGTTTGCTAGAGCCGCCATAACAAGTAGCACAGCCTGGGTGACTGAAACAACAGAAATTTATTTCCCATGCTTTTGGAGGGTGGAAATCTGAGATCAAGGTGTCGGCAGGCTTGGTTCCTTCTGAGGGCTGTGAGGAAAGTTTTGTTCCATCCTTTCTCCTAGCTTCTGGTGGTTTGCAGGCAATCTTTGGGGTTCCTTGGTTTGCAGATGGCATTCTCCCTGTATCATCTTCCATCTGTATGCACTTCATTCTCTTCACAGGGCATTCTTTTTGTAAAGACCCCAATCATTGGATCAGGAGCCCATTCCACTCCGGTATGACCTCATCTTGACAATTACATCTGCGATGACCCTATTTCCAAATAAGGTCACATTCTGAGGTGCTGAGGGTTAGGACTTCAACATATGACTTTGTAGGCAATGCAATTCTACTCATAACAGCCCCTTTTCTCTTCCTCCAGCTGCTCTGAACAGCTTCTAAGAGTTGAAAGACTTCTGATCTAACTTATCCTTTGCTACTTCTCTCATTTGAGAGACACACTACCCCCCTCTCTCAGCCTCCTCATGCAGGGGAGCCATGCTTTTTACCCAGTGGCACCTGGAATCAGATTCCTTACCTGAGCAGTCAACCTGATGTATGATTGATGATTATAAGGTCAAGAAGACTGAGTGGAGCAGGTCTGTACTGGTGTTTAATTCAAAGTTAATTTCATTTCATTCCATGAAGCCTCTTACTCACACTTAGTTTTCTTTTATCAATAATTTTTAGCTTTTATTAGTAACCTCAATGTCATGCCCTCATTTAGTCTAGCTCAAAATTAAATTACTAATTATATTCAGCTGCAATCCCATGGCTAATTAAGCCAAGCCTGTGGCATAACATCTGGCAGTAGTCAGTAAGCGTTTATGAGTGAGCAGGTGTTTGGAAGTCATGGAGCTAGCTAATTAGGTAACCCTTTTTATTTTTCCTCTTGAAATTGTAGACAAGCCATCCGTGTGATGAGGTCTGAGTCTGAGAGCTCAGGAACTAATAAATTAATGAATCAGTATTTCCCAGACACCTATGTTCTCATTGTTCACTCACCTTCCAGCACTGAGGATTCTTTGGGGCAGACGCTGACATCAGGGCTTGTCTCATCCTTAGATGGAGTAACAACTTCTAATGGCAGAGAGGGGACACGAATGTCTCTTCCTTCCCCTGAAGGAAACCTAAGGACAACAAGTGTTCCATCTTTCCTCCAGAATCAAATCAGAGGGTGGAAAATCAGAGCTGACTGAGAACATCAAGTTTTAGAAGATGAAGAGTTGGAGTAGTTATTTCAAAATACTGCACAGTCTTAAGCCCCTTCCATCTCACCTCCTGAAAATGTGTCTGGTTGCACAGCTACAGCGGCAAGTGCATTCAGGGCCTTCTCAACACAGTTGGATACTGAGGAGCCATGGGACCCATGTCCAAGGGCTCCAGTCCTTGTGCCTACGGTCTCTACCCGTTCCCTGCCCTCCCTCCTCTTTCCCCTCCTCCCTCCTGCTGAACAGGCATCCCCATTGTTTAGGGAGCTCATGTTTGCCAGAAGCTGGAATTACCTCCTCTGTTCCAGATCCACTCTTTCTGCCAACAGACGGTGTAAAGATGTCACTAATATTTTACCTCCAGGTTTGAGTTAACATTAATGTCAAAAGCATAGACATCATGGGAACAATCACACATATCTCCAAATACTTCATATTATCCTTGGTCTCAATTTTACTTGGTTGAAAATGAGACTCCTAAAGGATGCTGAGTATTCAGTTTGCTACTCAGATTCTATGGCTATTCCAACACCATCCAAAAGACGTATTGGCCAACAAGAGAGTTTGTATGTGCTTAGAATACTTTAAATCTGTGGCCAGGTGGAGCGTGGATGACCCCTCACTAGACCGTACTAGTTAGTGTATACAACTGGATTATGAAGCACCATAAAACTCAATTCAGAGAAGCAGTAGTGGAAAGTCAAAGGCAGAATTAAATAAAAGAGCAGAAGCAAAGGGACAAGCCAGAGTTGCTGATTGAAAGGGTGTTAAAAGCCAGTTGCCAAGAATATAGCAGGATTCAGTTTGGGAATCTTCACTAGGCTCAAAACTGGAAAGATCAAAGGAAGTATCAAGAAATTTGTGCAGCTCAACCAAACTCCAGCAGAGAGGGCATCCTTGGTAAGGACTCTTCTTGATGTTTTCAAATACTGCCATTTATACTTAGCTACTCTTCAGCGTTTGTGTGTCTGAAATTTTGGATCTTTAGTAACTATAGTTACATAATGTTTGCATTTTTTTGCGTAGTCAATCTGTTGTTCCATTACCTTTAAAACTATGCAAAATATTATCAACAGAGAGAAATTAATCATAGTATTCAAACTGGAATGCTTTATTTTTCCATATTTACAGTATTTACCATGGAAATGGATGGATAGATAATCCTTGGATAACCTATTGACACCAATACTGGCTTAGAGATGTTTCTAGCATGGGAAAGAATATTTGGCTAACAAATGGTAAATGATGACCTTGCACTTCTAGTTCAAACTTCCAACTAGACTTCTAACAATCTCTCCCACCCCCCACCCTCAAGAGTCTTCTATGCTTTATCCTAATGTGTTTTTTTTCTGCCACTTCCTCCACACTTAAATCCTTCAGATACTTCAAGACGGTGGCAATATGTAGACTATGACTGCATTCATCTATTAGTTTCTTTCACTACAGTGTGCTGGAGAGGTGAAGATGGCCCTGACGTCTGATGGGCCATGAGGAGAAGACAAAGGAAACCCTTACCTCCTTTAACTGTCAAGGCCTCACGCTGTACTGCTCGCATGCTGGTGGATTTAGGGACAATGAGATGTCTAACCAGCACATCTCTAACAGAGTCATTTTGTAAGACCAAGACTGGATCTTTATTGTATACCAAATTTAAGTGGAAGAGTTGAAATTTATCTAATTATTCTAATTATGAAGAATAAAGTTAAATTTTGCCCAATCCAGTTGGCAACTGTGAACATTAGTTCCTGCTACACAAAACTGAATGGATCAAATCTGTGGCGATTTACAAGATTGAGTTACTTGTGTGTGAATGACAAAGATGCTGTGGGCCAGTCTGCAAAGCTCTCCTGAAGCTCTGTTCCGCGATTGAAAGCATGAGCTTTGGAACCAACCTCCTCCCTGGTTCAAATCCCAAATGCCCCACAACTGACCAAACACCTGACAGGCTTCTACTCTCTCATATTTAAAACGCCCATGATGACATTTGGCTTTTCTGTTTGCTGTGAGCATTAGGTATTTGAAAGTATGTAAAGCGCTAGACTGGAAACTTCCATTAAATGTTGGCCACTGCCGGGCTACATTTCCCTTCTGGGAAAAGCCTCTCTAAGCAGAGTTCCGTGCTCCTGGTGGTCCTTGTCACACAGTGCCACCTGGACTTTTAAGTGCCAAGCTGAGGACATCGAGGATCCAAGCAGCACATGAGGTGACTTTGAGTGAAGATGGGCAGTGGCAAAGTAGCCCATACAGACCCCCTTCCTTGGTATGGCTGAGGCCGGATGCACACACAAGATGCTTGACCTGTTTCTCAATAAGCTGAGCTGCCATTCCCATTCTCCATGAAGCCTCCTGTACTCCCTGTGGGGGAAGTCCTGGGACTCGGAGTGACTGTACAGCTTGGAAGGAGCTGACATCCCATGTGGCTCCTTGCCTGCTTTGGGTTCTTGCATTTAGGCCTGTATCTTTTATATAACCTCAAAGAGCATGTGAATATACATTTGCATCAGTCAAATAAATATAGTATATAAGCCAGCCAATAAAATACAAGTAAACCAACACACAAAATACTAAACTGTTCTTGGGCAGTTTGCCATCAAAGTAATAGGTCGTTTTGGTTGACTAAGGAGATGCTTTGTAGCTATGCGTGTTGTGTTCTCTGTTAGATACCATATTATGTAACATACCAGTGGGACCTGAATCCATTGTCCACCGCATAGACCCCTCAGCAAGCCCCTTCCAGGAAGTCATCTCTCCTCAGAACCGGAAGCGGATGTCTTGGTCAGGGAAGCATGGAGGGCCCGGTGCCAACAGCAGGGTTGTGCTCCCTTCTGAGTACAGGGCCTTTGTTGGGGTAGGGTCGCCACCTCTGAGCACATGTTTGAAGACTGAAGTAGCTGCCTCGGAGGCCCAGGTAAGGGCTGGAAGGAGCAGGCCCCCACAGCAGCTGTCTTTTCACCCTGAGGTGGAAGTCCAGCTTGGAGAAGAGGCCAGTGCTGCTTTGTGTAGTGTTTCCAGCTGCTGCAAAGAAATGGCAACACCCAACACACACGCACAACCACCGAAGTGGGTTTGATCACCTACAAATAATTATAAATTGTCCTTGGAGGGGTAAAGTGGATGTCTTGGGGGTCACTCTTCTAGGTAGGAAAGCACCCCAAAGGCTGCCCAGAGGGGCAAGAGTTTTGGGTATGGAGGAGGCAAAGCCACCCAGGTTTGGAGATGGAGCATGGGTACCAACCAGAGAGAGCACAGCCCAGCCAGGCACTGCCCAAGGAGGGTGGCTCATTTAGCAGGAAAGCAACGTGTATTTTACAAACTCTGCTCTTGTTCCTGAGCTCAAACACAGTTTTCTGTTTTTCTTTTGTTGATCGGGTCTCACGAACAGTTCACTTTTAATCAGAGCCAACCTTCTTATTGACAGAGTAGTCACAAAAGCTCCCCATGTGGAGGCTGGCCAGACATTTGTAAAAAGCTGCAGCTGTGACGCTGAGTGTTTACAAAGAGCTTTA
The DNA here is from genome assembly GCF_021613505.1 of Equus quagga. Classification (NCBI taxonomy): domain Eukaryota; kingdom Metazoa; phylum Chordata; class Mammalia; order Perissodactyla; family Equidae; genus Equus; species Equus quagga. The sequence goes on along the minus strand of NC_060274.1, from coordinate 8,732,222 downwards.
GAAGTAAGATAAGGTCTTTTTTATGATCTCTTTCCCTTTTTTAAGGAGAAAATGTTTCTTGAGATAAATGCTCTCATCGCTTAGTAATCCTACAAGCCTGGTGCTGAAATCTACAGTGAGATTAATTTTTTTTTTTTTTTTGGTCAGTCATACACAATTTTTTTCACATTCAATGGAAGAAGAGTGAGAAGAAGGGATGGTAAAAAGGATCAAAGTTACTTAAATGTACACCTTCTATGGATTTTTCCCTGTTAAAAAAGGCAGTAGATAGATGGAAGGAGCATTTGAATGGATTTACAAGAAGACTCAGGCCCTCAGTAACAGCTTATTGATTTCCTCCTCTGTGTAGGCCCTGCTTTAGGCTCTGAGAACAGAACTGGACAGAGACCCACTGTCCCAGAGTTATAATATAGCGTGGGAGAGAGACATTTATCAATTAACCACACAAATGAATGCACAATTATAAATGGCGTTGAGTATTACAGTGTTCAGGATGATGTGAGCACGTAGGATGCAAGATTGATCAACCCTATGGGAGGGATGTGGAGTGAAGTCAGCAGAAGAAGGGTGAGTGCTCCAGGCACAAAGGGCATATGCGAAGGTCCCTGGGAGATGATAGAGCTTGGTGGAGGCCAGGAGCAGAAAGAAGGCTGGAGCATCTTGAGATTAGGGAGCAGGGGGAAGAGAGGGATGAGTTGGAACTGGAGAGGCTGGAAGGAACCGAACCACATAGGGCACCAGAGGCCACAATGAGAGTTTTGGTTTTTGTTCCATGAGACGTGAAACACACAAAATGGTTAAAACTATATAAAAGCACATGGGGAAGTTGAGAGGGCAGTGGGGGAGGGGAGCAATTAGATTTACATTCTAAGGATGCCCTGGCTGCAGGAGAAAGCCCAGAAGCTTGGAGGGAGGCCACTGCAGTGTGGGATTGCCAGGGCCCAGGGTCTGGACTAGGGGTGACTGGAGACAAGGAGAAATGAACCAGCCAAGAGATGTAGGGGTGAAACCGGAAGGACTCAGTCACAGATTGGATGTGGGGAGTGCTAGAGAGGGAAGTGCCAGGGCGACTCCAGGTTTTTCCTATGCACCTAACAGAAAACATTAGTTTTTTCAATTACTTTTGTTTATACTTGTGTCGGTTTCCTAGAGCTGCTGTAACAAAATTACTGCAAACTAGGTGTCTTGAAAGAACAGAAATTTATTCTTTCCTCCTTCTGGAGCCCAGAAACCTGAAGGAAGGTGTGGGCAGGGCCAGGCTATCTCTGAAGGCCCTAGGGCAGGATGCTTCCCTGCCCCTCCTTGTTTCCGGTGTTGCCTGCGATCCTTGACCTTGCTTGTCTTGTAGCCGCCTCACGCTGCTCTCTGCCTCCGCCTTTGCATGTCCTTCTTCCTTCTGCGTGTGTCCTGTCTCTACGCGAAATCTCCCTCTCCTCTTCTTTTAGGACACCAGTCATTGGACTTAGGGTCTACCCTAATCCAGTACAGCCTCATGTTAACTTGGTTATATTTGCAGATACTCTTTCCAAATAAGGCCACATCCACAGGTACCTGGGATCAGGAATTTGGCATAACTTTTGGGGGCCACAATTCAAGCCACTACATCTTAGGATAACATTCTATTGTGGTTATTGATGTTGTACATAAACATACAATATATTGATATTTTCTCTGCACGCCTCAGTGGTCCTCATTCTTGTATTCCAACTTGTCAGTTTTATATAGCATGGTCAATTTCAACAGCCCTACAAAGGAGTCAGAATTGATGGGATGTGTATTATGAATTCATTTGATAGCTTACTGGTTTCTCTATTGTTAAAGACATTCCTTGTTTCCCTAAAAGGTTTTCCAGTTGAAGTGTTATATGGCTAACTTCATTGATGACTTTTACATTTTCCTTAACAAAATATGGTGAAAGATCATAACTATGTTAGATGCAGTCTCCAAAGATGGTAGCTGTAGAAGTCTATTAAGAATATCACGTGTGAGGGGGTCTTATTGCCCTGGAAGAGGGCTTTACTGGTCCACATCCCCCACTCCTAGAAGAACTTATGCACCTAAGCCTTGCCAAATTTGTGGCAGTTCTCCTATTGAAAAATAAGCCCTCCCAAGTGCATTTCTGTAAAGACATCATCCCGCGGTAAATATGTCGCCCTCAAGGCAGAACCATTGTAAGTTTTCCAGAGTTAACATATTGTGACAAACCTCAAATTGTTGCAATACTTGTATATTTATCTATGCACATGTATGTTACTTTACCAGAAGCAATGAGCCTGAAAAATGACCCAATTTATTCTCCTAAGTCCTTAGGAAAAATGGATAAGTTATTGTAGTTTTTCCTGTCCTATCAACATGTATATTTTGTATGTTTGTATACCCAGAATATGCTTTTCGAGTTCAGGAATACAATTATTTTCCTTTGTTACTTGGTCTGTCCCATTTATTATAGTCTACACTGCTGTCAGGATTAGATCAGGGTAGGCCTTTCAACTTGCCCTCTACCAAGATGGATAGAGTGCAGTTCAGCCTACAGACAGACCTGTTCATGCTCCTACTGGCTGTGGTAAGGAAGCACTCCACACCCCACCGAGATCCCTACCTGCTGGCACTTGGGTTTTTTGGCCTCCTAAACACACCTCTGGGTCCCCTGAAGTCTCAGGATCTTGAATATTCCTCCTTAATTCAATTATAGCAATAAGCATCTTAATCTCAAATTCCTTAAATTCCTCTAACTCGGACAACTAAACCTGCAAGTCAGTTCCCCACCATTCTTTTTCCCCTAGATTTATTGAGAGATAATTGGCATATAACATTGTGTAAGTTTAAGGTGCACAACATGATGATTTGATATGTGCATATACTACAAAATCCTTACCACGATAAGATTAGTTAACATATCCATCACCTCACATAATTACCATTTTTGTTGTTGTGGTGGTGGTGCTTAAAATACTTAAGATCTACTCTCAGCAACTTTAAAGTGTACAATACAGTATTGTTAATTGTAGTCACCAGGCTGTGTATTATATCCCAGAGCTTATTCATCTTATAACTGGAAGTTTGTACCCTTTGACCAAAATCTCCTCTTTTCCCCCACACTTCAGCCCCTGGTAACCAGCATTCTACTCTCTGTTTCTACAAATTTGGCTGTTTTAGATTCCACATATAAGCGAGATCACGCAGTAGTTTTCTCTCTCTGTCTGACATTTCATTTAGCATAATGTCCTCAAGGTCCATCCATGTTCTTGCGAATGGCAGGATTTTCTTCATTCACATTGAAAATATCCTTTGTTATCACATTTCCTTTATCCATTCATCCATCAGTGGACTCTTAGGTTGTTTCCATATCTTGGCTATTGTGAATAATGTTGCAAAATGAATATATGGGTACAGATATCTCTTTGGGATAGTGATTTCATTTCCATCAGATATATACCCAGAAGTGGGATTTCTGGGTAATATGGTAGTTCCACTTTTAATTTTTTGAGGAAACTTCATCCTGTTTTCCATACTGGCTGAACCAATGCACATTTTCATAAACAGTACACAAAGGTTCCCTTTTCTCCACATCCTCACCAACACTTGTTATCTCTCGTCTTTTTGATGATAGCCATTCTAGCAGGTGTGAAGTGGTATCTCATGGTTTTGATTTGCATTTCCTTGATTATTAGTGATGTGGAACATCTTTTCATGTACTTATTGGCCATTTTTATGTCTTCTTTAGAAAAATATCTATTCAGGTCCTTTGACCATTTTTTAATTGGATTATCTGTTTGTTTACTATTGAGTTGTGTGAGTTCTTTATATATGTTGGATATTAGCCCCCTTATTAGATAGATGCTTTGCAAATATTTCTTCCACTCTGTAGGCTGCCTTTTTGTTGATTGTTTCTTTTGCTGTGCAAAGCTTATTAATTTGATGTAGTCCCATTTGTTGACTTTTGTTTTTGCTGCTTGTGCTTTTGTTGGGATAGCCAAAAAGTGTTTGCCAAGACCAATGTCAGGAAGCTTTTTCCCTGTATTGACTTCTAGGAGTTTTACTCTTTGGGGTCTTATGTTTAAGTCCTTAATCCATTTCGAGTTAATTTGCATGAGTGGTTGTAAGATATAGGTCCAGTTTCATTTGTTTGCATGTGAATATCCAATTTTCCCAACTCCATTTATTGAAAAGACTATTCTTTCCCCACTGAGTATTCTTGGCTCCCTTGTCAAATATTAGTTTGCCATATATGCATGGATTTATTTTGGCTCCTGATTCTCTTCTATTGGTCTATGTGTCTATTTTTATGCCAGTACCTTTATATTTTGATTATGATGCTTTGTAACATAGTTTTAAATCAGGAAGTGTGATACCTCCAGCTTGGTTCTTCTTTCTCAGAATTGCCTTGGCTATTCAGGGTCTTTTGTGGTTCCACAGAAATTGTAGGATTATTTTCTCTATTTCTGTGAAAAATGCCCTTGGAATTTTGGTAGAGATTGCTTGAACTTATAGATAGCTTCAGGTAGTATGGACATTTTAATGATATTAATTCTTTTTATCCATGACCATCTTTCCATTTACTTGTGTCTTCTTCAATTTCTTTCATCAATGTCTTATAGTTTTCAGTGCATAGATCTTTCACCTCTTTAGTTAAATGTACTTGTAAGTATTTTATTCTTTTTGATGCAATTGTCAGTGGGATTGTTTTCTTAATTTCTCTTTCTGATAGTTCATTGTTAGTATATAGAAATGCAACTGGTTTTTGTATATTGATTTTGTATCCTGCAACTTTACTGAATTTTTTTGTTAGTTCTAACAGGTTTTTTGGTGGAGACTTTAGGATGTTCTAGATACAAGATCATGTCATTTCTTTTTCTTGCCTAATTGCTCTAGCTAGGACTTCCAGTAATATGTTGAATAGGAGTGGTGAGAATGGGCACTCTTACCTTGTTCCAGATTTTAGAGGAAAAGCTTTCAACCTTTCATTATTTGATGTTAGCTGTGGACTTGCCGTATCTGGCCTTTATTATGTTGAAGTATGTTCCTTCTACACTCACTTTGTTGAGATTTTTTGTCATCAAAGGATGTTGAATTTTGTCAGATGCTTTTTCTGCACCTATTGAAATGATCATATGATTTTTATCTTTCATTCTTTGAATGTGGTATATCACATTTATTGATTTGTATATGTTGCATCCCAGAGATAAATCCCTGTTAACCATGATGCCTGATCCTCTTAATGTGCTGTTGAATTTGGTTTGCTAGTATTTTGTTGAGGATTTTTGCCTCTATATTCATCAGGAATGTTGGCCTACAGTTTTTCTTGTGGTGTCCTTATCTGGTTTTCATATCAGGGTAATGCTGGCCTCATCAAATGAGTTTAAGAGTGTTCCCTTCTCTTTCATTTTTTGGAAGAGTTTGAGAAGGATTGGCTTTCATTCTTTAAAGCTTTAGTAGACTTCACCCATGAGCCATCTGTTCCTGACATTTTCTCTGTTGGGAGGTTTTCGGTTACTAATTAAATCTTCTTACTTGTTATTGGTCTGTTCAGATTTTCTATTTCTTCATGATTCAGTCTTGGTAGGTTGTATGCTTCTAGGAATTTATTTGTTTCTTTAGGCTGTCCGATTTGTTGGTGTATAACTGTTCATGTAGTCTCTTATGATCTTTTGTATTCCTGTCACATCTGTAACACCTCCTCTTTCATACATAATTTTATTTATTTGAGTCCTCTCTCTTTTTTTCTTGGTAAGCCTAGCTGAAGATTTGTCAATTGTTTACCTTTTGAAAAAACTAAGTCTTGGTTTCATTGATCTGCACTATTCATGAAGACTGATTCTGGCCAAGGTAGAGAATTAAAAAGAATGGAGCTGCAATTCAGTAGCGGGCTGGAACATTCATTCATTCAACCCACCACCATTTGTTGAACATCTATTCTACGTCAGACGTTCTGCAGTAAACTGTGTACAGCTGAAGAGGCAGGCGCTTACTTCAAGAAGCTCACAGTCTAGCATGTGACATAGAACAGAGTGAGTCATTCATTAGAGTAGTGATTGCTTTGCAGTAACTACTGGGAGAAAATGTGCTCTGATGCTTCAGATTCTGATAACTCAAACTGTAAACCAGGTTGCCCTGATTCCCTGGTCCTCTGGCTGATGAACAGCCCCATCCTGTTGGAACTGGTACCTGGGCTGGACATTTTCTCTTTGATACTCTGACCTACTGTGCATCTTACTCTGTGCCCAGGGAGACTGTGTTCTATGGGCTGCTTCAACATCATCCGTTGGCCTCTGGCTTACAGTGACATTTACAAGCAGAAACTCAGAAGACAGAAGGAACTGAGGTGCAGGGTGTTTGTCAGTGGCTTCCCCAAAGGCTGTGACTCCCACCAGGCGATCCTCTTTCTCTCTCAGGAACCTGATGATCACTCCTGCCCTCCTCACCTGGTTTGGGGGATGAAGGCTCCTTGCTGTAGCTGGTCCTGTTATGCTTCACTGTTCCATGTTAGTTTCTTTTACGCTTATCCACATTTTTGCAAATAATCACAACATTAAACTTTCCTTAATTATCTCTATTTAAAGTGCCATCTTTTCCTGCTGGGATGCTTGGAGTCTGCTTTGCCCTTGAACTTGCTGCTGAAAGACATGAGATGTTGGGATCATTTCTAAGGAATGCGATAGGTTGATATTCAAGTACCAAAGTTTGCAAGTGATTTACTTTTTTATGTAAGTTAGAACTGATTCAAATACGTGTCCTTAACAGCATCACTCTCCCCTGCATTCTTCTGCACTTTCCTTTGCCAGAGTGAAGGGACGGAATCAGAGCAGTCTAGCTGGGACTTGCTCGTGGGTGTGACACACATGGGAGCACCATCTCGTGTCCTCCCAATATTCTCCCTAGAGTGGATTCCCCAGCCTTGGATCCACTTTCTAGAGGATGCCTTGTGTGCTCATCCTTGGATTAATGTGCTCCTTACTCAATACATTAATGGGTTAATAAATTAATTAATTAACCAATACAGTCAATATTCAATGACTGAGTGTCTGAACATCTGTTTTGGGGCACAGCCTCTGTCCCACCCAGAGTCCCCCAGGCATGCCTTCCCCACCCTAGCCCTTGCTACATTAGCCATTGTTGCTTCACATACACATCTGGTTTCTCTTTTTGGCTTTTCAGAAGAAAGTGAGGGACACTAAGGAAGTTTACAGAAGCCCTTTAACTGAACACACCCTGGGAATTCCTTTACAAATCCTTCTGGGTTGGGTGGGTTTCTGTCGCAGGCTTTGCCTGGACACGTCAGATTCACATTGAAGGAATTCGCTAAAAAAAAACCCACCTGGTGCTGTGGGGTTGTGCTTGGAGCCATCGTAAAATGTTTCAGTTGATTGGCAGGTAAGGAACAATCAATTATCAACTAAAGTCAAAAGAAAACATGTGAGAAGAAGAGGAAGGAGAAGGCAGACCAGACAATTCAGCGATGTAGGCAGATAAACTCTCCCAAGAAGCCCGTCTATGGCTGCCCAGAAGTACATTCCTCTGTGAATTCCACGCTCTCACCACATGGTGCGGACAAGCCACAGATCACAATAAAGTCACAGAGGGTCACAGTCCAGAGTTGGAGACCTTGTTCTTTATTCCATATAAGTCACAAAAATGGAAAGCCCTTTTTCTTTTGCTAAGAGATCAAATTACAAGTGGGTTTGGGAAGGCAGTGGGTAAGCTTGCTCAGTTGGTTGGAAGGCATAGGATCCAAGTCTTTCTTCATAGTCCATTTCCTCTTTGTAGAAAATCTGTTTCTACAAAAGACCACTGTTCTGACTTATTTAATAAAAAATGGAGTTCAACGGTTATTTTAAAAGCTTGTGATTATACAATCAGATCCACAATTACTCATTAACGCGAGATTTGTGAAGATACATGGTAACTAAATAAACTGCTTAGGTTTTTAAGGCATTATATGTGACTATAGTTTTAAAAGCCCTCTTTTAGTAGAATATGACCATATCTGATACCCAACTTATATTGGGCCACCCAGGATAAAAGGACTTAAAGTGAATAAAGGACACCCGTAAGAGACATGTGAAGAGGACGGGAAACACACCAAGTATTTAAACAGCTACCACGGAAGAGACTATTTCATATATTCTGGAAGATTATATCACAAAGGAGAGTTTTCCAAACGGTAAACAAAAAACAAAAAACAGTAGAACTCTTTCTGTAAATAAAATCTTGCTCATCTGGGCAACACATAAAACTGAAGAAGCTGCTCGTGTTGATGCTGGGATGGGGCCCCAGGTCCAGTTCCCCCATCGCCATTTCTCTGCAGTCCCTACTTAAACTCCTGGCACTCTAAAGGGAACAGTTTGGAAACTTCTAGATGCCCTTGCTGCACTGTTTTCCATATACATTCAAGACGGTCCAAGAGTAAACGATTTTAAAGTATGGGAGGAGGAATGTTAGATACAATAAAGGACTTTAAAAACATTGGACAGAAGCCCCCCAAAAGGATTCCAGTGGGTTCTAACTATTGACAAAAGGAAAGCCAAAAAACACCTCTTCAAGTCACCTATAATCTGGCCTCAACCTCTCTCCTACCTAGCCTTCCATCATTCACCCACCTCCACCATGTAATGTGCTATAACCCTGCCCTGGCTGGTCTGCACCCCTCTGCCACATCTGAAATGGAGCGAGCCTGAACTGAGATGAGCTGTAAGAGTAAAATTGGATTTTGAAGATTTTGTATGAAAAAAGCGTATACATATCTCATCAATAATTTTTATATTGATGGCATCACATTTTTGATGTATGGGGTTAAATAAAAAATATTTTTAAAATTAACTTTACCTGTTTCTTTCTCCCTTTTTTAAATGGGGCTGCTGGAAAATGTACATTACATGTGTTGCTCTCATCCATGGCTGGAATTATATTTCCACTACATAGTGGGGCTCTAGCCCATGGTCGCCAAGTCAAAGAATCACAGAGGCTGGCTGGTAACACAAGTAGCCTCTCTGGGGTATCTGTGGATGGTGGTGAGAACCACGGAGAACCAAAGTATGTGCCCACAGCTAGGCAGGAGTGTGGGTCCAATTGTCCCTAAATTGCTTAAGTTTTTAAAGAGAAGACTTGGAAATCTGGGCTATAAATGTGCGTGGGAGTGAGTGTCCATTAGTGTGCATGAATTTTCCAAATTTTGAACTGTTGGCAACTATTGCATAATTTAAAAAACTAACGTAGCACAATACTGTTCAAGCCAAAAAAAAAAGCATGTTGGGAGCCAGACCCGGCCCACGGGCTGCCAGCATGCACGACACTCTTCGCTCTCTCCATCTTCTTGAGGACTGTGCACAAAGTCGCTTTATGCCCCACTAGCTGCAAGGGCCTCCCAGACAGGCTGTCTCAGATCTTCCCATGCCCAGAATCTCATCTGGAATCTTCTTGTTTGGAGGTTCTTAAATGGGAAATACTTCCCTCTCTTTCCAGGGTCTGAGCTGTTGTCCTGCCCTGAAGGGAGAAAGAGGAACCAGCTTGTTCACCACCCAAGACCCTTCTCTTTCGAACAACCACTTCTGCAGAACATGTGCCTGTTGCTGGCAAAGGGAGTTACTGAAGTTCTCTTTGTGCTCGTGCTGAAATTTCAAACAAACCAACAAACAAACTTGAAACTACAATACTGGGACATAATTTTAAAGTAAAGCCTGAATTTTACCTGGAGCCACAGAATCAGGAAGGGCTTTGGGACTCTTTCCTTCCAGATTCTTCATTGCCCAGGTTGCAGACTGCATCCATGGGGGAAGTGACAGTGTCACAGTCTGTAAGTGGCCAGGCTGGGACCAGGTTTTGTGTGGGCTGGCTCTCAATCCAGGCTCCTCAAGACCAGGCAAAGCTGAATTTTCTACCTAACCTGGTACCCTGAGTCATCAGATACGAAGGAGAATGTGTGGGGGTGTGAAACCATATGCTTGTCAACATCATATTTTTTAATGCATTTGACATTTTAGAAATACTGGAGATTTAAATTCTTCAGACAGTTTTTTTTAATCTGGTGATTTAAAATGTAACAACTTAAGTTTTAACCCTAGGTGTTAAATTTCCTCTCTGAGCCCTGCAGCCTGGTCCACTGTCCCGAATCCATGAGAGGAGGAGCTGATACAGAAGCAAAGACACCTGCCATGTGGTCCCACAGGATAGCTGCTCACCCCTGTGTTTCTGTACTGTACGAACCTAAACAATTTTTACATCTGAGATCTTTTCACTTTTCTAATAACACCAGTAAACATAAATCAAGAATCCTAAGTACATTATGTCAGCATTTGGAAGCCATCTAAAGTGCCCACCACAAAAACCAGCAGAAAATTAAGATGAGCGAGAAAGAGAAAGAGTTAAAAACAACTGTCTCTAGGGGAAAACGAGTCCAGGAGTTCAGAAACATGCCTTGCGAGAAACTAGTATATTTAAGAAAAGACGGGATTTTCCAGCCACTGGTACATTAGCCTTGGGCTCCGAATTTGCTCAGCTCCTTGCAAAATCTTGCGTGGACCCCAGCGATGAGTCCACAGGATCATGTTTTCGGTAAAGTGTGTGCAAGTAGGATATTTTGGCTGTTCGTGGTCACGACTGTTGTATCTCTGCATGTCAACTGCCCCTTTGTCACTCTCCCCTTGATGTCAGGTGGCACCAAAGAGTCCGAGGGATTTTTTAGGATCTAAAGAGAAGTTGAGTTGCGCTTAGATATCTATCTACCTATCTATCTATCTATCTATATATCTCCAGTCACTCCTGTGTGCAGTTAAGTCGTTGCCAGCTGTCCCGATACAGGAATGGCTTCCAGGAGTCTTCCTTCCACTGACCTGCTGACTCATCCAGGTCAGACACAGAGGTACAAGGACACAGGACTTATTGCAGCATGAATGTGTCCTCCAGTGCCTGACGCTGGATGCATGTGGGCAGTGGAAGAGAAACAAGGTTTGAAATGTATAGAGTCAGAAGTTACCTCATAGAAACTTCTTCCAACATCATGCATGAAAATTGAAGCAGGGGATTTAGTTCTCCTGGATGCGTATTCAAAATCAGATTTCTCTCCTACGGAACATACTGCACAATGCAGTGTGTGGAATTGTAAGTGTGTTATACCGCTTTGTTCATGCAAAATAGAATTTATCAGACCTCCTGTGTTTGGAACTTGCAGCCACGTTCCAAAAGGTTGCATATGTCCATAGCAGCTCCTACAGGACGGAAAATTGATGAAGATTGTCTCAAGTTTGATAGTGATCCTAAAACTTTACTCAGCATCATCAAAAATGAGTTGAGGGGGGCTGACCCCTTGGTGTAGTGGTTAAGTTCAGCATACTCTCCTTTGGCAGCCTGGGTTTGCAGGTTCAGGTCCCAGGTGTGGACTTACACTACTCGTCTGTGGCCATGCTGTGGCAGCATCCCACATTCAAAATAGAGGAAGATTGGCACAGATGTTAGCTCATGGCAAATCTTCCTCAGCAAAAAAAAAAAAAAAAAAGAGTTGAAAAGCTGGAAGAAACTTTTCTAACCAATCAATGGGAAACAATCATGCTCAAGGAAGGACTGAAGAAGCTTTTGATTTTCTCTATGGAAAATATTATAGAAATGGTTGCTATATGAAGAGATGATCAGAGTATGCAGCCAAAAATGTAGGACAGAGTATTAGAGTCAGGCAGCTAATTAATAAAAATAGTGTGATATTTTTCCATATCTGATGTTTTATACTTGCTAGCTTTTTAAGATTTTTAATATATTGTGGCTTCTTTTCTCATTCCAAATTAATATTTTCACTTTTGTACCTAATTCTATGTTAAAATTTTTATATTCGTTTTCTTAAAGAGGACCACTCCCAAATTGTGTAAGCCTCAGGCCCCACAAAACGAGATCCACCTCTGCCCTAGGGTGAAATTGGAGAATGACATTCAAGAGAAACATGAAACCCACGTTTTTCTACGGGTAAAGGGGAAAAAAATATAAGGTAAAAAAAAATCCTACCAACAAAGTAACTCAAAACAGGAAAATCTGAAAATGGTTAAGATTCAGCAAAGAGAAACGAATACTCTGGACCATAGGTTTGCATCCTCACTGCTCAGCAATTTTCCTTCCAGAATCAATAGCATCCCCAGGAGTCAGTCTGGATGACAGGCACTAAACAGGCTTCCAGAAAATGTCAACAAAATGTCCAGATTCAGAACCTGGCTTCTCCCCCTGCAAGACCTCAGCCTGGCCCCTGGAGCTCCAGGCCAGATAATGAAATCCAACCTCTGCCTTGTCATCCTTGAAGACAGCTCATCTCCCACAGGCAGATGCTGTTCCCCGTAAATGGATGGAGAGGAACAGACCTAACTTCTGAAGGCCTTGCGCTTTGCATTTCTTTTTCCTGCTACAGGGATGAAGTTGTCCTGAGCTATCAATGTTTTTTTCCACTGCTGGTTGCATAAGGACTGTCCATGTTAAGCATAAATTGTCCCTTCCAGCCTTGGCCATATCAGTAATAGACCTGATCCGCCCATAAATCATGCATTGGTTGATTTATTAATGCAGACAAAAGCTAAAACAAGTTTCCTGGGCAAGGCAAAGCTTTCCCTCCAACCCTGTCTATCTCACCCACAACTGGTCCTTATTCCAACTTGATTTTGTCTTGCCAACTCTAGACTATGACACTGACACCATCTTCTGGCCTTGCTTCCATTTTGGCAACTCTGTAAACTCCATTCCTGGCTTGGGAGCCCTGGTTTTGCCATGCTGAGTCTGCCTTCATGCTCCCTCTCCAACCAGAGACAAGATCGCACGGTCTTGCAGAAGTCCCTACACCTCACAGAGTCTCCTGGGTTCTACCTTCTCTTCCTCCTCTTTGTACCCTTGTCCTTGCCCGTGTCGGAGTCCCTGGTTGCAGTCTCATTGCTGCCCCCTTTCTGCCCAGTCCTTCCTAATCTTCCTACTCTGTTTGATTCTGAATGTTGATTTTTGGCTCTGGGTCTGCAGCCCCATCCCCCCTCCATGCTGGGCCAGCTCCTGGAAGCCAGGCCAAGGCAGGATCCCTGGATATCCACCGCCAAGGAAAGAAATTGGGGTACACGCAGCTCAGTTCTGCTTTTCCCTTTGGTCTGAACTTTCCTGTTGCCCCTTTCATGAGCACACCCATACTCCAGCTCCCACTGTACAGAATTTCCCTGGCTCACCTACTCCAATGGTGATATGAGGACAGGATTTGGCAACTCAGTTTATCTGGATAGAAGCGTTGGGAGTTATCTGGCCCAACACTCAGCCTGAGGCTGTGGCCTCCCCAGCACCCTGTGGTACCCAGCTTTGCTATCTCTGGGTTCACCCAGCTCGCCTCCCTCCTGGTCTAGAAACCAGCCAGCTTCCCAAGACCGAGAACGCCATGTGCAAAACTTGCAAGAGATTATTTACTCTGCAGGCCTCATTGTCTGATTTAACCCTTGCCCAGGAGCATCTGGGGGTGAAGGTCAGGCATAAGAAAGTGATCACATATATATACCCTTTATCTTTCTTCACATCTAGGTGGTAAGATATTTTTTTGTCTTTCAGAATCAGGAGGTACAAATGCCTAGTGTGTTGAAGAAAATCTTCCAAACAGTTTTTGTTTAAAATAAACTTAATCCAAATGTAATATAATGCAAATGAAGCAGAAAAACTATTTTTGACAACAAAACATGTATCATTTCCTAAAACACAGCATTTTGTTCATTGCAGAAATGGTTTCCATTGTTTCCTCAAACCTTGAAGGTATGTCTGCAGAACTTAAAACATGCTGAAGGCAACTTACACAAAAGGGAGTGCCCATCGGGCACTGAAAACTGAAGTCGAACGGTTGACCAAGAATTCAGGATATCGTAATTCCAACTTCAAACAGTGAAATATCCCAATTCTCCACTTCAGCTGGATTCCAGCCAAGGGAAACATGGAGAAGTTAGGTCTTGGTCTTAATCAGACAGAGGAAAGCTGAGCCGTATGCAGTGGCAGGAGGGAGCAACTTCCTGGAGGACAGTTTCTCTGGGCTTCCTCCAGACTCTTGTGGTGGTGGGTCCCGCCTGGAATTGCCACTGTTCATGAACGGATACCAAAGATCACATCTGGTAAAAGGACCACAGGCCAAAGTGACATTGCCAGCATGGGTTGGCCTGGATTCTGTCCCATGTTCTATCCTGAATTCCGTTTGAAACAGTGATCCCAACAAGCAAGCTGTGGGGGGCATGGCTGTTCTCCAAAGGCTTCAGATTTAAAAGTTGTACAATACTCCCTTAAATATCGCTCCTGTCACTAACTCATTTTGTGTTGTTAATACATTAATTGCTCTAAGTCCTTCTTCAACCGATGCAAACCACATCCAATCCCCCTTCTACACATATAAGAGCTCTGAGCTTCTGTTTCCACTTGGGATATGATGTTCCCAAACCCAGCCCTGAGTACGGGGTGGCTGTGGGGGGTGGGGAGGGCAGCACTTAACCACTAGACGCAATGAAAGGAGCCAATGGGAGTCAACTCCTTTTGGATGAACTAAAATCAAAGACAGGCACGTGGTCCAACTGAGTCTCTGATCCAATGAGGAAGGCAGGAAACCAGGCAATGGGAGAACGGCTAGGGAAGAGGGGGCTTCCTGAGCAAAAGGATGAGACACATAGTTTTGAGAAACAAATAATTCACAAGCAACTTCTCAAAGAACTAGTGTTTTCTAGTCTCGTTAGCCTATGACTACAAAATAAATTGCTCTTCCTTTTAACATCATATTTTTCTAGTAAGAGTCCCCTAATGCCCTAATTGCCAGCAATAACACCTCTGGTTTGTGTCTCTCCAGGTATTTTTAGCATGTTTTTAAGGTACTACTTGTAGTTGTTATCTGTTGCTCCATAACAAATAATCCCAAACTAGCAGTTTAAAACAACACACATCTATTATTTCAGTTCCTGTGAGTCAGGAACCCAAGCATCTTAGCAGGTCCTCTGCTTCAGGGTCTCTCACAGGCCACAATCAAATTGTCAGCTGGGGCTGAGGGCTCATCTGAAGGCTCCGCTGGGGAAGGATTCACCCAAGTCCAGGTGGCTGCAGGCAAGATTCAGTTCCTTGCAGGGTGTTGGCCTGAGACTGCCCTCAGTTCCTTATGCACAGGCCTCTCCAACATGGCTCCTTGAGGGCAAGGCAAGAAGGCAGTTGAGTCTGCAAGCAAGACAGAAGTCACATCTTATACAACCTAATCAGAGAAGTGACACCCATGACCTTTACTGTATTCTCTTGGTTAGAAGCAAGTCATGAGTTCTGCTCACTCTCAAGGGAAGGGATTACATAAGAATGTGAATGCCAAGGTGGGGTCTTCAGGGTCCATTTTAGAAGCTGCCTTCTACACCACACTACCAGAATGGGTTGCTTAGATTCCCTGGCTTACTTGCCTGGTTCCCACTGTGATGGCAGTCTTGGCAGCCAGTGGCCTTAGGGAGATCATATGTTGATGCTCATAGCTCCTTATAGCATGAGTGAGATGGGGCTCTGCCCTAAATGACACTTTACCAAGAGCCCTTGGGATTAGGAAAGAACAACTCACAGAGTAACGCACAGCTGCCCCTGAGGGGTCTGCTCTTAGGGTCCACGCACAGCTCCCATCATGACTTCAGGGGTGCCCTCCCAGAGAGCTGCTCACATGGATCCCAGCCCACATCCATGTGGCAGGGCCTGGATCACACCCACCACCAGAAACCCTGCAACTCTCCATTGTTCACAGTTGAGCCTCACTCTCCCAACCCCGTCCTCTTCCCCTCTCAGTTCCAAGGAAAGGAAGGTCTACCTCTTTTAGACATCCCACCCCAGGATTAACCTTTCCTCCAGTGACTGAGGTTGGAAGCATCCATTCCCTCCCAGTGAAAAACCCCCTCCCACCGAGAATGTGTGGTCTGGCTCCATGACCTGAACAAGACAATCACAATCAGTCAAGACTCCAAAGCAAGAAAGTCCAAAATCACCTGTTGTCCATTCCCTCAGTCTTACTTATTCAGCCTTAGAAAACACCATGCAGAGGTCAGTGTACAGCCTGTTCCTTACCTTATTCTTCCCTCCAGGGACAGGGGAAGAGAAGGTCAGCTGGACGTCTCTGCTGCCCTCATCTTTAGCTCCCAAACTCTTGGGAGCAAGTTCTTGGACAATCCTAAGGATGATGATATTCAGGCACAGTGTGGCCTGGCCCCAAAGGGGAACAGTGCCAGTAAAATGCCCAGTTTATATTATTGAACGCAGCATCTCAGCCTGGAGACTCTCTATTTGGGTTACTTTGCTGCATTCTGGGTTCCTTCAGAGCAATGAGTAGGCAGTCCTTCTGGGACAGAAGAGAGATTAGAAGATATTCTAGTCTCTGTCTCAAAAGGGAAAAAAATCTTTTTGGATCCAAAATATCTGTCTTTCCAGCTTCAACATAATTCAAAGTCCTGTCCCCACCAGGCACTCTCTCCCAGTCCCCAGGGTGTCGGGTGAGGGGATGGCAGCAGGCCTGGCCATGTTATTCCTTTGTTTTCTGTAGGATAAGGCAGCCCTTCAACATGCTCAGTTGACCCTTACTTCTTCCAAACTTCAAGTGGTACTTTCTTCTACTGCTCCGTATATAACAAAGGAATCTAGCTATCATTGTGCACCCAGTTCTATGCGGAGACAACATGTCAACTGGCCATTGTCATCACCACCATGACATGAAGCCAGAATCCATGGAAGGAGCAAAGCACATGTCTCCCCATTGGGTTGAACTGTCCTCTCCCCTGGAATGTCAAACACCTCCAGCCCCGTGCTTGAGCCATCTGAGAAAGAGAGGGAGACTTGCATGCTGGATGCTGCCCCCATTTCCATCCTTCGATACTTCAGAAGGATTTAGCAGATTGCCTGGTCTTGGGTATTGTGTTCTGTGGTGTGTGTGGGTGGGGAAAGGATGGTTAGGAGGATGAAGAGGAGTCAGTTGGGGAGATTCTTCATGATGGAAGGCGGCCTCCACCCTTTTCAGGGGGACTCTTGTGCTGGTTGTGTGAAAGGTTTACAGGACAGAGAATCTTAGGGGTGAAGGGCTTAGGAATAATATTTCCTGCCTTAGCTTGGTCTGTGAAAAATGAACCAATGCCAGATGAGAGCACAGCCAAGCACAAATTTATACACTTCAAAGAATTTTTACTTCTTCAATCAGAAGAAACATGAAATTCCAGACTCTAGACTCTCTATTTCAGTTCCAAATTGTCAAATTGCTGAGGATGCAGTCTTTCTTAGAATTTGTTTGAAGAAAGCAGCGAATGTACGAGAAGGAAAAACTGTATTTTCCCCAAATGAGCCCCCTGAATTTGTAGAGTGTATTATTAAGCAAAGCTGTGTTGGGACAAGAATCATTTGACATTCCTAAAGGGTGACGCTCCGTGACTCTTCGGTCCCGGGACTGGCAAAACTCTGGAGAAATAACAGAGGAGGAAAATTTTAAAATAACGGAGAATCTGGAGTTTAACGTGGGAAGGAAGAAAGGCAAGCATTTTTGTACACTTGGCTTCCTTTGTTAGCCCACATGCTGCTGGAGTGAATCAGAATGCCCCTGGCTCCAGATGGGCAGCCCCGCACCAGGGCAGAGGGCCTGGGAGAGCTGGGTGTGGGTTGGAAGCCCCACTCACCCCACCAGAAAGCTGCCTTTGTGCAGGAACCAAACTGCAAAACTCTCCGCAGAGCCCCACAGTCATCCATCATTTAACGCCCTCCATTCATATTGACTGAACACGTCCTGGCACATGGACTACGTAAGAGTGCAATTCATTCCCTCCACAAATATTAAATGAGCGCCTGTAGAACGCCAGTCAGAGAGTTCCCAGGGAGCTACTGGGGAGAACAGATGCACCAGCAATGCTACCCGCACATCGCCCACTCTCTGGGCTACAGCGAGCCAAAGGTAGGGAAGGCACTCTAGCTGGAATACCAATGTGGCACAGGCCGAGTTGGGGGACCTCGCTCCAGGTGGCGCCACAAGAAAGTTGTCTGTGTTTAAGATGGCCCTTTGCAGCCAACACACTTCATGGTTTTATTCCTATGTGGCCTTTATTGGGAAAAAAAATAAGGCTCTAGTGATCCATCATTCCTGCGTAGGTATCTTGAAACTCAAGCAAACTTTCAGTGAGTAATTTCATGGGTCACTTACTGTGTGTTTGACGTTGTGCTGGGCACAAAGAACACTAAAAAGACACACACAAAAAAACAACTAGAGAAGTAGAGACACTGAACCTGTCCTCAGGGCATGCCCAGTCTAGTGTAGAAACAGTCCTGAAATACTCTATAGGATGCGGTGTGTGGATTGCTTGAGTAAGAGGCTGGGTGAGAGATGGGGCCTGGAGGAGAGTCAGCAGAAGCAAAACTTGAAATGTCTCCTAAAGAAAGTGGAGTGTGCCAGGCGAACACAGCGGGGTGGGCAGGCAAGGAAGGAGATTCAGACGGAGGGCACGTTGGTGACAGGGCTGTGGCAGGTCCTAGGATGATCCAGTGAGGTGTGTGGGTACCAGGAGTGGGGCATGGGTGGGAAGGAGTCTGAGGAGGGGAGGGGGAGAGGTCAGGGAAGAGGGAGAAGGTAAGATCAGCAGGGGACCCAGGTCCTAGAGGCAGAGGGCCCAAGTCAAGCTTTCGGCAGCGGAAAGCCAATGAAGGTCCCAGGACAGATCTCAAGCTGGAGAGTAACAATATTTGCTTTTTGAAAAATAATGTGCATTGTTCTTTCTTCAAGTACAAGGTAACGCATGCTCATTGAAGAAAGCTTGGAGACTGCAGAAAAACTAAGAAGAAAGTTAAAACGAATAAAATTTGGAAAAATTAGAGACCACAACCCCACCACCTAGAAAGAATTATAAGCATATCAGACCACGAGCATTTGGTGTTTCTCTTGCTGTCTTTTGTAGATACTGGGGTTGGGGTTGCTGGTGGAGGATGAAGAGGAGAGAGACCCCTGAGAGGTCACCTCACCAGTCAAGGTGAAAGGAAAGAAAAAGGTGATGCTAGGGCCAGATTTCAAGCAGTCTTTCAACAAGGTTACCAAGTAGTCATGGTTTGGCCGACAGTCTGTTTACCTTCTTCCAGACGAAGAGAATGACATTTATATGTGTGTTATCTGAGAAATTTGAAAATATTGTAAGAATATTCTCAACAGCCGGAGCTGTTACTCATTTTTTCATGGGTTTTCTTTTCATAATGTCTAAAACGTTAGCCTAAGAAATAGAGAAGAGAGAATTAAGAAGTGATGGGTGATATGAAAATTCTTAAAGGCCTTGAGGGATCTCATTGACTTCTTGTCCTAAGAGATGGAAATTCTCATCTCTTTTCCCTGTCCTCGGTCTCAAGTGCCCTTGGTATTTTCTGTTAGGACATGCTTTGACCCCCAGAATTCTCTTTCCACTGTCGGAAAGAAGGATCCTTGAAGTGATCCAGAGCAAACTCTTGCTTTACTTATGAGAAAACTGAAACTCTGAGATGCAAAGAGATGTGCCCAGAGTCACAGACCTGGCTGGCCAGGACGAAGTCACATACCTTCCAGGTTCGTCTCTTCTGTCTAGTAACCATTCCAACCACACTGTTTCCTTTCCTATACGCTTCATAAGTGTATTCCCCATAGGTAGAAACAAGCCTATTCATATTATTTAAGTATCGCAGAAATTAAAGGTGGGGCTAATACTGCAAATCATTTCAATATGCTTTGCTTGGCTTCAGGAAAACACAAAGTGCAAAATAGCTATATGTAATTTTTTTTTTGCAAAATTTAATTTTACAAAAAAGACTAGTTAAAAGTAAGCATTCTCATTTTAAGAGTCGGTGAGAGGGACAGAGAGAGTGATCCACTGCTAGAAGGACAGCTCTTTATTCACTTCTTTACTTACCTGTTATTTGAGAATCTTTCAAGCATGCACCAAAATAGAATAGTATAATGAGCCCCCATGCCCCCTTTGTTTAACTTCAAGATTATCAACATTTTGCCCACCCTGATGTCAGAGAGCTTGGAAAATGCAATTTAATCCACAAACATTGTATTTACATCCAGCTTTTCATGACTAAATCTACTATGTAAAGAAAGATAAGCTGCAATGCGTTTCCTGATCTGAATAGATGGGGAAGATTATATTTCTCAGTTGGTTGCTCCCTGATTTCTTCATTCTCAAAGGACTTCTGGGCACACCTTCCGGGCCCCAGGTGGAGAGCGCACCTGGTCCAGCCTAGAGACCTCTGCTGGTTGACTTGAGCCACTGGATCAGTCATCACTGGGAGCAGTGCAGCCTCGCGGGGAGCAAGGGGCTGCAGACAGGAATCTGGAGTTCTCACCTTGGCCTTGTTGCTAAGCCAACTTGTGGGATTTCTACTGGCCATTGGTGTCACGAAGCCCCAGAATCTCCCCGGTGACTTTAGTTCCTCCATCCACAGAGTGTACTTGGGGCTGACACATATCCCAGGAGTCTTGGAGAAGCAATTATTGAGCACTTAGAATGCACCACTGCATAGGTATGGCCCTGTGTGAGTCTCTGCCGTCACACGGCGCTAGCGTTAAAAATGCCCATCATGAGCTAGTATTTTCTTGTTAATTTGTCACTTTATTCTGTTTTGTTTATTGTCCATCTCCTCCAACCAGAGTGTAAATTCCTTGGACATAGGAGAAGCGTGTTTCTTGTCTACCACTGAATCTCCATGAAGGACTGTCCACACCTCCCTCAGCTTGCTATCTGGTGAATCAGATGAGATAGCGCCTATGAAAACATCACGCGCAGTAAAATGTAGGGTGCTGTTTTCATGGTGTTGCCTTAGCTGACTCTTGACTTGCTGAGCCCTGTGCTCTGCAGATGTTTATCCAAAAGCGTAGCTGGGAGAAAAGTCCAGCAATCAGTTCTCTTCCCTCTCCGGCTGGCAGGTTCTTCTAGGGCTTGCACTGAACTGTTGGGTTTTCTGACCGCTGTTGTAGCCCACAGAGTCACTGCAGGGCCCATGGAGTTCCATTAGTATTTATTCAGGAGGTGCCTTCGCTGTTGATTTTTGATAATGAATCCACCACTTCTGCAGGAAAGCCGGTGTATGTTGAGGTGGTACCTATGGCAGACTGTATTTTTCAAAGGTGGCTGAACCAATATACTTCCCAGCCCACACACTCTTACAGTGTGATCTGACGCATTTGCAGTGAGAGATGGAGCCTATATTCCCTCCCCTTGAACCAGCTCAGGCCTTTGTGACCGCCTCTGCCAACAAAATACAGTGGAAGTGGTGCTGCATGCCCGCCAAGGCTAGGTCATAAAAGGCATGCAGCTCTGCCTGACTCTCTCTCTTTCTTGAGATGGTCTCACTTAGGAGCCAGGCATCATGTTGCGAGGGAGCCCAGGCCACAGGGAGAGGTCCCAAGTGGGTGCTCTGGCCCACAGCCCCAGCTAGGCCTCCAGCTAACAAGCAGCATCATCCATAAGATATGAGAGTGATGAGCCTTCTGATGATTTCAATGCCCAACCTTTGAGTCTTCCATCTGAGACCCCAGGAGTCATAGAGCAGAGCCAGGCTATCGCTGCTGCGCCCTAGCTGAACTCCTGATGCACAGAAACGAAGAAATAATAAAGGATGATTGTTGTTGAAGCCACTAAGTTTTGGGGTCATTTGTTACTCAGCAAACAGATAATTAACAGACAGACTTCTCAAGATCACTCTATTTTTACTCCCAGGACATGTGAGTCTCAATATATGAAATACAGGGGAGGGGGTTTTGCCATCCAATTAGAAGAAAGGTCTAGGGGATTTGTGCTGAAGCTCTGCTTGCATACCAAGCACACTATTTTCACTTGGGGTGAGTGGACATGAAGGACATGCTACTACTTGGCATCACTATGCCTGCGCGAACAACTCTGAAATGTACTAATCCCATCAGTGTGTTTAATAGCCCTTCCGTAACTTTATGAAGGCAATCCAAAGGTCCTTTGATTCATCCATCATAATAATTAAATAAGCTACTACCTTGAGAACTGGACACATTCTTGGGTCTATAATATAATTAGAGTCCCAGTGAATAGAAGTGACCCTACCCCATCCTCACTCTCACCCCATACACACTGGACCTCCAATTGTGTAAATGGTGGAAATGGTGCCAGCTCCTTCTTTAGAAGTTCAAGTCCTTTTGGGAACTGGTTAGGAAAAGACAAGCAATATTGGTTTAGGAGCCCAACACTCGCATGACCTCCAACCTTTTGTGTTATTGGTATGCATCTGGGATAAAACAAGAGGTGTGCATGACGCCATAATAAGAGTCAAGAAGCCCAGAGAAGAAATGGCTTCAAAACAGTATGTTCCCTAGAAGCCTGCAAGTCTCAATGCTGATTAAGTAGCTGTGGGGTATGAGCCCAGTGAAGAGCAATCTGTGCATTTAGCCCATTTTTGTAAACAAATGGCTTTCCACATGTTGGCATGGCGCACATTCAGCAGCGGGCTTTGAAAGCTTGCTCCCTGGTGACATTTCCTAGGAAAGGAGCAAGACTTTTCCAAAGTAGTCAAAACGTGTAAGAGAAGAGATTTTTTTAAAAACCCAAAAAACAGCTTTGGAGAAGGGATAGAGCAGCGTCTTGTTTATGAAGCTTTCTTCCTTGACGACTTCTTGCTTGCTCTGTGATTCTCGCAGATTTCCCCTCCAGAGCCCAGGAGGGCTGTCATCTCGGGGTCACCCTTGAATGAACTGTGGTGAAAAATCCCTGAGGCTGAAAGTGTCACACTGAGGGACTGACGTAAGGATAGCAGATAAATGAGAAATGCCGCGCTGCACCCTTTCCAGGGGATGTTTGAAAATCTGCCATTGTTCCTGAAAATCGGTGAACCACTTTCAAAGTCGGAGAAGGAAGAGGAAAAGTTTAGAGCTCCTAAAAGGGAGACGGGGGTGCATTTAGGGCTGGAGGAGAGTTTGTTTCTGTATATTTAAAAGACTATTGTGAGTTTGTGCACTAGACTTCTTTCTCTCTGAGAAAGTTGTGCATTTTGTATTTTAAAGAAAAAAAGGAAGATCACTCCATCTCTATGTTTGTTAGGGGAAAAGACTTTATTGTAAGAATCCTTGTGATTTACCTAAAAATGTATATTAAGGACTGCAACATAGAAAATAGGTATTTACAACATACCCATGTTACATCTCACCAGAGCTTAATCAGATCGCTGACTTTAGAACCAAAGCCTTTCCCCACTCTCTCCAAATATAACTCTGCAAAACCATTGCAGTAGGAGGAGAAAAATATCCATTGAGTGGATCCACAAAAGATAAAGTCAGCTTGGAAAACCAGGAAACAGATGGCTGAGTTCTTTTCTAAACTTTTCAAAGAACAGTGTTAATGTGGATATGTATTTCTGATTAATCCAAATATACATTTGAATCCAACAAACATTTTTGAGACCTCTTCTGTGCCAGAACCATATATCTATATACATATGATTTAGATATATATGATTTGCATACATAGGATTTGTGTATATATACACGCATATATATGTATGTATCAGAGACATACATAAATACAACACATACAGGCAGGAAAACATGATGGAGGTTATGAAAGCTTAATAACAAGATAGAATGGATTAAATTCCACGGGTACGGGAGCTTCTTATTCTCCCACTCACTTCTAGAGATCTGATAATTTTCTCAAAGGTGGAAGATCACCATGCCTTGAGGAACACCAGCTCCAGCGGTGGATTTAACTAACCCTGCGAAAGTAAAGCTGCGATTTGTTTCACTCCATAACAACCATTTATTGAGAGGACAATTTGCAATAAGTGCAAAGTACGAGAGGATGCAAAAAGGAAATAATACCCAGAGGCAGCCAGACCAAACCATTCATGGCCTCTTCAAGCAAAAACACGCTGAAGAACTGCCGGCCTGCTGTGGCCCCAGGGCCAGGTGGCCTGAGCTGCCTGCAACCAGGACTTTCATCAAGCAGCTCCTGACCCATCCAGGGTTGGTCTGGCCTCTTGGACCAGAGGCCAGAGGAAGGAAGACTTGATTTCTCTTGCTGGCTTCATCTCCAAACTGTGCATCCTGTTTTTCTCCTTGTTCTCTACAAATTGCAGAAATGAGGTAGAAATATGCCCATAATCGGCTGAACCACAGTGAAATTTGATGGTCGAAAGGTTCTTGATGTGAATTGCTATCTAGGATCCAAAGGTTCTATATATTTAGATTTCATGCACAGAAGAGTGACAAGGACAGAGCTCGGAGTCCCACTTTCTGTAGTTACATCCTCAGCTGTGATGAGGAAGAAAACAGGGCAAGATCTTGGAAGCACAAGAGTGGAGTGAATAAATTTGAGAATATAGTGTGAGGTTTAGGAAATGTGGATTTTAGCTAGACACAGACATATCCCTTGAAGCCTCATTTTCCCCATTAAAAAAAATTCTCTTCTGACTTCCTAGGGATTTAGAGGTTACATATATCAAAACGTTTAAACGATTTAGGAGATAAGTTCTAAGTTCTCTATGAAACCATAATTACGATTTTCGGTATTTTTGTTATAATGCATAAACCTAGGACCGGCTAGGTAATTTGCAGGATCCAATGCAAAATGAATCTGGGGGGCCCTTGTATAAAAATTATTAAGAATGCCAGGCCGGCAACAGAGGAGCATTAATGTGAGCCTGAGGTCTTTGTGAGCGGGGCCTGTGTGATGGCACAGACCACATGCCCCTGAGGCCAGTCCTGCATAAACCAAAACCAAAAGGGGAATACACGATTTCTGATGCTGCAGGAATATATAAGTGTGTTTTTCTGAATATCACTTTATTTGTGTTCAATCCCGGTGACTCAGAGCCAAGGAAATCTCCAGCCTCTGGGTTTCCCACTGAGAGCACGGATGCTGTATTTTCAGAGCGGCCAGTGGGTTGCCAAAGTGGTGGGTTTGTGATGAAGTAAAGGACCTTCGAAATATTAGACAGTTCTTTGGGAGAGGTAAATAAATGGAAGAACGAAATGCTGTCACATAAGTGGGACGAAGGTCCCAACTCAGGGTTGCACAAGACCAAATGCCTTGCACAGAAGCCCTGTGTCACCCTCTCCTGTCGCTTCTGAGCTGCCAAATACACACTCCTCCTCTGGTCCTTCGTGTCCCTGGGAGACAGAACATGGTCCTGTCAGTAAAAAATCATTTGTAGAGAGAGCTAGTCCTCCCACCAAATACTAACCAGCTTTATAAGGCTTTTCCCCGGATTGTTTCCCTTTCCAAAGCGTGTAGGATTGCCAAATAAAATACAAGATGCTCAGTTAAATCTGAGCTGCAGATAAACTAAAAATAATTTTTTAGTATAAGTATCTCTCAAATATTGCATGGGATATACTTATACTAAAAAAATTTGTTTTCTGATTATCTGAAATTAAGATTTCACTGGGCATCCTTTGTTGATTTTTTTCTTGCTAATTCTGGCATCCCGAGGAACATGGCATTTAGCAGAACATACTTTGGGTCTTATTCAGGCTTTGCTGCTCTTCCATTCACGTTCCTATAGCAAACCCGCCCCCAGAGCATAAAGGATGTAAAAGGTTTGTTGAGTCCCAGCAAGGTAACTGACACAGTAACACTGTCCGGAAGAAATGTAAATGGTGCGCCACCCATAGTGGGCTGGGGGTCAGGAGGGCCCTGGGCAGACGTACCCTGGGATGTGCTAAGTGTAGGAAGCTCCATGGAAGCAGGGACCACATGGGAGGGCTTGAGCCAGAAACCGTGTGTCCTGTTTGTGGTTTCCTTCTCTTAGAGGGGGCAACAGGATGCTGGCAGAAGCGTCTTTGTTGTCAGTTTTCATCAGGATATTTCTGCTTTGGCAAAATACTCATCAAAAATCTGAGTCAGCAAAAAGCACAGCTCTTGGGGGAAGGAAGTTTTGGGGGTGACCCCAAGCTGATGTTGGGGAGGGTATAACATGCTAAGAGAGGATGAACACAGGGTCACGAGCAGAAGGCTTTGGCCTAAATGGGCGTATCAGGAAACCTGAGGTCCATTCTTCCTTTCCTTCTGGCAGAAGCACGTGGCTATTGGCAGAAAAGGCTGTGAAGTTTGAAGCAAATTAATCTTTTTTCACATACTGAAAGAGAGATTTAAGTCACTGACTAGTTTTATCTTTAAGAAACAGACAGCGTTATTGTCTACCAGGCATTGCTCTAAGTGCCTTGCAAGTATCAATTCATTAAATCTCCTAATAATTCTAGAGGTAGTATTATCATTCACCCCATTTTGCAGAAGAAGAAACTGAGGCACAGCGAGATTAAGTACCTCGCCCAAGTTCACACAGCTAGGAGGTGGCTGAGCCCAGAATCATCCCAGGCCATCTTTTACCCACCTTATTATAATTCAAGGAGGGCATGTGCCAGGATTAAACTAAGCAGCCAGCCAGTTATGTATGATGGTAACAATGATAAGAATATGAAATAACGAAGACGCATTCACCAGGCACAAAGCTGGCTCTGGAGGAGTCCTAGATACGTGACAGGTGGCTGGCACATCATAGGTACTCAAAAATCGTGGCTGCTATTCTCACACCAACAAACCTTTCTGGTGTGTGCTGGGCTCTGTGCAAGCTGCTGGGGACACGTAGAAGAAGCAGGTTCTCACTGTTCTTACAGATTCTTGGTCGATTTTCTTACGTAATTTTCTCCATTTGCTTTATGCCCTTGGAACAATTTCCAGAGACTTTAAATGGCTTTGTTGTTATCGTTTTCACCAGCGATGCTTGCTGTACAGAGGAATGGCCTGGTATAACTCCTCACATTGCCATTCTGGGAGTGGAACTCTGACATACATATACTTTTCTTTCTGATTCCTTTCTGCATGTATGCTGCATGTACACAAAGAACCAACTTTCATGATTGTTTAAGTGATCCATATGAGGGGGAAAAAAACTTTTTTTTTTTTTAAAGATTGGTACCTGAGCTAACATCTGTTGCCAATCTTCTTTTCTTTTTTCTTTCTCCCCAAAGCCCCCCAGTACCTAGTTGTATATTCTAGTTGTAGGTCCTTCTGGTTGTGCTATGTGGGACACTGCTTCAGCATGGCCTGATGAGTGGTGCCATGTCTGTGCCCAGGATCCAAACCAGTGAAACCTTGGAACACCCAAGCGAAGCATGCAAACTTAACTCCTTGGCCACGGGGCCAGACCCCGCAAAAAAGACTTTCCCTTATGTTCACAATGTCACTGAACATACGTGGAATAAATACACGTTTCGAGTTTGGTTGGTTGGTTGTGTTGGTTTATGCCATCTGCATCAGACAGGATTGGAGGTGGTTTAACAGCTGCAGACACTATAGCAAGAAAAGTGAAAACCGAGGAAAGTAAGACAAAGGGAAATGAAGAATTGCTCAGAGATATTTTCAGTAACAGGGATGCATTTTGCTAAGGGTTTTCACTTTCTTGACTGCTCGCCAATGTAACCAGAAGCAGATGCAATTTTTCGAGGTGCCTGGTCTCCATACAGGGACTGGAACTTACAACCTGAGCCAGCATCTTGGTTCTTCTGGCTGCATTTGCCTACAGTACGTAACCTACGGGATCAGCTGCTCATTAGCACGGTTTTACGTGCATTTGTTTTTATGCAAATGTTCCTTTGGTCTTGAAACTGGTTAACAGTTAGCTATTGATGATTAGGTAGCTAGTAACTAAAGTGTTTTTTTGCAACTACTGGTTATAGCTTTTAGTTGTTCACCCACTCATTGTTAACTGTGCTGCTTAGGCAATATACTATCTGACTCCCACTGGGCTCCTATAGATAACATCTCCCTGGAGCCTGGGTCACCATGGTAACAGATGTTTGAGCTGTTTTTCAGGAATTAGAACCCCGTGGCCAGTTCAGGCTGGTTGAGACCACCAACCCATCAACTGGGTCCATGCAAATGCTCAAGTGACATTTTTGATGTCGGGAGGCTGAAAACTCCACTCTCAGATCGTGCTAATGTCACCACACGGGTCCTATGAAAAGCCAAGAAACCTGACTATGCCTGCACAGATCATCAATTACCTCGCTTCTCCTCATCTCCAAGCGTCTATTCCCACACTTCAGACCACCTGGCCCCTCCCAGTGAGTATCCCTGAGTCCCCCATTTTCAGGGAGGCCGATCTGAGATTGATTCTCCCATCTCCTCACTTGGCCGCCTTGTGATTCAATCCTTTCTCTTTGCAAATGTGGCCTCTCCATGATTGGCTTAATCGTGCAGTGGGCAAAATGAACATGGGTCAGTCACAGTCTTGTGCCAATATTTATAAATCTCCACACTTATGAATTCACGACCTATCTTGTTCCTCAGAAAAATCCCACTAAAATGGATCGTTGTATTGTCTTCTATGAATACATAACTGAAGTTGAAATGTTTATGAGTAATTCATTTGGATTAATTTGGAATATCTTGTTTACAGCTCTGAGTCATTTTATACATAGGATACTAAATTCCCCATCTGTCTAATTACTGTTGGTTCATAACACTAATCTAATGTCTACTACCCTTGTTTCAGATTCTATTAAGTCATAAATATTAAATTCCATCACAATTGTCATTGGCTAAGAGATCGGCTTTTTGGGACAGTTTACTTGTAGCCAAGTAAAAGTGATTGCATCTCCCCTGGAATTTAAAACCTTACAGTTGTGTGATTCGGTTGTGATCAGATCTTCTGTTTACCAATATTTATTTCCATCTTTCTTCCTTGCTAACAAGGAGCTTGCTTGCTTGGAGCTTAAAGCATTCCTAATAAATACACTAGTCCTACTAAGTTGTTAGTTAAAGTTGGATGGTAAACGGAGGATTTTACAATGAAGGCAGAAGAATTAGAACCTAACCCCAGTGTAGGATAGTATTTAAAACAAAACTTGAGTGATTTACCAGATAGTTGTGTCACTACCAGACCCTGTGTTTAGTAGTTAATTGAAAACCCGAACAGAGCAGTACTCAAGTGAGCATAAGTGAGGCCATCTTGTTGGGCTAAATGGCCCCACCCCCTCCTCTGTGTGACTACTTGCTGCTCTGCACGTACTCTAAAAAATTCACATGCTCTCCTGATTTATGGCCTCTACTTATGTATGTACTCCCGGATAGCTTGATAAATTAAAACTTTGTTCTATGAGTTTTTCTCCAGGAACAGGCTGACCACAGGCGGGAAACACACCTACAAGGAATCCATCACAGCTGACAGAAGAATGGAACAATGTGATGCCTGGAGCCCGTCACGCCTGGACACCAACATCCCTGTACCCCCTCCTTACTGCCCGTTTTCCCTATATAACTGCCTCAAGATTCTGTAATCCTGGAAGATGGGTTTTTGAGACATTAGTCACTCATCTTCCAATTAACCAGTTAATCTAATTAAGCTTCCTTTCTCGATCTCTAACTTGTGATTAATTGGCTCAGATCACAGCGAACAGAGTGAGCCATTCCTCAGTATTAGTACTATTGCGTTCTTTTCCTCCAACCGTTTGCATCTGAATAGACCTGACCGGACTCTGCAGGAGACCCCTGGCTGATTTGCAAGGTACCTGCAAGAACCCTTATTCTGAATGGATCTCACCAAATACTTATTGCTTTTAGATGTCCTGCAAATTCCTATTTAGAGCTTGTCATGAAGGGTGTGTGAGCTCCTGCCTGTCTCTCAGGTTTCCTGTGAAAGGGGAGGGCTACCTTGTATCCCACAGCATCTCCTCACCCTCCCTTCCCACCTTTACTGTGCCATGGGCTACGTGTATGCTAAAGTAAGCAAACATCTATCCACGGGCTTATTTTTTTAGGGGTCTTTGCACCACCATGGTTGAGCTGTTACACAACTCACTTCTGTTTCTAACTTAAAGACCCACCATGGGAAGCTAACTCAATGCATCTTTGTTACTATTTATAAAGTAGTGCGTCTGTTTCCCATTTCCTTTTCCTAAATGCATGGACTCGCTCTTCTACTCTTATTTCAAAATATAAGAGCAGAGCCCTCCAGAAGTTATTGGGCTCCTGCCTCCCACCAGGCCAACACCAAACCCTTACTAAAACAGATGGTTGTCTATTTTTATCCTATATGGCAACTAAATTGAGTAAGCATAGTCATGAATTATATTGGTATACGATTTAGAGTTTACAGGGTGCTTTTATAATAAACATTTTGTCATTTAATGCACTAGCAATTTTATGAGTTGGGTATTTTATTCCTCTGTTTAGAAACAGGGAAGTTGAGAGCCAGAGAGATTAAGCGACTTGCCTGGGATCGTGTGGTGACTCACAGAGAAATGTCCCACGTGTGTCTTCGTTCTCCAGGGAGGCTAAGCAAACGAGATCAGGAAGGGGACTGTTCTGAAGGACCAGAGGCAAATATCAGCCAAGAAGCAACACTGATTCCTGGGTCTCCAGAGCAAGTGTACGATGGCGAAGGGACAGAGCAAGAGGCTGGGCATTGAGGGCATCAGGGCAAGTCTTGCAGGCCAAGAACACGGGACAAAATAATGTCATATAATTATATAATTCATGATGTGAGCTGTAAGTACAGAAAAACATCTTGAGTGGCCCTGACCAGGTGCTGGTCTGTGGCACTGGGAAATTATCCCACTGCAAGGCTAAAGAAACAAAATGATGGAAGTTTCCAGAATGAGTTTTCACAGTTACTCTAAAAGAACCATTGGTCAATACAAATGTGAATCAGGTAGCACCGGGAACGCTCTAAAGAGAAGGTGAACTTTATTTTAAAATGTTACCCATGAAACAAATACAAGAAATGTCTTTGAGCAGAGGCAATAGAGACATAACATTTCCTGTCGTTCAGAATGCACAAGGGAAGGAAAGAGGAAGCATCATTAGAGCCGATGAAGGTTCTTACGGACAAGCCAAGCATAGCGGTGGGGGTGGGGGTGGGGGGCACAATCCAAAACGTTACTTTCTTACATCATCTTGGTTTAATAAGACCATAGGTGATTTTTAAGGCTAAAAATAGATAGCAACTTCTGAAAATCTTTAAGCTCATAATTTCATCTTGGAAACGACACAGTCAAATTTGAAATCCGTTCTAGTTAAAAATGTGTATCTCTTGGATATGGGTAGGGCCTGTTTCAATGGACAGAGACTATGGTGTAGGGTGACCAACTGTCCCAGTTTGCCCAGGACTGAGGGAAATTTCCCCTGCACACGTGACTTTCAGTGCCACAACTGGGAAAGTTTTGGGAAAACCAGGACAAGCTGGCAATCTAGAGCCACAATTCTCCTGGGATGACACAATCCTTCTGAAAATAACCTTAGTTTCTGTAGCTGCCAGGAGGCCCCTCTGAGGCTCACCGGTGACATCCTGGCAGGACAGGGGCAGGATGGACAGATGGATGAGAGCTGGGGGAGGGGATGGGAGGGGGAGGGCTGGGAACGATCTGACAGTGGTGGCTGGGGGGTGGAATTAACCAGGGTTGGGTGGGTGGAATCCAGCTTGGCAGACACTTCAACAACCTGGCTCAGCAATGGTCTACCCTCTACTCCACTGCGTGATGATTTTAATGGTCCATTTTCAGAGGAAGAAGTAAATGTTAAGTCTCTCGTACGTGCGGTAGACCTTTAACAATTCTATGAAAAAAAATGGGGGGTGGCTTTTCTTGTTGTTACCAAAAGAGAGAAAGAAACTCTGGCACTCATATCTTGATAAACTCCAAAATACCTCTCTCTGGGCCCCTTTCTTCATTCTCTGTCTGCATTAGTGTGCCAGTTTATCGTGGACAAATCAGTGGATAAAACGGGAATGACTTTTTCTACTTATTATGTCAATGTCAGTGTGATGGACTTTGCCAGTTCAAATATGTGCTGCCTCAGAGTGGTATTGCATGAAAAAAAAATTATTTCCTAATAAAAATATGAATGAAAACCAAAGTCATGTACCAAAATCTAAAATGAAAACGACAGGCCTGTAGTGATCTCTGCATGATGTAGAGTTGGTTGCAATAAGAATTGAGAAGGAAACTGAAAAGTGGAGGGATCGACTTTCCTTGTGATTTGTCTGTCCTGGGGTTTCAGTCTCTGAAAGGTAGGGATGTTCGTTTGTTTGATACAAAAAGTATTCAGAGACAATTATCAAACCTTACATAGATTTTAGCCTCTTGGATAGATTGTAAAACCAAGAATGTTCCATAAAGGAAATAGAAGACCATTCTAAATAAACCCTAGAACTGTAGTCAGTTTTTTTGCAGCTTGGTTGCTATATATAGGGTAGGAAGATTATTTTCACTCCCAGTTTACAGGCTAAGAAATATGAATATCGACACTCAGATGACTTTAATATTTTGCCTAAGTTAGTATAACTTCCAAACGCTACCTAGGCCAAACCATTCGATCCCAGCCCTATGCTTTTCCTGCTGTCCCACATGGAAGTGTACCCCGTGTTGGGGAATTTCCCCTGGTTTCCTTCCCTCGCCTGCACTGTTCTTTGCACGTTGGTATGGTTTGGTAGATGCGAATAAGCGTAAACCCCAATCCTACCATTTGTTAGCTGCACGACTTTGAGAAAATTATTGAATCACTCTGAGTCACAATTGGCCATTTAAAAAATATGCATGTAGGGGCCGGTCCCATGGCCAAGCAGTTAAGTTTGCGCCTTCTGCTTCCGCGGCCCAGGGTTTGCCAGTACGGATCGTGGGCGCTGACCCAGCGCTATTCATCAATCCATGCTGAGGCAGCGTCCCACATCACAGAACTAGAAGGACCTACAACTACGATATACAGCTACGTACTGGGGGCTTTGGGGAGCAAAAAAAAGGGGGCAAGATTGGCAACAGATGTTAGTGCAGCTAACAAGATGCATAAAGAGCTATCAGTAGTCTTTGGCACATAGTAATTGCTCAATAAATGCAATTTTAAGGTAGTAAAGCAACATAAAATTACACCCTGAGGGTAAACTTATTTTCTGCAAAAATTGTCACTATTAAATGTCAAATTATTGTATTTGTGAAGCAGTTTGAGTCATCAGCACCACTCAGAAGTATTTATTAAACCTCTACCCTGTCTGGGGACTCTGTGTGTGTGTGTGTGTGTGTGTGCATGCATGGGTGTGTGTGGATGTGCAGTTGTGTCTGCAAGAAACAAGGGTGCAGTACAGGGAAAGTTTTAAATAAACGTGACACTGGGGCTAAGATTTCAGAGTTTCCAACCTTGATGAAGCGATAAAATCTGGATCTAAAAATTAACAACAATAGGATCAGGTGTTTTTTAGATGAATGACAGAAAGAATAAACCCTCCAGGAGCCAAGAGGAGGGGGAGGTCAGTTCTGGCTGGAGCCACCCAGGAGAGCTGAACTGAAGACTTGCGATTTGCGCCTACCCTGGAAGGAAGAGGCAGATTCAACAGGCAAAGAGGTACAGAGTCATAATCATGGGGCTCCAAAAAAGAGAAAAGGAATCCCGGAAATCCTCTCTCCCCCTGAAATTGGCCATCAATAATCCAGAAGTCGAGAAGTAATGACTGTCCCCGTCAGAGAGCTCCAGGGTCTCTGTTGGCTCCCAGCTCTGCTGGCAGCTCAGCGGTGCAGGCAAGAGAAGGATGGAGAGTGGCATGCAGCAGGGACAAGGTGGGGAGGGGGGGTGCTCTGCGGGCAGAGGCACCACGTGAGCTGTGGCTCTGGGGCCAGGTATCCCATCTCTTGGTTATTGGCAGGCACTTTGCAAAACACAGAGTCCTGGGAAGCCTTAAACAGCTCCCTTTCACAGACAGACAGCGACACTGCAGGTGGCACTTTGGCTTCAATGTGCCAAAGCCTTTAGCGGGAAGAGTGCTGTGGGATTTCCACCAGCCCGCCCCTCCAGCCTGCTCCTGGTGCCGCACAGTGTGAATGGGACGTCTGAGCGAGCAAGTGACAGGCAGATTTTCACACTTTGACAATCTGGCTTCATGGCGATAGCAATCTGTTGCTGAATTTTAAGTAGAATTGTCCTTTTAGCCCTCAATCCTTACTGTATCCTTTTAGTGTTCAAGAATTCGGAAATTTTAATAAAGTTTGAACACAAGAGAATGACATTTATTCCACCTCTGGGAAATAGTATTAATAACATTATCCCACACACCCACACTTTTTGACGGCTCCCACTGGTTCTACACAAAACTCAGTGTGGCTGTGGGGACCTGATTTCTTTGGAAATTCAAAAGAGTTCCAGAATGTTTTTGAAACAGACACAAAGTGCGATGGTTAATTTTATGTGTCAACCTGGCTGGTCTATGGAGCTCAGTTGTTTGGCCAAACACTAGTCTAGACATTGCTGTGAAGGCATTTTGTAGATGTGGTCAACACCTGTGATTAGTTGACTTTAAATATAGATTACCCTCCATAATGTGGGTGGGCCTCATCCAATCAGTTGAGGGCCTTAAGAGCAAAAATTGAAGTTTCTCTAAAGTGAAAGAATTCCACCTCAAAGCTGCAACATAAAGACTCTGCCTGAATTTCCAGCCTGCTGCTCTACCCTACCGATTTTGGACTTGCCAGCCCCATAATCACACGAGTCCATTCCTTAAAATCTCTCTCTTGTATATATGTATATAAACCCTATTGCTTCTGTTTCTCCAGAGAACCCTGACTCGTAACCTCTGAAATAATCTCACGGGACCCAGGTAAAAGATAACCCAGAAAGATGAAAGGAGTTCACGGTGGGGGAGGGGTGGCTGAGTCAGCTAAGAGCCTTTCTGTTCTGCCCAGGGCACCCGGCCTGGTGATCAACAGTGCACAGAACAAGAGAGTCAGAGACACTTTTGCAAATGCTACAAGTCTGTGCTCTTTTTAAAAAAGGTCATTGATTTTCCATTTAATTAAATAGTCTGCTCTAAGGTAGGACCGCCATGTTGTTTGATTGCAACAAGTATTAGGAACGATAACGTTTCTTAGCTTCCATGGTACTAAATGGTGTACTCAAAACAGCATAGAAATAGGTCCGTTTGAAAGTTCTTGCAGCTGATTCTTCCCCTTCAACAGGACCTAGGTTGCTAATCTATCCCACGCTTTTCAGACTGCCTCTCAATTTGAATATAATCTCCTAAATCCACCTCAACACCAACCCTTTCTCCCCCCTTCCTCTAATCTCCTGCATGATTAATGAAAGGTCTTTATCTTCACAGTTCTAACTAATGGCTCATTACTCATTTCTGTAGCATTAGCCAAAAGAAACCTTGGTCAAGGCCATTTTGATAAGCATAATCAGCCTTCACTCTTGCATTTGAAAGGTCTTCATTCTTGTAATACTTTCGTGGCTACAGCAGCTGTTGGACGTTTTCTAGTTTTTGCAGAGCTTTGCAGCTATGGAAAAATCTCCGCTAAAGGTTCTGCAGCTTAGTTTAATGTAGATGTCTCGCCCCGGCGTGGTTAGTATAAAAATTCAATCACAGAGCAGTAACTATTATTATTTTTATTGTAATGTGCGAGGAGAAGATCCTGGCTTCCCAACTGGAAAGTCCTACAGTGAGCCAATAGAGTTTCCACCTCTGACCTCCTCGGAGGCGGGGATGGCGAGCACTGTGGTTTGGGGCCTGAGTTTGGGGGGCTCAGAGTGCATGGTCTTGTCAAAGTCAAGGCCCTGAGGCCCCAAGACCGGGGCTGGGAGCAGGAAGAGTGGAGCTGAGGTCACTGTTGGCCTCTCTACTCACAGTTCCTGTGTGTCAAGTGGGGCTGGCAATGGCCGGCATGCTCACACACAGCCCAGGGGATGGTTATGCATTTTCCTTTGTTTTTCCAGCCCCAACAAAAACATTTTCTGATGGATGCACTTGAGAGGGCTCCCTCGCTTTCGAAACTTGTAACATCACAAAGAGATTTGTGGCTGATCCTCTTAAATGGAATTAAAAATGTCCAAGGTATTTACACTAAACCGCCATGGTTCAGGGACTGCCCATGTGTAGGCCTCGGAGGTGAACAGTGCCGGGGTGCCAGGTCAGCACTGTCTTTCCTCCAGTCTCTGAATCAGAGTTTTTCTTCAACAAGTTGACAGGCTCTCATTGTCATGACTTGATTGCTCAGTACCTTTCACCCTAAGAGCTGATGGATGGTTTTGAACCTGTTACAAATGAATTTTGATTTACCAGGTATTTTCACTGCTCCAAGTTCACCTTTCACCAGATCTCCAGGTGAATGGGGAAGTATAAAAAGTCATCTTGAAATGGCCTTCTTTCTAGTTTCGAAAATACGAAGGGCGTAATTTTGTATCACGACACTATACCATATTTTAAAATTTTCTCATCTTGCAGGCAAGACTCACGATGTGAAGTGGTGATGGGTAAAAGGACCCCAAGCAGAGCGAGGAGATGGTGGACATTCAGTGTCTTCACAGATTCTTGGCAACTCGAGAGTAGTTTTAGAAAGTAAAGTCAAAGGGCACCATAACATCACGACGTGACAAAATGTGTCCTCCCACCCACGGGAAGAACGGGGCGGGGTCAAGAGAGCTCATGACCTGATGATCTGAGGACCCAACCTGAGGAAATAAGATGACACTCAAAGGAACAGATGAGTAAGAGTGCTCAGAACTTACCCAACTTCAATGGCAATTCCACTGAGGAGTAACCACAGTGTTGTTTTTTCATAGAAACACCAAATTTGGAAATAAAACCCTGCTGGGTTTATGTGGCACCTCAATATTCCACTGATTTTTTTTCCAGAGGCCAGTGAGAAGGAGGAACCTTGTTCTTCCAGGCCTGGACAGCCAGCGCGTGACCGCATTCAGCCCCTCCCACTCTTTGTGTCCCCCTGATGGAGCTCTGAATGCTCTGGGCTGGAGACCATGGGACAGCGCCTTTGAGAACCATGTCACTGCTCTGACACACCTGCTGAGATTCAGAAGGGTGGGGAGCAGGGGAGAGGCCCACTCTGCCTGTCCCCCAGGTGATGGGTGAATGTGCAATTCCTCCAACACTGGGTGGGAATGACTAACAGAGGAGTCCAGGCAGCTGCAGGGGGAATCAGTTTAGCAGCTTTCTGTTGTCGACTCCACGACTTCCACAGCGATGTCACACTCGGGGACATCAGTGCTGTCCTACTCCAGCAGCCACGCGGCAGGGAGCCATGGCCAGCATGGTGCTGAGGCCAGCGGGAGACGGAGGAGGGAACGGCATCTCTCCTGGGACTTCCCCTCTCTGGCTTTGCTGAACCCCGAGTGGACTCTCCTGGACCCCGAGTGGACTCTCTTGGACCCTGAGTGGACTCTTCCTGGCTCATACCTCAGAGCTCATGGATGCAGTCCCCATGGGGATCACATGGTGAGGAGGGCTGGTTCTAAATTCCAGGGCCTATGGTGGCATACTGGCTAAGTTCACGCACTCTGCTTCGGCGGCCTGGGGTTCACAGGTTCAGATCCCAGATGGGGACCTAGCACCGCTCATCAAGCCGTGCTGTGGTGACATCCCATATACAAAAAATTAGAGGAAGATGAGCACAGATGTTAGCTCAGGGCCAATCTTCCTCACCAAATGAATAAATAAATAAATTCCAGGGCCCCAAACCATGAGGCCTACTTGGCTGTGTGAACCAATCTCCAGAGACTCTGCTCCCCCGTCATCCCCCATAGGGGGCTGAATATGCAGTGTGTTTGAACGAAAGTTCCCACCACCTCCCATGCTCCCACTCAAAATCCCTCTTCACTCATCTGAGCGAAGATAGTCATTACGTTGGAGCAAAGCTTCTCTAAGTGTCCTCCCTCAAAATGTGTCTCAGGGGGGCCAGGGCAGGTCAGTCACCACACCACTTATACCTCGTTTATCCCAGATTAGCTGGTTAGATATTTGGCAAAATGCTTAGAAGGAGCAAAAGGACAGACAGAATTCTGATAAGGGGAGTAAGATAGGGTAGTCCATAACATGGAGGACGGAGCAGGGTGACACAATATGGGAACCATGGCAGGGAAACCCCCAAACCAGAGTGTTCCAGGAAATGAGACTGTTGATCACCTGGAGGGAGGGAGAATGAAAGAGGAGCAGGGAATGTCCTGAAAGGAAGGAGGGAGCATAGAAGAAACATCCCCAGGACAACACCCCCCTCACACTTGCTCACTACAGACCCCCTGGGAAAACTCAACCACAGATGAAAATGATTCTGACCCATCTCACTTCCTTTGGGTCACCTTTAATAACCTTTGAATCAAGCCCCCTTGAAGTCCCTCCCCATTCTTCATAGCCCTGCCCAGCCAGCCAGTGGAGACAACTACTTTTGTCCATTTTACATGAACTAAATTAATTGATTAAGCAGACATTTAATCAATAGATAATAAAAGTCAGTGTCCCTGGATTTCATGTTTACTCATGCAAACAAATTCCAAGCATTAAAATCAACCTTTCTGGGGCCAGCCCCATGGTCGAGTGGCTAAGTTCCCACACTCTGCTTTGGTGGCCCAGGGTTTCGCCGGTTCAGATCCTGGGCATGGACCTAGCACTGCTCATCAGGCCATGCTGAGGCAGTGTCCCACATAGCAGAACTAGAAGGATCTGCAACTAGAATATACAACTATGTACTGGGGAGCTTTGGGGAGAAGAAGGAAAAAAAAAGATTGGCAACAGATGTTAACTCAGGGCCAATCTTTAAAAAAAAACAAAATCAACCTTGCCCAGCATCCCACTTTCAGATAACATCCTGTGAGCATTTGTCTGCTGAAACAGCTAACCGGGGTGCTCCCCTTCTCCCTGACAGCTCCTGCCTTCCTGGGGCTGCCCACTAGAAGGTATGGCCCCTTCTCCAAACCTAACAAAGCTTTGCCCACCCAATACAAATTCCAAAATGAATCAACTGTGCTTGGCCCTTATCCTGAATAGTGTGTGCAAATGTGTGGTTAACATCACAACGCAAGCATTTTGAAATGACACTGACAGATCCTAACCAATCAATGGATGAAGGTGAGGCTGCCCAGGCTCTGCAGAGAGAAAGGATCTTCTGGTGGCCAGGGGGATGTGGGTGGGGAGAGAGAGAGAAAGAACACTTGTTTTTACCCACCCTATGATCTGTTAGTGTCTTAACACTGCAGGAACCACAAAGCTTGGCTTTATTTTGTCAGTAATGTGCAGACTTACAGAGAAGTCATGGAACATGCGTGTTTCATAATAACCTCTACCATTTACTGAGCGTTGTGATCTTCAGGATCTGTGCTCAGGATCTTACAAATATAATCTCGTTGAAGCATCACATGGATTCTGAGAAGTTAATGCAATTGTGATCAACTTTCTGTAGATGAGGAAGCTACTTTCAGAGAGGACAAGTTAACTGACCCAAAGTCAGAGTCAGGAATATAATCTAGGTGAGTCTGATTCCAAAGCCTGAGCCTTAACCGCCACCACCACAGAGCCTCTGATGATCTTTGTCAGTCGCACACTCTCCTGCCTCAGCCCTGGCCTCAGGCTAACCCTAATAAGTCTCCACAGCCCAGTAGGGTCTGCCTTTGCCTGTTTACCACGTACTCCTCAGGGTCAGGTACTCTAACACATCCTGCCTGGACCAAAAGTCTTAGCTGATTTTAATAGGAAACAATAATTTAAACTGGACACTGAAAAATTACCTGCAGTTGAATTAACGTCAGAGAGCTGACATTTCCTTTCATTTATGTTGAGGATGCAGACTTTCTTAAATGTACTTGGCGGCATAAGCACATCTTTTTTATGAGTCCTTTAAACGTGAACTCATTTAAAATTTCCTTGCCTTTATTAGGTTTCAGCTCAAAATGTGGCTGGCCCATTAGCCTGTCCCTGGAAAGCCCAGGTTTTACCACAGAAGCAAAGAGAACATTCAATAAAGAGCTTGCTGGAGGGCTCACGTGTGACTCACAGAGGTTGGACGGTGGTTGTATATTATTCTGGGATGTCAATCACACTCTCGCCCCATACAGTTCAAGCAGCTAAAATTAACCACTGTCTCCTCTTTGAGTCACACTTCCTTTAGTATCTGAAATGTAACAGCAACCTCATTCTATATCTGCACCTTAAACTCTCATTCTATTTAAATCACTTCTCTTAAAGTCGTTCATTTTCTGATAGTCCAAGATTCTCAGGTCTGGCCAACCTATGATCTAGTGTCAGGATGAAAGGAAAAATGCACCTCATCTTGGAAACTCAGTGGGAAAATAAGGTCCTTCAACTCATGCTAAAATCACCAGGGGCAGTTAGCAACATAAGAATTTTCACGCCTGCCACACCCAAGTGCAAAAATCGTAATAGATACATCTTATATTTAGGTAACTTTTCAAATTATAACGTTTACATATCCTCTGGATTTACTTACAAAGTGTTTCAATTCAAATTGGCTTAAAATCAGTAGAGTTGCCTTAAGGTGATTACTTCTTGATTTTTCTCTTTATTATATGCATTTCAAGTATGTACAGAGAGGAACTATTTCTGGCCAGATTGGAGTAACTGGTGCCAGACTTACCCTTACATGATAAACAATTATAAAGTTGGACAAATATATGAGGATATTGTTCTCAGGCACTGAACAGTAGGCACTGCAGGTCTGGGATCCCTGAGAGAAGGGAAGTACACGTCGTGGGGCCTAGACTCACCCTGGCTGTCTGGTTGGGGACAATTTCTTGACTTTAGCATCAGAAGGTAGGACTCAAACAGAGTAGGGCAGTCCTGCTGAGCTGAGAAAGCATAATTTGGGGTTCATGGCTCAGGATACTAGAGAAAAGAGAGTTGTATTTGCAGCGAGAAGGTGAAAGTGGGAG
Organism: Equus quagga; assembly: GCF_021613505.1. NCBI lineage: Eukaryota > Metazoa > Chordata > Mammalia > Perissodactyla > Equidae > Equus > Equus quagga. Next base: position 8,691,582 of record NC_060274.1, on the reverse strand, counting down.
GGGACAGAAGTCTGCGTGATGCTTCTCTGTGGGTTCTTGGTCAAAAGGTGCCTGCACGTTGCTCCAAGGGGCCTAGCAGAGAGAACTACTACAGGGTTGAAACAGAAACAAAGATGCCTAAAATGCACAGTTCTGGAAGACAGTGGATTCTAGCCCAAACAGAATGAAGAGACTTCATTAACATCCCAGATATTCAGCCGGGGCACCAGAAATTTCACTCCTTAGGTGTAAGCACAACTTCCAAAATTAAAGGTCCTTTATGCTGCATTGCCTCAAATGTCCAGCATCTTAACAAAAATTTTTAGACACATGAAAAGCACAAAACTTTGACCCATAATCAAGAATAAAAATAGTGAGCAGAAACAGACCCTGAAATGATCCAGACGTTAGAATTAGTATACAAGAACTTTAAAACAGGTATTACAAATATATTCAAGGTCTTGAAGCAAGTAGATAAGGATCTCAGGAGAGAGATGGAAGCTGCAAAAAAGGAACAAGTAGAAATTCCAGAAATAAAAAACACAAAATCTAAAATAAAAAATTAATTTGATGATCAGATTAGATATGACAGAAGAAAAGGTCAGTGAACTAAAAGACAGATCCATACAAATTATCCAATCTGAAGAACAGAGAGAAATAAGATCAAACCAAAACTAACAGAGCCTCAGTGACCTATGGGATAGCAAGTGGTCTACCATGCACATAATAAAGTCCCAGAAAAAGAGGAGAGTAAGAATGAGAGCAGGAAAAGATATTTGAAGAAAGTATGGTCAAAGTTTCCCCAGATTTGGTGAAAATACACCAACTTACAGAGCCAATGATTCCAGAAAACCAAGCCAAGGCAGATCATAGTCAAAATTCTGAAAATGAAAGATAAAGAGAAAATCTTAAAATGAGGAGGAAAATAAACATGGAGTGGGAAGAAATGATCTATTACCTTCAGAGGAACAATAATTCAAATGATGGCTGACGTCATCAGAAACAATGGAGGCCAGAAGACAATGTGATGAAAGCTTTAAAGCTGAGATTTAAAAAAAGAAGATATTTTCAGATAAATGAAAGCTGGGAAAATTCATTGCCAGCAGACCTTCATTACAGGAAATATTAAAAGAAGTTATTCAGTATGAAGGGAAATGATACCACACAGAAACTCAGACCTATAGGAATGATTGAAAAACACAAGAAAGTTAAATACATGGGTAAATACAAAAGACAGGTTTTTTCTTAAGTTTTGTAACAGACAAATAATTGTTAAAGTAAAAATACTAGCATTGTAAGATGGGGTTCACGACACATGTCAAGTAAAATATGTAACTTAAACCCAACCGTATCCATGATTACACTGAGTATAAAAGGACTAGGTGCTCCAGTTAAAAGGCAGAGATTGTCTAATGAAAAGGCATATGATAAAGAAAACCCAACCATCTTCTGCAAGAGACACATTTCAAATATAAAGGCATGAATAGGTCAAAAGTAAGAGGATGGAAAGATAGACCAAGCAAATGGTAAACATACAAAAACTAGTATGACTATATTAATATCAGACAAAGTAGACTTTAAAACAAGGAGTATTATCAAAGACAAAGAGGGACATTTCATAAAAACAACAGGGTCAAATATACACATAAGCTATTTGTTAAGTATACACAAGTGTTTTCTTCTTTTAACTTTCAATTTTTTCTCCATTCTGTCCTGCTTCAGAACACTTTTCTGTGCTCCATAGTCTGATGATCTGCAATCCACAACTCTCAGACTCTCTTGCATCTAGGATCCACTAGGTGACCAAGGATCAGAACAATCAGATGTTCTCGAGTGAAATTTGGGAGGCAGAAGTGAGGCCGAAGCTGCGCATCTGCTGCCTCTGCTGGCAAGCTCAAAGATGTGCTTTGGGATTTTTTGCACCAGTGTTAGTAGAGGTCTCATTGTCTAGTAATTATCTTGGGTGTCAACTGACAAAGAATAGGTCATCCCTGCGGATCATAGCAAGTACTGGAGCCAGGAGACACATCAGCTTTTCTGATTGTGGCTGCCTCCTCGTCATGGCGGCCCTTTATTTTGGGAGTGTGGTTCTGGAGCCAGTGGCTTCCTAATCACTGAAAAATCAACCACTCCCTCGGTGGGTCAGCGATGCAATGTGCCTTTGGGACACATTCCTGCAAACTCCACATAGAATCTGTTTCTTCAGCACTCCCAGTGATTCTCTAAGCCAATTATAGATCTGCAGTAAGTTCTTTCCTGTGTAAATTAACTAGGGAGTGTTCTATTTTCAGCAACTTAACCCAGCCAGATACAGGTGTGATATTCTAGCCATGGTTATTCAACGTCAATACAAAATTAACCACTTGTAGTGAGTGGGATGTGCCTGAAACATCATTCCTACCTTCTTCTTTAGGTGAATTTCTATTGTCCTTTAAGACGTAGTTTTCTCTTCTATGAAAGCTTCCCTGACTTTTGGAGATTTACTTATATCTCCTTCATCTAGGGTTCCACCACATTTTGCTGGTACCTTTTTTAGTGGACTTTTACCGTGTATCATATTATTTATTATTTGCACTGTGTCACGTAATTACTCTCTTTCTCCTCCACTAGTCCATACACTCCTTGAGATGACAGAATATCACGTTCATTTCTGTACTCCCAGCACCTAACAGAGGGTATAATTTACTGCACATATTCAAAAAACGTTTATGATGAATGGATGAATGAGTAAGTAAAAAGTTTACAATACATATATCTATTTTTAGACCTGTGTGTGTGTGTCTTCCCTAATCCTCCCAAATTAAACAATGACAAATTTAATTTTGATTTCTGTCTATCCTGCTGGATAATATGGTGGGGGAGGATTAATAATGAAGAAGTGGAAAATATGAGCCTTATCCTTAGATCATCGTAACCTTTACAGCTACATGGACTGAATATACTAAGTACTTACTCTAAGCCAGACAGTAGGCTGGGAACTTGACATAATATCACTTTATTTGATCCTATGGCACACCTATGAGGCATCTTACTTTGTACCTTAATTGTAAATTAAGAGGTCTGAGGTTCAGAGAAGTTGAACATCCATAGTCACACAGCTGGTAAGCAACTGTAGCAGGCAATTAGGGCTCTCCAAATATGCATGCTTCTCTGCATTTCCTAGCCTCTTTTGCAGTAAGATTAGGGCCATGTGACTAATTCTGGTGAATGGATCATGTGTAGAAGTGATGTGTGTCACTTCTGAGTGGAGACAGTTAAACGTTGATGTGCCTCCTTCATTCCCTCTTCCACTGCTACAGGGACCTCAGGAGGAGGCCTTAGGAGGAGAAGGAGGTCTGCAGGATGTAGACTACAAAAAGGAGGGCCTCCCAGCTTGCATCATAAGAGATAAACCTTTGTTGTGTTTGTCCACTAAAATGTTAGGGTTTGTTTGTTACAACAGCATACCCTAACTTATCCTGATAAATGCAGTGACTAAGCTGACCTTCTAACCTATGTCTGTCTAACTCCAAAGGCCTGCTCTTAACCACCCTCTACTGCTCACAGTTCTCTTGGGCAGACAAAATGGATATACGGTCACAAGAGATTAGATAGTCATGCAAGGAGACAAGATGGATATACATCCACGAGAGATGGAATAGTCATACGAGAAGACAAGATGGCCATACAGTCATGAGACATCAGACAGCCACACAAGGAGATGAGATGGATATACATCATGAGAGATCAAATAGCCATCCAAGGAGACAAAATAGGTATACAACCATGAGAGATCAAATAGCCATAGAAGGAGACAAGATGAATACATAGCCATGAGAGATCAGATAGCCATGCAAGATGGAGAGGAAGGGCTCAAATGAGTGGTATCGACAGTGATACTGTAGAAACGTACGTGCACACACGAGGAATGGGGATGGTGAGGAGATTTACGGCACAGTATTTGGACTGTGACTACATGTGTCAGACAGAGAAGAGGGAAGCTAGAGCTCTGTGGTTCTTCTCAGAGTCCGATTTCCTGATTCCCTCTCTGTCCCTTTAGCCACCTGACAGTGACAAACGTCAGCTGGATTCTACCACCATCACCATTTGGAGCAGAAATCCAGGGACTGCTCAACCTCTGTAGACCAAGGAGCTAACTGGGAGAGAAGACTGCATCAGTCATTGGTGCAAGGTCATTGGAGAAGTTTTGTTGATGGCGCCTTCTGGCCAGTGAACTTTAGCACATGTTACCCACCTGTCCCCACCTGTTCCTTGAAGCTTCTTAGTGAGACCTGTCAATGCACTAAGTGACAGTTGAGCCTGTGAGAAGAAATTCCAGCTTAGAAATACCAGTGTTTACAAGGAAGGAGAATGAATATATGTTCAAAAGTACGTCTCTAGCATTTTGTAGAATTGTTGCTCTTTTGAATTTCATTGGAATTAATTCATGCAGATGTGTACCTGGGGTTGTGCTTTTCCTGGTTAAAGAATTCTTTCCCCCTCCATCAATGGCTGGAGAAGTTGCTCACTGCTTACGACCAAGGACAATCCTTCATTAACCTCTCCTGCACAGATCAAGAGAGTTAAACTTAGAATAAAGAACACAGTTTTTGAACTGACAGGGCTGAGACATCACAAAGACAGGCACTGAAGCTCATCAACCCAAGCCCAACTAAAAACAACCTGGAACCCTACATGCCCTGCTTGCATGCTGTTTTTGAGATTGAAATGGAAATTATTGAGAGTTTATGCAATCAACCCATCCTTGAATTCCTGATTAAGACAAAACTGTGAAATATCCAGCAGAAGAGATCTAGGGAGAGGTAAAGAGCTCAGAATTAGTAGTCAGCAAGGTCCACTGGGACAGCCCAAAGGGTACAGGACTGGAGAGTGCATAATGAAGTAGAGCATGTGGTTTAAACTCCAGGTCGGTCTCCATGCTGTGTGGACCTCAGAACACTACCTAACCTCGCAGAGGCTATGCACTGATATGGTTCTCTAAAAATGTGCCCAGTCTTGGTGAAAGCATTTTTAAAAATCCATATTTCACCAAATAATGTTTGGATTTTTTTTAAGTCCTTGTAATAACTAATTCTTTGAAGACAGTTTTTTCATAAGTTTCATGGAGGAAGTTATTTAATGTTTTTAAGTTATAGAGACAAACTGTCAAAGCAGCTGTTGTAAAATAAAATAATCTCATGAGCTGCTGTTTACGATCATCTATCCGCTACAATAATAAGACTTATAGCTGGCCATCAACCTTCCCTGGTCCGTGTGCCTGTTCGAGTGCCCCCTGCTTTGTTGAGATGAGCTTGGTACCTAGATACACAGAACCAAGACAGAACCAGAACTGGCTCCCAGCAGCACTGAGTGGGGTGGCCTAGGGGGCATCCCCATGGAACTGCTTCCTGGTCCAGCAACTACAGACATCAGCTGACCAATATTAAGTCCCCAATGTGTGCCAGGCCCTGTACTGACTGTTTTCTCATGAAGAAAAACAATGAATCCTCAGAACTCCCAGGGAGGCCGGCACTATTATTATCCTCATTTTACAGATGAGGAACTGGAAGCACAGAAAGACCAAGTACTTTTTCCAAAGTCAGCCCTTGGAGGGAACCAGAGAGATGTGCCTGGTTGACCACAGCCCATGCACCCAACCATGTCGCTTGATACACAAAACCCACAAGCAGAACCAAGATGGACCCAGACATTAGCATGAAAAGCTGAAAGAGGAAGACCCAGCCTCAGCCCTGGCGAGGGCACTACCATGCCCACAACTACCCTGCCCCATCCCCCATCCCTGGCCTGGACTTGGCCATGGGCCCCTTGTCAGGTCCCCTTGCTCCATCTGTACTGTCAACCCCAACTGTCTCCTCAATGCATTGAACTCAACTTTCCCAGTTCAAGATTTTTTGATGGTTCTTTGGACACAGAGGGTGATTTTAGTTAAATGATGTTCATAATTAGTTGTTCCCACGAACTCAGTCATGAGTTTCAGCATTTGCCAATTGCTGAGTTATTCACAGCTGAAAATTGGCCTGTGCACATGTACAACAGCAGCCTTTGAAGGACTTCTGGGTCCCACTCACTTTGTTTGAAAAGTGTATTAACTTCTGCCCTGGCCAGCAGCTGGGAAAAATGACGATCCTAGTTTTGCAAGTGACTATGATGAATCATGGCTCCAGCTCTCTCAGTGACAGATGCCAACTACTCTTAACCAGCAATGGGGGTAGGGCGGGGGATCCAGCCGTGAAATATTCCACTGTCCATCCCCACATGCATCTGTGGACATTTCTGGTTTATGTTTCCAGTGGGTTTTATTAAGGATGAATCTCGATGGCTCCACAGTCAGCTAATATGGTCACAACTCATTTAAAGAAAAAAAATGGAGGCAGAGAGAAAATTAAGGAGTCCACAAAGCTGACAAGGGGCAGAGGCAAAGGGACAGGCAGGCCCCACATACCTGCCTGGCCAAGGCTTTGGGTTCAGACAAACCGTGAGAAGCCCACACTCCTAAAAATGGCTCTGAGGACAGCTCCAAGCCATAAGCCTTGTGAGAGTCAGTCATCCTTCCGAGATCTGAGAGGTGATGCTGTGGGTGTTAACATGAGCAACTAGCAAGAGATCTGCTCGGAGAATGTTTCTCCAAACAGTCAACTGGAGCTTTGGGTCTCTGATTTGTAGGGAGCTGGGCAGGGTCAAGTGGTGCTGAAGAAAGAGAAGGAGAGGTTGTTTTTCAGGCAAAAGAGTTCATGAAGTCACAATGGCCTGGCTCATGATCTGGCTGGTGATTGTCCAAAGTGTGAGAAGTCCCAGAGGAAATAAAAATGGAAAAATTAAGATAAATAAGAGTAGAAAAATGAACTCTAAAACTTGTAATACAACCAACAAGTCACTGGATGATTTGGTTTGTGCCTGAAATGTTTCATGAAATACTTCATTAATACGAAATAATGTCTCTAATCTCTATGTTGGTTGTAAAACAAAATTATAAAAGGAACATCTGAGAACCATCACTCAACTCAAGAACCAGACCAGTACTTTTGAAATGACCTAGATGTTTCCTCTGATGGGTTGGCCTGTAATAAGCAAAACCTCAAACTTGTGTTTATCATTGCAGCTTGTTAAAATGGTTTATGTACATATCTTTATGCAATACGTTGTTTAGTTTTGCTTGTTTTTAAGCTTTATAAAAGTGGTACCATAGTGAATACGCAACCTCCTTCATCTTGCTTTTTGCACTCAGAATTTTTTCCAAGATTGATCTAGTTTGTTGCATGTTGCTAAAGTTTGTTCATAGTCCTTGGTACTTAATATTCCCTTGTGTGCGTAGGTAACACATTTATTCATCCAGTCCTGACAATGAACATTTGGCCTGTTTCCAGTTTTTTGCTTTTAAGAATAACACTATTAAGGATGTGGTTGTACCTGTTTTCCAGTGCACATACACAAATTTTCCCTAGGGTACACGCGCACCCCTAGGAGTGGAATTGCTGGGTTCGAGAGTATGTTTGTTGTGTCCTCAACTTTACAAGATAATGCCAAATTATTCCTCAATGTAACTGTAGCAATTTACACTTTTAACTATACAGTATTTAAACCTTCCCACGCTCTTCATATTTTCAGATATATTGATTTTTGTTAATACAGTTGAGTCAAAGTATATCTCATATGTTTTTAGTTTACATTTCTCTAATTATAAAAGATATTGACCATATTTTATATGCTTATTTACCATTCATATTTCTTCTTCCATGAAATACCCATCACAGCCTATTTCTCTTTTTTGATCACATTATTTGTCTTTTTCTTGTCCCCTTGAAGGAATTTTTAATATATAATGAGTAATAATAATTTGCTGCTTATATGTGCTAAAAATATCTTCCAAATTGGGGCATGTTCATTTTCCTTTTGCTGTATTTTGATATACAGAAATCCTTCATCTCAATGCAGTTGATTATATCAATCTTTTCTTTTATAGTTAATGCTTAGTGTACTTTGTTTAAATAAAACTTCTCTACCTCCAAAGTCTTAAAGATTTTCCCCAGTATTTTCTTCTTAAGGTTTGAATCTTTTGCCTTTCATAATGAAGTCTTTAAATCCATCTGGAATTGATGTTTGTGTATGGTGTGAGGTTGGGATCTAATTTCATTTTTTCTTGTATAGATAACGAATGGCCCCAACAGCATTTATGGAATAGTTCAGCCTTTTCTAGTAAGCTACACTGACACCTCTATCATATTGCAAGTTCAAAAAAGATGTGGAACTACTTTGGGTTCTCTGTTCTGTTCCAAGGGTCAATACGTCTTCACTGAGCCAATACCACGCTGTTTTAGTTACCCTAAATTTAAAAGAAATATAGACACCTGTTTGGACAAGTTTTTTTTACCTTATTTTTCCCCTTTATGACTATTCTGGAGCCTTTGTCTTCCATTTAAGTGGTACAAAAACACTGTTGTGTTCCATGAAAAACTGGTTGGGAATTTAAGGCAACTGACTTTACTGGATAGCCTTTTAAACCAACGACATGTTCTCTCTCCTTTTGTTTAGATCTTTGATGTCTTTTAGTAGCACTTAAAATGTTTCTTCATGCAGGTCTTGCACATCTTTTGTTAGATATATTTCTCTCTCATTTTTGGGGCATTTGTGTACCACTGCAAATAGTAGCTGGTTTATTTTTATTATATTTTATAAATTGCTGCTGACATAAAGAAATGCAATTGATTTTTTATATTGATCCTAAATCCAGTCAGCTTGCAAAAATGCTCTTAATTTTAATGAATTTTCTATAATTTTTTGAGGTTTTTGACTGAACTATATCACCTAACAGTAATGATAGTTCTGTTTTTTTCCTTCCTATCCTCAGTACTTTTTGTTTTCTTACTGTGCTCACTAGGACTTCTACTATCATAGAAACAGTGATCGTGGTATCTTCCTTGTTCCTGAATTTAAAATTAATACCTCTAGCATTCACCATTGAGAATGATATTGGCTATCATTTTGGTAGACACCATACATCAATCATTAAGGAAGTTCCCTCCCATTCCTATTTTACTACAAAGGTTTTTTTTTTTACTTTTATCAAATGCTGTGTATCCATCTACTAAGAGGCAAAAGGTACTGTGTCACATCTATAGATAGATTTTTAAAAAATTTATAAACCATCCATGCATTATTGAGATAAACTCAACTTGATCTTGGTGTATTTTCTCTTTCATTACAATACTATATTTGGTTTGCTAGTGTTTTATTTAAGATTTTTGCATTCATGTTAATGAGTGAGATTGTCTTAAAACTTTCCTTTATAAAGTCCTTGTCTGGCTTTGGTCTTAAGGTTATGGTGGCCTCTTACAATACATTGAGGAGTGTTTCTTCTTTTGTGCACTCTATGAATGGTTTATATAAGATTGGATGAACAATTATTTACAAGTTTGTTTAAAACTCACCTCTAAAACCCTCTGGGCCTCTGAGGAAAAGTTACAATCTTCGATTCAAATTCTTTAATGGTAGAATTATCAGAGCTTTGTAATTCATCTTGAGCACAGTTGATAAGTTATCCTTTTCTATTTCTTCTTGGGTATATTTTGATAAGTTATCCTTTCCTAGAATTTGTTCATTTTATATATATTTTCACAGTATTATTTCTTTTTGAAATATCTCTGTTGTACCTGTATTTATGTCACCTTTTCATTCTTAATATTTTTTATTTGTGACATCTATATTTTTACTGATCAATCTCAGCAAAGGTTTCTCTATTTTATTAATCTTTTTAAGAAATCGCTTTTGATGTTGCTGATTCTATTATGTCTTTACTTCCTACTTCCTTTATTTTTGCTCATTCCTTCTTTCTGCATTTAAAAAATTTTCTGGAGTTATTTTTTTTACTTCTTAAGTTGGATATTCAGCTCCTCAAGTTTCTGCCTTTCTTTTTTTCTAATAAAAACTTTTAAAGCATAATTGTATCTCAAAATATTGCTTTGACAGTATCCCATGAGTTTTAATATATATTATTTTTGTCATCATTCAGTCATAAGTATTTTAAATTTCCATTAAATTTAATGTGATTTATTCTTTTACACATTATTCAGAAGTATACTTCTTAAATTTTCAAATGTATAGGTTTTTAAATTTATATTTTTGTTATTAATTTCAACTTACTTGCATAGTAGTCAAAGAATACACTGTGTATGACTCCAGTTCTTTGAATTTATTAAGATCTGTTTATGGCTTAGCATCAGGTCTAATTTTTGTAAATGTCCCACTTGTAGAATGTAGAGATGAATATGTATTCTCTAATTTCTGATTCTATAAGTGTCCATTAAATCTAGCAAGTCAATTATTTTGTTCAATTTTTTTCTATATTTAAATATATATTTTAGTTTGTTTTACCTAGTAATAATTGAAAGAAGTCTGTTAAATTCTCACACTATGATGATGAATTTGTTTGTTTCCCTCTGTGAATCTACCACGTTTTGAGACTATTTTATCAAACGCTTACAATTTAGAGCTGTATATTTCTAATGAATTTAATCTTTTTTATGTAGTGATCCTTCTATCACTAATAATTGCTTTGTCTTAAAGTCTATGTGTCAGATGCTAATGTAGCTGTCAGGTTTTTTGTTTTGTTTTGTTTACATTTGCTTGGTATATAGTTTTCCATTTTGTTTTTCCAACTTTCCGTGTCTTTAAGTTTTAATTGTGCATTTATTAATACCAAATAGTCAACTTGATTTGGGGACTGCAGCTGTAATCCTATCTTCTTATCTCTGTTTTTTAACAGGAGAATTTAATCCCTTTACATTCATTGTGATGACTGATGTATATTCAGAGGTAGTCTCTACCTCCCTTCTTTGTGTTTTCTGCTTGTTCCACTTTTGCTATGCTTCTTTTTTAAAAAACTATTTTTACCATTTTAGAATTGAGATTTTTTTTGTGTCTTGTCTTTCCTACTCCCCTTTTCTCCCTCTGCAAGGCTGAAAAGTCAGGCACTTTATTTTCTTTCTTTTAATGTTTACACAATGAAAACAATAATAATTGTAGTAAAACATATACGTAAATTAATATATATGGTAAACAGACACTATGTGACAGACTGTGTTCTGAATATTTTAAATGTATCAACTTATTTAATCCCCACAGCAACTCTGGGAGGTAGAAAGTATTAACAAAGTCTAAGGTTAACAGCTTAACTCCCTCTGAACAATAAAAAACAAAAACTCATTAACTCTAATCATTCTCCTCCTAAATTATAGACTATTTTTTCTGTATTTCAGTTATCGTTTTTCCTTGTGTTACTTTCTTTCTTCCTGAATTGTCTCCTTTAGACATTCTTTTAGAGAAATATTGCAAAACTCTGTTTTTGTGTGAAATTGTCCCATTTTGTTCTTATTTTAAAAAGTTTTTTTACTATGAATATTTTCAAATATTTGGCAAAGTTGAAAGAATTTTATGGTGAACACCTGTATGTTTACCATCTGGATTCTACTGTTAACATTTTATTATACTTGTCTTATCAAGATATATTGATCTATTAACGATTTTATTTATCTATCGATTCATCTTATTTTTGATGCAATTCAAAGTAAATTGAATGCATCTGTACTCTGCTCGCCAATACTGCAGCAAGGCTATCATTTATGCCATAGGTTCAGGGGTTAAAAAAGAAGAACATTCACAAGAACCTTTTAGTTGTCAAGCTTTCTCATCTGCATGAATCCTCACCACAACCCTACAAAGGATGCATTCCCAAAGAGGAGACCCCAATTCAGCAAGTTTCCCTCAGTCAACAGCTGGTATCTGCAGAGGAGAGCTGTGAATTCCCATACTGTCATTGCCTCATTGCTTGAATTTCCACTGAGAGAATTTAATCCTTTAGTTAAAAGCATGATTTGTAGCCTAAAATATCTTTGGTTTGACATCTTAGAGTCCAGCTTTTTGCTATTCACACCTTTGGTTTTTGTTAGCTCCGTTCTCCCTGCTAGTAACTTGACCTGGAAGTTGAGGAAATGAAATGTTGATGAGACCCAGGAAAGATGAAGAGGCTCTAAGTGTGGTCCCTGCTTAGGGAAGAAAAGCCTGATGGGGGGCTCCCCGGGGAGGAAGGGATGGTCACCACCACTTATTGAGCACTTATGCATAGCAGGTTCTGTTCTTCTACTCTGCTTGCATTTCTCACTCATTCCTCACAACAACTCTTGGCAGTAGATTCTAGTCCTATCCCCCTTGTATTACAGATGAAGAAAATGCATGCTAAATAAATAACTCACTCAAGATCTCTCAGTTTACAAGTGGCGGAGGCAGAATTTAAACTCTGGTCTTGATAGCTCCAGAGCCAAGATCTTAGCAGCTACACTAAACAGTTAGGTCAGGGGTCTCATGGAGAGAAAGTGCAGAACAAGGACTCATAAACCATCTACTTCACAGTTTAGCTTCAGCCAGGTCTGGGGAAAGTGGGGGTAATGCTTACAATCTCTTTGAGTTCCCCTGAGTCTCAAACCAGTCATTTCACTATAAAAGCTCTATTGCCCCAATGAGTTTGACTTAGGTGCATGTTAGTCTAAGACTGAATTGGGTGTGGTTGGGGGAGTATGCAGAGGGTGCCCAGTTTTGTTTCAGATCAGATAAAATGGATTTTAGAACCACATTCCCATAGATAAAAGTGAACCGAACCCTCAAGGGACCCCAGAACAGCACAGCACGTAATGTGAGTACGATCACTCTTTCCAAGAGACTTCAACAAACGGAGGCGTCTGATTGCTCTGAAAATGAAGACTTGGGAAATTATAAGCTATGATATTTGTAAAGGGACAAGCCGTTTTGTGAATGTTGGAACAAACAGTACATAGGGTAAAGAAGGCAAGAAGCCAAGAGACATTAGGGGGAAGATTGGTAATGCTCTATTTAAACCAAAGCAGACATACCTAATATGCTGGCTCTGAGGTTTTAGAAGCTGGGGGAGGAAGGAATGGTAGAAACCACAAGCCACTGTTTTAAGGAACTCATTGAAGGCTGGAGAAGCACTGGAAATTCTAAAGGAACTTTAAGAAAGAGGAAAAGACGAGATTGGAAATTTCATTTGAGGACCCAATTGTATTGTTTAGGGCTGGCAAACGTCAAGGGATACAGGTTGTCCCTTCCCTCTCAGTCTTGCCTGTCGTCTCCATGTTCCTTGAGTGCAGGAACTGGGCCTAAGTCACCACTTTCCCTTCACCTCCTAACAGTGTACCTGACACCACGTGGGGTCTCAATAACGTGTCTGACCTTAGAGCCTCAAGGAACGTAAGCCCAGTTCAGCAGGGTAGGGCGTGCAGATCGGAACCAGAGTCCAGCTTCTGGAAATTCAGACCCAGAAGCTGACAGGTGACTTGTGCTGACTGGTCAACCTTCTTTCTACTGACTCTGTGTGGCTACCAGCCTGACCAGCACCCCACAAACAGGCCATGCCTCTGAGTCTTGCTGCCTGGAGAACTTCCATGGATCCTTGCAATAAAAGAGACGATTGCCACTCCTTATCTCACTTTATTTCTTGCTCAATTTCTTGTGAAATGAAAAACCACAGGGAATGGAGCCTTAAAATAGTACACTTTGTTTTCCGCATGCTGTTGACTCACCCTGTTCTCTGTTGCCTGAGGAAGAAGGAAAGTGCAATGTGCCTGGAATGAGAACACTGAAATCCTGTGATGATGTTCATCTTTGTGACAGAAAAAAGTCAGAAGGTGTAAAGAGACATCAGTGAACACCCCCTAGCTTGTTAGGGAAAGTGTTTTAAACATTGAGAAGTTAACAGTACCATTTCAATGTGTGAAGATAAGCATATAAACATACATGTTTTATAATGGCTTCTTCTGAACATGACTACCAACTGAAGTTAAGTGTAAAAGTTGTTACAAAGAAAATGTTATACATGTCTTAAGGTTAACAAGGCTTTTAAAATTCATTATGTTTACTTTTTGTAAGAACTTTTCCCATCATTAAGCAAAGTTGGATTAAAATAATCACAAAAATGGCCATGGCGCTGAGTCCACAGAAACATGCCTGTACAGAGCTTGGTGAGTCAGCATGGCTGATGCTTATGTATGGAAGAGCCGAGTGCACATGCAAAGGTGCGCAGGGTTCCCATCTCAGGGCCTTGGAAGTCACATTAGGACTATGTCCTAAAATCAATGGACGCTCACTGAAGTGCTTCGAGCGAAAGTGTGGTGTGATAGACAGGCTCCAAGTTGGCTCCAGTGACCTCCATCTCCCATGATATTCACACCCTGGTGCGATGCTCACCCTATGAGTATGGGCTGGATTTAGTGAGTTACTTCTAATGAATAGAAAACAGCAAAAGTGATAGAATGTCATTTCTGAGATTAGGCTATAAAAAGACTGTGGCTTCCATCTTGGTTTCTCTCTCTCTCTCTCTGTTATGCTCTGTGTGTGTGTATGTATGTGTGTCTCTCTCTCATTGAGAGAAATAAGCTGCCACATTGTGAGTAACCCTACGGAGAGACCCATGTGGCAAGGGACTGATGTCTTCAGCCACGTGAGTGAGCTGGGAGCTGAGCTTCCCTTGAGATGATTGCAGCCTTGGGAGAGACCCAGAACCAGAGCCGCCCAGCAAAGCTGCTGCAAGATTTCTGAACTTTAGGAGCTGTGAGATAATAAATGCTGTTGTTTTCAACTGCTAGATTTTTGGGGTAATTTGTGACATATTAGTAGATAACAAATACATGTGATCTATTATTTGTATGTTTAAAAAAATAGCCCTGGCACATTGTGGAGGATGGAAACTGTGGAGACAGTGGCCTGGATTAGACTAGCGATGGTTAGCCTAGTAAGAAAGAGGCATTTGGAGACACTTAGGAGGAAGGGAAAACCAAGTGGTGCATTGCTTGCATGTGAGGAATGAGGTGGGAGAGGAAGCAGAGCTGATGCTCTGGTTTCTGATTTGAGCATCCTGGTGGGCAGAGAAACCACTCACTGGCAGAGCAGCAGGAGTGGAGGTGAGATGATGAGCTCAGTCTGGGAAAGGTCAATTTAAAGATGCCTTTGCACATCCAGGTGAAGTCATCTCGTAGGCAGCTGGAGATGTAAGTCAGGAATTCTGGAGGGAGAATCGATGGCTGGAGCTATGGATTTTGAGTTCAGTGGTGTTTAAGCAGGAAGGGGTAGAGGGCAAGAGCACAGACTCCAGGCAAGTGGCTCCATGAAAGTTACTTCCCTGTGCCTCAGTTTCCCAGTTGGAAACAGATATGTTGAGTGTGTAAATTAGCTATCATGGAAGATACTTAGGAAAGGACCTGGCTTACAGTAAATATTCAAGAATGGCTATTATTAATTAACATCTTTAGAGAAGAGAAGAGAATTTCCAAAGGCAGGACGGCCCAGGAATTGAACCTAAATTAGTTTTCAGTCACACTCATTACGTACTTTGGTTTTTCTCTTCTACGAATAGTTGCCCATCCCTCAAGAGAAATCTACTGTGCCGAAAAAATCTCAGATCTGTTCATGAAAGGACAATGTGAATAAAGGATGCCATAGCTCTGGTTTCAGGATCCAAGACATATTCGGTGGGAAAGAAATCTCACAATAATTTCTCTACTGGATGAGAAAAGTTTGAGGGATTGTGAGTGACAAGGAGGAGACATTAACCTCCCTTGAGGCTTTCAAAACAGTCCATTCAGGAACCTGAGATAAGAAATCCTGACACAGTCAAGTTGGGACCAGAAAATGCCTCAGGCATCAAGTACCAGAATGCAGCCTGCTTTTTTTATTTTGTTCATCTTAATTAGGATGTGTCAAATGAGAGGAGTAGGGGCCCACTCACATCTCCAGCCATTCGTAAGTAGTTGAAGCTGACACCAAACAAAATCCCGATTGTGTTAATCAGCCTTTCTGCCCGCCTGTTGATCAGCCTGCCATCCTTGTAGGGAGCGCCTGGCTAAGCTGATGGATAACACAACAGCTTAATTATTGAAGTTGGGGTTTCATGAGAAACATGTGCTTTGTTAACCGTAGCAATGTCTTAAAGCTGGGGCTAGCACATAAGTGTGAATGAATAAATGAATAAAAGTAGGAGCGTTGCCCATGAACAAAGCTACCTGAAGCCATTCAGACCATCAACTTGGATTCAAATCGGACAGAAGGCAGCAGTCACTTTGAGAACATTCCACTCCCTTGTCTAGTAGTCCAATCCTTCTCTCTTCATCCAAGAAGTCATGCTCCAGTCGTTCATCCATTCCCGAGGGCGTTTACAGAGCGTCTCCTGCAGGTTCGGTCCTGCACCAGGGCAAAGAGACAAAGCTGAGCATCACAACCCCTGCCTTCAAGGGGCTCAGCGTGGTGGGGCAATCACACTTGTCAGCAGATTACTTAAATAACAGAAAAGAGGAAAACCGAAATTCAATATTATAATAAAGTAAAAATAACGCATTAAGTTAATCAGAAATAAAACAGAGATATGTGTGAGAGCGGTGTTAGCACAGAGAAAGCAGTAGTTAACTATTTGGAAGAGCCAGTGTTCTCCAGAAACAGAACAAATAGAATGTGTGTGTATATAAATAGAGAGAGAGAGAGAGGGAGAGAGAGAGAGATTCATTTTAAAGAATTGGCTCAAGCGGTTGTTGGGGTTGGCAAACCTGAAATTTGTAGGGCAGGCTGGCAGGCAGGAAACCCACGGAGAAGTTGATGTTGGAGTCTTGAGTTCAAGTTCCACAGGCAGCAGGCTAGAAGCTCAGGCACGATTTCTATTTACAGTCTTCAGGCAGAATTTCTTCTTCTTCTGGGACCTCGGTCTTTGCTCTTAAGGCCTTCAACTTATTGGATGAGGCCCACTCCCAGTATGGAGGATCATCTGCTTTACGCAAAGTCTGCTGCTAGCAAAATAGCAGTCTCCTCTAAGAAATACCTTCACAGCAGCATCTAGACTGTGTTTACCAACGTCTGGGCACCACGGCCCAGCCAAGTTGACACATACAATTACGGTCCACTGTCAGGGAAGCCTTCTCAGAGGAAACAGTCATTTCTTTTGGTGTGGTCGGCTTGTTTGAGAGGGGATCCCAGGCAGCATAGATGTGTGGGGGCAAAGGTTATTAAGGGAATGGAGAAAAGCCGAGAAGGAGTGTGTTCATGAGCAGGTTGTCACTGTGGACAACTGGGATGCAGTCCCTCTAGGGACCCTCTGTGGCCTTTGGGGCTTTGAATGATAGCCAACTGGTGAGGGCACTTGTGCAGTGAAACATGGTGGCCTCATCCTAAGCTGGACCCCTGGAGACAGGACTTCCCGGGATGCCTGTTAATGAACCTGCCACTGGGCTTTATAAGTGAGGGCGATTGACCTCTGTGTTCCTGCCCCAGGATGTAACTCCAGCCTGGTGACATCCCCAGATGGTGGCTCCTCGACTGTCCCAGTCTGGATGATCTGCCCCGTGTGTGGGTCGAGCAAGTTCCCAGTGGGACTGGAGGACGGTCCCAGGCACGGAAGCAGAAAGACTCAGGCGGGAGGTGGAAGCGTCAGCATTCACAGGGCCCACCCAGCACCCACCCAAAAGTGGGCCAAGGAGTTGGGGTGAGGCATTAGCATCATCTGCCAGCCACGCCCAGCTCTGCCATTTACCATGTGACCTTGGCAAGCTAATTTAACCTCTCTGAGCCTCATTTTCCCTTTATGTAAATGGGTGGATTTGAAAAGTAGCGAGATAATGCACTTAAAGTGCTTAGAACAAGGCTGAACTTCAAGCCGACCCTTCTCCTCTCAGCGCCCTGGGCCAAGTTCGGCAGTCTGGATTCACTCCTCTTCCAAAATGGGAAGCTCCGCTTTCTTCTAGTGTCTGCCAGCTTTGAAGCATTCTGGCAAACGAGGAGGTCTGTGCCGAGGGGTCACGGTGACACAGCTGTCCGGTCACCAGCGTTGCCTCTCGTTCATGATTCACTTTTTCAAAAAAGACAAGCAGAAGATGCCAACAGCGAGGAGGAGGCTTTCTTCAATTCTCTAGAGTCAAGTTCGTTCTTGACGTAAATGTCTCCTAACCCATTTCCCACACGATCAACTCCCACACAGTCCTATCTTCCAATGACTCAGACCATGGGTCAAAAAGCTGGCAGACATTTTTACAGTAACCTTCTCACAGCCTCCTCATCAATTCTGTTGTCTGGGGACAATGCAGCTGCACTGTGAACAGGGAGCTATTGCTCCATCTGCATTGACCGTTGAGGCTTTCATGGCAATGTCCTGCATTCGGTTGCCTCCCTTTTGACCACGGCTTGCAGACCAAATGTGGGCAGTTCCACTCCCCTGAAGTGGTTCACATGTTGCCCAGCCCTTGGCCCTCTGTAGGGGACGCCTTGCCCAGCTCTTGAGCCATTACACGCTTTTCCAGGAACTGCCCTCCTTCCTTGATCCAGATGGTGACAAGGGTCTTCTAAGAGTTTTCAGAATAATTGTAGCTACTATTTACTGGGTACTTACGATGTGCCAGGTACAGTGTTCGGTGGCTCATTTGAGCCTCACAGAAACTCTGTGAGGTAGGCGCTGCTCTTTGCTCCATCAAGCATGAGGAAACTGAGGCAGGAGGGGTTTAATAACGCGGCTAATCCATAATCAGGATGTGGTGGAGTCAGAATCAGAGCCCATGAAGTCCAACTCCCAAATCTGTAGTCCTATCTGCCACGCTGTCTTTGCTCCTTATATTACACATCCCGACCGCTCTGGCTGGGGTTCATCAAACCGGTGGTGGGCCTGACCCAGCAGGGAAAGATTCCTCTGTCTATTTAGAATTAAGACTGGAACTACGTGTGTGAGAGGGAGAGAGAAGCCACGCGGGAGAATTGTGCTGTGTGAATGAGGATGAGCATCTTCCCCCACTCCTGCCCGAGCAGCTGAGGACAGGTGGCCAGGACAGCCGCGTAGACACACAAACCCCACGGGGAAAGGGCCCTCCTTGGAACGCCTGCGGTGCTGGCTGCCAGCCCTCCTTCACCCAGCTGCATTGCCAGCCTCAATCCTATGGCACATCCCAGAATCTGGGCCACACTAACCCCTTGCGAGAAACCAGAGAAGACTGAGTCCTCTCTACCCCTGCATAAGTCACTAAAAATAAAAACAGTGCTCAACTACAAGCCAAAGGAAGCTCTGTAAATTATGATTTGCGCCTAACTACTTTATTTTTTAAAAATTGCGGATCAGATTCTTTTTTTAAAAAAATTTGTTTCTGCTTTGCTGGTGCTCAAGCATCTTCTTGGTCTATCTTTTGCACGAGTCTAGCACTGCTTGTATATTTATAATAAATTCTTGGACCAGCCCCGTGGCTGAGTGGTTAAGTTTGTGCATTCCACTTCAGTGGCACGGTGTTCACCAGTTCAGATCCTGGACACAGACCTACACGCCGCTCATCAAGCCATACAGTGGCGGCATCTCACACAGAAGAACTAGAATGACCTACAACTAGGATATACAACTATGTACTGGGGATTTGGGGAGGAAAAAAAAAGAGGAAGATTGGCAACAGATGTTAGCTCAGGGCCAATCTTCTTCACCAAAAACACACATACTTATACTAAATTCCCCTTTTTCAAGAGGTAGCCCATTTTGGTTTCCGCTCCTTGTTCTGAACTTTGCGAGAGTTGCTCAGCCATATCTGAATTTGCAATAGGTTCATAGCTTAGGCCCCCATGCAGAGCTCCCCGCAAACACACCAACCACTTGCAACGAATTAGAGAGGCATTTTTAGGCTATGTTTTGATCCGTTACTCTGAGTCTTGTTTTCAGTTGAACACAGGTCTTTTATGAATGTGTTTTCCTTAGGATGTACTCAATGTGAGTTTTTAACTCCATCTTCCTAGAGACTTCGAAAGAGACTGTAAGCGGGAAGTCACTGTAAATGGGAGCACTGGGTGCTGAGCGTTGGGCCAGGCCTTCAGAACACCATTTGCTACTGAAGGACGTGTGATCGACAGGTTTCACTGTACATGCACATACATGTGACTTCTCACAGATACTTCGGGAAGAGAGCAGTAGATGTCACGGCCATAATTGCCTCGTGAGCAGGTTTTCTGCTGTTACGAGAGGTACTAACGTGGTGGACGACATCTGCTCCTGCAGCTGCAGAACACAGCCTCTGCCAGGGCACCTGACACACACATGGCATTGGAATAGGCCCGTTTCAAAGGGATGAACTTAACCAGCATCTCTGTATTCATCTCCCGTGGTCATATTTACAAAGTACTGGGCAGCTGAAACAATAGAAATGTATTCTCTCACGGTTCTGGAAGCCAGAAGTCCAAAATCAAGGTGTCAGCAAGGCCACATCTCTTGAAGGCTCTAGAGGGAGGATCTGCTCCTGCCTTCCTCTTCATTCTGGGGCTCCTGGCAGTCCTTGGTGTCCTTGGCTTGCTGACGCATCCCTCCGACCTCCGTTGTCACATGGTGACTTCACATGTGTGTTCTTCCATCTGTGCGTGTCTGTCTCTGCATCTCCCCCTCTTCTTCAAAGGATATCAGTCACATGGATTAGAGTCCACTCTAATGACCTCATCTTAACTTGATTTCACCTGCAAAGACCCTATTTCCAAATCAGGTCACCTCACAGGTATAGGGGGTTAGGACTTCAGCGTGTCTCTTGGGGGGACACAATTCAGCTCATAACAATGTCCCAACAGCCCTCAACTTCTCCATGCTTTGCCCCCAGCTCTTAGCAGGATCCCAAGGCCCTCCCCATTCTACTCCTGCTAACCCTCCAGGCGGGCTTTCCCAGCTCCCCACGTACACTCTGGGCTTAGCCAGTTAGCGTCAGGGTCTCAGACTCCTTCCTATGAGCTCCCTTCCATCCCAGGCTCTACCTTCCATCCTCCAAGGACCTACTCAAATGCCACCTTCCCTGAGTTAATTCCAGGAGGGATTCTGGAAATCCCTCAGTGCTGCATTGGCCGTTAGCCATGGGGACCAAGGCCCGCTACTGAGGCTGGCCTTGCTTTGCCTCTTCAATGTGAGTAAAGCACAATCTATCTGCGTGGGTTGTGTCTTTCTTGGCCACCCTAAACCACGAGGAGGTTGACATCTGGGACTGCTGCTCCTGGTGGAGGGGACTCCTCCCCGGGAGGTGAAAAGAGCTGTCACTCGCTCGACAATTTTGTCTCATCTTGTCTCTGAAACGTTGAGTGCATTAAGGGTTCACAATGCTTTGTAACTCGCAGAAGGTGCATAAGGTCATATGTGGGTGCTGAAGCATTTCTAGAGCAAATGGACAAGTGAACTGTTTTCTCTGTGTGACGTAGCAAATAATTGGATTTGATGCTGTCACTGAATTGACCAAATTATTTGGGCATCTTCAAGCCAATGACCGTCAACTTGAGTTTGCAAAAGGATTCCCTCAGGATGTTCCTGAAACTCCAGATTTCTGGGCCCCACTTCAGAGATTCCAGTGCAGTAGGGGTGCGGGGAGCCCAGGAAGTCCTTTCAACAAGTCCCTCCTCCCAGTGACTGATGTGGGCTCTTCCAAATGCTCTGAGAGGAAGCAACGCAAATGCAGCCTAGGGCGAGAGCGAGCATGTTTTGAATTTGTGACTTTACACACACACCCCACACACATTCACACACACATACCTCTTCAATCAGTTTTAACTAAATTGGTTGGCCACTTCTGCTTTTAATATCTTGTGACAGGGGCTGGCCCGTAGTGGTTAAGTTTGCGCGCTCTGCTTCAGTGGCCTGGGGTTCACTGGTTTGGATCCCAGATGTGGACCTACACATCGCTCATCAAGCCATGCTGTGGTGGCACCCCGCATAAAATAGAGGAAGACTGGCACAGATGTTAGCTCAGCGACAATCTTCCTCAAGCAAAAAGAGGAAGATTGGCAATAGATGTTAGCTCTGGGCCAATCTTCCTCACCAAAAAAATAAATAAATAAAATCATGTGGCATATATGATGATAATTGGTTATTTTTGTCCCTGTGTCCAAACAAATATGTGGGGTACTTTGTTTCCAGCACAGTATTGTGATGTATGCATCATCATCACTATTCTATTTCTAGAACCTTCACCTTAAGACCACAGAGAACTCAGCTTCTTGGAAGAGTAGCAAGGAGACTAAACCAGGATGTGAGGGAAATGGTGCTGGAGAGGACAATCTGTCCCCAGACGGAGAGCCCCACCTCCCATGCATGGTGTCCAGAGGCTGGTGGGGATGACAGTCTGACACCAGGTTCCTGACATGCAAGGATGGATCGCGACTAGAGGAAGTTGCAGCAGCTGGGGTGATAGCGTGCCGGCCATCACCACGGGATCACCAGGCTGACAACTGCAGGAGGCACAGTTCCCACCACAGTCCATTTGAACGGCACCTGGGGCAAGACATTTACTGTCCCTCGAAGCCCCATGCACTTCCTTTATTCGCTGATCTTGCACCGGCCAGGCCTTGGGACTAACCCTGCTCAGTGAGTTCTGCTTGGCATGTGTCACTTTGGGGTCCAAAAATATTCAAGAGCCTTCTCTCTTTCCTCGATAGAGTCCTGAGGATGATCGATTCTTGGAGAGGGTGGGGGGGGTGGGAGGAATGGCAAAAGCAATCTTACTCAGGGATAGAAACAGTGCACGCACAGATAGGCAGCGTATCCGTGGGACGAAATTTTCGTAAGCGGAGCAATGAGGCAAAAAAAAATCTAAAACATTTCCTCGGGTGAGGAGTTGGGGTGATAACAAAAGTAAGGTTGGAAGTACTGATTTTATTAATTCAATTGATTTTCATGCCATCCCTAGGAAGGAGGTACCATTGAAACCTTCATTTGATAAATGAGAAAACATTGGTACTAAGAGTTAAGAAACTGACCCAAGGTCCTGCGTGCACTGAGGGAAACACCCCAGACTCACAGCCGGCTGGTCCAGGCCCTCAGCCTCTGGGCCTCTCTGCCTCTCCTGGGTGGGGCGGTGAGCAGCACAGGGAACAGCCAAGACAGCAGGAACGCCCCCTGCGTGGCTCCAGGATCTGAGGGCCTGCGTGTTCCCGGAGCTCAGTCTCCCACTTCACCTTTCGATTTTAGTCTTCCTTCACTCTTAGATGTGTCTGTGTGGGGAAAGAGAAGAGGAGAGAGGCCGTGAGCAGGAAGATAAACAGCACAGTGGTCCCTGTCTTTACTCACTTATGCCATTTTCTCAGTCGCAGTGTCTCGCCCTGGCCCACCCGGGACGTGGATTGTCCCTTTGTCTGGCGGATCCACGCTGCAGACGCTATGCGCCCGTTAGTCACTTAGTAGCCACACCTGGGTTACCAGATCGACTGTCAGCACTGCAATGCTGGTGTTCAAGTGGCCCTTAGTTTACATAATAATGGCTCCAAAAATGCAAGAGCAGTGTTGCGACAGTTTGGATATGTCAAAGAGAAGCCGTAAATTGTTTCCTTTAAGCGAAAAAATGAAAGTTCCCCCCTTAAGGAAAGAAAAAAAATCTTGTGCTGAGCTTGCTAAGATCTATGGTAACTTTTATCACAGTTTATCGTCATAATTGTTCTATTTTATTAGTAGTTATTGCTGTTAATCTCTTACTGAGCCTAATTTATAAATTAAACTTTATCATAGGTATGTATGTATGGGAAAAAGCACAGTATATATGGGGTTTGGTACCATCCGTGGTTTCAGGCATCCCCTGAGTGTCTTGGAACATATCCCGCATGGAGAATGGGGGGCCACTGTACCACACCTACACCTACAGAGAAAGACCGAAATCGTTGGCCAGCACAAAGGACAGCCATCCTTCGGTTCCTGCTCAGTGCACCCAAGGTCTTTATTTGAGCTTCAGTGAACTTTGCAGTTTTCAACGGCTGTCTTCGTTTTTGTTCCTATTACATGGGGAGTATAATTTGAATTTCTTCTTAACTCCATTTCTTTTTTCCCTTCTGGGAAGATTTCCTGCATAAACCATCTCTCTAAAAGTTCATTTCCAGGGGCTTGTTTTTCTTTAAAAAAAAAAAAAAAGGGCACAGATTCTTCTCTGCAGACTTAACGTCTGAAGCACACCCAGTTCCCGCTCCCAAATAGTTTCCTCTGTACGTTTCTCCATGTGGGTTTCATTCCAAACGGAGCCAGTGTTGCCACAGGCCAGACAGGCCCTTTCTGAGCCCATCCGAGAGCCCAGGGATGTTTCTGCAGGTTACAAACACAGAGAGAAAACACTTTCCCCACCCAAACCCTTGTCAGAGCGCTCTTTTTTTCTTAGACAAATGATGTTTTACAGGTTCCCCTTCATGCGAAAGACTGTCTTGGATTCTGTGCTGCAGATCTGGAAACCTCTGTACACACCACGCATTATAATCAGATAAAGCCCTGGACCCCGTGACAGATGGCCACGGCATACCAGCTGCTGTCCACTGACTTCTCTCACTGAGGCTCTTGTCCAGCAGAAGAACTGGGCATGCTCATGTCGGCAAGAAAATGAACCTGAAATGTGGAATGTATTCAGAGACTGGAAGGAGCGAGCCCTTTATTTGCTTAAGGCTGCTTCCTTGCACCTGATATTAATAAATGAAATGAAGGCTGAACAGTGTTTCAAACAACCATACAAATTGGAACATGCTCGTCTAGTCAACAGAAGACGAAGAAAATCCAGAAGTCGGCAATAAATAAACTGAATAAGCTCAGTCAGTCATTTCAACTTTCTTTTTGTAAGATATTCACGGGAATTGGAATTTTGGAGGATTGCCGTGAGTTTTTACTTCTTGCATTGAAATTGGACTCCCTTTTGCATTGCGGCATCGATCAGAAGAAAGGACTGGGTATGCCCGGGTCTAATGCAAATTTTGCTTCCTGCTAAAAATTTTTGAGACTATCAAAAATGTATGGGAAGACCACATTCATTAAAATAATAATAACTAACATTTTTCTAATATGGGCCAGATACTGGGCTAAGCGGTTTACATAAATTAGCTCATTTAACCCTAACTCAGCCTCTTTATATGTTATGAGTTCCATTTTATGGATGGGAAAACTGAGATCCGGAGAGGCCCAGGAACTCACCCAAGGTTACACATCTAGTAGCTGTTGACACAGGAATTCAACACCAGTCTGGCAGTTGACTCTATAACCTAAATTATTACCTAAAACTCAGTTATCCAGGAGCTGGTAATCTGGTGCTATCTTTTTTTTTGTTTGTTTCAGCTTTATTGAGATATAACTGACATATAACATTGTGTACATTTCAGGTGTGGACCATGTTGCTTTGATACACTTATATGTCGCAACACGATTACCACTATATCATTAACTGACATCTCCATCACACCACATAATGACGATTTCTTTTGTGTGGTGGGAACATTTAAGATCTACTCTCTTAACAACTTTCAAGTAGATAATACAGTGTTATTAACTATAATCAGCATGCTGTATATTAGATCTCCAGAACTTACTCATCCTATAACTGGAAGTTTGTACCCTTTGACCAGTATCTCATTTCCTCCATCTCCCAACTCCTGGAAACCACCAGTCTACTCTGTTTCTATGAGTTCAGCTTCTTTAGATTCCACATATAAGTGATATCATACAGTATTTGTCTTTCTCTGACTTATTTCACTGAGCAAAATGCCCTCAGAGTTCATTCATGTTGTCACAAATGGGAGGATTTCCTTCTGTCTCATGGATGAATAATATTCCATTGTATGTATACAGTAAACATCTTCTTTATCCATTCATCTGTTGATGGACACTGGGGTTGTTTCCAAGGCTTGATTATTGTGAATAACGCTGCAATGAACATGAGGGGGCCGATATCTCTTCGAGATCCTGGTTGCATTTCCTTTGCATGTATACCTGGTTTTATCTTGTATTATATGAGTAGCACATGCCAATAGTTTGCACACAGCAGAGGCAGTAAAATCAGCCACATTAACAATTTCCTGTGAAAGGCACAAAGTTAATGTATATGAGGCCTCTGCCTATCAGAAATTTATAATCCACTGGTAGAGACAAGACGAACAATTAACTAAACTGTTACAATCAAGCTAATGTAGAATCTTCATTGAAATCATAGCATATTTTATCAAAGCTCAGAATTTTGTCATAAAAAGACCAACATGAAGAACCACCACCTCACATGCCCAAATCTCCCACAGGATGAAGTCAGTGTGCCTATTGCATAGAAGCTTCTATTTGAGTGCCTCAGAAGCTTCAGAATTCTAGGGTGAAGACAAGGACTAGCAGAGGGCAGAGGGCACATGGAGAAGGGAAGGAGGGGTCAGAGGTCAGGAGAGAAGCATGAAGAGCCCCTGGCCAGTCCCAATTTCCCTCTAGTCATGCCCCCCACCTTTGATGCCTTTGCCACCGCATCCCTGCTTTCTTTCCCTGTTGGGGAAGGAGAGGTGGGAGAGAAGAGAATAGAAAGAGAGAAGAAAATGAAGAATATTGAGGAAAGGATAAAAGAAAATTGCCACGAAAAGAAAAGGCTTTAAAAGTTCTTTGCATTGCTCTGAAGGTGAGAAAGTGAAATAAAACCACAAAAAGCAATCCCTTCACTGTTAGCAATCTCAAGCAATGGCTTTATAATATCTGCTTCTGTGGAGAAGAGAATATGAAAGAAAATGCAATGAATGGATATTTCAAGGAATGTTACATAATGACATAACATAACAGGGGCCTGTGTGCCTTCTGATGACATGACAATTTGTAGGATCAATCCATTTGGCCTATTCTTTCCAACAGGGCTTCTCAGCATGGGATGCATGGACCTCAGAGGGATCCATAAACCTGAAGAATGTGCAAATTATTGCGTTTCTGTGGTTTTTCTGGGGAATGGATCGGGAGCTCCCATCAGCGTCTCAAGAGATTTCCCAACCCAGCTGAGGAGGGCGGATTAAGAACTGCAGATTAGGCAAATGTATTTTAGAAGCTCTAGCTTTAAAGTTCCTACTTGGCAGGCCATTGTGAATCTTTCCCCAGGATGCCTTCCCCCAAAGGATAATAGTGACTTTATCAGACTTTCCAGAAGCCCAGATATCGCACAGTTCTTTCCAGGCAAACATCCACATCTGTTAACCACGTCTCTTACGATAAGGCTTCCAGTTTTCTCACCATACCCGGGTTGCTTCTAAGTATGTGCCAGCCTGTCAATCTCTCTCTTCACATGTGGCATCCACAAAGTGAGCATTGTACTCCAGGGCAAGTCTCACCAGCTTGGAGAAAAGAGAATTCTCAGCCTTATTTTCAACACTCTCCCTCTGCTGATACCACCTAAGAGCACATGAACTTTTTTGATAGATGCCTGACCGTTTTGTCTTGCATCAAGTCTTTTTGACAAGTAAAATTTCTAAAAATGTGTTGTCTCTCAACTGAGTCACTTTCCATTTCTCTCAGACTGATACAGTTGATTTTGAGAACCTAAAGGGAAAAAGCTTATGTTTATTTCTAGTAAATTTCATCTTGTTGGATTCATTGTTTATCCTATCAATATATTTCAGGATACTGATTTCTCAGCCAATCTAACAGTTTCCCTCCCGGCGTCATGCCACTCATGGACATATTTATCATGATCTCAGTGGCCTATTCAAGCCATTGCTTCATACCAGGAGAAGCAGACCAAGGACTAGCGGCTCCTCCTATTTGATGTTGATGTAGGTTGATCAATGAATCACTGCTCTGAAGTAGAAAGTATTCAACCAGCTGTCAGTCCAGCTCACTGTCACAGCATCCAGCCCACATCTCTCCATCTTGGCAATTTGAATATCATAAAATTCTTTCTTAAGGAACTTGCTAGGTATAAGGAGGGGGAATTGGAGGTGAGTAGTCAAAAGGTACAAAGTTCCAGCTATAAGATTAATAAATACTAGAGCTATAAAGTACAGCATGATGACTACAGTTAACATTGTTGTATGATAAATAGGAAAGCTGTTAAGAAAGTAAATCCTAAGAGTTCTCATTGCAAGGAAAAGGTTTTTTCTTTTTCTTTTTATTGTGTCTATGTGAGATGATGGATATTAACTAAACTTATTGTGATAATCATTTCAGAGTATGTGTAAGTCAAACCTTTATGCTGTACACTTTAAACTTATACAATGATGTATGGCAATATCTCAATGAAATTGAAAAAATAAAAATAAAAAAGGAACTTGATGAAACTTAAATATTCTTCTTATATGTAGTATTCTTAGATATATCAGTTTGCCTCATGGAAACTATTGTAGAGGGACATATTTGGCTCAACAATTAAAGCTGCTTGGGGATAGAATTGGTGCTCCATACGGTGAGCTCTCTGTCATTGATGGTTTTCTAATGTCTGGTCATAGATCAGGAATAAAATAAGAAAGATTCAGGTATCATAAATGGGATTGAATTCTGCCATCTGTATGGTGACTTGCAGTTCCAAAATCTTTTGACTGTAGATGACTTCTAGTAGGTAATGAATAAATCAAATTGTAGCTTCAGGTGCAGCTTGATTCAGGGTCCAATGATGTCATTATGATCTCTCTCCCTGCTCTTCTCCCTCTGTGTGTTAGTTTCACCCTAGGCTGTCTCCTCTTGCTAGAATCAGATGGCTACAGCATCTGACTGAGACTGTTGCTTGTGCCACCAAGCCCAGAGGAGAAGAGACCATCTCTGTTCTGGCATTCTTAGCTAAGGCTTGCACTGATTAGACTGGACTGGGTCCCATGCCCGCCCTACAACAATCACTGTGGCTAAAGAGATGAGACATACTGTCCTTGTTGTCTATTGCTGCAAAGCAAATCACTCCAAAATTTAGGGACTAAAACAACAATTATCTCATTATTCTCATGGTTTCTGTGGGTTAGGAATTTGGCTAAACTCAGCTGGGTGATTCTGGCTTGGGGCCCCTGGTGGATTTGCAGTTAGATGGTGCTGGGAGCTGGAACAGTGAGGGAGGGAGAGTGGGTGCTAGGAGCTGGGACAGTGGGGGAAGAAGAGGGGATGCTGGGAGCTGGAATGGGGTGGGGGTGTGTGCTGGGAGCTGGTTGGGTATATCTCCCTCTTCATGAGGTCTTGGGGCCTCTCCATGTGGTCTTTCCAGTTGGACCAGTTTGAGCTTCCCCACATCATTGAGGTCTCAGGATAGCGGACAGCTTATACAGCAGCCTCCTGGGAGAACAAGGTGCAAGCATTTGGCATTCTTATGGCCTAGCCTCAGAAAATCATAGTGTCACTTCGCCCTACACTATTGGTTGAAACACAAAAACCCACCCAGGTTTAAGAGGAGGGTACATAAACTCTACCACTTGATGGAAGGGTGACAAGGTTCTAGAACAACGATCTTTGGAAAACACAATCTGCCATATAAACTAATGAGCTTAGTATAGAATCAAAACCCAGTCCTGAGCTGTGAACCCCATGGTTGACAGTCCCCAAAGTAAACCTGGGTGTTACTGATAGAGAAGAGGAACACAGACAGCACTGAGGGACAGAACAATCCCTCACTTCTGCGTGGCATAGAGCTGAAGGACAGGTGAGGAGGTGTCACTAGCCACAGCCTCTGACCTTTTCTGTCTTGTCTTGTCTGAGCTAATTCTCTTGTCTTATTAAAAGATGCAGATGTTCCTTTCTCTAATGTCTTTGGGGTCTTAAGGTTGTCAGTCTCAGCTGTGTTCCAAGAAGAAGATCTAAATGCCAACTGCCCTGGATCCAGCATCTCAGAACTGGTCCAGACAGAAACTGCAGGAGTGACACCTGCACAGATGGGCAGAGAACTGTACCTAAGTAACCTTTGCCTCATTATAATACTAGAATCACCACCCCAGGGGCAGCTAAAGCCTTATTAGCATAACACGATGTATGTGAAGGTATGTTGCCAACCTACACATGCTCAAGCTTGTACCCACCTCTACATGCAATGATGAAACTTCCACTTCTGAGTATTTATTCCCTACCCTAAGTAAAGCTATACACCTCCCCTTGCTCAGGGGGCCACACTTTGTGTAATTGTTCTCTGTAGTCTCCTTTGAGTTGCTGCAAGCTGCAAATAAAATTTTGCTTTGTGTGGCAACTACTTCTGGTGTGGGTTTTGATTTTAACTCACCAAGGTGTGGACTCACTTTGGTCTGGTAACAGAGGTAACTGTTTTCTTCCTACTTTGTTGTTTTAATATACATTTCTATAATGACTTTATCATATTATTTAAATTTTTCAGAAAACATATTTTTAGTCAAAACTAAACACAAGGGGCCATGCTGGTGGCATAGTAGTTAAGTTTGCATGCTCCACTTTCACAGCCTTGGGTTCACTGGTTCGGATCCTACACATTGTTCATCAAGCCATGCTGTGGAGGCATCCCCCATAGAAGAACTAGAAGGAGCTACAATGAGGATATACAACTATGTGCTGGGGTTTTGGGGAGAAAAAAAAAAGAGGAAGATTGGCAACAGATGTTAGCTCAGGGCCAATCTTCCTCACCAAAAAAAAAGACCAAGAAAAACAAAAAGGCTAAACACAAAAGTTTAATTTTAAAAAGAAGACATTATTGAGTTACACCTCATTAACTAGATCCACCAATTTAGAAGCAATCTGACACATTAGGCTGAGTTTTCTTTGTGCTGCTTATAAACAGATTAATGGTATTCACAAAGATGAAAGCCAATAAACTATTTTGGGGGCATGGGCCAACAGTTTTAGTCTTGTGGAAGGGAACGTGCTAATTACAAATATTTGTGAGGCTCTGTTCATTAAGCACTTTTGAAATTACAAAATTTCTTTCCTACCCTCATCCTGTTATAGTATTATTAAACTCAAGTAAGAATTTAGTAAATGCAGGCAAAATGTGTCAAAAATAAAGCCTTATTTTTCTCTAAATAGTCAATAATTCCATTTTTATGCATATGCCAAAGTGGCATTGACCCTCTCCTCATTTAAGTCAGGGTTTAAATTGTTTATAATTGAGGGAAACATCTACCAAAGAAGTATGAAATTTATTATTAAAAATTCACAACTGAGGAGAAGATCCAAGATGGCGCCGTGAGTAGTCCTCGTTGCCTCTCCCCCTTCGAGTCTACAATTGTTTGGACACTCATCACTTAACAAAGGATATCCAGATAGCATCTCAGGATGTCTGAGAGACCCACGCAACTATACATCAGAAGGCGGACGGACTTCCCTCTGGGAGGAGGTGGAGATAGGTGAAAACTCTCCGACCCCGACCGAACAGCCTAGTACCTGCAAGTGGCTTTCTTCCAACAGACGCCCCCAGAAGATCAACACACACCTAGGGCAGGAGCGAGCACACACCAGAGGAGCGACGGCGGAAACAGGTGACCAGAGCCCTACCTAAACCTCCCGCAATTACTCCTAAACGCAGAGGGAAACTCCAGAGTTACACACCTGAGCCCATGGGGAGAGTCTCGCCCTGCCATTGGTGGGGAGATCCCACCTGGTGTCCACGGCACCCGGAGGGTCCCAGAGAGAATCACAGAGGGTGCAGCGGCCCCCCCGGCTGCCACTGCCTGCACAGTGGGGCAAGGGATTGCCGGAGATCTCGGAGAGGACTGGGGCTGGGTGGAGCTCCAGCGGCTGACTCCGTGACCCGGGGGAGAAGCTCCAGAGTTCCGCCCGGGCAACAGACAAAACTCTCTGTCTGCCATTAGCGGAGGGGCCACGCCCAGCATTCACAATGCCAGGAAAGTCCGGGAGAGAATCCCAGAGGGTGCAGTGACCCCCAACTGCCACTGCCGGCCTGGCAGGGCACGGGATTGCCAGAGATCTCAGTAAGGACTGGAGCTGGGTGGAGCTCCAGCGGCTGGCTCCACAGTCTAGGGGGGAAGCTCCAGAGTTCTGCCGGGGCAGCAGACAAATCTCTCCATCTGCCATTAGCGGAGGGGCTCCTCCCAGCATCCACAACACCAGGAGGGTCCTGGAGAGGAGAATATCAGGCAGGACAGCAGCCAACCAGCTACCACTGAAAGCAGGATCTCTGGCTATCCCCCAGACAGGGCAAAGGGCTCCCCGAGTTCCTGGAGAACAGGACTGGGGCTGGGTGGAGTTCCAGTGACCCGGTTCTGTAGCTTAGGGGGAAACCCTACAGGCTCACAGCAGCCTCAGCGAAAGCCTCTGCACAGCACTAGTAGAGAGCACCCATCCGGCAGCCACAAGGCTGGAAGACCCCGGGACAAAAGTAGCATAGCTAGGTGAGCTAACCACAGACTGTAGAAGATGCCAATAGCTCTGCTGCGACCCATAGTGGACAAGTGAGATTTTGTGGGTGCCGACAGTGACGGAGCGGCAAATATAAGTGATCCTACCCCTGGCTGCTGGAAAAGCTCATAACACCGTTGCAGACCCCAAGGAGGGAGCATATCTAGGTGGGCTGCAACAGTAGGCACCAGCAGCCTGAAGCGCCCCCGTGATGGCCCCCACGGCAGAAGAGGGAATCCAAAGGACCACTGTGACTACGAGGAGGGGCCCAGGCCCAGTTAGCAACTACGGATAGGGTTCCTGGTTGGTGCAGTATAAACAGCTGCTCCCCCACCACAGCAGCAGAGACAAGTGGAAGGAGCAACTAAACTCTATCTCTGTGCGGAGGCACAAATCTACAACATCAAGCAATATGAAAAAATACATTAAATCTCCAGAACAGAAGGAAAATAACAAATACACAGAAAACAATCCCAAAGAAAATGAAATATATAACCTAAATGACGATGACTTCAAAACAGCCATCATTAAAATACTCAATGAGTTAAGAGAGAATTCAGATAGACAACTCAACGAGTTCAGGCGCTATGTCACAAAAGAGTTTGATACTATAAAGAAGAACCAAACAGAAATACTGGAAATGAAGAACACAATAGAGGAGATTAAGAAAAATCTAGATGCACTGAACAGTAGGGCCGATAATATGGAGGAAAGAATTGGCAATTTGGAAGATGGGAATATAGAAATGCTGCAGGCAGAGGAGGAGAGAGAAGTAAGACTAAAAAGAAATGAAGAAACTCTCCGAGAATTATCAGACACAATTAGGAGATGCAACATAAGGATTATAGGTATACCAGACGGAGAAGAGAAGGAGAAAGGGGCAGAAAGCCTATGCAAAGAAATAATGGCTGAAAACTTCCCAAATCTGGTGAGAGAGATGGATATTCAGGTGACAGAAGCCAAAAGATCTCCAAACTTTATCAATGCAAGAAGACCAACCCCACAGCATATAGTAGTGAAGCTAGCAAAAGTCAACGACAAGGGGAAAATACTAAGGACAGCCAGGCAGAAGAAACTAACCTACAAAGAAACCCCCATCAGGCTATCAGCAGATTTCTCAGCAGAAACTTCACAGGCTAGAAGAGAGTGGAATGATATATTCAAAAATCTGAAGGACAAAAACCTACAGCCGAGAATTCTCTACCCAGTGAAAATATCCTTCAAATACAATGGAGAAATAAAAACTTTCCCAGATAAACAAAAATTAAGGGAGTTCATTGCCACAAAACTTCCTCTTCAGGAAATCCTCAGGAAAACCCTCATTCCTGAAAAATCAAAAAAAGGAAAGGGGCTACAAAACCAAGAGCAGAGGAGATAAGTAGAAGGACAACAACAGAGAGTAGCAGCTCTTCATCAGAACAGATTAAACCATGGGACGAGAAACAAAGGAAATTGAAGAAAACTGGAAAACAAGACATAAAATGGCAGTGGTAGGCCCCCACATCTCAATAATCACTCTAAATGTAAATGGATTGAACTCCCCAATCAAAAGACACAGAGTGGCAGGATGGATCAAAGAACAAGACCCAACAATATTCTGCCTCCAGGAAACACACCTCAGCCCCAAAGACAAACACAAACTCAGAGTGAAGGGATGGAGAAAATACTCCAAGCTAATAATGAACAAAAGAAAGCAGGTGTCGCTATACTAATATCAGACAAGGTAGACTTCAAAGCAAAACAGATAAAGAAAGACAAAGAGGGACAGTATATAATGATAAAAGGGACTCTCCACCAAGAAGACATAACACTTATAAATATATACGCACCCAACACAGGAGCACCAAAATTTGTAAAGCAACTCTTAACAGAACTAAAAGAAGACATTAACAACAATACAATAATAGTAGGGAACCTCAACACACCATTAACACCAATGGACAGAACATCCAGACAGAAAATCAACAAGGAAATAATAGAATTAAATGAAAAATTAGACCAGATGGACTTAATAGATATATATAGAACACTTCATCCAAAAACAGCAGGTTACACATTCTTCTCAAGTGCACATGGAACATTCTCAAGGATTGACCATATTTTGTGAAACAAAGCAAGCATCAATAAATCCAAGAGAGTTGAAATAATACCAAGCATCTTTTCTGATCATAATGCTATGAAACTAGAAATCAACTACAAGAAAAAAGCAGAGAAAGGTGCAAAAATGTGGAGACTAAACAACACGCTTCTGAACAAACAATGGATTATTGAAGGAATTAAAGAAGAAATCAAACATTATCTGGAGACAAATGAAAATGAGAACACGACATACCAAATCATTTGGGATGCAGCAAAAGCAGTCCTAAGAGGGAAATTCATTGCAATACAGGCTCACCTCACTAAACAAGAAAAAGCTCACATAAGCAACCTCAAATGACACCTAACAGAACTAGAAAAAGAAGAACAAACAAAGCCCAGAGTCAGTAGAAGGAGGGAAATAATAAAAATAAGAGCAGAAATAAACGATATTGAAACAAAAAAGACAGTAGAAAGGATCAATGAAACAAAGAGTTGGTTCGTCGAAAAAATTAACACTATCAACAAACCTTTAGCCAGACTCACCAAGAAAAGAAGAGAGAAATCTCAAATAAATAAAATTAGGAATGAGAGAGGAGAAATCACAACAGATACCAATGAAATACAAGGGATCATAAGAGAATACTATGAAAAACTATATGCCAACAAATTGAACAACCTAGAAGAAATGGACAACTTCCTAGACTCCTACAACCTCCCCAAACTGAATCAGGAAGAAATGAGAATCTGAATAGGCCAATCACAAGTAAGGAAATAGAAATGGTAATCAAAAACCTCCCCAAAAATAAGAGTCCAGGACCAGACGGCTTCTCTGGAGAATTCTACCAAACATTCAAAGAAGACTTAATACTTATTCTTCTCAAACTATTCCAGAAAATTGAGGAAGATGGAGTACTCCCTAACGCCTTCTATGAAGCCAACATCACTCTGATCCCCAAACCTGACAAGGACAACACAAAGAAGGAGAACTACAGGCCGATATCACTGATGAACGTAGATGCAAAAATCCTCAACAAAATTCTGGCAAACCGAATACAGCAATACATCAAAAAGATTATACACCATGATCAAGTGGGATTTATACCAGGGACACAGGGATGGTTCAACATCCGCAAGTCAATCAACGTGATACACTACATCAACAAAATGAAAAACAAAAACCACATGATCATCTCAATAGATGCAGAGAAAGCATTCGACAAGATCCAACACCCATTTATGATAAAAACCCTCAATAAAATGGGTATAGAAGGAAAGTACCTCAACATAATAAAGGCCATATATGACAAACCCACAGCCAACATCGTCATACTCAATGGACAAAAACTGAAAGCCATCCCTCTGAGGACAGGAACAAGACAAGGGTGCCCACTTTCACCACTCCTATTCAACACAGTACTGGAGGTGTTGGCCAGAGCAATTCGGCAGGAAAAAGAAATAAAAGGAATCCAAATGGGTAATGAAGAAGTAAAACTCTCGCTGTTTGCAGACGACATGATCTTATATATAGAAAACCCCAAAGAATCCATAGAAAAACTATTAGAAATAATCAACAACTACAGCAAAATAGCAGGGTATAAAATCAACATACATAAATCAGTAGCATTTCTATACACTAACAATGAACTAACAGAAAAAGAACTCAAGAACTCAATCCCATTCACAATCGCAATGAAAAGAATAAAATACCTTGGGATAAACTTAACCAAGGAAGTGAAGGATCTATACAATGAAAACTACAAGACTTTCTTGAAAGAAATTGACGACGACATAAAGAGATGGAAAGACATTCCATGCACATGGATTGGAAGAATAAACATAGTTAAAATGTCCATACTTCCTAAAGCAATCTACAGATTCAATGCTATCCCAATCAGAATCCCAAGAACATTCTTTACAGAAATTGAACAAAGAATCCTAAAATTCACATGGGGCAACAAAAGACCGCGAATTGCTAAAGCAATCCTGAGCAAGAAAA
Source organism: Equus quagga (assembly GCF_021613505.1). Taxonomy (NCBI): domain Eukaryota; kingdom Metazoa; phylum Chordata; class Mammalia; order Perissodactyla; family Equidae; genus Equus; species Equus quagga. The sequence continues at coordinate 8,655,457 of NC_060274.1, read as the reverse complement.
ACAAAGCCGGAGGAATCACAATCCCCGATTTCAAAACATACTACAAAGCTACAGTGATCAAAATAGCATGGTACTGGTACAAAAACAGGTCCACAGATCAATGGAACAGAATTGAAAGCCCAGAGATAAAAACCATACATCTATGGACAGCTAATCTTCCACAAAGGAGCAGAGGGCCTACAATGGAGAAAAGAAAGTCTCTTCAACAAATGGTGCTGGGAAAACTGGACAGCCACATGCAAAAGATTGAAAATTGACCATTCTTTTTCACCACACACCAAAATAACTCAAAATGGATCAAAGACCTAAAGATTAGGCCTGAAACAATAAGTCTTCTAGAAGAGAATATAGGCAGTACACTCTTTGACATCAATTTCAAAAGAATCTTTTTGGACACTATAACTCCTCAGTTGAGGGAAACAATAGAAAGAATAAACAAATGGGACTTCATCAGACTAAAGAGCTTCTTCAAGGCAAGGGAAAACAGGATTGAAACAAAAAAACAGCTCACTAATTGGGAAAAAATATTCACAAGCCACTTATCCGACAAAGGGTTAATCTCCATAATATACAAAGAACTCACACGGCTTAACAACAAAAAAACAAACAACCCGATCAAAAAATGGGCAGAGGACATGAACAGACATTTCTCAAAAGAAGATATAAATATGGCCAATAGACACATGAAAAGATGTTCATCATCACTAATCATCAGGGAAATGCAAATCAAAACTACACTAAGATATCACATTACACCCGTTAGATTGGCAAAAACATCCAAAACCAAGAGCAACAAATGTTGGAGAGGTTGTGGAGAAAAAGGAACCCTCATACACTGTTGGCGGGAATGCAAACTGGTACAGCCACTATGGAAAACAGTATGGAGATTTCTCAAAAAGTTAAAAATAGAAATACCCTATGACCCAGCCATCCCATTACTGGATATCTAACCTAAGAACCTGAAATCAGAAATCCCAAGAGTCCCTTGCACCCCTATGTTCATCGCAGCATTATTTACAATAGCCAAGATGTGGAACCAACCTACATGCCCAGAAACTGATGATTGGATAAAGAAGATGTGGTATATATACACAATGGAATACTACTCAGCCATAAAAAAAGACAAAATTGGCCCATTCGCAGCAACGTGGATGGACCTCGAGGGTATTATGTTAAGCGAAATAAGCCAGTCAGAGAAAGACGAACTCTATATGACTCCACTCATAGGTGGAAATTAGTATATTGAGAAGGAGATCTGATCGGTGGTTACCAGGGAAAAGGGGGGGTGGGGGGAGGGCACAAAGGGGGAAGTGGTGTACCCACAACATGACTAACAATAATGTACAACTGAAATCTCACAAGGTTGTAATCTATCATAACATTAATAAAAAAAAATTCATAACTGAAGGTAAAAACTACTGTGTGTATGTCTAACTGTTGTTTTAAAGATTTCCTTCCATTCCGCCCAGATTGGCTGATAGCTTAATGAAAGCATTCCTGCTGTGATCTTTCTTCTCTTTCTAAATAAATGCTTTGGAAAGCTTATTAGAATAGAATCCCTCCACCCTCTAACCCTGAGAGATGGCCAACTTCAGATAATCACTGTTGATGGCTGCAGATTGTAAGTCGGTGTTTCTCTCGTAAATCTGCAGCCTGCCAAGACTAGCCATGGGGGCTGTCGAGTGCACAGAAAGACGCTCATGCCTCCCCACCTCCACTCCCTGACCCCCACAGCCCACTTCCAACGGCACCATGATGCTCAGCAATCTGAGGAATCTGCTCCATGGCTCCACTGTTTGGCAATGGCTCTGAGATCTCTGAACAGCTTTCTTCACTCAGACGCATGTTGCGCCAACAACCCAATCAAGGAACCAGCTAAAAAGTTCACTGTTCAGACAATGGCCCATTGTTTGGTCTGTATGAATTCCAACAGCAGGCTTGCCTGATTCCTTTTTCTTTTTTAACCCTCTTGACTAATAGGCCTATTATTTTAACATTATGTAGGATTTTTTTGGACTCAAAAACCTACTTCCATTTTTAATTTCTTGCTAGATACACTTAGTCTTGAATGTGTGACTTCTTTGCCTATAAGCAGTAACTTTTTTCTTTTGAGGAAGGTTAGCTCTGAGCTAATATTTGCCACCAATCTTCTCTTTTTGCTGAGGAAGATTGGCCCTGAGCTAACATCTGTGCCCATTTTCCTCTATTTTATATGTGAGACACCTGCCACAGCATGGCTTGATGAGTGGTATGTATGCCTGCACCTGGGATCCAAACCAGTGAACCCTGGATCACTGAAGTGCAGCACGCAAACTTAAGGGTTATGGCACCAGGCCAGCCCCCTATGAGCAGTATTTTACCAGCTTTTGCCAACAGAGCTGTGACATACCTCCAAGGGATGAGGGAAGGCACAACCTTGAGGCCTGGCCTGTGCTCTCCTGCTTGCTGTCCAATGTCGTGAGAAAGGCTGGCTTTGTCCTCCCTGCCCCATCGCCATGGGATGTGCGCAGACTCCTCAGGCTGTTACAGGGACCCCCTCCACCCAGATGAGCTTCCCTTCTCTCCTCTCCTCTGACCTCCTCAGCCACCTTGGGGTTCCTGGTTCCTCCATCTCCCCCAAATAATGCACATACATCACAGTGACCACCTAGACTCCACTCTCACCTGCACACAGGAGAGCCTTTCAAGGCAGGACAAGGGCAGAGCACAGTGACCACCACATCGAGGGCAGCTCAGCCCTGAGCTCCCTTCTGTGTATCTGCCCACTTGAGGTTCTAAACCTCCATGCAGGCCAGGCACCTCTCCTTACAAAAGGCTATCCTACTCAAGGCCATGTTTGGACTTCACAGCAGCTCTGGGAGACTGGTAGGATCAGAACTACTCTCCCATTTATAGGTGAGAAAATGGAGGCTCAGCAAGGTTAAGTGATTTGCCCAAGGCAACCAGCTAGGAAATGACAGAGACAGGTCTCAAACCCAGATCTCTCCATTATGCCAGAGCTATTCTGAGGGTCAGAGTGGTTCCTGGTGTTTCACTAACCCTATTCTGAGTACCACCTCTGCTCCTCAGGAAGGCGGTCAGAGATTGGGCCTCATAAACCTTAACCCCAGAGCAATTTCAGAATTTAATCAAATGAAATATTACTGAAGCCATGTGCATAATGGACAGAAAGCCATGCATGGAATGAGATGATTTGGCCTCCGCTTTGTGTTCTGCCTTGGATTAGATGTGTGAGCTTGGCCAATGATTCACTCATTTACTCAACAAACTTTTTTTTTTTTTTTTGCTGAGGAAGATTTGCCCTGAGCTAACATCCACTGCCAATCTTCCTCTTTTTGAATGTGAGCTGCCTCCACAGCATGGCCACTGACAGACAAGTGGTGTAGGTCTGCAACCAGGAACCAAACCCAGGCTACCGAGGTGGAGTGGTGCCGAACCTAACCATTAGGCCACCAGGGCTGGCCCGAACAAACAAACTTTTGTTATATCTTCCATGTGCCAGGCACAGTGCAACTCTGAGGAAACAGGATGCATCACACGTGATCGTGGGCTCATGGTCTAGTGCAAGGGACAGACAGATATGACGCAATGTGGCAAGAGCATTCGAAGAGGATCGCTAACCTTTTCCAAATGGAAGAACTGGATTAGATTATCTCCAGGGCCTCTTTCTGGCTTCATCATTCTTCAGTTCTGTCATCATCCAGCCTAGCAAAACTTTCATGATTCTGTGGGGATGAATAACACAGAAAATGGAACTTCACGAGAAATCTGGATATTTCTCCTAAGCTTCTCAATTAAAATACCAGGATTGAGCAATTTACATTTCATCTTTCATCTCCCTTTTCCACACTATGGAGAAGGCTGACGAAGGACAGGAAAAGGGCTAAAAGTCAGGTGACAAGGAGGAAAACTAGAAACCCCTTCAGGCTCAAATGGCAAGTCGCAAGTGTGGTCTTCAAGGATCGGGAAGTTGCAACTGGACAGAAACTGCTCTTGGGCTCAGAGTCGTCTTCTAACCATGCTCTCCCCTCTCTGCTCCAGTGTTGGCCACATTTTTGTCTCTCTACTGCATCTCCCTGGCAAGAAAGAATCGTAATTTCTGACTAGGCTGTAGATCCCCCCTCATACTCACACACGCACACACACCAACAAGTTGATAGGAATCACTGATGTGGGACCTGGCTCCATCTGCCCCTAAACCTTGACATTCAGTGGAGAGAGCTGCGAGGCATCAAGGAGCAGGAAAGCAGAAGGTGCTTTGCTGCTGGGAAGCAGGGCTACAAAGGAGGCCCCTAACTGGGGGATCATGTGCTGTTCCCATTCCACAGCACCCCCTTTGAGGATCAGCAGACTGCGAGTCCAGCAGGAGCTGGAGCACCTGGTAACCCAAGGGTAGTGGCCAGTGGCAGATATGGGAGTCCACTTCCCTGTGATCTGTAAGAGGGAGTCTGACGGTCTCACTTGGGTCCCATGAGGCTTTGGAGTTTGGTTCAAGGCCTCAAATCTAGATTCCCCAAATGGCCAGGAACTTGCTGATTGATAGCTCCCTGGGAACCACAGGGAGCCGGGGGTCACATCACCGAGAGAAAACATTCACATTCACCTTCACTTGATGGGTGCTTCCCACTCCATGCCACTTAGTCACATCTCTGATATTTTGGCATCTGCCGCCTTGCTGGCTCTGGAGGTCTGCCCCTCCCAGGGTTAGTCTATTCCTAGAGATAGTAAATTCCTAGAAATAACTGTGAGTGCAACTTTCATGTTAGAACTGACCAATCCAGAACTCACCCCCATGCCCACCCTCTCTATCAGGCTCTCACACTCAGGGCCACTATTCCCCTGTCCTCTGTCCCCTGTCTGGGTTCCAGACAACCAGGGACAGCTCCTACACTCGGAGCCCACTGGAAGTATTTAAACCAGGCGATCCTGAGCCTGTTTGCCCTGCCTCACCTGTTCCTTCCCACAGAAACCACAGTAAAAGCTCTTGCCCATGTTTTCCCCTCCTTCTCTCTGCCTCCTGGCTGACGCTGGTGCTTCTCTGCAGGGCCCTGCATGGTGTCATCTCCCCCCTCCTCTTGGGATCTGTGAGTATAACTAACTATCTTTTCAATGGTCATCGTCTCCTGATCTATAGGTCTCATTGTACCTGAATAATAATAAAACCTACATTTTAAAACACCCACCCCGCTGCCAGAAAAATCTTTCCTGACAAGCCGCCCCCCCGGCTAGGTTTAGATAGATAGATAGATAGATAGATAGATAGATATCCTAACCATAGCTGTTAAGCTCATGATCATCAACTCATCTTGTCCCGGTAAAGGGGATAGTATTGACTGTTACTAGTTAGGACATAGTGAAGTTACGTAGACACATACAGCAAGCTCTCAGCCCAGGGTCTGGCGTGTCATGAGTGCTCAGCACATCTTAGCCCTGATTATGATTATGACAGATGCTGCTTCTGAGTGTGTCCCAGTCACCTCTGAGTGACCAGGTCATTTCTTATTCCAATCCCCACTAAATTTTCTACCTTTTCTTTGAGCAATACTCATCCACCTAATAAACTCCAGCTCTGGGTGCGTGAGGACCTTCAAAATCTCCCCTCTACTCCTGGGGCACGTGGCAGTGACTCCAGCAGGAGTAGCCACCACAGTTGCCACCAGGAATCCTCAAGTCTGAAGGCTGGTGAGGAAGGAACTTCTAGGTTCTGTTTTTCTGAGAGGTCGGGGAACCACAGAAGAAAGGACTCATCCTACCCAGAGAGAGAGAGAAAGACAAGCTTACCTAGTAGCAGCATCTTGATTGCTGAAGAGAAAACACAATTCTTTCATTTTGATTTGTCTCTGCTCCAGCACCCCAGGGACTTATGTCTGATTCCTGAGAAGAGAGGGCTGTGGGTAAAACCAAAATAAGCTGCTTTCTCTTAAAACTCCATACAGCATCAACATTCAGGGCAGTACAACTGAGAGTGTAAAAAAGTATGTAAACAAATATTGAATTCTGGTCCATGGTCTGCACCAGGATGAAAAGCACTGATGTCTGAAGCTTACTTTGAAATGCATCAGAACAAGAAAGTGGACCGATGCATGGAAAGAGAGGGAGAAAATGGCGAGGTCAAGTGGTATTGGGTGAACCTGTTCACGAGCTCCTTGGAGACCCACACCCAGGCTCATTTGAGAGACTTTGCAGATGTCCTGGATCCCTCATCAAGAGGGCCAGTGGAACACCAGTTACAGCTGAAAATGAATATGTTTTTTAGAACTACTATACAGATTTGTTTTGACCAGGAAATTTCAAATCTTGAGCTATTATTCATTTGCAATTTTTCAAGATGGATCTCCCTTTTGTCAAATATTGCCTTCTCTGAGATAGCAAGCTTCATACTTTTTTTAAAAAGTTTAGCAAAAGACAGAAAACATTTCCTATTACATGTTATCAAAGTTCTCTCTCTGATCCATAGCCATGATACCCTCTCTCCCTCCTTTTGGTGATGAGTTGATTCCTATCCAAGCAAGTTCCTCAATCCGTTAAACTCTCCCCAAACTGGGTCCCAGTCACTGCACAACTGAGAAGCCATATTTTAAATACGGAGGTGAGAATAAAGGGGTGCGTTTTGCCAAATAACTGCCACCCCCCAATTTTCTGTACAAGCAGAAACTGAGTAACATGACATGGACCCCGAGATATCCTTCATTCTGCTCCCAATCCATGAGCAAAACAGCTCTGATGGTTTATGGAACCTTCAGAATATTTTCCAGATATTAAGTATTCTTCCAACTTCTTTTTCAAATCCAAGTGTGAATGACTCATAAAGATTAATTGAATCATATGCACATGGAACCAAGCTTTAAAATGAATATGAAAAAATGCATGACTGATTGACATACAAAAATTAGAGGCAGGGGGCAGGCCCTATGGCTGAGTGCTTAGGTTTGTGCACTTCGCATCGGCGACCCAGGGTTACACCAGTTTGCATCCCAGGTACAGACATGGCACTGCTCATCAGGCCATGCTGAGGCAGAGTCCCACATAGCAGTGCCAGAAGGACCTGCAACTAGAATATACAACTATGTAGTGGGGGCCTTTGGGGAGAAGAAGAAGAAGATTGGCAACAGTTGTTAACTCAGGTACCAATATTTAAAAAAAAATTAGAGGCAAAGAAATGGAAGACGAATTTTTTTACATCCATCATGGACAAGATACTAATATCTTAATTACCTTGATTCTGCTAATTTGCAGTAGGTCTCCTAAACTTCTCAACAGTCAGCCCTTTCTTACTGTGCAAATCCTGCTGGAGGTCCCAGGGGGTGGGTGGTAGCAACAGAAGACACACAGGATATTCCCAGCCAGGGGCACAGGACCCGCCAGATACAGGATCCAGTCTCCACTTTCCCCCTGACATAAGCCACTGCAGCGGTATCTGGACTCAGAGTCAAGACAGACTCATGGGGGACAGGAGACAAGAAAGAGAAGCAGGCAAATGGGGCAGCATGCTGTGCAGCTGGCAATGGAAAGTGTCACGTGGTAGGAACAGGGGTTCCCAGAGGTCCAGGCAGGAGCACAGCCAGGGAAACAAGATGTCACAAACTGCATCTCCCACTGTATTTCAGCCAGTTGAACACAGTGCAGGCTCTCAGAGTTTGCTGGTTTAGCTCTAGAGTAGGTTTCTGCAGAAGGTAGAGTTAGTAGTCAACACATGTGATAGTGTTGAAGAGAGAAGGCCCTACTAGTCTCTCTAGTGATGAGACTCACCCCACCCCCCCTCCAACAACATCATTTTGCCACCAGTGGTCAAGGTTTCACAGTTAGGGATTTATTCCTTTGACTGCAAGCTTTATCCCCATTGTAATATCCATTACTGTAACATTGGGAATGGTTGTTTACAGTGGAGTAGACATAGATTTTTAACAGCCTTTCCTGAGAACACATTTCGATAGAGGAGAGAAAGCAAAGAGCATCAGCAGATTGGGAACCTGGTGTGGAGCCAATGGGCTGATGTGCTGCAGAGTCTGGGGAGGGCTCAGGATCTGGGAAATAGGATGTGCCAGCCTCGATGTTTTATCTAAGGTCCTTCTTATTGAACATTTCACTTAATTTAGGGACAGAGCTAATGAGTTCATGCTTGTACAGAACATAGAGAAGGGTTCTTTTCCAGGACATGCACTTTTCTTTTTAACCCTGGCCAGAAACACACAAAAAGAAGATTTTGGCAAGAAATGAATGATTTTTGCATGGCCAATCCTCTCCCTAAATAAAAGTCAAAGGACGGTGCCTGCTGAGGGGTGTCTGGGTCTCAACTTCAAAGATGAACTGAATGGGAGGGGCTGACCTGAGTCGTCGTGTTCCCACCACCCCATGTCCCATCTCCCTACCCCTAACCCAGCAGGCAGGAGGGGAAAGCAGCCTGCAGGGCCGTTGCCTGGAGGGCAGATCACAGAACCCGGGAGCCATGGAGGAACGGGAAAGCAGAGTTGAATTGTGAAGTAGGTAAAAGTAAATTCTAGTCCAAGACATATACGAATGTTGGATCCAGAAAATGGAGCGAGCAAGGAGAAGAGAGGCAGGTCAGCCTGGGTGGTTCCAGGTGAAATGGAAGCAGCTGGTGATGAAGACCTGGGCCGACCACCAGCGCCAGGCACCCTGTCACGTGCTTCAAGTGTATCGTTGATCTCAATTCTCCAATAGCTCCATGAGGCATAGACAACTGCCATCCTGACTTTACAGGAAAGAAAGCGGAGGCTGAGAGCTGAAACGGTTTGCCCAGGGCCACACTGCTAGTTAGTGAAAGGCTGAGCTATTGCCACGAGCCGGTAGAAATAGGTTTACACTAACGGGGACACACAATTTATTACTCTTAGGAAAATACATCCAACGATCGTGACTCCTTCTTTTCCAGAGCTTGAGAATTCTTGCTCTGGAGCCAACCTGTAAAATATCCCATTTGAACCTGCAAATCTGGAAAAATCCTATTCTGGGTGATCCGTTCATGGGAAGCACCGAGGAACCAGAGTGCTTACACTGGACTCAGTTCAGCCCTTCTTCAGTGGGCAGCCCGGGGAGGCGTAATCTGTGGCAGGGGCGGCCACAACTTGCCCCAACTCATTGGAGCTATGGCCTCAAGGGAAAAACCCCCTTGTGCTGCTATGTGAAGTTGAGAAAGATGTTAGCTTCTGTCCTGGGGCTCAGGGCACCCAATTAATACAATTAAACCTAACGAGAAGGCAGAAAGTGGATTTTTTTTTTTTTTTTTTTTTGGTGAGGAAGATTGTTGCTGAGCTAACATCTATGTCAATTTTCCTCTACTTTGTATACAGGACGCCACCACAGCATAGCTTAATGAGTGGTGTGTAGGTCCACACCCAGGATCTGAATGCACAAATCCTGGGCCACCAAAGCACAGTGTGCGAACTCAAGCACTGTTCCACAAGGCTGGCCCCAGAATACAGATTTTGATAGAAAAGTAGATAAATACTCCTTTCTTCCAAGACCTAAAAAAAAAAGTAGAAACACAATTCTACCTTTAAGATTAGAACATTAGTAATAATTACCCTGTATTGAACACCACTGTGTGTCTGGCATTCACATACATTTTCAGATTTGATCAGGGATGGCCTGGTGGGAAACCACAGACACCAGCACACACAAGCCTGAGGGAAGAGGCCACAAGGGAGGGTGGAGCACCAAAGACAGGGAATCGAGCTGCTGAGGGGAGTGTGAAAGTCGGCCGCTACAGCCACGAGGCCTCTACCCTGGGCTTCTCTCCGCACACCTGCTCTGTGGGCCAGCTTCCTTGGTCCGCTTGGAGCTCCAGCTCCCCCAAGCTTCAGTTATGTGTGACTCTGGCTCCTAGTGAGTCTGATCCTGGTTTTGACTTTCCATCACCTGCAAACTCCAGGGCTCAGCTCTCTGGGCTTCTTAGATCCTAATTTCAAGAGAGAATCGAATCAGCTCACCTGAGTCCACAGATTAGTCCATTAGTCAGGTCCTACCTCTGGTCCAATCCGCTAGGGAAGAAGATGGTGATAAGACTACGTGGTGTATTCACAGCCACCTAAGACCAACCCTGCACCTGGCTTGTGGTCCAATCCAAATAAAGGGGCGTGGCTGGCAAGGTACTCCAGAACATGTTACTGCTCATTTTAGCAGGTAGGTATTATTATTTTCATTTTACATATGAAGGGAGAAGCTTAAAAAAAAATCGCCCACAGTCACACAATTAACAAATGCAGAATTGGAATTAGAACCTAGGTGAGTTTGTATCTGTTATCTATTGCTATGTAACAAATTAGCCCAAAACTTGATGGCTTAAAACAAAAACTACTTTATTGCCCATAATCCTGTGGGTTGGCTGGGCAGGGCTCAGCCGGGGTGCTCATCTCTGCTCCACTGAGTGTTGTCTGGCTTCTCCGAGGAGGTTATGCTTTTGTCTGGAAGATCCAAGATGGCCTCACTCATGTGTCTGCCCCTCAGTGGGGCCTCTCGCCCCGTGGTCTTTCCCCCTCCAAGGCCTCTCTTCTCTCACCGAGTTTCCCTCTCCAGGGTCTCTCCTTCTTCATGTGCTTTCTCCAGAAGGATAGAGGGACTTCCTTTTGTGGTGGCTCAGGACTCCCAAAGAGTGAAAATGGAAACCACAAGGTAGACTAAAGCCTACATTTGGATGTAAAATAGCATTGCTTCTTCTACTTCTGTTGGTCAAAGCAGGTCAAAGGGCCATCCCAGACTCCACGGGAGAGGCAGTGGACTCCACCTCAGGATGAGAGGAGAGACAAAGCCACATTTCAAAAGGGCATAAGGACTTGCCAGGATTTTGGCTGCCATCTTTAGAAACAACCTTCCACAGAACCCAAAACCCAAGCACTTTGTACGGTGCCAAACACCTCAGGATATTTATGGCTGCCAGTGCCTTTCTGATGTCATTAGGACCTCTTCCAACGATGGCCTGCATCCGAGCAATGGCATGGGGCTGAAGGTGACAGCTCCCCTTCAGCTGTTTAACAAGCTTGGTGTCCTCTGTGTGCCCGGCACTGAGGTAGACAAAGAGAAGGCATATGTGAGTCAGACCTGGCCCCCGTCTTCCCAGAGACTGCCGTCTCCTGAGAGGAGAAGGACTTGTGTTCAGAGGAACTGAGTAATGTCCAGTGCCCCTGGAGAATAATGAGAACTTCTGAAAGCAGGAAGCACGTGGGCTGCCAATTAATCTGGGTCTATTAAGTACCTTATTTTTCTAGGCATTCTGTCAGACTGGGCTACTCAGAGGCCTCAGAAAATAAAACTTTAAACTGGGAAGTTATTAAATTTATAATTTCTTTTTAAATGTGAAATGATTTTGAAAAGAAAAAAAAAATCCTCTCCACCTCTCCTGTTGGAAACAGCCAGAAACACAGATATGGAGCCAGCCGCAGCAGGAGACTGTAGGATGGGTTCCGTTTATCAAGGGCAGATGTCAAAACCCAAACTCAAAGAAACACAAGGGAGTGTCAGGTGGTAGGAGCCAGTCCAGGGATGACAAATTCCCCAGGGCCTCAACCGGCTGAATCTAAATCTGGCCACTGATGACAGTGCTGAAGCATTCAAGCTCACGCATCTGAACGGGTCAAGGTGCTCCCTCCCATCCTTCATCCCTCCTTAAGACAGTCAGAGAGGCCAGTCCTCCCTGTAGCCCTCAGACTCCAGCACAGACCAGGGGCTCCCAGCACATGACCTTCTTCTGCCTCTGGGATAAGCCTATGTGCCCGTGAAAGCCCAGCTGTTTTCCTCAACTTACCTGCTATTTTACCAGGGTGAATCCTGCCTGCAACTCACCCCCCAGGTTGCTATTGATCCCCCCATCCATTCCTGAGGTCCTCCCATGAGCCAGGCACTGAGCTATCCCACAAACACAGAAATACAGAGTTCTCCCACTCTGGAAGCTCCAAGCCTAGCAGAGAGAACAGAAATGTAAATTTCTTTTTTTCATTTCTCTCTCCCCAAAGCCCCAGTACATAGTTGCATATCCTAGTTGTAGGTCCTTCTAGTTCTTCTATGTGGGACACCGCCACAGCATGGCTGTGTGTCGGTCTGCACCCAGGATCCGAACCAGCGAAACCCTGGGTTGCTGAAGCAGAGCGCATGAACTTAACCACTCGGCCAGGGCCCCTTCAGAGGTCTTTTTAGACGGTCAGTCACACTCAGAGGTTCAAGCTTTCACTGCCTATTACCAGCAAAGAGGCCCGAGGGGCTGATCTCTGTGCTGCAGCCAAAAAATACAGTAAATAAATAACCTGCACCTGCAGATGTGTGGAAACCAGCCTGCGAGGAGTGAAGAGATCTCACAGCCACTGGGGTTTCAAGATCTTATCTGATGCTGATGGCTTTTACCAAAGGGCCCCATCACTTGCAGCTGGAGTCCTTTACAGTAGGAAACTGGCTTCGCCAAAGCCTCATTGGTCTAATTATCCAGCACTGCATGTGCTTGGAATGGGAGCCTACCAATGAAGTGAGGCGTAGGGTGGATTATTTTCGACTCTGAATAGGATTTCTGTAAGGGCTGCTTGCTATGGAGGTAACTACACAACGATTCGTTTCACCTGAACGGGTCAGAATTGAGTATTTTATTCATAATGAAATGAATGATAAGTTGGCATTGTCTTGCATCTGACTGACCTGAGAAGATGCATTTCCATCCGGGTGACTTTATCACTCCCTAACGTCTTCTCCAAGCTCCCATCTCCTTCTCCCATCTCTTGCTTCCCTCACTCTCTACATCTCATCGCCCCTTTTTATCTTGGATTACCCTCAAAATAGAAATGAATTCTTTTAAAGATAAATAGGAAGATAATTTCTTCATGAAACATCAAGGCTTGTGCCTAGTAGGTCTCTTGCTTAAAGTTCCAGAAGCTAATAAGAGCATCCTTAGTTCGGAAAGCAGCTTGAGATATAACTTAGAATAGTCCTCGTAGGATATTTTCCAGCACCAAAATCAGCAGCTTCTCCTGGGAGATTCAAGTTGCAAGTCTGAGTAATAGGCAAAGATTCCATTCTAAGTCATGCTGCTCCCATTGAGGACATTCCTGGACCCAACATTCTAACAGTAAAATGCTTTTCCAGTGGCAAACGAATCTGACCAGATGGCCAAAAAGAGCAGGTAAGTCTTAAGGAACTCAAGATTATTTGAATTGAAAAAAAAAAGTGCTACCCAAAATAGCCTCAATGTTCTCTTCTCTAGTTTCGTAGCTGTCACAATGATGCACAGATGACAAAGTTTATCTCTAAACATTTAAAGTAATGCTCGAGGGGGTGAAGTCAGTCCATGATGCACCGCACAGACGTACACTAGAATCCCAAACTGGAAACTGGAAATCCCCATGGTTGTTCAGATAAAAGGTCAAACAAAGATAAGCTTCCTCCAGGGCCACAGGCTGGGTCCAGGACTTTGAGGACAAGGCCCAAGGGAGAAGCATCGGAACTAAATGCCACCAACGGCAGTAGCACATTGAGTCTGGTTAACACTGCCCCAGGAGAGGCCTTGCAAGGATCATCTTCCTGAATCAGAGAAGTCATGGGAAATATGGACCCTTGGGGACCAGAAAGAGCTTCTTGGAGGAAGTTTGGCATGAAAGTTCTTCACAGTCCTCAGGTTGATGTGACTGGAGGTCTGAGCCTTGTGCTCAGACTACAATGGAAGCACCTGTGCCCAGACCCAGAGCAGCTCCCACGGGTGGCGCTGCTGGCTGCCTCGCCTGGAGACCTTGCTGCTACGTGTCCCTGGAAGAGGAAGGAACAAAGAAGCTCTCAGAACTCAGGGTCGATGCCCCAGAAGTTAATAATTTTTTTTTAAAGTCCTCATCTGCCTTGTATGGCCAGAGAACTTTCTCATTTTTTCCCACCTGTGAACCTGCTCTGTCTCTGATACTGAGGGACATTCTCCATTTGGGTGGATCTGTGGCAGTTTTAAAGCATGGCCTCAAATGCTTTGACGTTCTTTCCACCGAAGGTGAGGCATCTCTCCCCTTGACTGTGGAAGGGTCTGTGACTGCTCTGACCAACAGAAGATGGTGGAACTGGCCTCTGAGTCTGGGTATAAAAGGGTTTGTTTACCAGAACACTTGCTCTTAGAGCTCTGAGCCTCCAGGTCACAAGTATGATGACCCTGAGGCCACCATGCTTGAAGGAAGCCCAAGTCACATGAAGGGGCCACAGGTAGGCACTCTGGTGGGTAACCCCCTGAGCCAGTTGTCATGGCATCCTAGCATCAGTCTGGCACCAGACATGTGTGAAGAAGTCTCCAGATGACTCCAGCTCCTGTTCCTTGAGTCCCCCTCAGACACGCTAGTCTTCCCAGCTGAGTCCTCAGACACTGTGGAACAGAGACAAGCCACCCTGGGGGTGCCATATTTAAATTTCTGTCCCACAGAATCTATAAGCATAATTAAATGCTTCTTGTTTTATCTCACCAGGCTGTGGGATGGTTCGTTACACAGCACTAGATAACCAGAGCATAATCTAAGCCACTTCTCTCATCCCAGCCCTCATAAAGAACCCAGAGACTTCTTTGGCTCAACCAACGGTAGCAACAGCCTGTGTCTTCTGTGTGCTGAGTGCTGTGGTGTGAGCGAGTGGTGAAGAGCGGGCGAAAGTCCCAGTTCCGGCCTCCAAGGAATTTCCATCGAATTGGAGAGACCCTCGTCCACAGCCAGATGCTCCCTCCGGCATGTGAACAAGCGGAGGCTGTGTTTGAGGAGCAGGTCATGCAGCCTGCACAGCAGGGGGACATCTTCCCACCACCTCCGGATCCCCAGACAGCAGGGGGCGCTAACGGTCTCACATTCTAGGGAGGTGCGCTCCAAGGGGGCAAAATTCACCTAGAATACGATGTGATTTTTGGCCCCTGGAGGTTGAAAGCTCTGTCCCTGGCAAGTGCCACAAAGGGCCTGGGGCTTTCCAAAAGCTCTTCGGGAGATTATTCTGACCACTCTGTGGAAATCACATAGCACCTTCCCAGGTGGCAAAGACTGACGAATCGTGGGGAATGGGGAGAAGTGCTTGAAAGACGCAGGAAAAACAGGACCGCAGGCACCTCTGGCAGCACATGAAACAAATGAAGATCATATTTACGAGTCACTACACCAGGGCAGAAAACACTGGAAGAGTTCTTCCTCATGTCCTCTGGTCTACACATGGTCCTGTCTCCCAGCACCCGCCTGCTTGGAGGCGAACCCCAGGGGTGCCGAGGACACAAGGAATCCAGACAACAGACACTCACTCAGGAGTTAAAGACCAAATTCCAAGGGCTGAAGTTCCCTGGCCAACAATGACTTCACATTCTTGGGAATAAACTATTGACCAGATGCACCAAGAGGAGCTCCATGTGCAAAAACAAACAAAGATAGGATTTCAAACCCAGCAAATCTTTCACAGACAAATCCACCCTGTGGGACTCAGTTCCCAAGCCCCAGTTCCACCAAGGCCTGCAGAAGAACAAGGCTGCACCTGCCTGCTGGGGGGCGGGTGCTTTGGATTCAGTCCCAAAGACAGTGTGTCCTCAGCAGATAACTTCCAGGAAGGCAATACCTTTGGGCTCCAGTGACTTGGAAATGCAACTCAAATATGATCACTGTCTGGAAAACTAGCTTTTTCTGCCCTGGCAAATGTCCTTTCTATCTGTTTTAAATTTAAAAGGAACAAATGTCCTAGAATGTGTAGAAAATATAACTCCATATTCCCTTCCATGGGTCTCCACTTCAGCAAAACTGAAACATCTTAATTCTACATCTTGCATTGGCAGCCCTTATCTACAGGAAGAGAAACTGAGGCAGAAATTAGGAGAGAAGCTGGTGAAAGTCAAGACACTTACAAGCAAAGATTGGGACATTCAGCATTAAGCAACTTGGGGGCAGGACTGTGTCTTGTCGCTTTTTTCAATGGCATTATGATGCCTAGCACCAAGCAGGGATTCCAATAAGAATATGATGAATGAATGAATGAACTATTAGATGGATAAAGGAAAATAAAATGAATTAATGAGTGAATGGAGAGCAAATAAATGAATGACTAAATGAGTACATACATACATACGGTGAGATGGCCCTTGATAGCAAGTTCTCTCCTGCAAGGATCTGAACTTCAAGCCTGGTCCTCTTTCCTAATCTCCATTCCTGCTTCTCCAAACAGTTTTCAGTCAAAGTTCTTTGGATGATCTGGCATTACTTTAAAATCAACACTGAAACTAAGGTCCTCAATATCCCATCACCAAATCCAGCTCGCTGTCCCCCACAGTGTCCCTATTTTCTGTTGAAGGCACCACCCCTTTAAATAAGTACCCAGTGGAAGATCTTAGAGTTCCCTTTACCTCCTACCTCCCCTGAACCTCATCTAGTCAGATGCCCAGGTCTCTTGATTATTTTCTCAAAATACCTCCTGGTCTGCCCCTTCCTTTTCCTGCTTTCTGACACAGTCCTCTCTCTGGCATTAATGCATCGAACGTGCGTTGCGGCTCTGCTCTAGAGCTCTGTTCCTGGGATCCCACCTACACTGTCCCCCCTTCCTGTTCTTTACCCGTGGAGTAAAAGCCAAAACTCTAGCCAGACATTCAATATCCTTAAAATTCCTGTACCAACTTACCTTTCTGAGAAACCTATTTGTCCTTATCCTGGTCTTGTAAACTTACTCATTCTGCCAATCTCACCTGTAAAAGGCACAATTTCCCTTCCCTGACTCTTGAAATGAAATCCACACCTCAAACCTCAGCTCAAACCTAGTCTCCCTTAGAGAACCTCTAGCGACCCCTGCACTGGAAGAGATCACTCCAATAAGGAGCCCAACCCTCAAATATCTTCCTCTCTTGGGATGGTTATGGTGCTCCCACCTTGCAGTCTTACACTCTGCCACATCTTTGAGCTTTTGGCCCTTTGTGGTCACTGTGATGGTATTGGCTGGTCACCTAACTTAGGTCTTTGTGGTCACTGTGATGGTATTGGCTGGTCACCTAACTTAGTTCTATCTCCCCTGAGATGCTGGCATCAGCCACGGCCATTGGCGTCTTGTATTTGATTGGTTAATATCTTATGACTACAAACGTCCCAATTCTCGCATTCCTAGGGGTGTCTCCTCTGTTAGATCACTTCTCACACTGCATTTGAGGAATCTGTTTGTCTTCTCCAACTGATTAGAAGCTTCTAGAGTATGGTGATTCATCTTTTTATCACCATCACCTAGCACCTGAGCAAATAACATTTGTAAGCTAATAATCATAGTGATAATGACAGCTACCATTTGTTGTGCACCTGTCATGTACAACACTCTACGGACAAGCTGCTCGCTGATCCTCACATGCCCTGGGGAGTAAGGTGTCGCTCTCTCCATTTTACAGATGTGGAAACTGGAACTCTGAGAGTTTAAATAGGCTGCCTGGTGTGGAGATGGGGTTCAAATCCAGCCTAAGTTTACGGTCCACACTCGCTCCTCCGCACCCCCTTCTTGTTTTCCTCTATGCCTCCCCCCCCCCGCCTTGTTTTCCTTATGCACAAAGAACCCCAAAATTACTGTGCTCAAGCAGAGGCATAGAAACACCTATATGCAGATGGCAGAGGCACCCGCCCATATAATGTGATTTGAAGGACATGGGAAAGAAGACGTTAAGAGCCATTGTCCCACAGACTACTGCACTTTGATAAAAGATGTTACATAGGGAGGGTGATACTGTTGGTTAACTAACACATAGGCAGGATTTATTTGCTGTCTTTAGCATCCACTGTCATTTGGTGATAAGAAAGACAATGACAGGGATAAATTTCACCTCCTTTAAACTGGACCCAAAGATAAAACTTAGATCCAGACAACTGTATGTGTATATCAACTTATTAATCTACAGACATTTCCATCTCCAACTGAATATTAGTTTCTTTGTTCACACATGAATCTCTAGGGAAAATACTTAATTGGCTTCAGTTACGTCTGATTTAGTTATACAAGCTTATTATCAAAGACTGTATGAGAAACAAAGTCAAGGCCAGAAAATACAAAGAAAGTCAGTATAAAAATAAATGTGAGGGCCCAGCTGGGTGGCCTAGTGGTTAAGTTAGCAGGCTCTGCTTTGGCAGCCCAGGGTTCGCAGGTTCGGAGCCCAGGGACGGACCTACATACCGCTCATCAAGCCATGCTGTGACGGTGTCTCATATACAAAATAGAGGAATCTTGGCACAGATATTAGCTCAGGGTCAATCTTCCTCACCAAAGAAAATAAAAACTTTTTTAAAATGTGAAGAAAAGCTTTAACTTAAACAGTCGGTTTGGATGTACTTTTTCAGACAAAAGTCTATTTCAAAACAGCTGAACGGTTTCTTAACCAAAGCAAAAAAAAGAAAGAAAGAAAGAAAGAAAATGGTTCTTTAATAATTTAAGACTTGTACGCATTTTTGCTCTCTTGACGTTCTAAAATATACTTTTAAAAATGTGGTTTCTTTTGCTGGATCAGCTTACAGAGAAACGATTCAATAATGTTTATAAAACATATGTTTAAAAACCGATCTTTCCCACCAGCTTTTAAGCACGTTGTATTGCCGTTGCCAAGAATTTGGTAAAAGTTTCTAATTTGTTCAACTGGAAGTGACAGAAGCCATTGCTTTTTATGTACACAAACAGCAGGACTTTAAAGGCTATTGTCTATGTAGTGAAATAACAAAGTAAATATTATAAGAAAGAACTGAATGGTTCCGTGCATGCAGTGATTTATCATGAAGACACATTAGAATGCAAACAGAATGGGAAAAATGTTGACCCCTTCCCTTGATATGTGATCTGTGCTACATTTGGGCAGCTTGATCCCTACACCTGCCGCCTTAATCTAAGTCAGGAGCCGTTCGTGCCCACTGTGGGTACCTTCAGACAAACATCACTGTTTTACCCCTAAAAGATGCTCCAATCATGAAACTGTTCATGACTTAATTATTTGGTTCTATTTGATGCATGGATAGATTGGGGCACTGGCTGGAGGACTGGAATAAATGTCCCCCAAGATTCCTACTAACTTGGAATTGGTATGGTTTATCCACTGATAACTCCTTAGCCTGCAAACAAGAACAAAATATGAATCTACACCTTGCTATGAACTGGGGCTCTTGAAGCAGATTTTGATATTAATACTGTATGCTTGTCTAGAACCTTGCCTGTTTTCAAGGTACTCCTGGGTATGTTACTCACAGAAATAAATTACTAGACCCCAGGATGTAAGCCACTTGTCTCAGTGTTAGTTAGACCTGTCTGGTCTGGACTCTGGAACAAAGAAGTGCCAACAATTCAGCTAAAACTCTAAAGGGAGCAAAAGGGACCACAGTTTCCAGAGCAGGGAAAGAGAAAAGACATACGGGAGACTTTTCTGTGTGTGTGAACAAGATTCACCCTGAGCTAACATCTGTGCCATCTTCCTCTATTTTGTACGTGGGACGCCTCCACAGCATGGCTGATGAGTGGAGTAGGTCCACACCTGGGATCTAAACCCACGAACCCTGGGCCACCAAAGTGGAGTGTGTGGAAATCCAACCACTCGGCCACAGGGCCAGCCCCATACAGGAGGCTTTTAAGCAGCCTTAAAGAATAAATTCTAAGGATTAGAGGGAACCAAGTGGATTTTTCTCCTGGCTCAGAAGGAAGTGGAGACAAGGAAAGAAGATGATAACCAGAAGGCCTTAGGGGGTTTCTGCCTGAATGGCGAGGTTGTACCCACAGGAAGACTGTTCCTCTGTTAGAGGAGATATTCTTTTCCCAAGAAGTCTTGCCCAGACACATGACAGACCTGCCCACCTCTTCCACTTGCTCCCACTGAGGGAATCTATGCATCATACATAATTGACCCAAGATAGGCAAGCACGCTGGGCCACCAATGGCGCATGTTTATGTTGCTTGTAAACGTAGACCTCTGGGCAAACGGTACCATACATTAATCTTTAAAATTATGTTAATTGCACAAAAGTAAACAGCTCTCCAGCAGAGAAAAGAGGACTTTATGTTCCTAGGCTGACTGCACAGACTTGTGCCCATGGCAATTTCTCTCAGTACTGTAAATGGCAGATCTGTTTACAGTGTGCTGTGCATTCTCTTGAGTCAAGTAAATGGAATGTGTTGCTCAGAGTTCCCAAGTGTGATGCTCTGTCTAGAGGTTCATGGAGCTAATATGTTGGTGCCATTGTGTAATTAAATCAATACAGACTTTTTAGAGGGGAAAAATATTTTCACAATGGAAAATTTTGAACAGACAAGAGTAGAGAAAAATGCGATGCTGAGCCCTCATTTACCCATTATCCAGTTTTCACAATGATCCCAATATTTTGCTGATCTTTCTTTGTTTTTCCCGTGCACCTCTCTCTCTTTTGGTCTCTCTCTCTCTGTCTCTCTCTGTCTCATACACACACATACACACACACACACACTTGTTTCTGGACTATTTTAAAGCAAATCTCAGATATGACTCCATTTTGATATAAATACTTCAGAAGACATCTCTGATAGCACCTTTTTTTACATGACCACCAGAACAGTCTCACACCTAACAAAATTAACAAGGATTTCTGACTACTAGTTAGTAGCCACTTTATTTTCAGATTTCCACAATTGTCTCACAGACGTATCTTCACAGTAAATATGTTGGAATCAGGATCCAAACTAGGCCCCACGTTTCTATGGTCACTGTGTCTAATCTGGTGACTCCTTAAAGTTATTCTTTTCTTTGACTTCTTCAAGTCCCAGTGTTAAACCAGAGGGCAAGCAGCATAGAGTGTTTATTTACTTAATTATGAGCTGGTGATCCTTTAAACTGTTCAAAGCTGAACTCGATTCGTGTGCCCCTCATGATGGGAAATCACGTGGAACATTTCCACAGTTTGAATGAAATTTGAGAGGACCTTTGCTTTTCTCTCCCTTCACCTTTCATTCGTTGTCCTTTTTTCCATGACGCACATCCATTGGTTCTTTTCGGCTTCCAGTCTCTGGTTTCTAGTGCCCTGTAAAGTTTTTCACATTTTCTTCCTTGTGCAACATCTCTTCGTCATGCCTTCCCACCCCGATTCCTGAAAGAGATGGGCCCCAACACCTAGGCCGCCTGTTCTGGCCAAGTCAGGGCCGGTGGGCTTGGCCAGGAAACATTTTCCTGGTGTTTATACCAAGAATTCAGCTTCTGAAATCTCTGCTCTTTGCCAAAGAGAGCGAGAAGCAGAGAGGCCATTAGTCCCTAAAGATCTGCCATTTGTTGACTGCGGGTGGGCCCTAGGCAAGGTCTTCTGTCCTCATCTAAAGAGCAGTGTGGCCTTATCCCCAGTCTGTTCCACACCTGCATCACTGTCCCACAGCCTGTGCCATTGGTCACATGGCAGAGCCAGGCTCCACCTCCATGGAGCTCAATGTCCATGGAGCTTAAAAATGGCACCTTCATGCTCAAAGCAAGGAGGGTAAAGAATGGCAAGATTTTCCCTCCTTGCCAAGGGGACTTATTATGAAGTTACAATAGCTTTGTTGTGACTTAACCAATCACACTGGAAAAATTTCACCGAGGAAAGGCCAGGCTGTTCCAGAAAGCCTTGAAATGGCCTTTAAGTGGCTGAGGCATCAAATGGAAATGAATCACTCTGGGTTAGGACTCGCTTGGTGCAATTATTAAAATAATCCCAGGGTCTGGCTTTTATTCGTTCATTTGTTTTTCTTTAGACGTGTTTCACCACTTTTCCATCTGGTCTCTTCCTTCTACAAACGCCTGGAGGATCTCTGGCCTCCGCCGCCTGCTGCTCGTGACCCGTGGTGTATGGTCCTCTAATTGCTGTGCCTGCCCCATGCTGAGCTCACTGACCAGGCCTCCCCTTGTGTCAAACACTCTCCCTCCCTCCTACACAGCCAGCATGTGACTGAAGACACAATCACAAGAGCTTTCCAGTTATCTGCTAACTAATTCATGCTGGCCTAGAGTCTATTTCTGCAAGTGTTCACTAAAAAATGAACTCACTTCAAAATAAGCCGGTCATAAAAGGACAAAAACTGTATGAGTCCACTCATATGAAGTAGGTAAAGTCGTCAAAATCACAGAAACGGGAAGTAGAATGGGGGTTGCCAGGGGCAGGAGGAGAGAGAACGCATGTTTCATGGGGATGGAGTTACAGTTTTGCAAGAGGAAAAAGTCCTAGAGATCTCCTGTACAACAGTGTGCATACACAGCTCTGAAGTGTACACTTAAAAATGGTTAAGATGTGAAGTTTAATGTTAAATAGATCAACAAATAAATAAGAACTTATCAAGCCATCTTGCTCTGATTTAGCCTTGATCTGAAAATAAACACCTTCTACAGTTTCCCACTTCCCATTTTTATACTACTCTACCTTTTTTTTTATAAATGGGGAAACTGAGTATTTCTCCTTTCTGAGCTTCTGTGCCACCAAAGTTCGTTGACAATTTTTAGTATTGTTGGGTTTTTTAAATCTATACTTCCCTCGAACTCAGAGAAGGTATCCTTTTGGAATCTAAACCATTTTCTTGTATGTAGTCACTAATTATTCTTTCCAAGGTATTTTTATTTTACTAATGAAGAGAGAAAGGAGTTGAATTTTTAGCATTCATCAACTTCTTTCTCTAAAAGAAAATCCAATTTTAGAATCTTTGGGAGTTTCTTATAGACACAGTCACAAGGTTCCAAGCCGGAAATGTTATCCATTCCTGAGTGTTGACTGGGTGTCAAGAAAATGCCAGATTCCACATTAATCTACAAATCTTTTCTAAATGGCTGCTCCTTGGGTCTCTCAGGAGTGAGTGTAGGACATGCCCCCTTGTCAGTGGGGTAGGAAGGCTTGGGCAGGACCCTCTATCTCACAGTCAAGATTCTTCTGGAATCAAGACACATCAGGCTGAGAATACGCTTCAAGAGAGTGGGTCTCCTCAGCAAAGGAGAGGGACACAGAGGCTGCCAAGAAGAGCAGAAACATCCCTTAGCCGAGGCTGACCAGCCAATGTGGGTCAAGAAGGAGCCAGGTGAAGGTTCTCAACTCTCACTGCCCATCAAAATCACCTGGAGAGCTTTTGAAAAGGGGACACCCAGGACCAACTAAATCAAAATCTCTATAAGGTGGAGCCCACATATCTCACTCTGTTTTTTAAAAACGTACAGAGTAATTCTGATGCACAGTGAAAGTGAGAGCCACTGGACCGGAACCACGCCTATAGTACTCTTTGATGCTCTTCGTGAAGAGGTAAGGCAACATCCCAGCCACCACCTCCTCTCTTCCCAGGAAAAATACAAAGCCTTTTTGATGTCCTATGCCTTTGCTGTGCAAAGTGTGGTCCTCATCCAGCAGCATTTACATCCCCCAGGAACTGGGCAGAAATGCAGAATCTTGGGCCCCACCCACACCTACTGAAGGAAAAGTCACATTTAAGAAGCTCCCCGTGTGATTCTTATGTACGCGAAGGTTGGAGAAGCCCTGTACCAGGCTTAACAATGCCATTTTTATATTGCAAATTCTGCTCCCTGAGCCTCTCTCGAAATAAAGGACACCATTTGAAATATGCCGGCCAAGGGTTGCCACTCCCAGATAAAGCAATTTCCATTTACATTTCCTGTTGTCACACTGACATAATGGCGATAAAGTCGAGGAAAGCTGTTCTCTCTGAAGCTGAACATTTGTCCCTTGGCTCAGACGATCCGCTGGCCCTCTGAGCAGTTTCTTGAAGAGAAACATTCCCACCCTGACACCCTCCCAAAGGCCAAGAGGGGAGAGTTATGTGTACACGGGGATGTTGAAGGCATTATTCAATCTCCTTTAACATTTTATTTTTCTTTCACATCCAAATCTAGCCCCGGAAATAATTTATTTTGAAGTTTTTTTAAAGTTTCCAATTAAAAAATCTTGGAAAGTAGCTGACCTATATTTACTGTAACCATATTTTCCAAATAAAATTCCAGACACATGGTCTGATAAGTATGTGTGTACTTACCACACTCTTCAAAAGTAGAGTGCATTGCTTTTTTCCTGCTCAAAAAAGGAATCCATGTTCCTTTTAGAGACTAAAGAAAGTTTAAAGAAGAAAGCAAACATCTGCAATCCCGCCACCCAGAAATAACCACTATTAACATTTTGATCCCTATTTTTCTTCAGTTTTTGTCTATCACATAGGATAATTTCTTATCAGGTTAAGTAAAACACTGTATACATAATTTTGCATCCTGAATTTTCCAATTAAAGCTATGTCACAAGGACTTTCTCATGTCATTAAAGATTCTGTGTACACCTTGTTTTTAATGGCTATACAATAGTCTGTCTTTGCATATACCGTAATTATTTTTACCCACTACACATCTTATTGAATATTCAAATTGCCATCCATTTTTTTGGTATTTTTAAAAATACTGCGATGAACATTCTTATACACATACCTTTGTTCACACTTCTGAAAATGTCCATAGCATAGCCAAGAAGGAGAAATGCTGCAGAATGGGATAAAAACTTTTTAAATCTCTCCATGTAAGTCACCAAATTTTTTAATGGAAACATCATACCAACTCATACTTAACACCTGTTTCTGAAGGTACCCATGGGAGGATATCTGAAATCAGTTCCAGAAAATTCGGAAGGTTTTCAAAATATATTTATCAAGCACTTATTATGCTCCAGACACTGTGCTAAGGGCTTTTTAGGGACTGTGTCATTTGCTCCTTTAAAAAGTGCCATGAGAAAACAAGATGCTATTATCATTCCTATTTTACATTTGCAGAAAACATGGGTGACAGTCCAAGTTATATAGCCAATTTGTCGTAAAGCTAAAAGTTAATGGTGAGACGAGTTCAAAGGAGAGTGCTTTTTTCTGACTCCAATGATCGTGCCTCTCCAGAGGTTTCTGCAGCAACAGTCCCAGCTGAGAGTCTGTAAGAGGATCAATCACTTTCAGGAAGGAGCCTATGCCACCTAGTGAACCCCAGGACAGAGAGCTGACCCTGGGCTAAGATCCCTATGCAACAAGGCCAAGGACATCTCTGGTCAATGCTATGCTTTCATCAATACTGGTGGGCTTGGGAATGGCAAAGGAAAAGGACACTGTGGTGAGCTGAAAAGACTGACACAGTCATTTTCAAACACATATGCGACTCCAGGAGCCCCTTGTACAGAAGCACGGGATTTCCTGGAAGGAGAGCAACATACTGGGACCTCAGAAGCTCTACTAGTAGGCACTGAGGTCATTGTAATCCTGTTGAACCAAAGCTATCATGGCCTTTTCCTTTTCAGGTGAATTGATGTGGGGGCTCCTCAGGGAACCCTCACTCTGCACATTTTGAGGCTGTTCAATGCTAAGAGGGTCATTCACAGCCCAGGGAGTATATGGGGCCCAAAATCCAGCCCAAGCTCCATTGGCCAAGCCGGGCACCTAGGAGCTGTATCCACCTCCCATTAAGTCTCAGACCTCATATCCTGCTCCCGACCTGCTCCCTCAGCTCCGCCAACGCTGGCCCCCTTGCTGCTCCTCCGGGGACCTGGCCACTCCAGTCTCAAGGCCTTAGCTCTGGTTGTTCTCTCTGCCCAGAAAGCTTTGCCCCATCTCCCGCTTCACGTCTTTCCCCAAGTGTCTCCTTTTCAGTGACCATCCTATGAACAATTAAAATTCTCAATCCTACCCTATGCCCTCCTTGTTTACTGATCTGTTCCAAGTGCCTGGAACATTCCTGGCAAATAGCTCTCAAGAGATATTTGTTGAATCCAACGGGTGAACTAGGGAGAGGATTAAGTCTTGCTTCGGATATTTTTACAATGAGAAAACCAAAAGCCTGAGAGGTAAAGTGACTTTATCCAAGATCACCTACAGGTCTTCTTTCCCCTGGGTGCCCTAACTTCCACAACTGGCCTTGAAGTCCTCCAGCTCAGCCCAAACAAAACTCTCCCCCAATGAGGGCAGTCTCAAGGAGGTCCAGATCCAGCTAAAGCAATTGATGAAAGGTGTGAACGATGACTAAGCATCGCTCCTCCAGGGAGTAAGCTTCAGATGAATCTCCAATGGAAGGAAACTCCTTTTCTGAGCAGCAAGCAGATGACATACCTTCTCCTTTCCTACCTTCCCGGGATCGACTATGAACAACAACAAAGCCACCAGGAAGCCAAGTCCCAGAATCCACCTTGTTTAATGGCTCGAATCCATCCTGATCCATCTTCTCTTCTCCTTTGCAAGTGGCTGGATGCTGGAAGAAATCATTTCAATGACGCAAAGTGAGCTGCTCTAGGGGATGTGCAAACCACAGCTCGTTACAAACGCCCAATGTCATAAACACCTCTTTGATATATTTCCCTCTTCCTTTACCAAGCGTTTGCAGAGAACAAACACAGACAATCCCCAATTTTGGAGCAGATTTATTTTTTCCATGATCTTTGCTCTCTTTTAACAAGAAATCTGCTGTATATGTTAGCTTAAAATAAAATCCTGGCAATGACTATCAAAATCAAGAACCACAAATGGAAAAGGTATCTCTTAATAAATGTGTATACTGGGATTTTAAATACGAGGTCCACCGACTCTCGAGAGATCCTTGCATGGAATTCAGTGGTTTGTGAGTCCCTAAAATTGTATACAAACTTTCATGGATATATGAAGATACATGCAATTTTTTTTGGTGAGCTCTCAGAAGATTCTCAAAGGGATGTTTCCCAAAAAACTGAGCACTATTGGTTTTTGACACAGTCAAAAGTTAAAACCTATTGAATAGGTGACAAATTTAACTTCACAGTATGCAATGCAAGTTTGTGATAACTAATTATACATACAACATGAATACTTTCTGTTTTGGGGGTGCCATTATCAAGACACAATATCCTAGCTAAATAAACATGTAGTTTGGTTAACCATAAACAGAGCATAATAAATTAATTTCCCAATTGTTATTCCTTGCTGGTGATAAGATTATAAGCTTGGTCTTTAACCATGTCTGTCTCTCTCTCACTGTTAGCCTTGTGCAAAACACCACTTACAAACTAGATACTTTGAACCACATTTTCTTTTTTTTTTTTTTTGTGAGGAAGATTGGCCCTGAGCTAACATCTGTGCCAGTCTTCCTCTATTCTACGTGAGATGCCACCAGCGCTTGGCTTGACCGTCAGTGCTTGGTCTGTGCCCAGGATCTGAACCTACGAACCCCAGGCCTCTGAAGCAGAGCAGGTGAACTTAACCACTTCGCCAGCGGGCCAGCCCCAACAACATTTTTCAGATAAAGAACCTAAGACTCAGAGAGTTAAGTAACTATTTCGGCTGAGAAATAGAGGAGCTGAGATTTTAACACAGGCCTACTGGATCCCGAAGCTCGTGGGTTTTCCAACACGGCAAACCACTATCTTTTGAAATTCACATTCTGTTTTCTGAAATCAGGATTTTCAGTTCAAGTTTTCCCTTTAATGGTGGGTGGTTAAACTAGAACATTCTATACTAGCAATTACATTTACCAACTGTAGTCACGAAAGATTTTTAAATATTGGTAATTCTGACATGGTAAAAGCCAGCATAATATATTTTCTCTGCTTTTGGCTCTGAATAATGAGTCAAGAGCAGTCTAAAATGCTGCTGTAACCCAACTCGGAACTTCCCCCAAATGCTCCCTTTGGAGGCAAATGAAGCAGCCTCACGCACAGGTGAGAACTTCTTGAGTCCAGAGTGGCAAGCTCTGCTCTGCCAGTAGCTTCACCAAGAGAACCAGGGAGGTGGTGGACGACCTGGGACCTCCTTCACAAAATGGCAGCCAGACTGCCAACCTCTCACCAGGATGTGTGGAAGCCACAAGAACGCTCCTCAGTGGCAAATGGCATTTAAAGAAAATATATGACCGCACATGTGTGTCATAATACCAAGTTTCCATAGAAGAAAATGGTTTGGGAAGGGAAGGAGACATTATCCGTAGCTTTAAAAAGAGAGCGTTCAAAATGGGAAAATAAAGTACTTCTCTTAATGCTTCTGACAAGTTTTTTTGGTGTGCGTCTACGGGTCTTTGTGAGGTCCCATGGTAATCCCTCATGATTTATGAACGACAAGTCACCATCACAATTTCCAAGTCATTGGGAAGCATTTAATCGCCAGAAGCAGCGATTTTCTCATTTAGCAAGAGAATGAAAGGAAGTGGGAGAGTCTGGCTCACTATGAAAGTCTAAGGACGTCCCAGTATACCAGGCTCCAGAGGAGTCTGTCTCGACGGAGATGTTGGAAAGCACAGCTCGCTCTACCTTGGCCAGTCACGGTTTCCATCACAGCTTCCAAAAACCTATCTTGTGTATTTGCTGGCAGATCCACTTCTGAGTTATTGGATTATAGCACACTCAGGTCAGATATCAGCGTGTGTCCTCATAACTGAGTCACCAACATCGCAGACTGCCGAAGTGGCAGAGCATCCTCTCAAATGTCCTCGGTGTGTCATTGTGTGGAGACAGCCTCACGTGAGTCCAGGTGGAGGCTGGCTTCCCTTAGCAGACCCCCTCTGTAGCAAACTTGCTTCCTCACACACACATAGGACTATAGACACTTGCTTGCCAATGATCACTCCCACCCATTTGATTTACTCTGGAAAAATGTCATTTCCAAGTCATCATCAAAAGTCTAAGCAATAGTTCTCAGTGGAGGGATATCGCCCCCTAGGGAGCATTTTGGAAATTTGTAGGGCTTTTTTTTGATAACCATGAAGCTTGGGTGTTACTGCACTTAGCGGGCAAAGGCTATAAAAGCATAGAACAACTTTGTGCAACTTTTCAACGTCCCACCAGACAGTTACTCAGGTGAAAGACTTGTTCATAGTTTTCTGAGCCTGGAACCCAACTCCACTTTTGCATACAACTAGAAAGTGTTTTTGCACAACTTAGTACACGTTTCAAAAAGTCACAACATCAATAGCAACACAGCTCACAGCATAGCAGTTCCTAATGGAACATTCCCGTGTCAGCATGCCTTCCCAGCAGCCATATTCAAGATGGCATTAGTGTAAGCCTTAATAAGTCCTTTTACGTGGTTGCGCCTCACCACTGGCATGCTGAAAATGAAAGCTGTATTATTTTTTATAGATTATTTTCTTATTATTTCTCCCTTATTTAAGATCCAGGGCATTATATTGATTTTTTTTCTTGTTTTGAGAAAGATTAGCTCTGAGCTAACATCTGCTGTCAGTCCTCCTCTTTTTGCTGTGGAAGATTGGCCCTTAGCTAAAATCTGCTCATCTTCCTCTATTTTGTATGTGGGACACCTGCCACAGCAGGGCTGGTAAGCGGTGCGTAAGTCCACACCCGGGATTTGAACGAGAGGACCCCGGGCCGCTAAAGCAGAGTGCATGAGTTTAACTGCTATCTCACCGGGTCAGCCCCAGCATTACACTGACTTTTTAAATTAACCTGTATAGGTGAGTGATATTACCTATGAATATGGTGAAATAAAATATTTGCTTTTGAAAAGGGTCTTTGGTTTGAATCAGATTTTAAACACTTGTATGAACCATAAAAACTCCTTTCAGTTAAGAGCTACCTAATTAAATGGTCTTGAAGGATCTTTAGGATGAAATGCAAAGTTAACTATTTTCACTCAATGTTGCCCTATGAAAAGCAATGTGATTATTAGTTTCTAATATTCAACTGTAGGTACACATGAAAATAATGTGGGATCTTTTAAAAATGACCAGCACCTGGGCCCCTACCTTGACCAATGAAATCAAAAGTATCAATTGCATGTACTTGAACTTTAAGCCAATGCCTTAGAGGACTCTCCACCCTGATCACATATTAGGAGGTACCTCCAAACGTAGCAGCAACTCCAGTAAGAAAGTCCACTTGACACCCACATCACAGTACTTTTTCTTAACATTTCCCAGATGATTCTAATTTATGACCAGTGCTGAGAATCACTTTTCTAGTACATAACTAGGGGTTCTGAGAATGTGAGGTGTCAGTCAAGAAAGGCTACGAACTCGGGAACTAAACCATCAGGTTTTGTATCTGAACTACAGCATTTACCTCTCTGTGCCTCAGTTTCCTCCTCTGTCAAATGAGGGTCACAGTAGCATCTGCCTCATGGAATGTGGAAATTAAACAAGCTGATACATATCCAGCCCTTAGAATAGTGCCAGTTGTCTTTCTTTTCTCTGCTGTCACCTAGTGAGAATTAGAGAAATAGTAGGAAAATATTCAATAGATTCCCTTTCTTCTGAAATGTCATTCATACATCACATCTTGTTAACACTATTTCTAAGAGGACAGAATATTCTGATTTAAAACTGCTATTTTGCTTTAAGGGGGCAAACGATCATCATTCAAATTTCCACTTCCTTTAATAGCACTCTTGATTTAGTCAAAATCAGACTTAGTTAATTCAAGTCTCCTGTGTTCCACATTACTAAACTGCTTGCCACATTTCAAGGCCAAAGTTAGAGGCTGGAGTCAACCCCAGAAAGAGTCTGGAAGAAGAAAGTATCCCACAGTCATTTTAAAGTAAGCATCAATATTCTCAAGCATATTTTACAATTTTCAATATTTTTGAGAACATTTTTCAATGCGTATGAAGTATGATCAAAAATCTTAGGTCTTTATGGGGGCTGGCCCGGTGGTGTAGTGGTTAAGCTCACATGCTCCACTTCAGCGGCCTGGGGTTCACAGGTTCGGATCCTGGGTGAGGACCTAGCACCACTCATCAAGCCATGCTGTGGCGGCATCCCACATAAGACAGAGGAAGATTGGCACAGATGTTAGTTCAGTGACAATCTTCCTCTCTCTCTCTCTCTCTCTCACACACACACACACACACACACAAATCTTAGATCTTTACGCCAATAGAGAGATTTAAAAAATAAGATACTGCAGGAATTCGAGGACTCAGGGACTCCAGGACAACTTTGAGAAGAGAGAATTTGTACGGAGCTCACATGGTTGACAACACAAAGGAAATCCGTTGGAGCAGCTGTCCAGCTAGCTCCATGCATGCACAGACACTTTAGTATTATTTTCCTGGCACTCAGCAATTCATTCCCCAGATCTGAGAACATCATCTTAGCCCTAATTGATGCTACAGCCACAGTTGACCAGAGCCAAGGCTCCTCACATGTTTAAATCACATACCATAATTGGAACAGTAATTTGCAATCTCTTCTTCACTTTTTCTGATTTAATTCACAATGATATGTGTGTATATATATTTATAGTCATCGTGTATGTATATACAATTTATAATCCGAGAGATCTGTACCTTCTAAGACATGAGGAGGGTCATATAGTCTACTTTCTACCAGTCAGGTAAACAGGACCCCTCAAAGAATGAAAAGATAGCATGTTATCCCAGTCCTCCAGCACTGCCATCCTCTCTGGGGATGATGTAGCTGCTATCTTTCTATATGGTCACCTTTTATCTACATGACTCAGTTTCTTCTAGAATGGGAGTTGGCAAACTTTTCCTGTACAAGTGAAGAGAGAAATGTTTTAGGCTTTGTGGGCTGTCTCTGTCTCATATTCTTCCTTTTCTTTTTTTTTCTTTTGTGCAATCTTTAAAAATTAAAAAATATTTCCTACCTCCAGAGATATACAAAAACAGACTGCAAGCTAGATTTGACTTGTGGACCATCAACCCCAGCTCTGGATAAATGGATCTAATGCTGATGCCCAGGACTCAGTCAGTGCTAAGGTTTGTATCCCCAGGCTGAGCGGTATATGGAACTGGATAGAGAGCAAGCAAGGAGGTGATAGAGTAGGGAAGGACAGCTAGTGGGGCAGGAACAGTATCTGGGTCCTTAACCTAGAGGGGAAAATTCACTTACATCTCACTTTGGCTTTGTCAACAGCTTTATCTTTATTAGGACTTAGAGAATGGTGAGATCCTCTATGTCCGTTGAGCAAAAATTCTCTGTGTATATCAAACAGTCTTGGAAGACAAAGGTCTCCTCTTGAAGAAAAAGGCAGACATGCTTAATGCCCATCGTAATAAGTTTGAGTTCTCTAAACTCAGGAATTCTCTGCAGTAATGCAAGTCACGGCGTGCATGAGTGTCATCTGGCCCTCTCTGCATTGCCCTATGGGAACTGGAGCTCAGGATAAGTGCAAGAAAATGCTTATAGCCTGGCTACTGCTGTTGCTGTGAGTAGTGAAGTCCTATGTCTCTGACCCAGGCGTCTCATGTCTTTCTAGGCCTGTACCTTGAACAGAGGAGCTTGCAGAAAAAGGAACTATGCACCAAGAAGACATCCACTAGAGCATGCTGTGACATCTTCAGATAAGTTTATATCGACGAAAGCAATTTTATACATTTCTCAGTTGGTCCTTTGGAAAAGATTCAGAAGACTGAGACATTTGAGAGCAGTGACTGTATTTTGTCCACCTTTGTGTCAGAATCAGAATCTAGAACAAGGACAACTAGAAGGACGTGCAACTAAGATATACAACTGTGTACACGCGGGGTTTGGGGAGATAACACAGAAAAAAAAAAGAATGTAGAACAATGGCTGGTATATTACAGATATCTAGTAAATGCGGAAGGAGGGAAGAAAGGAAAGAAAAGAGAGAGGGATGGAGAGAGGGAGGGAAACAGAGCAGGAGGAAGTCCCCTTTAGGTCTTACGCATGTAAACACTGTCATAAACTTTTTCTACGACTGCTCAATTTTTCTGAACGCAGAGAGAAAGTAGACATTTCTGGTTCTGTCGCTTTAAAGCAAAGGATGAACGTATCCGTGGCTCTCCTTACCCACAGTTTGAGGAGAAAAATCCAAGAATGATCTAAAGCAATAAATGAGGACTGAAGGGCTTTGGGGAGGGGAGAATATGTTGTATTTAATATAGTTTCCAAAACTTGTATTACATAATTTGAGAAGGAATATCTAAGGGGCCCAGATGAACTGTTTTACATGAGTTGTTGATTATTCCAGTAACTGATATAGACTCTCTTTATGTAGTCACCATAAACGAGTTACTTCGAGGGAGTTGCTACGGTTGTGGGAGCTGTATGTATGACTAAATGCATA
Source organism: Equus quagga (assembly GCF_021613505.1). Taxonomy (NCBI): domain Eukaryota; kingdom Metazoa; phylum Chordata; class Mammalia; order Perissodactyla; family Equidae; genus Equus; species Equus quagga. Next base: position 8,622,509 of record NC_060274.1, on the reverse strand, counting down.
AAAAAGTAAATGAAGTGTGAGTTATGAGGATGCTAATGATAAAAGCCTGCCCCCATGCAATGACAGATGCTCCAAAAGCACTTTGTGCATAGAAAGCACACTTAGGAAACATAAGGTTTGAAGTAAGACTATTGTTGCTCTTATTATTGAGTATATTTTCCTAATTTTCAATGGTCTATCACAGCTTTGAGGAGGGTCTTTAATATCATTGTCCCACATAGATTAATTTGGGTATAAAAGGAAACAGATGGAACTTTAACAGGCAAGTATGGAGACTGAAGCTTCATAGTAGCTTCCAAATAAAGTTCAACAGGCTGCCTTCACCACTTCAAGGCATTTAGAGAAGAAATGCAGTATGTGGGTCTCGACTCTCAGGGCATGGAAACAAGTCTCCGTGTGGCAGACGGCTGTCTATCTGGTCACCAGGGCCAGGCTCCCTCCTCTGCTAGGCCCACATATACTTTGTATGAGAGGTTACATATTGGTTTGCTTTGGTAGAACACAAAGTGGGTGGTTTTCATGTCAGAATCAACTCTGTGTAGCGTAGAGATTGTGTAAGAGGCGCATGAGGATTTGTAACGAGCTTGGGAGGGCTGTGGGCTTCCCAAACCAGGGGAATTGGGGGTCCCAATTGTTTGTCCCAAGATCTCCAGGAGATGTGAGACTGCAACTGACACTTATATTTGTACATACATCTTAATTTACTCAACCAAGTCTACAACAAGCAAGAAGTGGAAGAGTTTCTACAGTAGGGTTGGTTGAAATTATTTATGCAGAAGCAGAGTTTTGTAGGAGAAAAGGAAGACTGCTCCCCAAAGAGGAGGGGTATTTCAGGATAGTGAACAAATGATATCTGTAAAACTCAGAGGTGGAAACAGGCAGATTGTGTGAGGGCTGGTGACTTATGTGTAGCAGGTGTCGAAGGCAGTGAAAGAAGATTCTTCTTGCTGCTTTGGGTAACAGTCAGCTATTGTTTGTCAGACAAGCACCCCCCTTCTTCTGGGAACTGTTTCCCACCACCCCAACTCCATCCACATGGTTTCCATGACCCACTCCTCTCCTGGTGCTGCAGCTGTTAGACGCGGAACTCTTCGCCTGGTGACCATGGTTCCTACAATGTGGATGTTGACGCTGTGGCTTGCTGAGCAGAGGAGAATGTTGCATGACAAGGAGGAAGTGGGATGAGAGACTTTTGGTAGCTTCTAAGTCTCTGGGTTCCAGTTAATCCTGAGACCCAGCCATTTTCCTGTCCTTAGGTTTTGGGCATCCCACCTTCCTAAGTTAAGTAGTCATTATTTGCAGCCAAAGGGGTTCTATCTAGCACAGTCCATATGAGCCCCTGGAGAAAGAAGAGGATGAAGCCCAGTGTTGGCAAGAAGGCTAGCCAGAAAGCTTGTACAAGTAGTTCAGGCTTGATGAGACTGAAATATTGACCATGACTGTGACAGTGGGAATGAGCAGATCCAAACGGTGTTGGACGGGACCGAGCTGTAGGAAGTGATGATAGAGCAGAAAGTTTCCAAGCATTTGGAGTGCTTATCATAGTAACATTTTCCTGTGACACCTTTATTGGCTGCAATGTTTTTATAGCAATGATGGGTATAACAGCCTCAATACTAACCCAGTAGCTCCTAGGACAGGACTCAACCACACAGCACGTCAGAAATCCAAGGGCATTAATTGAGACTCAGGGGAGCTATAACTTCACCCCAAGAAAAGACTTAACCCAAGCTTTCCAAAAAGGAAATTAAGCAATTCAGTTACCAATTCACCAGCAAGTCTTACTCTCTCCGAATGAAAGGGCAGCTGCAGTTCCACAGGAAGCACCAGGGTCTTTTCCCCCGCAGGCCCTGGACTAGAGCTGAAGCATCTGGTATCCAGGGAAAGCTGATCAACTGAGAGTTAAGTCCTGGAGGGGCGCCATGACGATAGGAGCCAAAAATGTGTCCAAGTCCAGAGAAACATCACAGCTCATTAGACTACAGCCTGTATTTTCTAACCACCTAGACAAATATTTGTGGATCCTTCCCCTGTGATCCGAGCTGATGATAAGCTTTTGGGAAATTTATAAAACAGTGATCTCACCAACTTTCCTTGTACAGATCTTTCTTTTTAACTAAGATCTCTGATATTAATCACTAGAAATATAAGAGGTTGTCTGCTGGAACAATGATTCCCTCAAGGCCTTTTTTAGAGTAAAGGGAAGTTTATACAGAATCCTATCGTTCCATAGCGTATAATCTCATTATCCATCAGTAATTCCAGGACCCCCAAAGAAAATTTGAGTACCTAACAAAAAAAATTCAATCTATGGAAGAAGTAAATAAGGTAGTTCTTTGGACTCAGAGCAATCAAATTCAAAGTATAGACATTTTAGTTTCCTCACTGTGAGGGCTGTAGACTAACCTGAATCAGTCTGGATAGGTTATATGCTATGCTGCAGTAACAAAATACCCAAAAACCTTAGGGGCTTAAACAAAGGTTCATTTCTTGTTGATGTTCCACGTCTAACACAGACCAGCAGGGGGCTCCACCCACAATAGTTACTTAGCAGCCTAAGATGGTTGCTAAGAGAGCAGCCACCATCCCCAATTACTGATTGTAGTACCAGAGGGAAGGAGAGACGTGGAGATCATCTCACAGTCCCTTAATGCTTCCAACCAGAACTTACACATGTCAATTCCACTCACATTTCATCAGCCAAAGTCATATGGCCACACCTCACTCTAAGGGGACAGGAAAGTGAAATCCTACCATGTGCTCAGAATGGGATAGAACCAGAAATACTTGGTCAAAAGCACTGATGACTACCACAGTATCTATCTTTGGAGATAATCTAAACACTAAACAGTGAGGGACTAGTTGTAAATTAAAAGGGAGTTTAGAAAAGAGCCTGAAATAGTTGAGAAGATTTCACAGAAAAGCTAGATCAAGCTTGGTCTTCAGGAAGGGGCAGGAGTTGGATAAGCTGTGAGGAAAGCTTGAGGTACAAAATGGGGATGGCATGAACAATGACTCTGGATGACCTGAACATGGCATTTGCAGAAGATAATGAGGAAACTAGCTTCGAGTGTTCATGCTACCAGGATTCTCATTTCCTAAACATCTGTTGAGTAGACTTGGCATCCTTGGGGTACACAGTAGAATAAAAAATATAGTTTAATGTGACTCACAGAATACTAGAAAGAATATGTCATTACGCTTATCTACATAATAAAAGCAGAGAGCGTGACTTCCAACATATATGGAAATCTGAGCATACATTCCATCCTCCTGTCAGTTCTGCATGGCTCCAATCAACACAGCAACACATTATAAGTTGTTAGGACCCACAATAGTTAGAACATTTATCAAGAGAAGTGAAAGAAGAGTTTTCTACGTTTTTCTTCAAATATTCATCTCTTCTTACAGAAGGCTAGCATCTACCAGTTAGCAGTCTGACAATCCTTTGTACTCACAAACTCTCGGAAATAAGTATGACCTCTAAATCTGTTCCCTTACCAAAACCCAGCATACACTCATCAAACAAATTAACACTTAGTAGCAAATAGAAGAAAGGCGAAGAATCACATCTATAGCCATCTCACTATACCCTAATTACAAGAGGAAACTAATAATAGGAAATACAGAATACTGCCAGAAATCGCTGGCTCTAGACAAGAAACTGCAGTCTGTTGAAGGCTTTAAATCATTGAGGCTTTAAAACTTGGAGGAAAATATAGAGTAAAGAGGTAAATCAGGATTTTTTAGATGCTTTGCCTCTTAAGCTGGGTGCTCAGTACAGCTCATCCAAATCCTGCTTGAATATCCACATTTTGGTCTTCCCAGCTTAGCATGGAAATTCCAGGTTTAAGAATAATAGAAAATAAGATTAGATAAATAGGATGGACCAGATTATGGTGATTCCTCAACATCCAACAAAAGGGTAGACTTTATACAAGAGGCAATAAGGAGCCAATATAGATTTGGGGTCAGAAAAATGACATAATGAAAGCCCTGGTTTGGGAAGATCCATCTGAAAGCTGTATGCAAGTAGATTGGATAAACTGGAGTCAGAGAGACCTCATGGAAAGATATCATATTTATTTACACATGAGTGATCACCGGAGCCCAAAAAGAGAAATCAGAAAAGCTTATGCAAAGAAATCTTGGTAAAAGAACAGATTTAGAGAATGAAGGTCAGTGAAAGACACCTCAAGGTTTTCCAACCTAAGAAATTGAAAGAGCAGGACCATTGGCAGAAATAGTTACCTAGGAAAGGAGTAATTAAAGTAGGAGGTCTAAGGTCAAGACTCAAATTTACATCTTCAGGAGCCCTGAGATTTGTGGGAGAGTGTATGTTCTTAATCCAGAACAGCATATGACATTGAATAAAGAGATTAATCCATCATTGATCAAAAGCATATTTCTGTAATTCTCTAGTACTGGGGTATTCACACTAGAGCAGAAAATCAGCATTTCAACCGAGAAGAGACACAGATTAGCTAAGCAGAGTACTCAGGCAATTCTCAAATTCAATCCAGTCATAATTTGTAGTGGAACCTCAAAGACATCCCCTCCATCTAATGATATCCTAATTATTCAAGATTCAGTTCCAGCATACCTTCTTCCATGAAGCACTCTATGACCCAAGTCTTAGAACTAAGCACTCTTTCTTCTGTGCTTGCATTGCACCCTATGCACTTAATTCATTTATATTCTATAGTACTTTTCCAATTGTATTGTTCTTATTCGTTTACTGGTCTGACATAGATGGTAATTTTTAGTAGCCAAAGACTTTATCATCTTTATATCCATAATGAAAGTAAGTTCACATACTAAGCACCTAATATGAATGAATGAAGACAGAGCTGACAAGATTTCTGATTTTAGTTTTGATGAACCAACTTGTAACAGATGAAACTTCCCACCAATTATGACTAGAAAGCTGAATAAAATACTAAAATCATCTGTTTGGAGGCATTAGGGAGCTGCCAAGGTGGCCAGAATCTGAGGGGCTAAGACCTTGAAGAGAGAGAAAACATATTGATGAGCCTGACGTTATCCACGACTTTTCTTTTGAAGAAATTGCTAATTTATCAACAATGTTTTCCGAAAGTCTGAAAAGTCAAGGCGAAAGTGGTAGCTAAGGGAATGAGATGCTAAGCAGACCTATGGCAGTCTCACAAAACTGAAGAGCTAAAAAATCAAATCCAGGGTCACCAAGGCACCTTGCACTGGATGGGCCAGGATCCCAGAGAAAAGGGATGTACAAGGATATGAGCCTTACATAGCATTTGCTATGCTTTTCTCCTAAGTCATCTACCAATTGGTTAGCAGTGCCTAAGAGACTTAGAATTTACACAGAGCTTTCAGTAGTCTCATGGTGGTGTGGAGATAAAAATTGGAGGTCAAGATCCACCCTGGCTTTCAACTGGGACACCTGAACAGCTACCTTAGGATACAGGTGGATCACAAATAGACCAACCTTCACAAGCACCGAAACCAGCTTCTAATCAGCTCAATCCAAGACTGGATTTGGGTGACCTGCCCTTACTCTAGCTGCTTGCCAGATGCAAAAATAGTATCTCTCTGGAGAAAGACGACACTACCCAGAGTCTCTGTAATTTTTCATATAAAATGCCCGGCATTCATTAAAAAATTACCAGGCTTACTAGGAAAGAAGATCAAGTTAATAAAAACTAAGACAAAAAAAAAAGAAATTATAGAAAAAGACTCACAGGAGATCCAGATATTAGAGTTATCAGGTGTAGAATTTAAGATAATTGTGATTATGTTCAGAAAATAGATGACAAGATGGAAAATTTCACCAGAAAAGTGGAATCTATAAAATAAATCAAATGGATATTCTAGAACTGAAATATAATAACTGAAATTAAGAACTCAATAAATGGTTTTAACAGCTTAGACCCAGAAATTTAACATTTTAGACCCAGAAAAAGAGAGGATTAGTGAACTGGAAGACAGCTCAAGAGAAAATATCCAGTCTGAATCAGAGAGAAAAAAAAAGAATGGAAAAATACAAAAAAAAAGCACAAATTATATGGAACATGGTGAAAATGTCTAACATACATGTGTTTGGAGTCCTAAAAGGAAAAGAGAAAAAAAAATGAAGCTGAAGCATTATCTGAAGATATAATGGCAAAGAATTTTCCAAAATTGATGGAAAGCCTCAGTATGACTAACTAAAATTTTTCAAATTTGCTCCTAAAATGTAGCTCAAAATTTTTTCTTACATTGGAATATGTGTTTTAAGCACAGGGATCACAGCCAGCTTCACTTATTATTCATGCTCAATCTTTTCCATTTAGATCTCTGCAGTAACAGAAGGTCTGCAAAATATTCAGCAGACACAGTTGCTAAGTGAACATAATTTAAACAAGTTAAAAATATAGGCTGATTTTCTAAACATGCCTTGAGCACTCCCTAACAGATTGACCCAACAATGTGAGATACATTTGTCTGTAAGGAAAATGAAGTGGCTGGGAGAAAGTCAAAAGTTTTGTCAGACTGTATATAGATTATGCATAGAATAAATACAAAAATAGAAGGTATACATACAATAAAAATTAAAATAGTAATAATAATTTAGCTCCAGGAGCGTTAGCTCTAGAAAGAAAGAGAAATGCAGATTTTTTAATCATCTCATATAAATCATGTGAAGTCACATGGCTTTAAACAAAATGCAGAAAATTATTTCCATTCTAAACTAATCTAATCAATTATTGTCCCGTTATTGAAATCTCACAAAGCAATTAATTGTAAGAGCTGAATTTTTTCTTCTCTAGGGCATCTATAATTTAGATTTTTCTCTTTTTTCACAGCTTAATTAAGGTATAATTGATATACAATTAAAAACTGCACATTTAATTTATACAGTTTGATGTTTTCGACAAACTCATATACCCATGAAACAATCACCACCATCAAGGGAATAAACATATCCATCACCTCCAAAAGTTTCCTTGTGTCCTTTTGTGGTTTTTGTTTTTGTTTGTGGTAAGAATCCTTAACATGAGATTTACCCTCTTAACAAATTTTGAAGTGCACAATACTGTATTGATAATTACAGGCACTATGTTGTACAGTAGATCTCTATAACTTTTTCACGTAGCATAACTAAAACTTTATATCCATTGAACTACACCTCTCCATCTCTCCCTCCCCCTAGGCCCTGGCAACCCCCATTCTACTCTCTGCTTCTATGAATTTGACTGTTTAAGATTCCTCATCTAAGTGGCATCATACAGTCTTTGTCCTTCTGTGGCTGGCTTATTTCATCCATGTTCTCACAAATGGCAGGATTTCCTTCTTTTTTAATGCTGAAAAATATTCCATTGTGTTTATATGCCATGTTTTCTTTAACCAGTCTTTTGTCAATGGACATTTGGGTTGTTTCCATGTCTAATTTAGATTTTCAAAAAAGGACGCTGGTCTTCCTCTCCAATTTCTTTTTTTTTAAGATTGGCTCTGAGCTAACATCCGTTGCCAAACTTTTTCTTCTTCAGAGCACCCTAGTACATAGATGTATATTCTAGTTGTAGGTCCTTCTAGTTGTGCTATGTAGGACGCCACCTTAGCATGGCTTGATGAGCAGTGCTAGGTCCACATCCAGGATCTGAACCGGTGAAACCCTGGGCCGCCGAAGCAGAGTACACAAACTTAACCACTCGGCCACGAGGCCAGCCCCCTCCTCTCCAATTTCAATGTAGCTCTTCACTTTTATTTCATTCAACTGAAGATTAAAAACATATGTAAGATTGAGAGCAGACAAGATATTATAGGTTTTCAAAACAACTAGGGTTAGTCCCCTCATCATGTCAGATGAGCAAATCAGAAGAACATCACGACTTAGAGAAGACTGCCATGAAGGTGTGTCCACACACAATTTTTAGTAATGTGACAGTTTTATCACAAAATTTCTGAGTTTTTCTTAAGAATGTTAATATAAATCAATGCTTTCATCTTCTCCAAAGAATGGGCCAGTTTGTACATATGGTTGCCAAATAAATCTTAAGACACTTTCAATTTTAGAGAGAAACAGAATTTTATAACTTAACTCTTTCCTTTTTATCACAAAGGGGAACATTCAGAGAGTACCTTTTCCAAGTATTCCGTGTTTTCAATAGAATTCATCACAGTTCATAACAGCATGTCTTTTTTCCAGAAAATGAATTGCTTCACCTACCCCTTGTGAAAAGGAAATTATGACTAATACTTTGAAATTCTTTCTTGAGACAATTAGTTACATTTATGGAATGTGAAAGCCAAATAAACTGAGACAGAATGGAATGGAGCTTCAGAACATGGGGACAGAAGAGGATCGCTCCTTTTAGACCTTAACTCTGAGAGATTGTTCATCCCAAATCATGATACCAAACCAACCTCAAGCATCTCCTGAGCTGCCCCAGGAGGCGCAGCCTCAAACTAGTTGCCTGGGTTTACCCACTGCAGAGCTCAAGGATTCTACAGACCAGCAGGGAGAAAAGTCACAGAGTATCAGTTGTCACACAGAACATTTACTACACCGCCCACTCACTATAGTCATCAGACATAGCCACCTATCTGTTCATCTCCAGTCTCACGTAAATCCATTTTCCTGTTAAGAGAGTTCAGTCCTGAATCTACTCTGCAGCCGATTTACTACATAATGTGCCTGTGAAGTAATAAAACAAAATAACAGAACTCATCCATCCCAACGACTCCAAGTAGTCAATTTGGGATGCTTTATACCTCTGTGTCCTTAGCACGGCAAGACTGGCATTGGCTGAGAGTCCAAACACAGTTGCAACCATGATGCTCTCACTCTTGTCGCCATGGGACTTTCACAAAAATGCATCTAAGTGTAGGTCTTTTTTCTCTCATCCTGGTGGGCACCCAGTACACACCCATGTTCTTCAGTTCTGGCAATTTTTTCTTAAAATTTATTTGATTTATTTCTTCCTCCCGTTTAATCTGTTCTCCCTTTCTGAAATGGCCATTATTTGGATTTTTCTACCCTGATCCTCTATTTTTTCACCCCTCACTTTTCCCCTTCTCGTCTTTCTGTCTTACATTTTGGATATTTGTCAACTTCGTCATCTAATTTTTTATTTTCTGCTACCATGTGTTTAAACGTCTAACTCCCTTTTCTTATCCTGCTTGATTCCTTTCTACAGCAACTTACACTTGCTTTACGTATGCAACATCCTCTCTTATCTCTCTGAAGTCATTCATTACATTTTTTTTTGTTTTAATCTGTACCCACATTGTCTGTTTCTTCCATTATCCTTTCCTTCTGTTTGAATCTCTGTCATACTGTTAAAGGTTTTATAGAAATTCTTGGTTATTCTTCACTGTCTGTTCACGTTTACAATGAGACCCTAAAAGAGAATTGGAATCAGTATAAGTGAGAACAGAGCTTCTAGGCGCGGCTTCATTATAGAAGCGTTAGCTGTTTCACTGGGGCCCTAGATGCCAGTATTTAAAATATTCCATGTTGGGGAAGTGTCCTCATAGAGGATCTTCGAACCTCCTGGCTGGGTTTTATGAACCCGATTGTCGGTTCTGGGAGCTGAAGGGAGATGAGGGTCCTATAAACTCAGTATGCTGATTTTCACTTTCTCCCCTTTTTAAATTTCAGTGTAATTTTCATACTCTCACCCCTCAGCTATACTAGACATCCCCAAATCCACAGCCTGTCTGGCTTGATACCCATGGAATGCAAACCTCCCACCTTCTCCCGGGATGAGGAAAGCGTGACTACCTGTTTATTCAGGGTGAAAGACACAATAGGAAGCCCTAATTCTCCATTTAAAGATTTTCCATCAATATTCCTGTTTTCACACATGCACCCCCCCCCCCGCCCCGCATCCCAATCTAATGCTCTGACACCTGAGTTTTTCCAGGATTCTGCGACAAGAAAGAGCTTGCTTCACAGCCCCCCCCCCCCAACTTTGCATCCAGAGCCTCAGATAACAGCATCTCTGGGATTTAAACCATTTATTTTTCTTCCTTCTTCTCTCTGATTTCCAAAGTACTAGCTCCTAGACACAGAAATCTTCCCTTATTTTCCTTTAATTCTTGTAGATTTATGACGTGTTGTTCATTTGTGATCATTTTGGTGGGATGTCAGAAGGGAGAAAGATGAAGAATATGTTCAAACCTCCTTGCTTAACCGGAAGTCTGTTATCATCAATATTTAACATATGGTAGATTACTGGATGTCATGTAGCTTCAATTCTCTCTGGAGCAAAGCAAGGGGGAAAGGGCAATAGAGTGACAAAGGAAGTGAGAAAATAGGAGAGAAAGGGAGAGAAAAGGGAAAGAAGAAAAATAGTGACAGAAACAAATGCAAGTTGGATCCAGGCTGCATTGGCATTGCAACGTCGCAGAAAGAGATGCTCAAGGTCACTCAGGTGGGCAGAGGCATTGTGGGTCTAAGAAGGGTATTTGGTCCAGAGTAGACATTCAACTGACACCCAGTGGTGCAGGGATAAGGAGGGAAAGGAGCCAGGCCCAGTATAGGTGTTGTGTTAGTCTGCGTTCTCTGAGAATCATGTGCCAAGATGGGATTAAACCCCCAAGAATTTTACTAAGGGACTGTGTGAAAAGAAACAGGAGGGCGTTGGGAAGGCTGGGAGAGCCACCAGACCACAGGGCAAGCTTGACCCCAAATGAAGGACAGAATCAGGGACGTTTGGGTGCAAGCGTCTGAGGACAGTTTGCAAAGTCATAGGGGAGTCCTTGAGTCAAAGGCAGGTGACAAAGGAGTCTGCGTCTCCTAGAGAAGGGTCTGCCGTAGTGTCCCCACCATGTTCAGTCACTGGGGGAAGCCTATGGGAGGAGAGGCCTTGGCACCACCAGAGTGACGGATTCCAAATGCAGGAGCTGGGCCCTCCACCTTATGCTCCCTGCGGTGGTACACCTGCCAGGAGTATTCTCATGGCCACCACAGGGGATGCAAGGGTCCAGCCAGGAAAGCCACATGGCCATCATCATAACAATAATGGCCACCGTTTATTGGCACTGTGCGGGTGCCAGGACTTGTGTTAGGCACATTCCAGACACGGGAGAAAGCGTAGTGTCTGTTGCTCATGTCCTCATTGCCCGGTAAAAAGGGCAGATCCAAGGAGGATCACAGGCAGAGTGGTGGGTACGAGGACTCAAGACTGAAGAAGTGAAGACGCCCTAGTTGCTCTGAGTCATAAACGGGAGAAAAGTGGAGAGAAGAAGGAACAGCCAGGAGGTGGCAAAGGCTGAGCTAGTGAGGTTGCACAGGCAGGCGGGGACAGGACAGAAAGGAAGGCGGGGCCATGGGGAGCCAAAGAGAAAATGGGAAACAAGGTGGGAAGCCAAGACCCGAGTGGGGCTTAGACTGCTCTGCTGCATTACAAGCGCTATAACCTCTCTGAGCTTCTTGCAGAGTCTCAGTAAAGTCTGCACACTTGGACTTCTGGTTTGAACAACACACTCAGCACAACCCCTGAAACTCTCCTGTGTAATGAAATAACTTTTATGCCGCTCGCAAATGCTTTGTGGAATGGAACTTGCTTTGGTGGGGGGTGACAATGCTGGGTCTTATAATTCTAAGAACTGAACAGGAACTTGGAAAAGAAACCCAGTCTTACCGACTTGGACAATATTGTAGGCCCCTGGGCAGTGCTATGACCTGGTGAGCAGACATCCGCGTACATGTAGCTCACGACAACCACGCCTGACACCGTGTGAGGGCAAAAGGATTAATTCTACGTCCTTCTGCACCCTAATTCCTCTCTTTCAGATAGGTCAGAACCTAAGGATTTTGTGCTGACCTTTACCCCAAATGGTTCATAAAACTATGTAAAACTGATCTGCAAGTTCTTAACCACAAGAGGACCAGGAGAAGGCGTGGGCTGACACTCCTAGTCCTAGATAACAATAAAGACATTCTTGCAGAAACAGTGTTCGCCAGGGGTAAGGAATCAGTTTTGCAGGCAAGCCACTCAGGAAAAAACAAAAGTGTTTACACATCGTGCTTTTACACACTTACAAAAATCAAATTGCACATTTTTTACGAAATGAAAATATCTTAATCGAGTCCAATTATAAATGTCTATAAATAGATATATTCTTATAATTTAGAATGCTTTTATTGCATAGAAAATATTTCAGGGAAAATTTTTCTTGGTTATTAAAGTATTGATATCTGAGGCATCTTTGAGAAGTAGTAACGCAGAGGCACACTTTGAGCCAATTCACCCTGAAAACTAAATCAGAGGCTGTACCAGGCAGTCAGGTGGACAGAACATGGACCGAGACCTGTGGGAGTTGCTTATCGCCATTGAGAATATTCATTTGATAATGACCTGCATGCATTGGAAACCTTCAGTGGATTTTAATGCCCCCAGCGGTGGTTGCTGAGCTCCACTCTACGCTCCACTCTGGGTCACGTGGGAGATACAAAGATACAGACTTCCTGGTCCCTGCGTTAGGTGGCTCAGAGTCCAGTGGGCAAGGGAGACAGCTAAATGAGCACTTACCCGCCATGTGATGCATGGTACACGTATAGGCAGGCTGAAAAAGGAAATAAAGAACAAAAAACAGTGATCGGTTTGGCCTGGGGAAGCTGAGGAAGGCATCAAGAAGGAAGGTCAGTTTTGAGCAGGACTTTGAAGGGAAAATAGATGTGACTACAGCCCAGCGCTGTGTCTCATCACAATCCACTTGACCCATGGAAGAACCTTCCGTAGTACCAATTCAGAATTGTCATTGTAGACACCAACTAATGAGCCAGTGAAACTGTTGTTGGATAGAATAGCAAAACAAATCTTATTTTGGAAGATGAATGGACGTCAGATAATTATACAAGGATAATATTGAGACCAGTATTATCTAATTATCTAGCTATCTTTAGAGGCTTCCAGATCTAATGACTGCACATTGATACTCCTTGCTCCAGACACTACTTGTGTTACTGAGACTTGTGTTTACCAAATTTTCAAGCTGAGAACAATCATTACATAAAGGAAGACCCTTTACGAGCAGGAAAAAATGCTATGGTCGTGCTAAAAATCACATTTCCTCTGTCTGTCACCTCTGCTTGCTTTGCTCTCCCTTTTTCATTGGGTTGTATTAATACCAGGCATTGCAACTTAATAATCTGCTCCACCTTGCCCACCCTAACACTTCAGAGTGTCAAACAAATTTTTAGGACGAGATTAACTACAGTTGTCCCCCCTCATCCACGGTTTCCCTTTCCATGGTTTCAGTTACCTGGAGGTCCGAAGACACTAAATGGAAAATTCCAGAAATAAACAGTTCGTAAGTCTTAAATTGCGTGCTGTTCTGCGTATCGTGATGACATCTCATGTCATCCAGCTCTATCCCTCCTGAGATGTGAATCGTCCCTTTGTCCAGCTTATCCACGTGGCTGTAGATACCACCTGCCCATTAGTCACTAAGTAGCCGTCTCGATCATCAGACGACTGTCGTGGTTTTGCAGAGCTTGTGTTCAAGTCGCCCTTATCTTACTTAATAATGGCCCCAAAGCACAAGAGTAGTGATGCTGGCAATTCAGATATGCCAAAGAGAAATTATTGTTGTTAATCTCTTACTGTGCCTGTCTTATAAATTAAACTTCATCATAGACGTGTATGTATAGGAAAAAACATAGTATATGATACTATCTGGGTTTCAGGCATCCACTGGGGGTCTTGGAGGGTACCCCCGTGGAGAAAGGGGAACTACTGTACTTTTATTGCAAAGTCTTTAAAGAGTAGACTGGTCACATCTTACTTGCTGCTTTTATGCTTAAATAGGCTTTCTCTTGCTAGACTAGTGAGTTGGAAATCTAATTCTCAACGTAACTTTCTATAGTTAGTTCCAACATGAAACACTTCAGAGTTAAAAAAAAAAAGTGTGGCCTCAAAACAGTCTCAAATCTGCCCTAGAAGGAAGCAGGCACAAAATGAACCAGGCAGTACGTACTATTTCTGGGTTCAGCTCATTGAAAACTTTTCAAGTCTTACTCTGTGACATTTACAGAGAAGTTTCAAGAATACTTAATAGAGCAGGCTTTGAAAGTGTCTTTCTTCATCTACAGTATTCATTTATACATCCTCAGCGTATAATTATAGTTCAGTACTGATGCTCAAAATATGGCCTAGGAGGTGAACTCACTCTCTGGGCTCAGTCAAGCTGAGTTATCTGGTGAACAGTCCTGGAGAGAGTAAGAGATGGGACACAACAGTACTCAGACCCCTCCCTCTAGAAAGCTGGATCCCGGATAAAATGGACTTTGCACTATCTTTTTATATGGCTGGAGTCTAGGACTGCAGGGAAATCTTCAAGGACAAAATATTTTTTAAGTCTTCGAGCTGAAATCAGAGCAGGGAGCCATGAACTTCAAACAAAGGCATCAGGCAGCTGACATGAGAGCAAATGGTGACACAACTCTGCAATAAAAAACTGAGCCCGGCACCTGTAACCAGGTGGAAAGATGAACTTGAGCTTCCTGCATTAAGTCTAGCAAGATGAAGATGCTACAGCACCCTGGATCCTGGCAGAAGCAAATGCAAATCTTCTCTGGAGGAACATCCCCAGTTTGGGCTCTCATGATGACCCAATATGAAGGTCAACCAAATTCAAGCTCACAATCAAAGACCAAATTCACAAAGAAAGAATTACCATGAGTGTGAGTTCACAGAAACAAAAACAACAAATTTCAGCCCAACCCAAAGACTTCAGAGAATGAAATCGTCAGACATAGATCACCTCTGTATTAAATGTTTGAAGAAATGGACTATACAATTACAAAAATGAAAAAGCAGTGAAAGACTATTAAAAATGACCAGACAAATTTTAGATACTTTGGAAATGAAAAATACGGTGGTTGGAAAGAAGAAATTGTGGTAGTTCTCACAAAGATCACCAGGAAAGCCTGGGTCCAGCAAGCAAGCTGGCTTCACTCATATTCTTGCAAGCAGGGGAGAAGTTGCTAAGAATAGGGTTTCAACAACATCTTGAGACATGAAGTCACAGAGGAATTTATATCACTGGACCTGTGTGTAGGGCTAGAATTCAGGTGATTTGGAGATAGGCTTTCAAAAGCAGGTCACCGGTAAAGATTGGGTGAAAGGGTCAAGTGGCAGTCACTTGTAGTTGGTGGGGGAGCACAGAGAAAGATTTTCCCAGAAAGTTTAGTGGAGCATGCTGTATTCTCAGTTGTCCAGAGAAGGTCATGGTGACAGAGCTGGTTCTTGACAACTCTTGACATGCATCCTGTTGGGGAAGGTTCCCATCTCTACATCTCTCTTCTGTGTCCCTATAGTACTCTAAAAATAACTCTCTTGGGGCCAGCCTGATGGCATAGTGGTTAAGTTCACGCACTCTGCTTCAGCAGCCTGGGGGTCACAGCTTCGGATCCCAGGTGCAGACCTAGCACCACTCATTAAACCATGCTGTGGCAGCATCCCACATAAAATAGAGGAAGATTGGCACAGATGATAGCTCACGGCCAATCTTCCTCACAAAAATAATAATAACAATAATAACTCTTTTGCAGGACTTTCAACATTATCACCAGATTGCCCTCTCTATTTTGTCAGTACCTAGCACATATCTTTTAAGATGATAAGGCTTCAAAACATGTTTATGACAGAAAGGAAAGAAGAAAGGGAGAGAGAAAGGGAGGCAAGAAGTGAAGACCACATATAACTTATTCGTTGGGCCATCAGACTTCCAGACCAGAACATTCCACAAACACATGGATTACTAGAAATTCCAGGAGCCTACGTACTCTTCTTCATGTGTGGTTAATATTTCTGACTATCCATCTCTGCAAGAAGAGCCTTGAGCAGTATTGGACATTGATTTCTCCTAAGGCTCCCTTCCTTGGTCTCTCATCTGAAAAAAGACTACCTCTGAAAGCTGGTCAGCTGAGTGGAAAGGGAAAAAGCAAATGGGCTCAATCATGACTTTGCACTCCATCTCTCTGTGACAGAGCCCTGAGAAATGATGGTGGATCTTCATACAGAAAAGCTGACACCTAATCACTTTGTGCCCAGGAATCTTGCTGCAGCTTCCTACATTGTCTGGGTCTCCATCTTTCAATTCTGGGAGAGGGGAAGCCATGGGAGGGTCATTTATCCAAAAGCATTTGTAGGGACATCTTTTTCAGTCTATCAATCAACAAACACCATCAGATACTGACTTATCTCTACCATTGTCCTGGGTACCATAAAGAAGTTCAAAGAAGTATAAGACATGGCCTTTGCTCAGCAGAGTCAAAGACTATCTGAGAGTGTTGGTTGGTGTGTCAGTCAAAGTCCAGTCAGGAAAGCAAAGCCATGTTTCAGGGATAAGGAATTTAATGGAAACTAGACCTTACATATACTTTGGAGATACTAAAGAGGTGAAGGCTTGGAAGGCAAAGTTGGAGGATCAAAAGTCACCAACTAGACCGAATGAAGCACTGGATCTGGTAGAAAAGTCAGAGCTTGCAGGGAAATCTAAGAAACCAAGGATGGACAGTCCCAAAATGAGACTGCAAAGGGGGCTCATGGAGAGGTGGCTGGGAAGCTGTGCCTCAATGCCTTCCACCTCTATGAATCCACAGCCTGGTGCTGGGCTTGGAGTAGCTATTGGTAGCCATGCCAGCAGCTGCAGATGAGCTGAACACAGAACAAAGGAGACCCAGCACAGGCTGGGAGCTGTTGAGCGGCTCTGCATCTGTCTGTCACCAGATGTGCCCACAAGGATCTTCTGAGAGTAATGGCCACTGCTTCACTTTGCCTTCCAAATCTCATGCACATCTCTTTTGGCCAACTCTAACCCAGGAAAAGGGATTCCAGGAACCACAGTGCCCAGCTTGGCCAAGTTGGCCCGGAACAATCTAGCACAACTGGCAATGGAGTTCCTGAATGCAGAGCACGACTTGAAGAAGACGGAGAGGAGAAAAGACAGACGGAGTTCATGGGAAGCTTCATGGAAGACACTCAAAGGAAGAATATGATTTAGAATAGGGGGAAGGGGGAGAATGAGAAATATTTCCTGTTTAAACTCCTTCCTTTATTTTGCTTGGTCTGGAGTGTATACAGCTTTCACAGAACACTGACAGGAACCAGGGGACCCTGGATCTGGGATGTGGAATGGGGACAGACAGATGAAGAGCCTCGTCCTAGGCTTGACTCCATCCTTGAAAGGGATCGAGCCAAGGTCCTGCTGCCCAGACCCACTGACTGGCCCCAAGGGAACTAACAGGTCTGTACAATGGCCTCAGCTTTGCATCCCACTGTTTCTGTGTCTCCTTGGAGACCGTTTGGCATGCCTGCTCAAGAACAGAGGCCTGCTTTGAGAAGAATGAATTCTGTCTGGTTGCTTTTTAAGGGAAAATTTTAAAATAAAGACAGCTTTGAAAACAAGTAGAGTTTTGTTCTCTGCTGACCTCAACGAGATGTCTGTCAGCAACATTCAACATTCCCAGTGGTAAAGCATGGACCATCCTGGTTTGTAGGTCTGATGAGTTGGTGGCACCCAGCACAGAGTGAGCACTGCAGGGAAGGGCTGCAGAACTGTGAGCTTCCACTGCAGTAGGAGGAAAAGGGGTCACCACCCAAGGGGTTCCACTAGGGTCAGGGGCTGCAATGGTGGCCCAGGTGCCTCATGGGGGCAGCATAAAATGTGCTTGGTGCTCAGAAGGAAAGGAGTTCAGAAAAGGAGGAGGTGGCAGCCAACAAAGAAATGGGGTCCCCAAAGATGAACTCCAAACCTCAATAAACAAAGTCATCTCTGTTGCAGTGCATCCCAGTACCTCCGGAGCCTTCGGGGTAGGAAGCTCTTTCAGATGTGGTGGAGGAGTAGAGAAGGACAACTCCTGTTCCTGTCATCCTCTAAACCGCATCTCTTCATTCATGTGAAGATTGACAGTAAGGACTTTCCTGAGAGCTTCCACAGAAACATCACAAGGTTTCTTTTAAACTATCATTTTGTTACTTCTAGATTCTCTCCTTTAAATCTTCAGTGTTTCAATAGCTTGCTTCAGCTGTGGGACACAAAACTGAGAGAAGACTCTTCTCCTTGCCGACCCCTCACGTATGTTTACTGCGTGCATGACAGAATATTTTAATTTGGGTGCAAGATTGCTAACTGGGAAAATTAATGCTAACATGAATTACATGAAGCCAAAGAATATTTAGGTGTTTCCTGTCCCATTAGTCCACTAAGATCTGACCCATTTCCACTTCACAAGGGTCCTGGCTCCAGCCACAGACTTGAATAATTCTTCCTCCCTATGTCAAGGATGTTGGACCAGCTTTTTCCATTCCTTGTTTTTTTAAGGAAAATTGGGTTTTCCTCAAATGGTTCTCCCATTTCTTTTTAGATAGGCAGGGTAAATGGACTCCCAGACTGGCTGGCACATGGCTCTTCTGAGACACATGATTTTCCCATCCTGCGAAAGACCTGACCCCACAGAGGTCCATGCTTTGCCACTGGGAATGTTGAATGTTGCTGACAGGAAAGATACTCTTTTTTTCTCTTCTCCAGAGGCTTTTATGTCCAAATTCCCATCGATCCTTTCCAGAGACCAACAGGAGCCCATGTGGGAGCATCACAGACTCAAATCTCTGAGATTGCGGTCTTGTATGAGTCCAAGTGTGTGTGTCCACATGGTCCCTGATGACCAGTATGTCAGAGTCTGCACATGGGACTACCCTTGGCCTGCAGCCCCTGCCGTGCTCAGGACTCACCTTGCATCAGCGGAGCACAAACAAGGAAATCAACGCAATCTGATTTTTGGAGGCACGAGAAGGTGCCAATTTATATTTTCTCAGTTTGCATTTGCTCAGTGAGTTTGTTCATTCACCCACCACTGAAGCGAAGAAAAGCACTCCTTGGAGAAGTCATTTGCCCAAAGTTGTCATTGTACCAATGAGGGGCTCTCCCCCTTGAGGGGAGTGGCTTTGGTAGCAGAATGATCATTGCCAAAGGAGGGAGACGATGGAGAGGGGAAGCCAAGGCCATCGCAGGTGGAGGTCTTTGATCACCTGAAAGGGCAACCTCGCACCAGCCCTGCCCTGGTTATGTCATTATGTTCTCTCCATCCAGTATGCTAACGAGTCCCAATCCATTCTCCAAGCTGCCAGAATTATATTTTTTAAATGCGAGTAGGATTATGTTATTCTTCTGCTTAAAACCACCCTCTGGTTTCCATGGTCTTTGGTATAAAAGAAAAGGTTTTTCTGAGGCCCTCAGCCACCACTCCCAGCTCCTCTCTCCCCAGCCTCCCTCCCTCATCTACCACCTACCACCTGAGCTTCCTTCAGTTCTTCCCTCCTGTCTCAGCCTTTCCCAACCCTGGGCTTCAGACATGCCACCCTCCCTGATGGGCTGGTCACCCTTCTCTCTCCTCCTGTCCTTCTGTCCAATGCCTCTGCCTAGAGAGGTCTTCGCTGGCCTCTAACCCCTGTCCCCTGCCATCACCAATGGTCTCATTGCTATTCCCTCCCACAGGGTTTTGTGTCTGAATTTATGACAATGTTTGATGACATAGCTCTGCATTTCCCTAGTTATCCTATGTCCATCTCTCTCAATAGAATGGAAGCTTTCAGTGGCCATTGATTGTATCTATTTTGTCCACCATGGTTTACCTTGTGTATCATACAATTCCCATCGTATTGAAAGACCTCAGTAATTATTTGCTGAGTTAGTGAACAAATGAATGGACAAATGGTGAAGCCTGGATTTCAACATCCTGCTCCATCAGTGCCACTGGGTGCCCATCAAGGCACCATGCCTGGCCTCTCCTTCACATCCTCAGGACTGGCGTTTGTGGTTATGTCAGCCCTGTCCATTCAGCCAGGAAATCTGCCCCTCACCTCCACCTGCAGCAAAAAGTGCAAGAAATCTCTATGTTTTGGAAGAAGGAACTCCAACTTCTTAACCCAACCCCTGTGTTCTAGAGTTAATGTCAACGATGGACCCGAAGGCAACCTGGCAGCCATCTCCCCATCTCTCCTGCCCTGGTTTGCTCATGAGCAAAAAGACCCAGGATGGTCACAAAGGAAATTATTCGATAGTCTATTCTAGCATCCTGGGACCAGAACCCAGGAAGTTTACACTGCGGGTGAGCTGTCAGTCCCTCTCACATGGTCAGCACCGTCTCCTTGTTCTTTGGGTCAGTGCTTCGGATCCCAGAAGAGAGTTATTCTTACTTTCCAAGCCATTATTCCCAGTGAGCTCTGACTTCAGAATGACTTTGAGACATAACAACTTCAGATTTAAAGCAATATTGATAGAGGCTAACTAGACAGTGCTTTTTCCAGCTCTCTTTGTGGAAATAATGCTTCCACCATTTCCACTCTAAATATTTCATTTTTGGAACACCAGTCCAAAATGAAGACGTTAGACTTGTTTTGTTAATAGGTGTGCCTGAACACACACTTGGGAAATCTTATTATCTCTTCTGTGGGACTCCACAGGTCAACAGGATGTCTTTTGGTTAAGGAAGAGGGGTTCTCAATGACCCCAGAAAATGAATAAATGATTTGATGGCCACAATAGGAATGAATAAAATTTTAAGCCACCAGATAAGACAAAAGAGTTAATTGTTAAAAATGTGCACGGAAAGGTGATAGAATCTATTTTAATAATAATATTGTTTAGAAACAAAATTAATCTAACATATGCAGCCTGAAATGTTTTCATAGGCAATAACAAAAATGAAGATTATTGGCCACTATAGTTCCTCAGGGATTATTTGTCTGTGAGCAGCATATGAAGAAACCTTTGGAACTGAAACCATATAACAGAAAACATCTGTTTGGGCATCTTTCAATAATAATATGTTACAGGGGGAAAAAAACCTGGGACTTAGAAATACCAGTCTGACATGTAAACCGGCCATTTCTGATTTAAACATTTCATACACTTCCTTGGCAAAAACAGTTATAATGATCCTTTAAATTTATCTCTTTGCCTTTTGCAATTCTTAAAAACTTTTGTCTCCCCATCTTCTTATGTGGTAAATAAAGTAAGCAGATACATACACAAAGAATCGTTGTGAGGCCAGGTTCAAAAATATTTCCCTATTAATATGTAATAAGATAGAGGAAATGGAACAACCTGGATTGACGGAGTTGGAAAATCTTAGTCATATAATGTGAGTCACTCTTTTTAATTTTTCAGGTGGAGGATGCAAGGAGGGAAGGGGCAAAAAGTTACATCTTCCAACTTTTGAAAAAAATCTATGGTCCCTTGTTGCCTTCTGATGCTGTGCTCTCTCCTTCTTCCCATCACAGCTAACTAACCTCCCAGCCACATTGTCACCCCGGCCCCAGGCACTTGGCTCCATTTACTAGCAATCCACAGAAACTAGACTTTTGCCTAAAGTCTTCCTAAAGTCACCAACGATGTCCTGATGGCCAAATAAGATGCATATAGCACATAACATGAGGGTTCTCCCTACCTCTCAAAATTCTCTCCTCCTCTGGCAGTTGGTTCGTCTTCTTCTCTGCCCCATTTGCAGATCTGTCATTAGCCCTTCACCCCTTAAGTACTGATGTTTCCCAGAGTTATGTCCTTTGTCCTCAGCTTCTTCCCCTGGGGTGTGTCTGAGCATGCTCCTCTTGCTTCATTCCCAATATCACCATCCCCACTTTGGTTTGAGCCTTTATCCTTCTCACCTGGATAGCTGCATCTGCCTCCTCCCCAGCCTCCCCAGCTCCAGGTGGGGTCTCATCTCACCCCATCTCCTAATCATCCCCCAGATTGCAGTGAGGATGACCAGCCCAAAGGGAAAATCTGTTGAATCACTTCTTCTTTGTCTTAAAATCCTCCAATAGCTCCCCTTGACTCTCAAGATGAAGACCAAACTCCTCAGTTTACTCTTCCCAGTCTGGACTCTCTTGACCTATCCTGTCTACCATCCTGCCATCCCCTACAGCCACCCTTCACTCCAGCTGCTCCTGGCGTTGAGCAGCCTGGCCTCAGCCCCTACCCTTCGTACAGGCTCTCCTTGCTGCCCGGGAGGCCTCTTCTCCTTCATGATATCCTAACTCACTCTCATCCTTTAGACCTCAGCCTACATATCCCCTTTTTCAACTCCAAAATTGGTTATTTGTGTCTTCTTTCAATTTTCGATTCATCAGTCTCCTTCAAGTTTATCAGTTCTATTCATCTTTTCCAAAAACATAACTTTTGGCTTTCTTGATCTCCTCTATTCTATTTTGGTACTTTCTGCTCTTGTTTTTATTGTTTCCTTTCTTCTACTTTCTTTGCATTTAATTTGCTTTTCTCTTTCTAATTTCTTAAGATGAACACTTAGCTCATTGAGTTTTTTTCAGCCTATATCCTTCCCTAATATAACATCTTAAGGTGAAGATTTCTCTTTAAGCATTGCTTTAGCTACATCCCATATGTTTTGAAAAATAGTATTTTTGTTGATTTTTTTTGACCTGTGGGTTATGTAGATATTTTTCCTAATTTTTAAATATATGGTGATTTTCCAGTTATCTTTTTGCTTTTGAAATGTGGTCATATTACATCCTCCATCATTTTCATCCTTTGAAATTGGTAAGCCTTGCTTTTTGGCCTACACTGAGTTTTTGTAACTGTTCAATGTATATTTAAAAATCACGTATATTTCCATGTTGTCTCTTGGTGTGTTAGGTTTTTAAAAACGTTTTTAAAATCTTTGATAGCCTTACAGATTTTTTGCCTGCTTGTTCTTTCAATTTCTGTTACAAAATTGCAGCACGCATAAGAATTTATCCACATCTCCTTCCACTTCTTCTGGTCTATTTTTGCCTCAAATATTTCAAGGTCGTACAATTAGATGCATATAAATTTTAAATTATTCTGTCTTCCTGATGGGTTGAATCCCTGATCAATAAGAAGTAACTCTTAATCTCCAGTATTTTTTTGTTTTTTACTTTAACGCCAAGTTTGTCTGATGTCAATATAGATTTAGCAGTTTTCCTTTGACTATTGTTTGCAGAGTATAATTTTTTCTGCTCTTCTATTTTCAAACTCTTTTTATCTTTATTTTAATTTATGCCTTGAAAACAGAATACAATTTGGCTTTAATTTGTAATCAAGCCAGAAAACCTTTGTCTTTTAACTGAAATATTTAGTCTATTTATATTTAATATAATTACTTATACATTTGACTTTAAATCATTTGTCTTACAATATGCCTTTTATTTGTCCCACTAACTCAATGTTTTTTCTCTCTTTTTTTGTCTTCTTTTGGATTGACTATTTTTTATTATTTTATTTTTATCATTCCATTTGATCACCCTCTTTATTTGAAAGTTTCAGACTTCCTATTATGTTTTTAATGGTTGCCTTGGAAAATCACAACAAAAATCCTTAATTTATCAAAGTCTAATGATAATGGGTACTTTTATCTTCTCCTGGACAATATAAGGACCTTAGAATACTCAACATCTTTTTATCCCCCTCCCAATTTAAAGATTTTTGTTGTCTTATGTCTTTAGGTAGATGGACAGATGACAGATAGATAGATAGACAGACAGATAAACACACACATACATGCACATTTGTATCCCACAAACATTATTATTGTTTTATAAAATCAGTGTTATTTGGATTTACTCATATATTTATACTGTCCTTTGCTCTTGATTCCTCCTATATCCCTAACCTTCCATTTAGGATTATTTTCTGTCTGCCTAAAGAACTCACTTTAATGTTTCTCTTACTGAGTGTCTGCTGATTACAACTCTATCTGTTTTTGTTTGTCTGAAAATGCCTTTATTTCACTTTGATACTAGAAAGATATTTTTACTGAGAGCTTATGTTGACAGTTTGTTTTAGCGTCTTCAGAATATTGAAGATATTCCCTTATGTTCTGACTTCCATTATTGCTCTTGATAAGTCAATTATCAGTCTAACTACTGTGCCTTTTAAAAGTAATCTTTCTTTTTCTCTCTGGAAGTTTTAAAGATTTGATTGTCTACAATTTCACTTTGACATATTCTTCATATTTATCCTGACTAGGATTCCTTGGGATTTTTAAATCTATAAGTTAATATCTTTTAGGAAAATTACCAGCCGTTATTTTATCATATATTGTTCATGCTTATGTCTCTTAGACTCTGCTCCTTCTTAGAATCCAATTGGACATGTGTTGGACCTTCTAACTATATCCTCTATGTGTCATTTTTTTAATTACTTTTTGCCTTTACATGCTTCAGTTTGTATATTTTCCTCTAACCAATCTTAAAGGTTACTAATTTTCTCTTCAACTATATCTAATTTGCCATTAAATCTATACAATGACCTTTTACTGTAGTTATTATTTATTTTTAAGTTCTAAAATTTACTTCATTCTTATTTAAATCTGCTGTGTCACTTTTTATGATTTCCAGTATTCTGCCAAAATTCTCAAGCTTATCCTTTCTCTCCTTGAAAATAGTAAGTATAGTTGCTACACAGCCTCTCTCTCTCTCTCGCTGATAATTCCCATATCTGGTATTCTTATGGGTGTGTGTGCTATTTCTTGCTTTCACTGTTTTTTTCCTCAGACGAGTGCTTAGCTATTTGTTTTTGTTTACTATGTGCTTGATGTTGTATTTTAAAAATTACTTGTAAGAAATATTTTGAAGCCTAAGATGATGCTATTTTTCTTTACATTTAATTCTCACTTGCTTCTGCCAAGTCCTGGGCACTATCAATTCATTAGCATTTATTCCAACTTCAGGACATAAGCTTTTTGGTCACCAAGATGACCCATGAGCTGTGTTACTTCCATTTCATCTTTATCTCTAGGATAAGCAACTCTGCTGAATCTGAGACCAAAGCATAGAAAGTTTTATCTTGGTGGGCCCTGGGTTCCACTTCACGTCCCTCTAATCTCATAGGACTGAAAAAGTGCTCCTCACTCTCTTAGCCATGTGCTTCAGATTTTCAACTGCCCCTTACTCAAAAGCAGTCCAGAATGCCAACCTCACTTCTCTGGATTTTCATCTTCTCCTGAATCTTGACCCAGTAGTTCCCCATTATCTTATTAGCTCTTTTATGCTTTTGAGAAACCTTTTAAATGTCATTTAATTGGGGGTGGTTATTTCCAGTGAGATGATTGGTCTCAATTACCCCACCACTATCACCAAAAGAGAGAATCTCTTTTGACACTTTGAAGCAATGCTATTCATCTTTACATTGTTGCTATGAAGTGAGTATCAGGGAATAATGCTGTGCTGGTCTGGTGTACTGTAAGACTGTGGTTACTCAGAGTGCTAAATGCAGTAATTTGCTCAATATTGGATAAAAGGCTAGCAAAGAAGCATTCGGCTTCTGCCAGCCAACTTGGGTCCCCCTCCGCTGGTCTCACTCCATTTCTGTACCACTTAGTCCCTCATCAGTGACACGTGTCACCCCTCACTTTCTCTCTGCTCCCTTCTCTCTCCAATGCTCCCCTGTTTACCTGCACCCTCATGAACCAACTCACCCCGTAAATGGCTTTGAATCCTTCTCATTTTCTCATGGTTTCCATCTTAGAAAATCAAAACTTGTTCTTTTCCTGTATGGATTCAAATGATTCAATTTCTTTTTCTAAAAAATAAAGGTCCAATTGCATTAAGCTAAGAGCGACTCTGAGAAACAATGTTAAATGAGTGATTCGTCATGCTGACACTAACTGGGAGGGCCTCCAAGCACACAGAAGAGTAAATACCAGTTAGAAAGACTTTTCTTGTTTAAAATCATAACAAGGTTACCCATGTACTCCTTGTTGAGGCTTAAAGTGCCGGGGTAAAAGTAATTAAGCTTTACACTCAATACAGATATATTCTCAGAAAACCATCATGTCTCAACTTTGTCTATATTTTTATGATTCTATAAGCAGGACTGGCCCTGTTGTAACAGAGGTAGTGCTGCATGGTAAACATCTCCATTCCTCACCTCCTCATGTGCCCGGCCTCTCTCACAGAGGAGCATCTGTAACCTCCATCTTCAGAAAAACCCAAAAAGACGCAAAATGCACAGGACTGAGTTTGTTAAAGTAAAACCCCAAAGAAAATCCCTACCTCCCTCCCTTTTTAGACATCTCCAAAAGAACCAACAGCCCTCAATCCCATAAAATACCACAGTATTTGCATTCCAATGAAAACAAACGTGCCTTAACTGAGAAATCTTAAAGTCCATGCAAACTATAAGTCAGGCAACTTCCCTCAATAGAAACACACACTTGTAAATAACGAGGCAAAGCAGTAAATTTCAAGGGGCATTTATACCTCCCCCATAATTTCTATCCGCATTCCCCCAATGCCCCACTCCACCTCACACCACCTCTCCAGTCAATAAACAATCTAATGGAAATGCTGTATAATAAACAATGCTATGGAAATGTATAAGCATAAAGATAGAGTGATAGAGACAGAGAGATGGGGAAAGAGGAAGAAAGCAAAGGTGGTAAACTGTTAACTTTGGGGGAACCTGATGAAGGATATGTGGAAATTCTTTGTATTATTCTTGCAACTTTTCCATCATTTCAAATCACGGAAATCATTTCAAACAATGGAGTATCATTTCAAAAATCATTTCATTTCAAAAAATGGAGTAAAAATAAAACCAAAAGAAACCAAACAAATTCTGAGGCTTCACTCTCAATTCGTGAGCTGAATCAACACAAATGTCCACTCTCAGTTCCTTTTTAAAGAAGTTGCCACAAGCAACATCACACCCAAAAGGCAAGTTACAAAACAATCACCTGTGTTATGCACTTCTTACACGTCATTATTGTCAATCGTCCTTCGCAAAGCCTTGTCTTGTTGCCATGACTAAACTGGGTGCTTTCCAAGTCTCTGTCAGTGAGAGGCTAATAAATCCTCTCTTTAGGTAGGGAGCTTCTGCAGACGCTCAACCAAAAAGAAAAAAAAATTGAGAATTAACAAAGCTATATTGTAAAAGAGAAACCAAATTTACTGATAGCTCACTAGAAGACAAGGTATGTATTAGCCTAATGTTGCCAAAAATATTCCATAACCAATCTGTAAATCAAAATTGGGGTGAGTTTATTATGAGCCAGATCTGAGAACTAGCCGTGGCCTTCCTTCCCCAAGGAAGGAAGGGCACCAAAGAAGTAGGGTGTAAGGAGTGGTTATATACCGTCTTGGAACAAAGAGCAGACATCACGTATGATAGGAATGTCCCTTTTACAATACTCACAAGACTGCCTAGCTGGCACAGCTATTCTCACAGCAGGATAGCAGGTCTTCTGTCTCAAGCTGGTTGGTCACAGGGTGGGCACAGCAATCAATTCCTAGCCTAGGGAGAGATGCTCATGCTTAAGGAAATGCCCAAGTAGGGGAAGTCGTATCTTTATCTTAAGGCTATTTGTTCTTGTCTTTGGGACACAGCAAGGAAAGAAGGGCACAAAGCAGTGGGGTGTACAGAGTGGTTATATACTGTCTTGGAACAAAGAGCACACATCACGTATGACAGGAATGCCCCTTTTACAATAGTCACGAGATGCTTAGCTGGCACAACAGGTCTGTGGTCAGCAGGTCAGTGGTCACAAAGAGAGCACAGCTGGTCAGTAATTAATCCTCAGTTTCCAGGAAGAGATGCTTATCCTTAAAGAAATGCTGATATGGGAGGAAGTTATATCCCTATCTTTAAGGGCATCATTCTTGTCTTTGGGACATAGTAAATATTTAAAGCAGATGCGCAACACATGCTCAACAGGCTATGTCTGGCCCTTTTGGAAAAACAAGGTCAGGCCAAATTGATTTTGTACCAAATGGCTTCCTCATATACTCCAATATATCCTATTGCTTTTCATTTATTTATCACCTATGATCCAGGAGCAGCCACTTCTTGGAAAGAGCAGGCTGTGAAGGCAAGGCACCTCTGCCAGTGGAATCCCACATACTGTCACACAAACAGGAGAAAGGGTACCGGCTGAATTTCCTGATGTTCTACAAACCACACCACACAGGGCACTATCTACTGCACATTCCTCCCAAGCACGCAGAGCGCAGGGCTGCACCTGCTCAAAACGAGCTAGAGCCCCAGCTCACTGTTAGCACCAAGTCCAAAGGGCGCACTGCAGCTGGGGATGCGTGGGAACCCTGCGCATGCTCACGCCATCTCCATGTGCCTGTGCTTCCGGCCCCAGCAACGCATGGTGGTTGACAGAGGAGCATGGCACTTCTCCAGCTGCACCTTACGTCTTCAGGAGGCCCTTCAGAGCCTCCAGATGGTCTGAGTCTCACCATTTTTGTTTTCTCCACTCCTCTCCCCAGCAAAAGAGACAAAGATGCCAGCCAGAGGCACTGCTGCTGCCACTAGTGTCCCCTAGAGTGCCATGCTCCCTGGTCGCTGGCCCGATGGCCCTGCCAAGGCCTCTGGTGCCCAGTGCAGAAAGGGCTGGGTGTGGGCTCAGGGCACATCCTCAGGCCTGGACCGGGGGCTGGACCACAGCATCCGTGACACACACAAGGCGAGTAACAAGCTGTGGTCAATGCAGCCCATCGCTCCAGAGGGGCCTGTTGTCGCCAAACCTTTCGCTCCTTTCTTAGGATGAGTCTTTGCTGAGGACTTTTCCTGGTTGCTCAGTGAGCTGTCCTTGCTGGACTCCAGACCCATCCAGGCACAGACTCCTGAGTGAAAACAGCTCTTATGCCAAGCTGATTAAATTTCCCACCATGTCAGGACCTGGGCATGAGCTCCTGAAGCCATCGGCCAGCTCAGAACTCTGGGAATGAGAAGTGAAGTGAGCAAATACAGAGACTTCAAACACTTGCGTCCGGGAATGGAGGGCGCTCACTCCACCAGCCATGACCCAGGTGGACAGAACATCGGAATGTGCGAAGGTGTTGGGAGCTGGATAAGCTGACCTGGGCGAGGCAGCTCCCAAGAGTACATTTATGAGGCTACTTTCGCAGTCTAGGACCCTCTCTTTGGGGGCCTTCTTGGCCCCAGGTGGGAGTCAGTGTTCCCAGTCAGAGCAGGGCCTGCTAAAGACTTTCAGGAGGATGCCAGACCCATTTGTGTGCTCCTTTTTCCTTTAGGAAAGCAGACTCTTCTGGAATAACTAAGCCAACGTGAGCTCCTGCTCCACCCTCCCGAGTCTGGCCAGGCAGCCCGAGCCCATTGCCCACAGTGCACTCCTTGACCATTACCTCATCCCCAAACACTGTGGGCTGGGCCTCCCTGAGTGAGCACAGTGGGGATGGAAAGAAGCAAAGTTTCTGGAAAGACTTCACGTGGGGCCCAGTTCAAGTATGCTCTCCTCTCCCGTGGGGCCCTCCAGGATGTCGTGCCCTGTCCCATCCTTCAGAGAGAGGCTCTCCAGGCTTAAGCACCCTCGTGCCCTGGCCTGGACAGCAGCAGGGCTGCCCTGACATGCCACAGCAGAGAGTGCCTGCCTGGGTGCACCAGAGCACCCCAGAATATTTCCATAATGTAGATGCCTGGTCACCTGCTGCCAGCTGGACTGAATCCTAACCTTCAGGGGAGTGACAGGGGTGGAGGAGAAGGCATGCACCTTTTTTAGAAGCCCCTCAGGTGACTTTAGAAGGTCCCCTGTCTTCCGGGTCAAGGGCTTCTGTGCTGTGGTGTAGATCGTCTGTGGAATGCGAACAGACACACCTCTGCCCTCACAGACCTCCCAGCCCCTCTTGTGCCTCCTGTCCACACCACCTCACCCATAATGAGGCCTCCTCAGAAGCCTTCTGGGAGGGGGAGAAAGGTGGGGCTGGGGCTTAGCCCAGCTGTGGGCAGGTGGATGGCACAGCTGAGTGTGGTCCGGAGGAGATGGAGGTGTAGCCGTGATGCAGAGTTGCCAAGGGAGACGAGGCTTCTTTCAGGTTGGACAAGGGACCCAGGGAGCCTCTGAGTTTTGGGGCATCTGCTTTCTAGGAGAAAGGTTATAGCTAGACAGATGACAGGGGCCATCCCAGCAGTTGACAGGTAGGACCAGACTTTGCTTTCAGTGAAGGCAGCAGGGAGCCTGTGTGACACACATCCCAGGCACATGGCAGTGGGGCCTTGGAGTCTCAAGGTTCACCCACTTGGCCCAGCTCAGACCTCTCCCTCATTACCTGCCTCAACCACCACCATCAGCACCAGGCACCATGGTCCCTGCCAACTAAAGTCAGACTGCTCTTCACCTTGGCCCGGCTCCATCTCAGCTGCTACAGGTCATGGGGGCTTGAGAGGAGATAAGGAGCTTCTGGGGGCCGGCCTTTTCC
This sequence comes from Equus quagga, assembly GCF_021613505.1. NCBI lineage: Eukaryota > Metazoa > Chordata > Mammalia > Perissodactyla > Equidae > Equus > Equus quagga. The sequence continues at coordinate 8,592,333 of NC_060274.1, read as the reverse complement.
TGGAGCCCTCTTTCTGCTCCTTCTAGTCCTTATTAATAAACTAATCCTAAATCTTCTGCTTCTTCCAGAACTCCCAATCCTCCTCGTCCCGGCTAAGAGGTAAAACTAATCAGAATCCTTAGAAGGGACAGTTTTATTCTGGCCACATAAGCAGACAAGTCTGATAATTCTGAGATTGCGCTGGATCCCATCTATACTCGAATCGTAGCTATTGTCTTCAGGCCTTTGCGTGTGCTGACCGCCTGAAGACTCGTAGCAACTACTTGCCACGGTAGAAGAATCATTACTGTTTCAAGGAGAAAGAGACAAGGGTCAGAATTCTCAGCTGTAACAAGGCTCATAAAATCTCGCTTCATAATGTTTAGAAAATTAAATGAGATGGAAAGAGGGATGAATACTGGAGTAAGGGGATGTTTAGAGCAGAGAAGCTATTCTTTATGATACTGTTACACCGTTGTCTAAATCCATGGAAGTGCACAACACAGAGCATGAACCCTAATGGAAACTCTGCACTTCAGTTAATAATAATGTATCCATATGGGCTCATCAGTTGTAACAAATGCAACACACTAGTGCAAGATGTCAATCACAGGAAACTGTGGGGGGAGGGGCGGTGGTATATGGGAACTCTGTACTTTATACTCAACTTTTCAGTAAACCTAAAACAGCTCTAAAAAATAAAATGTAATTTTAAAAAATTAAATGAGATAACATCCCTAAAGCATTTTCAAGGTGCCTGACATATTAGCTACTATAGTTATCACCATTTTGCCTAGAGCCCAGGACTTGAATACGTTTTCCCGCGTGGCACCCAGGTGATGCAGTATAGCCCCACCCAGACTTTATAGCCCATAAGGATGTGTCCTTGCGTCTGCCATCCTCAGGGGCAGCCCTCCCTTTAGATACTGCTAAAATTATGTGTGCATGGCAGACCAATGTAGGAAATTGCTAAGTATTCACCAGACACCCTGTTTTTCTTGCCTACCAGCCATGCTGCCCCGTGAGTCATTAAGAGATTTATTTTAAAGAATTGGCCTTTGCGATTGTGGGGGCTGACAAGCCTGAGATTTGTAGGGCAAACAGCAGGCTGGAAACTCAGACAGGGTTTCGGTGTTGCAGCCGTGAGGCAGAATTCCTTCACCTTAGGGAAACTTCAGTTTTTGCTCTTAAACTCTTAAGGCCTTCAATTGATCCGATGAGGCCCACCCACATTGTGAGTAATCTCCTTTACTTAAAGTCAATAGTACCATAGATGTTAATCACATCTACAAAATACCTTCACAGCAACATCTAGACTCATGTTTGGCAAAGCAGCTGGGCACCTGAGCCTAGCTAAGTTGACATATAAAATTTAACCATTGCAACTACTTTCCTAAACAAATGAGCAGTTGGAAAAGGATGTGTTTGGAAATGTTTGCATTTCAAGTGCTGTTAAAGAGATGCACAGCAGAATGTTGCCATCTGACTGCTGGGCTGATGAGTGGACTCTTTTGCGCCCATCTTCGCTACCTCTGGGAAAAAGGACTTTGCCCTCTTGGGCGGCCTGCATCACCACACCACATGTGCATGAGGTTTTGGTGGTGGAGGATGCAGCACCCCCATTTAAGAACCTGCTCGCTTGGTGCAGAAACACACTTGCCTGTATGCATTATTTTGGACATTCCTTGCAGCAGCCAATCAGAGTTCTGTCCAGTTGCCCCAGTTGACTTATACAAGAACCTCTTCCCACCCAGACCCTGAACAACTAAAGTGTCCTGCCTTGAAGGGGGAAGAGAGCTAGCAGTCAATCCTAGTGTCCCAGGGCCAGGAGACACTGAGAGGACATAGTCTTTCCCACTGAGCACTTGGTCCTGGAACTCTCAGAACTGGTCAAGCAGGACAGAGAGAGTCTCTCCCTTTTGCTGCCCAGTGTGAGCTGCAACAGAGCAACTCTACAGAGACGAGGCAGAAAATCAAACTTGAAGCATGGAGAAAGATGATTAGGTCATTCTATGATGATGTTCTTTGTACTATGCCCTGGAAGAATGATGAGTGATCAGGAGTTGCTGGAACATGGCCTGAGAGCTAGGTGGGATTTAGGGGGTCAGCACTATCCAAACTTTCTGAGGATGCTCAGCCAAGACGGAGCATCTTTGTCTATAGGGCCATCCATAGGTGAACAAGAGAACCAGCAAAGATGGGAGCCCAGACAGAGATTGTTCTCAGGGGATCAAAACTAATCACGGGTGGGGCTGGCCCCATGGCCTAGTGGCTAAGCTTGGCACACGCCACTTCAGGTTCACAGGTTCGGATCCCAGGTGTGGACCTACACCAATCATCAGCCATGTTGTGGCGGTGACCCATATATAAGGTGGAGGAAGATTGACAAAGATGTTAGCTCAGGGCTAATCTTCCTCAGCAAAAATTAATAATAATAATAATCAGGGGTTCTGCCACTAACTGAGGCTTCCTACTCAGTCTCAAGCAGGCTAACATCCCTTGCCTCCAGCACAGCAGGGTCCCCTCCCAGAGGAAGCCTCTACTTGGTGACCTCTGAGGACATTCCATCAGAGGGCGGCTCTTTGTACATATAGGTCTTGTTGGGTGGGCATACCACTTTCTGCTCCTGTCCCACTGGGGTGCCCACCAGACAAGCTCTGGATGCAAATCCCCACACCCGGAGCCAGAGGATGCTGACTATGAGTGTCCAAGGAGTCCTGGCACTTTGAGAGCCAATATGGCGTCGCCTTCAAAGAGTTGAAAACAAGAGCTCTCAGGCCAGGTTAACCACAAAGGTCAACCTTTCTAAACCTGTTTCCTCACCTACCTGCCTACCTCAGTATGAGGTTTGGAGGGTGAAACAAAAACCGCATCGATGGTGATGTTGGGAAGATGAAAATGTGTGTGGGAGAACCCTGAGATGCTAATGCAGGCAACACGGGCTACCAGTGAATTATCATCTTAACTAGACAGGGTAGGTTTAGGGCAAATGGATAATCTTTTTCCTAAAAAGAGAAAAATCGATCCAGACAATCATTGAGAACACAAAAGCTATCTGGGCTCATAGTTGCACGTATTTCATACGTTTTTCAATGCCATTAACTGAGGGTCTGCGACACAACTGACTGGCTCCTCCCCAGCTCGCCGTCTGTAGGCACTATTGTATAAATTCCTCTCCTCTGCTGGGCCAGTGACCTCACTCCTTCTTCTGAAGATGTGTTTAAACCTCTTGTCTACTGTTTTCTCTCCTCTGGCATTCTTTGTACTCAAAGCTTTTTAGGTTTGGGGGCTGGTTCCGTGGCCAAGAGCTTAAGTTCACCTACTCCACTTCCACAGCTTTTCACTGGTTCGGACCCCGGGCACGGACCTACACACCACTCATCAAGTCATGCTGTGGCAGCATGCCACATATAAGAACTAGAAGGACTTACAACTAGGATATACAGCTATGTAGTGGGGCTTTGTGCAGGGGGGAGAGGAAGATTGGCAACAGATGTTAGCTCAAGGCCAATCTTCCTCACCAAAAAGCATACCTTTAAAAAAAAAAAGTTTTGTAGGTTTTTCCTATCCTTTTAGGAGGGTTTCAGTAGGAAGCGGGGTATATTCATGTAGCTTATCTGCCACATTTAAGTAAATATTGCATGAGTCTGTTACACCTGATTTCTGATCTCATGGTGCAGGTTTGATTATTCTGTGAATTTTCAGGGAATTTCTGCTGGTGGAAGTAAGAGGCATCTCAGGAAATTTTGAGGAACCATCTGCATTCTCTCACCCAGGGGAAGATCGTTCCAGAAAACTCCTGTTTCAGGCAACACAATCAAGGCAATCTTACCTCTGAGGCAAGAAGGCAATGCTGGAGCAGGGGAAATGGAGACGCTTGGGGACATATCCATCCCCACTAACCTGCACCACTCAGCAAAATATCCCCCAAGCAGTCATTCACACCAATCACTTACTCCATCATCACTGATTCAGACAAGCATTTGTCCCCAGAACCCCTTTTCCTGATTCATTGGTTGTTCCATTTATTCAGTGAACTTTTACCAAGTACTTCCTATGTGGCATGAATTGTGCAATGGACGATGGACACAAAAATGATTCAGATGGGATATTTGTTGCCATGGAACAAATATTGTAGCTGGAGAGACAGACACATCAATGCATAATTTGCCCTTGTGGGAGCATAGTGGTTAGAAAGGTTAGTGCTACCTGGAATGGCTGAAGAAGCCGTCAAAGAAAAATGTCCTTGAAGAATGAGTCAGATAGGATCAGACAAGGCCAAGGAGTAGGGGGCAGAGGCAGCGTGTAGAAAAAAGCAAAGACCCCTGAAAGAAGTGACTTATATTAAGTCACCTTGGTGGGAATTACGATGAATAGTTTAATAAGTTAGATCCAGAAAGGGGCTTAGGATGTAGAATATCTACATATCAATAAAAATGATACACAGAAAGAGAAAACAGGAAGCATTGCATTTTTATATTTGGTAAAGAATATAGTTGACAGATGGCCAACAGGCACATAAAAGGATGTTCAACATCATTAACTATCAGGGAAATGCAAATCAAAACTACAATGAGATATCATCACTCTCGTCAGAATGGCTATAATTAACAAGACAGGAAACAAGTGTTGGAGAGAATGTGGAGAGAAGGGAACCCTCTTACACAGCTGGTGGGAGTGCAAACTGGTGCAGCCACTATGGAAAACGGTATGGAGATTCCTCAAAAAATTAAGAATAGATCTACCATATGATCCAGCTATTCCACCGCTGGGTATTTATTCAAAGAACTTGAAAACACAAATGCATAAAGATACATGCTCCCCTATGTTCATTGCAGCCTTGTTCACAATAGCCAAGACTTGGAAGCAACCTAGGTGCCCATCAAGGGACGAATGGATAAATAAGATGTGGTATTTATACACAATGAAATACTACTCATCCATAAGAAATGATGAAGTCAGGCCATTTGTGACAACATGGATGGACCTTGAGGGTATTATGCTAAACGAACTAAGTCAGAGGGAGAAAGTCAAATGCCATATGATCTCACTCATAAGTAGAAGATAAAAACAACAACAAACAAACACACAGAGACAGAGATTGGATTGGTGGTTACCATAGGGGAAAGGGGGGAGGGAGGAGGGCGAAAGGGGTGATTAGGGGTGTGTGTGGTGATGGATGGTAATTAGTCTCTGGGTGGTGAACATGATGTAATCTACACAGGAATTGAAATATAATGATGTACATCTGAAATTTATTTACAATTTTATAAACCAATGTTAATGCAATAAAAAAAGAATATAGTTGAAGACAGAAGCTACAAATTGCAAATCTCAAGAGAATGAGAAAGCAATTAACACAAGTATTATGAGAATACAGTAGTCCCCCCTGTATCTGTGTTTCACTTTTTGTGGTTTCAGTTACCTGTTGTCTAACGCAGTTCAAAAATGTTAAATGAAAAATTCCAGAAATAAACAATACATAAGTTTTAAATTGTGTGCTGTTCTGAGTAGTGTGATAAAATCTCACGCAGCCACATTCCATCCCATCCAGGAAGTAAATCATCCCTTTGTCCAATGTATCCACACCGTATACACTATCTGCTCAGTAGTCACTTAATAGCCATCTCGGTTATCAGATCGACTGTCAAAGATTCAGTACTATCTACTGGGGGTCTTGGAACAAATCCTTGCAGATAAGGGGGAACTGCTGTACACTGAGCTCATTGTTACATCTTACTACAAACTTACAGCAGGAGGTCGAGAATATTTATAAGTCAAACACCTCAAAGACACTCAAGGATATAAATACTAACTGGTTTGACAATTCTTATTCTGTATCTTGTTAAACTGAGTCTGGGCTAATTTGTTTATAAGAAATTCTCCTGCGATATTTCATTTTTAAGTTCTAAAAGCCTTATTATTGTCTCTTCTGGAATGTAACCCTTAATCTCTAGGCTATACTTGCTTTGTATGGTTGTTATGGAGAATTTCATTTCCCTGCTATTTTGTTTTAGGAAACTGTAATTATTGGAAGACATTTATTGCAAGACATTAGTTTACTCATCTAAATTATAATGTGCACATCACCACTGTGGTAATTAACACACTGTCACGACCTCACTAACTTTCTTCTGGAAAGTTCATCTGTATGTAAGTGGCTTGACTTTACTTATGAATCAGAAAGCATCAAGAGTTTATCTTGGCTTCCACTCTACTGGCTGGTTTGAGAAATAAACTAGACTCTGATCAGATTCTTGCCTTTGAAAAAAATGCAAAGTGAATTTTCCACAATACAAACACATGAAAAGTTCAGAAGAGTAATGCTAGAGACAAATTTCACAAGCAACTCTGAATTGCATAGGCTTCTTCCTGACTGCGAGCCCCTTTTTCTACATCATACAGCCTTGCCCAGTGCTCCTGAGGGGTGCTTGCTTGGCCCTTAGTTGCGTCTGGATTAACCTGAGAAGGGGGACAGAGTTGTTTCTGGAGGTCTTCCTTTGCCCATCACCAACTGCTCAACTAGAGCAGAGAAAAATGGTAGTTCTCAGCATCTCCAGGCAACACACTCCATGGGCCGCAACCATGCCCATCTTGCTACCTCTGTATTCCCAACATCGGTAGCAGTGGCTGGCACATAGCAAGTGTGCCATAAATATTTGTTGCATGAATGAACTTGAATGAGTAAACTAATTCCAACCTTCATTTCCTGTGGCATGTATTGAGCTGTAGAATATGTCTGTTTCTTTTTTTTCCCATGATTCACACAACCCCAGTCTACCATGTTGAAGAAGGCATTGTATAATGGAGCTACCTTCTCACTGGGGGAAGTGGAAACTTAGACAATCATAAGTATCATAGTTGTAACTGGTTATCTCCCTCATTTTACTGATGGTGCCACACAGCCCCAGCGAGAAGACACGGTTGCCTCTGGCTTTCTTTTTCACCACTCATGGAACACCTGTTATGAACTGGACAGTAAGCCCAATGCCGGGACTGGGCAGGGGGATAGATGAGGCTCTTCCCTCACAGAGCTCACTGTCCAGCAAGTGCAGAGGTTCCCAAGCACTGGTCCTCAGACCAGCCCACGAAGGACATGCCAGAATCCCCTGAAAGCCTTACTAAAGGTAGAAAGTCTCTATTAATGAATTCAGAAGCCAGTGGGTGCTAGTGGTTGAGATTACCAGAACTAATATTGTCTCAAAGTCTCTCTCCAAAAGATACTTATTAATTACAAAGGGGAAAATCTGTTTACAGTGGAGAAACTGGGCAGGGACCACCTTAACCAATGACCAAAGTTACCACTGCCAAGAATGGAGCTAATCAAGTGTGGGGGCCTCTGGACCTGATGCTCAGAGACACATCATCACGCCTGTGGTATGATGGATGGCCCCAAGGGCATACCCTGAATCCAATCATGGAATCATCAGACACACCCAAACTGAGGGACATGTTGCAAAATCACTGACCTGTACTCTTCAAAGTGCCAATGTCATAAAAAGTAAACAAACCTCAGGAACTGTTCCAGATTAAGAAAAACTAACAAGACATGACAGTGGAATGCAAGGCCTTGGATTTACTTTTTCTATAGAGAACATTCTTGTTGGAAGGTTGGCAAAATCTGTACAAAGCTTTTAAGTTAAATAACAGTATTGTATTAATGCTCCTTTCCTGATTTTGATAATTATATTGCGTATTATAGGGTAAGCCCTGTTTTTTAAGAAACAGGGATATTTAAGGGGAAAGGGGCATCATGTCCCATGTCTGTAACTTTCTCTTTAAATGGTTCAGAAAAAAATTTACACACACATAACCATAAACACACATATACGTGTGTGTGCATGCATGGAGAGAGAGAATGGAAAAGAGTGCAAATATAGTAAAATGCCAACACTGAGTTCATCTAGGTGAGGTTATTCAGGAATTCTTTGTATGATTCTTGCATCTTCTCTGTGCCTTTTAAATTATGCCAAAATTTTAAAACTTTAAATAGAGATATTTGGGCTCTCCTCTGGAAAATTTTGATTCAGCAGACCTAGGATGAGCAGGTGTTTTTATTTTTAATAAGCACCCAAGTAATTCCGATGCAGCTTGCCCACACCAAAGGATTTGGGAAACAATGTACTGAGATTTGCCTGTGATCACACAGCTAGTCAGGGCCCAAGCCACAATCAGAACTTCTCTTCCTCTTTCATCCAGGGCTCCTCCCACCACATCACATGATTTATTAAAGTAAAATTAAGCACATTTTAAAGATGATCTTCAGTCAGCAGGTATCAAAATTGCAAAAGAAGAAGAAGTAGAAGGAGAAGGAGGAGAAGGAGAAGAAGAAATGACCCCATTCGGGTCAAATCTACTCAACGTTAGTGCCAAAACTGAACTTTTCATCCTCTACTAAAACCTGCCCCAGTCTCCCGTGTTTCCCACTGAGTCGTCACTGCCATCATCTACCCACTCACCTGGGCTAGACACCTGGGAGAAACCTGAGCCTCCTCTTCTCGGTCAGCCTTGGAACCCTCCTGTCCTCAGAGCTCACACTCTGTCTTCCATCCCCCCTAACCCCACCCCCTTATTTCAGGGCTGGTTTGGTTTCTCACCAGAACAACCACAAGAGGTTCTGAGTGGTCTTCCTGCCTCCACTCTCCCCCTGCCCCTCATCCTCCATTGACTGACAGAGCAAGCTTCTAAAATTCAAGCCTAGCCAGGCTGGCATGTAAGGAGCCTGGAAGTCATCACTCTGTCCTAACATGAAGTAAAAAGATGAACAGACTAAAATCAACAACTCTTCTCAGATTCATGCGAGAATCGAGGTCACAGAGCAAACTGCTGCCCCCAACATTGGAGAGACAGACGAGAAGATTGAGAAAATTACAACTTTCCAGAGCAGAAACCCACAAACAGAAACCTCTGCGGGAATTGGTACTGGATACATGATGTCCAGCTTTCAACAAAAATTACAAGGCACTCTTAAAGGCAAAAATATAGTTTGAACAGGCAAAGCAAGCATCAGAACCAACTCAGAAATGGCAGAGATGTTGGAATTATCAGACTGGGAATTTAAAATAACTATGACTAATAGGATTAGGGCTCTAATGGAAAAAAATAGAAAACATGCAAGAACAGATGGGTAATGTAAGCAGAGAAATGGAAATTCTAAGAAAAAAATCAAAAAGAAATGCTTAGAAATCAAAAACAATGTAACAGAAATGAAGAACGCCTCTGACAGGCTCATTAGTAGAATGGACAGGACTAAGGAAAGAATCAGTGAACTGGAAAATAGATCAATAAGAACTTCCAAAACTGAAAAGTAAAGAAAAAAAAACTGAAAGAAACCCCCAAAACACAGAATATCAAATGCATGACCATGCCACTGGCCACTGACCTCTGCCAATAGTCCTTTGTAACAATTTCAGAGCAAATTCAAACTCTAGTCCACAAAACCTTCCTGTTTTGACTCTTTATCCTCTTTCTACCTTCTTCTTCCCCTACCTCACACACACTGTTCACGGCAGCCTGATGGAACTTCTACAGCTAATGAGAAAAGCAATTGAGAAAGATCAATGCTCTTTTCTGGTTTGCATTTTTTTTTTGGATGTTCCCTCCCCCCATTAGCTCAAAGGCATCTCAAATTGAACATTTCCAAGCCACCTGGAAGAACATTTGTTGAGAGAGAAAAAGAGCAGCCATTTGGAGACTCCTCCCCTATTTTGATCCGAGATTTCTCTCTGTAGCTTTTATTCCAAATCAATGGCATTCTTGAAATGCTATATTTCTGTAAAGCTGAAGTTTTGTCTTGGAAATAGCAAAAGGTCAAAAGTACCTATTTTGAGTGTTTGACTTTTTTTCTCGTTGCTATTATTGCTATTGTTGTGATTTGGTTTATTTGTTTATTTTAGAGGAAAGGAATTTGCAAACCTTGAATTTATCATTAGGTCATTTTCTCTCAGCAATCAACAAGCAAACAGAATCCAATTTTGAGGGAATGTTGATTGTCTTTGAATTCAAAGTTTAACATGAATCTAAAACTCAAAGAATCTAAAAGAGAACCAGAACTTCAGACAAAGCCTAAGGTTCATAATCCATAAATTTCATCTATTGGCTTCTTCTCTGCTTATATTTTTCTTTATTCCATGATTCTAGGTATTCTTCAACAATCCACAATTTCACCAATATCTTCAGAATATTTCAGACATTCAGGTTTATGGGGTCAGCTTTCCTTGAAAAATAGGATCCATCCTGGCTGTCATTTCCCACCCTACAAAGGAGAACTAAATTTGTTCTTGTTAAAAAAAAAATATCCTTTGACAGAAATATTGCTCCTACTGCATAGGAAGAAGTTATGAGAACGTCTTACTAACTTGGTTCACCAGCAGTGTCCCCAGAAGCTGTTCCCCTCCACTTGAACACTTGCGGTTCCTTGAGCTTCTTGGATCTGTAGGTTTATAGTTTTCTCAAATCTGGGAAAGTTTTGGTCATGTTTCTTTAACTACTTTGTTGTCTTCCCTTCTCTCTCCTCTCCTTCAGGAACTCCAAGTGCATATATAGAGGTCCACGTAAAGTTGTCCCACAGCTTGCTGATGCTCTCTTCATTTTATTGCCAGACTCCTTCTCTGTGTGTTTCATTTTGCTATGTGAAGTTCATCAATCTTTCCTCCTGTGGTGTCTAATCTGCTGTTAGTCCCATCCAATGAATTTTTCATCTGAGATAATGTATTTTTCATCTTTAGATGTTCAGTTTGGGTTTTCTATATATCTTCCATGTCTCTATTAAATATGCTCAAGTATTCTTCTAGATTCTTAAATATAAGGAATACAATTACAATAACTGTTTTGATATCCTTGTCTACTAATTGAAATGTATTATCTGTGTCATTCTCAGGTTTGCTTCTGTGGACTGACTGTCTTTTCATTATGTGTTGTGCTTTCCTGCTTCTTTGTAGTTTGATTTTTTTTATTAGATAACAAATCATGTGAATTTTATCTTGCTGAGTGCTGTATATTTTTAAATTTCTGTAAATACTCTAGAGCTTTGTTCTGGGATGAAGTTACATTCCTTTGAAGTAGCCCAATCCTTTGAGGCTTGCTCTTAAACTTTGTTGAGAGAGATCAGAGCAGCCTCCAGTCTTGGGCTAGTTTCCGCCCCCCACTACTGAGTCAAAACTCTTCTGTGTAGTCTACCCCATGTCCCATGAATTCCAAAGCTCTTCCTCTCTTGCTGGAAGGAACACAAGTTATTCCTGCCCCTGGATGAGCTCTGTCACTTCTTCCTTCTGCTCCTTTCCAGTGGTTCTTTCCCCAGACACTTGGTAGAGTGATGCTTGGGAAAATTTGTTTGATGATGGAACCTTGCATTACCTGTCAAATCCCAACACAGAGCAATGTCCAACTCCCTCCCAGGGAAGGGACAATCCTGGATAAACTAGCCCCTCACAATGTGGGCCTGCTAAGCTCAGGAGTTGGGCTGCAGGGTTATGTATTCTATTTCTGATGCCTCACCAATGAAAGTTCTTCAGAATGCACGGAGGTCAGAGCTCACACATACGGACTGCCAGGACTAACCACTGCTAGTGAGCCAGGGGTTGTAGGACCCCACATGCACCTATGAGGTCACATTTGCTCTGCCACAGTTATTTTCCCAGTGATCTGTGGTGTAAACTGGCTCTGTGTGGGTATGTGTGTGTGCACGTGTGTACACGTGTGTGTCTGCACCAGGAAGCTTTGTATCCAGAAACATCACTATGTACTTGGCCTGAACAAGACAGAGCAGCCCAACAAGCTCATTGTTTCGACCCCAAACTCCGGGGTTCACAGTTCACCAAAAAAAAAAAAAAAAAAAGGAAAAGATTGAAGTCTCATTGACCCCACGAGGGCTCTGGCTCCATCTGTATTACATACGATGCAAAGATCATTAGAATCTTAAATTCTTAGAATTGGAGGCTCTTTCCGAAAGAACCTAGCCCCAAACCTCACCAATTTTTATAAACAGAGCCATTCTGGGAATTGATAAATTCCTCAGTCATAAAGTTGAGTAGATGAATGTTCTAACATCAATCCTGCCCAATGTGATCTCAAATGCAACTTGCTAGAAGAAAACACAAACTAGCCATTGACAAACTAATAAGATGTTTTCCTCATCCTAAAAAAAGAGGACTGTGATTGTTTTTGAACTTGGGTATCCCAACCAGTCCAGGGTGAGTGATTCAATTTCTGTAAAGTCAATTTATGGCCAGCGATGACAAGTGAAAGAGAGGACAATGAGGGTTTGAAGAAGAAATAGACAAAACAAGTGATTTCCCTGGAGAGAAAGGAGGCAAGATGACTTGATGGGGAGTTCTTATTTCCTTATGAGCAGACACTTTCCTTTTGGAGACCAGAGGGATAAGAAGAGCGGTGTCCCATCACGCTGGTCTGTGAGAATGAGTGGGGGACATGGGGCACCTGCCTCTGGTCTGGGAAATCAGGAAATCGAGCATCGCGCTTCTGGTGCCAGATGGAAATAGCACAGCCACTAGCACTTCCCCCACCTACTTCTAGTCCTCCTCCGATCCCAATAACCTCCAACGCAGGAAAAGAGCAAAGAAGCAAGCACAAAACCTTGTTTAACTGCCTCGGTCATAAATTTCATTGAGAAAAAGCTCAGCTGGTAATGCATGCATCGCAGAAAATGCAGGGACAATGGCCTCGACTGGAGCCAATGGACAAACAGCAATCGCCATGGAAGGGCCGAGTGAAAATACCCCAGTCTGGAGTGACCTTCCACTGTGCCCACTGAGGACAGGTGACCTGCCCTGACTTTCAGGGCTTTGCAGACATCAGTGAAAAGCTGGCTACCCTCGGACCCTCGCCCCAGAGGCCTGCGTGAAATCATCACTATTATTCTCGTTTTCAAAGGGAAAATTCCCTCTCCAGCATGGGGATCTTTGCCAGATTGCTTAGTTACCAAGTGTGTGTTTGCAGTTATATTTACAAACTCCGTCCCTCCCTTCTCTGTGTTAATCACCAGAAACCCTGCTGGTTTACCTCTGGGCAGGCTTCGAGATCAGGCTGCCAGGGACAATCTTGTCTGAGAGCCGCTCCAGGAGGGCTGCTCCTCTGCCGCAGGCCATTGTCTCCTTCGGCAGCCAAGGACATTTATCTCAAGCTGTGCGTCCATCACCTCTCTCCCTCCATCTCTCCCATAGACTTATATTGAGCACCTACTGCATGCCAGACACTCTGCTATGCATCTGGGGACACCTAAACAGCACGAAGTAGGCTCTTACTGTATACGAGGCTCAGCTCCAGTGACTTCACACTTCTTAATTTCTTTAATCCTCACAGTAACCACACGGAGAAGACATTAATGCTCCCATTTTACAGAAGAGCAAATGGAGGCACAGAGCACTTTAAGTAATGGGACCAATGTCACACTTTTCTTAAGTGCTGGAGCCAAGATTTGACCCAGGAATTCTGATCACAGGCCCAGGCTCTCCACCACTGCACTGTGATAAGACCTCACAGTGCAGGAGTGGAACAGCCCACGGATCACTAGCACATCACAGCACGCTGGGTGATGTCCCAGAGATGGGCTCCAGGAACCAAGGGGCACGGTGGGGCCACCTTACGCGGGGTCCTCTGCATTGAAGAAACAACATCCCCAATTTGTCTTACTGGCCTTTGAGCCCAGAACCATCATAGCAAGGTCTCAGATGTGCCCCGGGGTTCAAGGCCAACTTACGGAATAAAGTTGTGAGTGATTGAATGATAAATGGCCTCCACTCTGTGTGCTTTGTGGACAGAAGCATTGATTTGGCTGCTGCTCTGGGCGTTGGTTCAATGCCTGCACAGCCCCCTTCCTGCTGCAGTGGAGGGAACACACCCTCTAGAACCAATGCCATTGAAGGCTGCACCCCATTGAAGGCTGCACCCCAGCCCCACCCCACCACTCCCGAGGAGCTTGCAGGCCTGGCTCCCTTAGTACTAGAATTTTCTCATCTCATCCTGTTGCTGAATCTTGCCCTGGGTCCTGCCCTTGCTCCCCACCTACTCTCTTAATTACAGCACCTGCGGCTGTGGACACACAGCATTCACTCAGCAGACATTTATTAACCAGGCACTGGTCCAGGCGCTGGCAGTACTGCAGTAAACAAAAGAGGAGAAGTAACTGCCCTCATGAAGATGGTGGAGGAGAGATAACAAGCAAAATTAGTGGGCAAAATTCACCTCTTGCTGAAGCCACTTCCTTGGTTCAGAGAGCAAGGCTCAGATCCTGAGGAACGCCTGGGTGTGGAGTGTTGGTGATGATAAACATTATGCAGAGATGCAAAGCAAAGAAGGGTGAGGGGTATGCAGGGTGGGGTCGGGCTGCAATTATAAACGGTCTTAAAAGGCTTCACTGAGAAGAAGATCCTTGAGTAAAGGACGAATCGAGCCATGCAAATAACTATGGGAAGCGTATTCTAGGCAGAGGGAACCACAAGTGCAAAGGTCCTGAGGCAGGCATGTATCTGACATGCCAAATGTTCGAAGGCTCTGCAGAACCATACGACTTCCCCCTGTGAGCACATCATCCCAGAATTTGAGCAACAGAACAGCTTTGTGGTCCAAAAGAGTTGGGTCTGAAGACTTGCTCTTCCGCATACCAACCATGCAAACCTGAACAAATTGCTTAATTTTTCTGAGTCTTTTCCCAGCCTGCCAAATGGGAAGCTCTCATATATAAAGTCACAGCACAGAGTTGGAGTAAAATAAATGGTAGTCATGTATGTGATTGAGGGAAAAGGAGAATCTCACTTTATTCTAGTGTACCACTTTCAGGGAGCGGGGGGCGATTTAGAAGCAGGACTCCAGAAGACCTGGCTTTCCTCTTCATCCTGTTATAAACCTGGGCACACCTGCTGCCTGGTGGTAATAATGATGAAGACCATCACCAACACCAGAAGAAGGATTTCCAGGCAACTAAGCGATGCCATCCCTGCTGCCTTGTTGGGACATCCCAGCAGCCTTCTAAGATTGGTAGCAGATGATCTTTACTTGCACATAAAGATGCTTGAAATGCAGAAAAGGGAAGCGACTTAGCTAGATAGTGACAGAATGGGGAAACCAAGGCCATAAGCTTGGATTCATTTGAGGGCACCCAAGGATACTTGGCCATCTGCCAAACACGGAGCTTGTTTCTATGTTGTTCCTGCTCAGGCAAGAGGTGAGAGGGGATGCACGCCTCTCTGATTGTCAATCTACCACCTCTTACCTCCTGGGAATGGACAGAGATGTCCTGGGTCTCCAGGAATCAGAGAAGCCTGGGCGGGAAGAAGGTGGAGCCCCAGGGTCCGGCTCCCTCTTGGGGGGCTCTATAGGGTCTTGGGAGCCACAGCGGGGAGCAGCTTGAGAGTATGGAGTAGCTGGTGGGGATGTTCAGGGCAGCAGGGCTCCAACAGAAAGGGTAGAGAGCAAACAAAATAAAAATAAAACAACTTCTTTCCCAATTTAGCTAAAGGTCAACCCCATCTGTAGTCAACTGAGATTCTTCCAATTTTGTGGCTTGTCTTGTTTTCATCCCCTTTTTACTTTATTCTCAGATTGCCTGCCTGGGGCTATGAATTCTATCTATAGAGTCAGGGAAAGCAGAATTTCCAAGTTAGAAAGGATGTTTGAGATCACTCAGGCCAACACCCCCAACTCACAGATGACGATGCCAACGCCCAAGGAGGTTTGATGACAAATTCAAGGTGACTGTCTACCAATGTGGAGCAGGAATTAATACACCTCTGCTGTCTTGCAGGTTGAACTTGTACTTTTGGAAGTACCTTCTACTTCCCAAACACTCAAGAATCTATTACCTAATGTCATGGCTATTTCTGTCCTAGACGTCGTATGCCCAGAGACAAATTTCTGACAAGGCTACACTTAGTTCAGTAATTTTAATCAAAACCTCCCATTGTTTTCTGCCTTTCTAAGAATGGTTTCTCTATCCACTTCTGTGACTCCTTCACCCTTGCATATTTTTTACTGCCTTTTATTCTCATTCTATCATTCAAGAGTTCCATCTATTTCTAAATGTGCCTTCTGTCTTTGACAGCTTCCATCGCCAACCATCCTGTGATCAGAGAGTCCACAGCGCCACCACTGGACTGCAGTATGTGTCAAGAGGGCTTATGGCATCGACTTTCATAGCGACTTGAGGGAGGAGCTGAGTTGAGAAGAAAATAATCATGATTACATATATTTGATTAGCCTTCCTTGCTCATTTGCTAAGAATCATGTTGAACTAGAATCTTCTAGTTTGGGAAGTTGCTTGCGAATGAAGCTTGGCATCACGCTTTTGAACATTCCTCTCCCAGCACTCACAGATGCATGCAACTTTCTACCTCAGTGACTGATGATGAATCATAGGGTAAAGGAAGTGCGGTCCAACCAAAGAGAGATCTGAGGACCCGCAGATCTAAAGTCTTCTGTTTGGCCCCGCTGCCAACAAATCCAAAGGAACGTGGTCCAATCACTGCAGGTTCTTCATTAAGAAGGACAGAAAGAATTCTTTTTCCTTTGTAAGCAGTTATATAAGAGCAAGCCTGTCATTATTTGGAAGGATTGCTAGGTATTCAACAGCTGCACCATTTTCTTTGTTCTAAAGACTTAGAGAAGGTGCAAAGAACTTGGCCAAGAGAGTGAGGATGGTGCGAGAAAAGACAGGACCCAGGAAGGCTTCCAGAGGGAGTTGGGTCTTGAAGAATGAGGAGGCATTCCCCAGGCAGAGAGTGAGGGACTGGGGTGTTCCAGACAGAAGCAGGCCACCAGGCAGCCGTGGGAACATGAAACAGTGCTGGGTGATAGGAGACTGCCCAGGTCTGGTGGGGCTGGAGCACGATGCTTGAGGCTGGGAGGGAGGGAAAGGAGGCAGGTCGGCAGACACAGGCTGGATCGTGACCATCTTTCCCTACCAAGCGAAGTGACTTGAGCCTGCAGACCAGGACATCTTAACCCAGGGTCCAGAAAGAGAGCTCCTTGGAATCTTGTGATTGTTTCCGCAATGTCTGTGTCTGTATATTTGTCGTAAACTTTTCAAAGACATATGTGATCCCCAAATATTTTCAAATCAACTGCTGGAGAGGATGAGAAGCCATTGGAAGATTTTTAAGGATGACAGCAACCTGGTTAGGTTTTTTCAGATGTCTCTAGCGACAACGTGGAGAACAGAACCCAGGGGAGAAGGGCTGGTGGCAGGAGACCAGCGAGAAGAATTATGAGGGAATTCAGGGGCGAGAGGACGAGCACCAAGCCAGACACAGCCTGGACGGTGGAGAGCAGCGGGATGGGTGGGAACGTTAGGAGGTTATGGTAGAAGAGTTTAGAAGTTGACTGGATATGGGAAGTGGGGGAAAGAGAAGAATCTGGCATGATCCCCTAGATTTCTAGCTTGAGTAAGTCACATGACCATGTCACCTAACGAAGCAGGGACTACAGGAGGAGGAGAACCCATTTTGAAGGGAAGATGGTGAATTCAGCTTTAAACTCTTTGTACTTAAGTTTTCTATGGAGAAAGATGCTCAGAGATGGTTAAAATGCATCCAAAGCTTGTGGGGTGATCAGGAATTTAGAAAGAAAATGCCATTGACATTTATTTAGGTACCAGTTCAAGTGATGACAGGAAATAAGGTCATCTAAGGAGAAAACATGGCGGGAGAGTAGAGACAGGTAGGAGACAAAAGCCTGTGATAGACCAACATCTAACGAGTGGAGGGACGAGGAGGTGGTCATGAAGGAGGTGAAGGAGGAAATGATCCAGGAGGCTGAAGGAAGATCAAGAGGGTGCGAAAGAATTTGGTCAAGTAAGACGAGGCCTAGAAACTATCACTGGGTTCTACAAGTGAAAAGTAACAGGTTACCTTAGCTGGAACAGTTCCACCATCTTGATTCAGATGGAAGGAAAATGGTTATGGGTTTTTAAACGTTTGAAAGGTAATGAAGAGGAAACAGTGAGTATCTTAGTCCATTTGGGACTAACAAATTTACAACAAAATACCACCAACTGGGTGGCTTATAAACAATAGAAATTTCTTTCTCACAGTTCGGGAGGCTGGAAGTCCAAGATCAAGGCACTGGCAGATTCGGTGTCTGGTGAGAGCCCATTTCCAATTGCAGACTGCTGACTTTTCAGTGTCCTCACGTGGTGGAAAGGGTAAGGGAGCTCTCTGGGGTCTCTTTTATATGGCACTAATCCCATTCCTGAGGGCCCCACCCTCACGACCTAATCACCTTTCAAAGGCCCCACCTCCTAACACCATCACATTGGGGGTTAGGTTTCAACATTTGAGTTGAGGGGGAGCGGGACACAAACGTTCAGACCACAGCAGTGAGTGTAAACACCGCGTGGAGAACGTGAGGTCAAAAAGAGAGAGAGTGGTAGCTAGAGATCATGCAGAATCTAGGCAGACTTCTTTGGGTTTGCTTTCCGCATGGAGACTGGAGCGTGTTTACACCTGAGAGGGGACAGTGAGAAGAGAGAGAAAGGGGGCAAATAAGGGAAAGAGGGTGAAGCCTGAAGACACGAGGCCTCTGAGGAGACCGTCACGTTTGTGATGCAGGTCAGTTTTCTTTCTCTTTTTCGTTTTGTATATATTTAAAGTGTGCAATATGATACGGATTCAATATCTGTGTACTCTGTGGAATAAGCATTACAGTCAACCTAAGTAACACATCACCACCTCACATAGTTACCGTGTGTGTGTGTGTGTGTGTGTGTGTGGCAAGAACACCCGGGTTCTACCCTCTTAGCAAATTTCAAGTATACGGGACACTCTTGTAACCTATAGTCACCAGGCTGTCCGTTAGATCTCCAGAGCGTATTCATTCTGCATCCCTGAAACTTTGTACCCTTTAACCAGTATCTTCCATTTCCCCTGCCCGCAGTCCTGGTAACCACCACTCTAGTTTTGGCTCCTATGAGGTCAGCTTTTTTCGATTTCACATATAAGTGAGATCATACGGTGTTTGACTTTCTGTGTCTGACTTATTTCACTTAGGATAATATCCTCCAGGTCTTTCCAAGTTGTCACAAATAGCAAGAGTTTTTTTCTTTTTCTAGGCTGACTAATATTCCCTTGTCTGTACATACCACTTTTTTTTTTTAAGATTTTATTTTTTTTCCTTTTTCTCCCCAAAGCCCCCCGGTACATAGTTGTATATTCTTTGTTGAGGGTCCTTCTAGTTGTGGCATGTGGGATGCTGCCTCAGCGTGGTTGGATGAGCAGTGCCATGTCTGCACCCAGGATTTGAACCAACGAAACACTGGGCTGCCTGCAGCAGAGCACAGAAACTTAACCACCTGGTCACGGGGCCAGCCCCATACCACATTTTTTTTAATCAACTGAGTAAATTTATTTCTCCTTCTTTTTGTTTATTTAGTTTTTTGAGACTGGCACCTGAGCTAACAATGGTTGCCAATCTTCTTTTTTTTTTCCTGCTTTTTCTCCCCAAATCCCTCCAGTACATAGTTGTATATTTTAGTTGTGGGTCCTTCTAGTTGTGTCATTGGGATGCTGCCTCAGCATGGCCTGATGAGCGGTGCCATGTCCACGCCCAGGATCCGAACCGGTGAAACCCTGGGCTGCCAAAGTGGAGCACACAAACTTAATCACTTGGTCATGGGGCCAGCCCCCCATACCACATTTTCTTTATCCATTCACCTGTCAATGGACACTTGGGCTGTTTCTGTATCTTGGCTATTGTGAATAGTGCTGCAGTGAATGTGGGAGTGCAGCTATCTCTTCAAGATCCTCATCAATTCTTTTAAATGAATACCCAAGAGAAGGATTGCTGGGTCATACGGTGCTATCTTTAATTTTTTGAAGACCCTCCACACTGTTTTCCATAATGGCTGTACCAATGTACATCCCTACCATGTGTGCAAGAGTTCCAGTTCCTCCACGTTCTTGTCAACGCTAGTTATCTTTTGGTTTTTTAATAATAGCCATCCTAACAGGTGTGAGGTGATATCTCTCTGTGGTTTTGATTTGCATTTCCCTGATGATTAGTGATATCGAGCACCTTTTTGTATACCTGTTGGTCAACGTACATCTTTTGAAAAATGGGTCAGTTCTCAGCAGGAACTGAGGAGCTTTAGAACCAGGGAGAACTTCAGAGTAAAGCTGCCCAAGCCCTTCAATTGATGAGTGCAGCTAAGGCATAGAAAGGATCTGAGCTGCCCAAATAAACTAAGACATCGTTTTCAGGAAAAGCTCTTTTTCCTTCAATTGGAAAGAATTGCTGTTCCAACTCTGGTTCTTATGCTCCTGAAAATAAGCATCTGATTTGCTGATGGCAGCTTTCATGGGGCTGTAGTTGGCTGATAATCATACACCTTTGCATCCAAAGCTGAGTTATCCACGCATGGCTCATGATCGCTCCCCGGAGAACATGGCCAGCTACTTCTGCCAGCGGTCAGCCCACAATTAATGTGGTGTCATCTCATCGTCATTGGCCTGGAAGAAGGAATAAAGGATACACCCATCTAGCTTGGTGGATGCTGCCCAGGGAGGCAGGGGAGCTAACATCTTGGAAGAGAGATGCAGAATTCAGTCACTTGGATGAGTTACACAAATGGTTCAAAATGGGGGGAAAATGAAGTTGGCTAGAAATTAGGTTAAAAAATAGCACCACATATGCACAAAGGAAAAAGACTCAACAGGTATAGCTCAGCAGGAAGAAATGCAACTATGAGAAGAGGGCTGCTTTCAAAAGCCAGAAAATCATGTTTCCATTACCCTCAGTTTTGGCCTTATAATTCCTATAGCATTAGATCTAACTTAGGTCTTTGTATTTTTTAGAAACTGAGCTAAAAAGAGTCAAGAAAGAGAAAAAAATGGAAGGAAGATGGAAAATATACCTTACATAGGAAAGGTAAGTAATAGAAGGACAAAAAGGTTTGAAAACTAGTGTGACCATCCCAAAATATTTTTAGAAAGTACTGTTTTATCGTATTCAAAGAAGAAGTATGAAGGATATTGACTCGTTCTTCACTTCTTAAAAGAATTAATGAGGCCAACAGCCAGGTGGAACTCAGCTTAGCTACAAAGAAGAGTCTGTTGCCTGTAAAGTATTCTCAAAACCTAAAATGGACTATCAAGAGATGTTCTAGAACCTTCCTCTCTGGAAACTGTTAAAAACAAAGGCACTCGCTTCGCTAATGGTGTAAATTCACATCTGGAGAGTGATTTGATAATATGTCTCAAAAGGCTTAAAAATATTCATATCCCTGATCCAAAAATTCCATTTGTACGACTTTATCACAAAGCTTGACTCTTAATTCCCGCTCCTTTATTTATGGTTCTGCGACACTGGATATCTCCGAGCTTAATGGATCTTCTGATCCATGAAATGAGCTAATACTACCAAATTACAAATTGTATGAAGAAGTAATCAAAATAATGTATGTCCTATGTTGAGCATAGTCACAAAAAAATAAGTGCTTAATACATGATAGTTGCTTACAAGTCTCTTCTTGTAAGTGTCCATTTAATTATATAAACAACCAAGTAATATTAGGTACGTAGTTAAATATATATTGTTATATCCATACCATAACGTAACTGTTCAACTACTAAAATAATGTCATAAAAGATTTAAAAAGTAGAAAAGGTGCATGCTATATTTATCTGTGCTTTCTGCTACAATCCCAGCATATGTGCAAATTTCTAGATTGATCTAAAATGAGTACAATAAAATTTTCTTTTAGGTTATGTCCAGGCGGTGCAATAACAAGTCAACTTGTTTACCTTTATGTTTTTCTATATTTTTTGAATTATCTACAATGAACGCATATTGCTTTTGTAATCAAAGCTTACAAATTAAATGTTCTATTTAAAAACTAAGTTTAGAGAATCACCTGGCTTGCCTGATATTATTAAACTAGCATAACTCTTTAAAAATTCCCTAAACTGTTCAAAATGATCTCCGGGAAGAGATTCAAGTTACCTTCAGAAATAATTCTGGGAGACTTTGCAAAGTTTATAAACCTTGCAAATGAGCTCTATCAGCTGCTAGAAAACTGATAACAATAGTTTACACATGTGTGTCACCAGCTGCAGTTCTCAGAAATGTAACCTTTGGAGAGGAAAGGAGGTTCGACTCCTGAGGATTCCACATGAAAGATCTGGACCCTCTTTCCAGGAAAATATACATTCCCATATATACTTGGGATTTGGGGCTCTGTTCCAGAGAATACAAGGACTCTCTGCCATTAAGACCTCCATCAGTGGCTGTTAAGGAAGTGCCTATGACAGCGAGATGCTTCCCTCCAATTTAAGCATGAAGTGGAAAATCACTTCCTATTTCAGAGAGTAAGCCAGGAGCTTGGCATAGAGAAGTAGCTGAATGGCCAGCCCTGTCTCGCCCTTTTCATTTGCATGATGGGAAGAACAAATGAGAGTCATAGAAAGGGTTGGACCTCATGGTTGACATGTCATGTTAAAGATGCAAATTAGGGGCTGGCCCCGTGGCCGAGCGGTTAAGTTCACGCGCTCCGCTGCAGGCGGCCCAGTGTTTCGTTGGTTCGAATCCTGGGCGCGGACATGACACTGCTCATCAAACCACGCTGAGGCAGCGTCCCACATGCCACAACTAGAAGGACCCACAACGAAGAATATACAACTATGTACCTGGGGGCTTTGGGGAGAAAAAGGAAAAAATAAAATCTTAAAAAAAAAAAAAAAAAAGATGCAAATTAAAATTAGTTTGAATAATCTGAGCATAGTCAATAAACCTCCTATAACTGAGTTGGGGGGCAGAATTTCACTGGTAGTTGTAGATCCCAGATCTATAACTAGGACCGGTTGAATTTTTGCCCTGAGATCAAATGTTACACCAGTTTGGGTTTCAGCTGTTCTAGATAATTATTGCTCTTTAGTGAGAGCAATATAGAAGCTAACAGAGTTAGGAGTTTATTGCTTTTAAAAGCTTACTGCATAAGATTATCTACCCTACTCTTTAATGTTTGGATTTTTTAATATAGCTTTCCTTTTATAAGTATGGTTTGCAAAAGTCAAGGGTATTTCCATATCTCGGAATAGGCATACATCTTACAGTTCAGAAGGGGAGGGGGCCCTGATGGCTGCTGCCCCCTGGTGGCAAAGTTCCAGCACCGTAGAGAAAGCACCTGTTGCTGGGACACAGGTGACAGACGAAGCTTCAAGTTTAGAAACCACAGATTCAGCGTGACGTGGCAGCAGCTGTCGCATATCGATTTAGACGCTCGTCTTTATGAAACTTTGCAGTGATCCTTCCACATTTGCACCTGTGTTCACATACCCACGTCTCTTCGCTCTGTGAGGGGTGAGATGGATGCTGTGTTTGTGCTTGCAGCCTGGGGGGAGGCTGGCGAGCAGCCAGTTGGCAGAGCCCTCTGGTGTTTCTGTGAAAGAGAGAAGAGAGACGCTTCCAAGAAACATGGCAGAAAATGGCCACACACAGCTTAGTTGCCAAAGAAATACTGAAACACAAGATAAAGACAGAAGAGACAAAAGGTGGAGAGTCAGTGATCCACTGTGGGAGCTCCAAGTCTTCCCTTATCTCTCGCCCCTCCCATTCCATCTCTTCCTCTCCATGGCTCCAGATACACTCTCACAACGCGCCTACTTGAAGGCGTTGTGACCTGAAGTAATGACATCATCCCACACATCGCTCACCCACGAGAATGCATGGGCAAGGTGACTGGCCTCTCATGGGTCAAGGGAGTTGACTGAAGGGCACTGGACAGTCCATTCTGAGCCTGACCTACGCAGTGGAATGACTAAGGTCAGCAATCAAGACCATGACCCCAAGTGAATGAGAGGCCCAAGGGAAGTTCAGTGGGACAGCAGAGACTGTGGGGAGAGGTGGACTAACCCATAGGAACAGAGGCAGTCCAACAGTTCTGCCCAGCGTCAGAATTCATATAGCTTAGGACTGGAACGCAGGCTGGTGAGGAAGATGCATCATCAGAAAATAAGTCCCTTTATATTGTTTATAATAGAGGCAATAATAGTAGCAGCAGCATAGTACCTTCAGAGGACACTCGGCAGATTGCATGGGTGGCTGTAAATGAATCCAGGATTCAAGGTGAAATGGGTGGGCAGACAGCCTAGCTTGCCAGACAGAGAGGAATAAATCCTCAAACCAGGCTGATCTGGAATTGGAATTAAAGGTGAAAAGCGTCCCCAGGCACGCCGCTAGAAGTAGGATTCCTCATAACAAAGACTGAGAGACAGGAACGGAAAACTTGAGGCTCTGGGGGGTCACTGTCCAATCCTGATCCTTTAATAACACCAATAGTGTACGTGTATCAAGAATTTACTCTGCATGAGCTTGACATTGACGATTTCATCCTCCCCACAAGAAGCAAGGTCTATGGGGATTCCCATTTTATAGATGAGGAAGATGAGCCTCAGAGAGTAGTTGGTGGTGACTTTGCTAATGAGAGGTGGGATGGAGATTTGAACCTGACTCTACAGCTTGACGCTTTTATTTTATTTTCCATCTTTATCAAGGTATAATTGACAAATAAAACTGTGTATATTTAAGGTGTACAATGTGATGATTTAATGTATGTATGCTTTGTGAAGTGATTACCACAATCAAGTTAATTAACACATCCATCACTTCACATAGTTATCATTTTTTTGGTGTGGTGAGAACACTTAAGATCTACTCTCTTAGCGACTTTCAAGCGTAAAATACAGTATTATGAACTGTAGCCACCATGCTGTCCCTTGGAACCCCAGAACGTCCTCATCTTATAACTGAAAGTCGATGCCTTTGATAACTCCACTCTACCACCCCCTTCGAGGGTCCTCCCCGCCACTCCTCTCCATTTCAATCACTTCAAAAGTGAGCTCAAGGTCTGCTTGCTTTGCAGAAGCAGTTTTCAGTTAGATGGCAAAATCTGGTTTGTTTCCCCGCCGTCTTCTCCACTTCTCTCTGAACCCCAACACTGGGTACCTCCTGCCTCCAGGGACCTACGTCCACTATTGCTCAGAGGGCTGAGGAAAAGGTAAGCCACACATTATGACAGATGTAAAAAGAAGGGCAGGGTTAGATGCAAGTTCATTTCTTGTTTTTAAAAAGCAGAGCAGATTGGTGCATAATGCAGATAAAATGATATTAAATATGTGCAAGCTGAATAACCTTAAACTTGTGACAGCCCAGAACCTTCTAATGGTACCGTATCGGCTATTCTGGTGGTTTTCTCTACCATAAGGATTATGCAAGAAGCTAAAGAAAGACCCCTGGGCTAATCACTTCAGCCAATTATTACAGTAACTGAAGAACCAGTCCCACCATTTGTAGTTCTGTTACCAGTATCATTTCAAAACGAGGTCAAAACCATCCACTTCTTAGCCTGCTCAACGCCTCATACTCATCATACAACCTTCAGGTTTGTTTGCTTTTTGCCTCCCTCTGAAAACACGTTGTTCCAACTGGACCACTCTGCAGAATTCAGGCTGCGATAGAGGAGAGTGTCAAAGTAGCTGCAAATTTCTCTGAGGAACAAGAATGAATGACAAAAATTAAAGTAGCAAAACCCTCTCTTGATTCTCTCAAAAAAAAGTAAAAGGGGTAAAGCCTCTTGGGGCATTCATGCCAAAAATAAGGCTGCAGAAGAGGTAAAGAAATGGAAATTTGCAGAGCATTGATCTGTAGTAACGGGCCTGCACATTTGTCGTGACTGTCACAGGGAGTTACAGAAAAGGGGGCTGTGAAGAAGGGATTGGTGGGCCATTTGTGTATGGTGTGTACTGCCAGTCTGGCAAGTACCAGGAGAAGCAAAATCCAAAATACATGCCATGGCTGCAGTAACTACTGTGCCTTAGCAGCAGCACATGAGCCCCGTTATTCCCAGAAGAAATAGACCATCCTTGGCATTCAGTCCTGGACCACGCTCTTCATCCAACTCGGTAGGAATAACCCTATCTTGGACTCTGCAAGCTTGAATACACAATTCACTCCAGACAATTTCCACTGTACCACATGCTCGTTCATTTCAAAGCATTCACTCAAGCGCGTGGTCTTCTTCAGCAAAAGGCGATCATTGCCTAGGCTTGCCTTCTGCCAGACAAGGACGAGGCCGTTTAAGGAGCTCTTGCTGGGAACCATCGTCTCTAATCTTATTATAGCTCCTGGACTTTCATTCCTTGCTTTGTTGATAATGAACCAAAGACTCAATTGGAAATGTAGGTTTCCCAACCAATAAGTCTAGAAGAACAGGAAACTCGTCTCAAAAATCCCCTATTTATCACAGGACTACTTTCATGTTTGAAATGGCTCCATGTTGCTTGGCGAGTACTAAGAAATTTGTGTTTCTTTAAAAATGGAACTTTCCATGGAATATCCAGTACAGGGATGAATCTTCTCTATGGGAAAATTTAGCAACAAAATTCATAGAGGCCTGAACATCCAGATGTGCCGGGTGTGTACACCTGTTGAGGAAATAGGCTGGTGCGTCCATTTCTCTATTTACAAAACAAGGTTGTTATCACCTTACCAGCTTCATTGCTCTTTCTATTTCTAGACAGAAAAAGGCTGATGTTGCCTTGTGGAAAGCAAATCGTGATGAAAAGCTCAGAAATAATACTGAGTAAAAAAGATAATATTACCGTGATTCAGGCAGCCATAACCAGCTTGTCCTAATGTAAGAACCACGAACATTATCAAGGAAAATGACAAACCAGGACCATAACTGAAAATGTCTTAGAACTCCACTTTAGCCTCCATAAAAGGGCACAGCCTTACAGATGCCACTTTTTAAAAGTTACAATTTCACCTAGATTAGCTTCAGAAATCCCATGGATGGGATAAAGGAAATACAATTAGATGGGGCAAACTCAACATTCCGATATATAGATTCCTGGTAAACTCTGAGGGTAGATACAGAACGTTATGACCATCACATAATTCCTTCTCAGTGCCTTCCACTGGCTGCCTTTAGCTGTCTGTACTCCAATTCATCTTATTTCTTCATTGCTCCTTGAATTATCCACCCACCCTGTCTCCTTTGCTCTTCTTGGTCAAGCAAATCTGTTCTAAGCCATTTTTGACTTTCTCTTGCCCTGTAGAGTATGGAATTTTCCACTCTTTCTTGTGAACTGGAAGAATCAAACCCTCTCACCCAACAGAATGCTCCCTCATTTTACCAGGACCCTTTTCATGTAAGTCCCGTGCAAATGGGTTGATTTCATGAAGATGGTCAGACTCCAACAGAAAACTCTACCCCTGAAACTCATTATAAAAAGCAGTCGTTAGGCTTGATCTTAGGCACTAGCCAATCAACTTTTGAGTCAACCAAGTGCCCTCCAGATTATTAATGCCACCATTTGATTATTCACATACAAAATGATTTTAGGTTTTTGGGGTTTTTTTAAGATTTTTTTTTTCCTTTTTCTCCCCAAAGCCCCCCTGGTACATAGTTGTATATTCTTAGTTGTGGATCCTTCTAGTTGTGGCATGTGGGACACCGCTTCAGCGTGGCTTGATGAGTGGTACCATGTCCGTGCCCAGGAGTCAAACCACCAAAACACTGGGCAGCCTGCAGCGGAGCGCGCGAACTTAACCACTAGGCCACAGGGCCGGCCCCTGTTTTTAGGTTTTTTCAATGCTCTAGTTATCAGAGTGCTTGAGAACACCCCGCAGCCTCTGACCTCCTTTCCAGTGCTCCAGAAATAAGAAAACTCTAACCAATAGACAAGCTTTACTCCTAGATAAAGTGTCTGCCTGTGTCTGCTTCAAAACCTCCTAAGCAATCCCCCTTTGCCTCTCTCCAAGAGATGGTTGACATTTTCTTCACCTTCCTCCTCAAGTTCCCACCCAGGGCCTGAAACCTACAGGGATGGGCCAGCTTGGGTGTGACCAGGTGGCTCCCATCCCCCCGTTCTAGAAATGATACCTCCCTTTCCTAGTGTGCCCCCCCGCCTTCCTCTCTCTCCCTGTGTTTCCTTCTGCAGGGAACTTCTCAGCCTTGGCCTCCATGCTGTACATTTGGAACTGGCTCCTTTTCAGCCCTGGCTCCTTTATGCTTCCAGTTTGGTTTCTCTGACAGGTCTCCAACTATCTGACCCAGGAGCTCCCTGCTTTTCCCACCTCTCCCTTCTCTGAGCATCACTGGAGCATCTCTATAAGACTACACGGTCACTGGAGGTAGAGCGGGTCAAGGAAATGGGAACACTTCACTGGGCATTTCCTATCTGCACATAGTACATTTTCTTATTTAATAGTCACAACTCATCAGAGTGGCTTGTAGACGCCACTTTGTAGATGAGAAAATTGAGGATTTGAGTGGATAGAAACTTGCCCCAGATCATAGCACATGCTAAAGTGAGCATTCAAATCCACATTTGTACGATTTCAAAGTACATCTGTCCACTATAGTTTAAAATAGTACATTTCCGACAAATACATTAGAAATTTTTAATAGTTACCTGAAAATGCAATTCTGGATCCATGGAATTAAGACAGTGAGGGAAGTAGTTTATCTAATTTGGAAAGGCTAGAAGGTTGCTTTGGGGTTTGTTTTTTTTAAGGTGAAGTTCCTTAAGAGAGTAGGATGCCAATTTTCAGGACCAACCTAAGAAAGAAGCATTTAAATCCTAATTTCATTTTAAAAGAATTAAGAGTTTCATTAAGGTCAAAAATAGGGCTAAGACACAGAATCCAAAGCTTAGCTCTCCTGAATTTTAGACAAGCACAATACAACCAAAAAGAATTGAAGTAATAATATACATAATTTGCGGAAACATTTTGTAAGTTTAATATAGAAAATAAAGTTTGGACTTTATAAAAAGTCCCCACTTCGTATTTATTATGCCAGTGGAGGCTTAGCCACATCTGTTTAAACTCATCCTTTTGTTTCTAGAATTGCCGACTTTCTCTAATACCAACACTTAAGAGAAAGGAAAACAACATTTGCTTTCTAACATGCACCTTCTTTGTTTAAAGGAAATGAAAGAAGGAAGGTTAACTTAGGTGGACATGGCGAAGATTCTTATTATGTGGAAAGTGGATCAAAACTGTCCAGAAATTGATTTATGTAAAACTGGGAGGTCCACAGGCAGGAGTGTCTGTGGATTTAGTCCTAGCAGTTGAAGTCACTGGCTTATCTTTTTTTATTAATTTTTCACCTTCAGCTTTCAGCACTGTTGCCAGTTTCCATGAGGAGATGCTCAAAGACACATTACTAGGAGCAACGGGCCTCTCTGTTGTCTGAAAGTAATCTCCCCATAACCCCCAAGGCCTGCAACAGACACGGAAAAAACATAAATTCCATTTCCGTGTGCTGCTTGGAATGCTGATTGTCGTCACGCTATTGTGTCTGCTGTAAATATTTATGTTCTGGAAAAGTGCTCTAAGGAGCACTTACAGCTCCCTAGGAGGCACGCGGGATCCGTGGCCTTTTCTCTTTTCCCATTTTTATTATCGCCTCCATTTCCTTCCCCGCTGAGAAGCTTTGGGACCACAGGAAAGTGAGCACGTCTCTACTGCAGCAGGGAACATTCGGGTCGTCCCAACCCAAAGCACGGAGATGGGATGCGGACAGGGCGGCACCATGTGCTTGTGTTTTCTCTTCACCTCCTTGGGCTACAGCTCTCTCATGTCACACGGGAAGAGAGAAGGAAGAGAAAGCAGGTTGGGGAGGTCCTTATCTGGAATGGGCAGAGCAGTGCTGCCGTTAGTCCCGGGACTCCAAAAACTCTTCACTCGGTTCAGCTTGCCTGCCGGATTCCAAAATGCTGTCAGCTGTCGAACCGCACCAGGGTGCTGATTCCTGACATTCTTCCTTAAACGAGTAAATAAAAGACACTCTCATCATGTAAAGTATAAAGAATAATATAACAAACATCCATGTACCCATCACCTGGATTGTTTTCAGGACACAGAAACATCTGGACTCGTGGACGTTCCAGATCAGCTTTGCAAGTCAACCCCGCCTGGGATTCACTTCAACGTCTGTGCGGAGATGTTCAGGGGTTTGCATCACACGCATCAGCTAGGACGTGTAAACAGCATGTAGAATTGTTTGAGGTGCTGTGTAATAATGGCATGCTTTTCTCAAACGGCGCCCACTCCTGCTTGTCACACCCAGAATATACACGGAGCATCTCGGGCAGCAGGCCCTGAGGAAGCAGCTCCTCCAGCAGACGCATCATAAATTTTGTTGAGTTCAGTGATCATAATTATGCTAATTTAGAGCTGAAAGAAATCCCAGGGCCCATCCAATTTGACTCCCTCCTTTTACAGATGGCAAAAGCTGAGTCTCAAAGGGATTAAGGGGTGCACCCAATGTCACACAAATACTTGATGGGATCAGGGCTAGAACCTCATTCTCTAGCATCACTCAGTCTAATGTTTTTTCCATCATCACCCCATATTGTTTTCATAAAAAACAAAGTGAAAGCCATACATATTTGCTTTAACCATTGGCAAGGCTGATTCAGGGGGCAACAGTGGTATTTCATGCCCCACCTCTCCTTACGATGTTTACTTCCTTTTGACCAGGTTCCAAGGGACCCCAGCTCTCTCCTGATCGCCCAGGACCCTGTCCCCTGTGCCTTGCCCCATTTACACATTGAACACCATCCTGGGTCCTAGTCCCTCTGCCCTTACCTGTGCTGGCTAATCTGAGCAAGGAGCTCTCCCTATGGATATTGCACTGCTATGCATGCTAGTGGCCCACTGGTGGTCCCTAAATCCCAGTGCATTAATAGAACCCCTAAAACTCAACACCAATCTCCTCCCTGCCATCATGGACCAGGATCAGTTGACTGGGCCTTCTTCCATCCTCCTTCCTTCTGCTACCAAATAATGTAAGTGCACCATCCAAAATGCAAAACATAAAGACAAAA
This sequence comes from Equus quagga, assembly GCF_021613505.1. Taxonomy (NCBI): domain Eukaryota; kingdom Metazoa; phylum Chordata; class Mammalia; order Perissodactyla; family Equidae; genus Equus; species Equus quagga. The sequence continues at coordinate 8,561,512 of NC_060274.1, read as the reverse complement.
TAGTATATGAGAATAAAGAAGGAAAGGACCTGGATCATCCACTAACAGAATAATCTAACACTGGAAAATAAAGAATAGGCTACAATTATCATTCTTCTAGAACAGATTTCCAAGAAACTGAATCTCCCGAACATTCGGTCAAGGCAGTGAAATCGAATCCAGCGATGCCAAGTAGGCTGTGTCTCCCACGTGTTTATGGCAGGGCCAGAAGAGGCATCTGGACTTCTAGTCACCTGCCGTCTCCGTACTCGACATGAATCCAAATCACATTTCTCAGATGCCTCCCTGAGAGGTCCCAGGCTCTGCTTTCAGCGCACAGTCCCACCTGAGAACGGCGCCAGTGCCTGGACTCCACGTGGCCTGAACAATATAAAGCAGCCAAAGAGTCTTGGTCCAGAAGGAGCTCTGCACACAGCACTCAGAGCTTCTGTATCGGCCTGCCCCAAGGAGACCTGACACTCCTGCAGTCGGGGAATCTGGCTTCAGGCAGCCGGCTGCTGGTTTCCCCTGGACTGATGTATTAGATTAGCTGAATGCAAAAATCCCTTCAACTTTAAAATCTTAAGACTCCTTGATTTCAAGGTCACTTTTCTGCAGAGCTGCACCTACTGACATTCCCAGAGGGGTTTCCCTGAATGGGGGCCAATGAGCCCTAGAAAATTCCTCACTGGCTCCCAAAGAAGCCCTCCTTTCTTCTTCTCACCTTAGTTCCCACTCCTCGCAGTTGGGCGTGAGGAAAGAAAGCATACACGTGTTTGTGAGAGGACACCCGTGAACTGGACAGCTCATCACCACCGGACTAGAATAGACTTGGCACCGGGCTGGTCTCTAGCTCCTCTCTGAATGCTGCGGAGACAGAAGCCCAGTGCCCTTCATCACTGCCTCAGTCCTCTTCAGAGAGGCAGATCCAGACTCGACGCTGCCTCCAGAACCTTCTACTTCTAGAATCTTCTAGGCCTGTGCAGCCTAGCGAGTTACTTAACATCGTCAAGACTCAATTTCCTCCTCTAAAATAAGGAAAATAGTTTCACTTACCACAGAGGGATATTTGCAAAAGAGTGAGAAAATAGATATTAATTCCCTTAGCACAGTGCCTGGTACACGGTGAGCCAACAATGCACATTGTTATTATTCACAGTGGGCCTGAGAAGCTGAGGACTAGAATAGTGTCGGGAATTGTATGTTCACAGGCCCCATCTAACACAGCAGAAAACAGAGACGTAGAAAGATAAATTATTCTCCCAAATTCGTGCCAGCAGAATCTGTGCCCGCCAGCCCACATCCAGCATGTGCCACAGTCCTCACAGCCTAAGGCAGTTTCCTTTCTCAGCTTGTCCTTTTTCTTAATGGCCACAAAGCCATCTTGAATGTTTGCTTGGTGTTCTTCTTCGTTAAACTAAAAACAGCACACCCTTGAGTGCCTATTAATCTTGATTCGCTTTTCTGAGCAAGCCATCTGACTTGTGTTGCATTTCACAAAGTCTCTCCATATGCTTGCCATAAAACATCCTTCCTCTTCTTTCTTTCTTTTTTTCCTTTTTCCAGCCCTTTGGACACTCAACAGAGCCTCCTCTAAAACGTACTTTGGAAATCCAAATGCTCGTAATGACTCACGTCAAAGAGCTTTCTCCTCACCTTCTCCCATGAATCGCAGCCTCCCTCCTGACAACTCACCTGTCTGCAAGAGGCATGGGCCTGGCCCTTGTAAGTCATCTCAGGTACAGAACTACGCTGGGGCCACAGCACTTGGCCCGAGTCACAGGGCAACAACTCACATGAGGACCATTTTACAGCTGAGCTGCAGAAATGTGACTTCTGCTCGGGAAATGAATTTGATAAGAGGGTTTTCTCACTTGGATTCTCATCCGGCTCTCCTGACATGTCTTATCATAAGACACATTTTTGGTATCCGTTGATCCTGAGTCAGTTAAACTCAAGGAATCCCAAAATAAGTTTGCTGAATTCTTGGGTGAAAAATGTACTTAGAGGCAGTGGCACAATTTATGAAACAGAAACTCTACTTTCAAAGTCATTTGAACTCAACACATATTTATTGAGTACCCTCTGCATGCACGGCCCTTGCTAGTATTTTCATCTACACATCTTGCTTAATCTTCACAGCTCCACAGTGAGTAGATTTTGTTCTGCTTCAGTATTTCAGGAAGAGAAAAGTGAACCGCGGTATAACCCAGGGTTAGAGGCAAAAAAAGAAATGTCTGTGTCATCAGTTCAGTATAATATTTATACATTCTCTACTTATATGATCTATAGAATAAATGTTCCATTAATGGAACTAATATTCCGTATAGTTTTATGTAAGAAGGGTTAATGAAAGTGGTTTTATTCTGAGCAGATAAATTTATAATGAGCCTTAAGTTACTATTTTTATTTGTATTAATTATCCTTTAGGGTGCCAGGCGGGTGGTAGAAACTCAGAGAGTTCCCAGTGATTTGTCTGAGATTTTGAGATTTTAAAATTCTGCTCAGTGTGACCAAGGCAGAGCAGGGCGCAGCAAGGGGTCTTCTTGGAATGAATGTTAAACAGGACTGAATGTGGGACACACATGAATCTCTCCATCTCTCCAGGATGTCTGCATGGAGGGCTGATTGTGTCCCCGGGGTGACAGTCTCACGTGGTGACACCAAACTGTGAAATCCCACAGAGACCCAGTGTGGGTCCACATCTGCGCTGTCAATTAAAAACAGCCCAAGGAAATTATCGTTCTTATTTCTAGGCAGTTTATAGCACTCTTTCTGATCTTCTGCCCTGGGAACCATGTGCTTCAAGACATCTTCCATTGGGATGAAAGCACTCTGCTGCAATAAAGCATTATTTACATTACTATTTACTGAGACGACTTGAGGCCTCCCATGGGCATGAGCTGGTGGATTTCAGCAGGAGTTCATCGATGCTGGGAAAGCTGGCTCTTAGGCCTTGCCATGGTAAATAAAGAGGCATCTCCATATCATCCAGTCATGCGTTAGGCCTTTGATAATTTGCCTGCCCACAATCAAACACTCTGGGGGATTCCATATCCATGGGTGGTTTCCACTTCCCTCCACCTGAATGACATCCTCGCTTCTTATTCATCCCTTTTATCAAACTGGTGCATCCTCATATCATGCACGTTAATTTTTGATACTCGGCTAAATAAAGCATGAAAAGAAAGCAAACTTCCCGGTAAAGATGGACCAAAAGGGAAGAAATAATGTCAAAGTCTTTTGCAGATTATTCCTCTGCTTCCTGCCAATCGTGCTGTGGTGGAAAGCTGCCTGTGAATAAGTACGTATGTGTGAACTTAGCTTTGATGTTATTTCCAACATGTGGACGCAGCAGGGCCAATGGCCTGGCTTTGGATGAGATGTCTAGGACTGCATCCCCTTGGGGGCTACAGTGAAGGCAGAGAGGGCACCTCTTCCTCGGAGTCTATGCACATCCAGCGACTTTCTGCTTACCATTGGTTTCTCCTGCATATTTTCTTATGGGAAAAAATGGCGGCTCTATTTCTCACTGTAAATTGAAATTTTAATCAAGATTCAATTGAATCTGTCTCTTGAGAGTATAGTCACGGAGAGTCAGCTCCCCTTAGGTGATTAGTTGTGGATTGTGTTGAGACCCAGACCTCAGGCAGAAGATAACCTTAATTATCTGCCCCAAGAGGCTCTGTCTGAACTGTTGGCCAGGCTCTTAATGTCTGGTGGCCTGACATCGAGGTCTGAGTCAACCTGAAGCAACCACACCATCTTCCATAGAGGGCCATGCTAGTCCAGCAAACCAGATATTGCAGGAGGCCAAGCGGCATGCTCTCTCTTTCCCCTACTCCCCAGTAGTGGAAGACATCTCAACAATTCTTGCTCTACAGGCTTCTCACTTATAAACTCTATGCAAACCGTCCCATGTATAAAGTACAATACAATTGGTTGGACTCTTTATTAATCACAACTTTAGTGCTGTCATATGTGCCTGAGTCACCTTGATCAGACTGTGTGATCCCAAGTCTCTCAGTTACACATTTATAAATTATTGGGAAAACATTCTTACAAAGTAATCTTATTTGCAATTAAATGCATTGCAATTAATAAGGGGCAAGGGGAATCGGGGATGCTAGTGGTGGGACACAAGCTGGAATTTTAAGTAGGATGATCAGTGTAGACCTTACCAGAAGGTACCATTTGAGTAAAGACGGTTACTTCACTGTAGACACCCAGATGAATCAGGCATAGCATCTGAGCTTAAGGAGTTTGTCATCTAATGATGGAAAATTTTCCAGAAGACAGACAACAGACTGAAGTCATTAAAGACTGATGAAAAGATGTATGTAAATAGCAATGAAAGGAAGAACATGTTAACTCTAATGAGATACCTATAGGCAAATAGCTTTCGTGCATCTCAGAATGAAGACAGGATGCTGAGAAAAGGACAATTATCTATACCAGTCGCTTGATGAGGACGGGAGGAGGGCGATAGAGGCCAGCGTGACAGGGCCATTACTAGAAAAGCAGATGGTATAATGTTGGGAAGAGCTGAGTTTGTGTGAAGGCTGGAGGAGGTGGGAGAAAGCATTTTAACAGTCAACAGAATGAAAACTACTGCAGGTGATGCAATAAATGGATCCCTAAAAAGTGAAGGAGCAGAGACCAAATGGACATGTTGACCCTGGTGGCAAGGCACAGTTCTTTCTCTGAGATGAATGCAAAGCAGGACCAAAGCAAGGACTCAGAGAAGGTTGAGATGGAGAGGAGGAACAGGGCTCAGATGCCCGCATCAATTTCCTTTGGAAAGTAGGAAGCAAGGACATTTGCCAAGAATGAGCAAGTAGGGATGGAGATTAGGGTTTGGCAAGTCAGAAAAGATTTAGAAAAAGCACACTTAGAAATATGCTTACGAGTCAAATAAAGATAAATCAAAAGGAACATGAAGTATCAGCAATTGGAACCAAGAAGCCCTAGATTGGGACTCTCCCCAAGATGCTCAGCCACCTGGGACAAGGCAGAAGGACCAAAGGCGAGAGAACCAGGGGCGTGGACCAGAGAGAACAAAGCAAGGCGTCAGTGAGCTACCTCACAGCTCCGGGGCCACGAGGGCCATTCGACAGGACTGCAAGCTTCAATAACGTCTGCATTAAGAATCCATACAGTGTCTTTAGCAAACAGATGAAATCATCAGGAAAATCATTCAAATTTGGCTGGAATGGCTTCAGAATCTGTTTTAGGATTTTGGCACTGGACACTTAATTTAATTTGTCCCTAGGCCTCCAAGACCGTAGAATAAAACAGGAGAAATTCTCCCTACTTCTTATTCAAAGAACATTTAGAGTAATTAATATATTATCTGTCAATTGTGTTACTGTCGATTGTGCAGTAACACTTAAGTCTCAACTTCCTAATTCATAATCAGCTAACCAGACCAAATTGCATAGTTCTGAAGAAAATATAAACACAAGCATGGAAACAGTTTATCCATAAAGTACAGCATTTGATAAGTTCACCGTGAATAACTCAGACTTTGTGTTTCACAAAAGCACACCTCTTATACAACTCAATATGAATATGAATATATACACCCAAGCTCTGGCTTTTTTGTGGGGTGGGGTTTTTTGTGTGTGTGTGTGAGGAAGCTTGGCCCTGAGTTAACATCCATTGCCAATCTTCCTCTTTTTCGCTTGAGGAAGATTAGCCTTCAGCTAACATCTCTGCCAATCTTCCTCTCTTTTGTGTATGGGATGCCTCCACAGCATGGCTGATGAGTGGAATAGGTCTACACTCAGGATCCAAAGCTGTGATCCCAGGCCGCCAAAATGGAGCTTGTGTAACTTTACCCACTCGGCCACGGGCTCAGCCCCCCAAGCTCTGTATTTTGAAACATATATTGACAGAACATTGTCTGTTCATTTAATTTTAGTGTTTTATCTTCCTCAGGCCATGTTTCTTACATAAAATATTTGGGGTTCCCCAAAATAATGCTATTAAAATGATTCATTTGTGTATTCAAAATAAACTCTTCTCTGTACTTGGGCAAAGGGGACGTATTAGCCAACGTGTCGTTGAAATGACTATCAAAGGGCTCCAGGCTGTGTGGTGAGGCAGAGGAGGTCAGAAAAGGGCCTGAGAATGGTAAAGATTGGGATTATCTGAGGCCTGGGAAGAGGTGGTGAGGATATGGAGAAGGAAGAGCAATTCCTGTGAGAGTGAGGAAGAGAAGGAGGACGCAGGGAAGAAGTGTCAGAGAGAATGTTCAGGAAGGGAAGGCCCAAGTTCACGTGTAGTGCAGATCCTAATGATAAGGGTCCAGCTATGGATGAGACAGCTAATTTCGACTGGAGGGGAAGGTCTTTGGAACCAGAAGGCTGAATTGCTGGGAGTCTAGTTTTCCTTCTCCAATCTGTTCTTCCTAAATTCACCAGAGGGATCTTTCCAAGAGCAAAATCTGAACTGAACTGTCGCATGTTTAATAAACGCCGTCTTGGCCACTTATTCCAACTAATAAATGCTTACTCGTCCTTCAAGCCTCTGCTCAAGTGCTAACCTCCTTTGAGGAGCCTTCCTGGGCTCTAGGCAAAGTCTGGCATTCGCTTCTCCACCATCCCATCGCAGCATACACAAGTGTCATTAGTGCTTATTGCTCTGTGTTGCAAATTCCACATCATGAGCTCTCTTCTAAAATACAAGATCCTTAAGGGTGAAAAGTCAGATTTATTCGTGGCTGCGCCCTACTGCCTAGCATGAAGCCTAGGACATTGTTTGTGCTCAACTAATTAATATTTAATAGTAGGGGTTTTTAAATGGGAATGAACATTTCAATCTTCTGGAGGGATTTTGCCAAATGCAGAGTCCATTGCCCTTCCCAAGACTTTATGGATCTAACCTCTGGGGCCGCATTTGGGCAATTGCATTCTGAAGATGCCTCCTCAGATGGCTCAGATCCTGCCCATGGTCGAAAGCCTCAGCCCTGAAGATGCTGCTCCAAATTCTATGCACTCACGCTACTGACATCACTCATGGGGTCTGGAGGCAGGAGGTCACTGTGAAGAACCCAGGTTCCAGAGCCAGATGGATCTGGAGTCAATTCACAGCCCTAGTCTATGAGTCTATTGCCAACCAACCATGGGAACTTGGGCAAGTTCCTACACCTCTGAGCCTTGACTCAGTGGGTGGTTGTAAAAATTAAATGGGACTATGCACAGTACATAGCAGACATTCATGCTGGTCCTGATTATGTCTGGTAATGAATCAAAGTCTTGGGCATACTCTTTCCATTCCATCCTGTCTATTATAATAATGATGATCTTTTGTATATTTGCAAAGCTTATTATTCTTTCCATAAAACTTTCACATTGTTGACATCACTGAAATCTCTTAATAACTCTAAAAAAGGAGGCAGAGAATGCCTTGTTTACTCACTTTGTAGATGAGGGAATTGCACTGCACGGAAGCATAAAGATTAGCCTTGAGCACATCTGAATGCCCGCGCCAGAACAAACGCCTTCCTGTTCCTCTCTCTTTGACCACCGACTCATCAGTGCGCATCTGCCCTGTCCCCAGGTAGTCACACAGGTGTACAGGGAACAGCCATTCATTAGGTCATCATCCGCTCAGGATAAAAGGAAAGCAGCTTGCCAGAAGTAAAACCTCTATCTAGAAGGATTAAAGTTCTGGCGACGAGAATGCCACGTGCTAAGATGCAGAGGCAGGAAAGAGACAGGTGCGTCTGGAGAATAAACTCATGGTTGATTCTGATGAGTAAGAGAATATGCTGGAAGGAAGCATCCCGGCCAGATCATGAAGGGCCCTGGATGACATCTACACTTGTTTGGAGATGCAGAGTCATTGATGGTTGTTAGCAGGAAAATTGATGGTTTCAACACTCTGGCTCCGGCTTTCGGAATAGATTAAAATGGGGATAATAATAATAATAACAAAACACATGCTGGGCACTGCCCTAAAGGCTTTACAAGAATTAATTCATTAACAAAAATAATAAAGAGGGGCTAGCCCAGTGGCACAGCAGTCAAGTTTGCATGTTGCACTTCAGCGGCCTGGGGTTCACTGGTTCGGATCCCAGGTACGGACCTATGCACTGCTTAACACGCTGTGGCAGGCAGCCCACATAAAAGGTAGAGGGAGATGGGCATAGACATTAGCTCAGGGCCAATCTTCCTCAGCAAAAAGAGGAGGCAGATGTTAGCTCAGGGCTAATCTTTCTCAAAAAAATAAGAGTTCATAGATAGAGCAGTTGGGCAGTTGCTGGAGGCAGAGGAGAGGAGAAGCAGAAGTGGGTGAAGATGGTTAAAAGGTACAAACTTCCAGTTATAAAATAAATAAGTCTTAGGGATGTAATGTACAGCATGATGACTATAGTTAATAATACTATATTGCATATTTGAAAGTTGCTAAGAGATTAGATCTTAAATGTTCTCATCACAAGAAAAATAATTTTTTATAACTATATATGCTGATGCATGTTAATTAGACTTACAGTGGTGATCATTTTGCAATACACACAAATATTGAATTATTATGTTGTACACCTGAAACTAATATAAATCTTATATGTCAATTACACCTCACTTGTAAAAAGAAGAATTAACGCATTTAATCCTCATACCCACCCTTTCAGCATCATTTTCTTCATTTTACAGATGAGGAAATCAGGTCAAGGTGACTTTAAAGAACTTGCCACGATCACATAGCTGGAAAGTGGCAGAGCTGAGACCTGCTGGGCGTCTGGCTTGAGGGGCAAATCTCTTAAACACTGCTCACTGGTACCTCCTAAGAAACAAAAAAACAGGCAGATCAGTCAAGAGATGGTAGCAGTGGGAATGAAAAAGAAGAGAAAGAAGCAAGAGCAAACAAATGTAGACTGTTAAAGACTATTATCTAGTATTTGTAGAAATCTACTTGCCAGGTGTATCAAAGACATCTTTCATTCATCGCCTTTATAAGTAGAAGGATAGTTGGTAAGAATGATTCATTTTCATCTTCATCCATATTTTGCAGGTCAGGAAACATTCAGAGGTGTTGTAAGAATTTTCCTTCTCTCTGTTGAGCCCTTATTTGGTCTGGGGGGATCGATGCCTTATGCCTCACAGACATCAAATAAGTAATGACTCAAGCAAAGAGAACCCAGGAAAGACAGACACCCAGGCCATGTTTGTTCTGAGCAACTTCATCTTGTGAGGCCATACTTTCTAGAAGATACTTGGCAATAAAAGATAGAAGAATGTAAAGATTGGAAGCATTAAGGAGAGGAGTGAAGAGAAAAAACAGATCCGAAAGGCTTCAGCTATCTTTGAAAATGACCAGAAATCTAAAAGCATAAAACATTTTCAAACTTGCAACTGAAATGGGAAAAAAAAAAAAAAAGGATAACCATAAAAGAAAGGATGCCCAAAGCATTGCCTAAGCTGTCCTGGGTGTCTTCCTGAAAGAGCCCTGGAAGACTCTGTGCCGAGAGAAAAGCCCCATCTGGATGCTTTGGAGACGGCCCTCACTGACCTCATGCTCTTTCCCTGAGCTCATCTTGGACGGCTTCACGGATAAGCAAATTATGTTTGATGTGCTGCTTTTAATATCTCTCCTTGTTTTCTGACTTCTCTTTGCATAACCTCTAGAGTGGTTTCAGTTCCAAACTTCCCTGAAAGACTATTTCCAGGGCACTCCCATTTTGCCATTCTCAGTGTTTGTCAGTAGACTCTGCAGAAGTCACTCCTTAGGTGAGTTTTGCTATGCAATATTCCCCATAGGTAGCTGGGATGGAGACTGGCCGGTTGTTCTTCCAGTTATGTCCTTTTTCCTCCTGGGCACCCAGTTATTCTTTTTCCCAGCCTCCCTTGCTGTCGGGACACCCCTGTGGCTGAATTCTAGGTGAAGAATGTGGACAGAATGATGTATGCCATTTTCAGGCTGGTCCATAAATCCCTCACCCACTCAGGGGTGACTTCTGCTTCAGTTATGTTGAGTGTGAGATGCCAATGAGACACCCCGCTCTGTGGGTTCAAAGCTCACAACAGATGTCTGAACTTGAGATAGAATCATTGATAGAGATGTGATTGCCCAGAGACTGGAGAATGAGAAAGGACCAAGGACAGACTCATGAAGACCACTAGCGCTTAATAAGTAACACTGTCCCAAGAAACTGGAGATATATTCTGAGAAGGAAAGAACAAGAGAAAAGCAGGGTAAAATTTTCATGAAAGTTAAGGAAGGAGAGAGTTTCCAAGAGGCAGTAATAGTGATCAGTGTTACTGCAAGTTTAATAAAATGAGGAAAGAAAAATATGTCTCAGATTTGCCAGTTCCCAAGTCTTTGACAGCATTTGCCAGTTTCTGGTGGGGGGTGGGACTGGGAGGTTTGGGGAGTGTAGAAGATAGTCTTCAAGAGTCTGAGGACTGAATGAGAGCAGAAGCGTAGACAGTGAGTGTAGACTTTCAATGTCTATGAGGGAAAAGAAGACAGAAGAAAGCAAAGCAACAAGACAGAAGAAACACGACAACAGGGAAAGGCATTTTAATGGGAAGACAAAGTAAACTAGAAGATAGATCTGCATTATCATCCCAACCTTGTATGTGGGAAAGAGGGTGGATAGATAAAAACAGACTGAAAAAGAACACACATACAAAAAAACACAAAAAAATAATATGCTAAAATGTTAAAGGTGGCAATCTTCTGGTGGCAAGTGTATATATGGATTTTATTTTTCTTCTTTGTAATTTTATGTATTTTCTAAATTTTCTACAGTAAATATTATATTAGATTTCTAATATATGTATGTAAATGTATGTAAATATAAATATGTAAAGGAGTTTTAGCTTTGTTTTTTAGTGGAAGAGACTCAAGCATGTTTATAAGCAAAAGACCAAAAAAGTAAGTGGTAAGAGGAAGGAGAAGGAGCAGTTTGTGAAGCAAGGTTCTGAGGGAAATGGGGATGTAAGGACTCAGGTGACTGGAGAAAGTTCTCATCTGATATTTTATTTTCTCAAGGCCACAGCTGAGGAAGAAACAGGAGGCATGGCTGAGGAATTCAGAGTTGGGAGTTGACAGGAACGTGGAAACATACGATCAGCATGCTCCCACCCATCACCACCACCAAGAACTGGAACCCTCTTGCTAGCAGGTTCTTGCCTAGACTGTCCCACCTTGTTTCCTCAGCCTGGACAGACCTCCTGGGCAGCGCTCCTCGCAAAGAATCTGTCCTCTTCTCTTACTTCTATCAAAAATTAATTTTCCTGTTCATCCCTGTGTGACCCCACTCCAAGCAGACATCATTATCCAGCCCAGCAGTGGAAAGCACTCCATGAATTAACCATATGAAGCTGATGGTGAATAATGACTAACATTATTCCTTCCTACTGCTGAGAAGTTGCGTTTTAATTGAACACTTAGAGCTGTGTGCTCTAGTCAAAAAGTAGGCATTTCCAGCTCTGCGGCACTTGGGCAAGAGAGCATTTTTTTCAATGAAAGGGGGAGGGTTGTTCCAGTTTTCTTTAAACCCACCATCCAGGTAAAGGTGCAGCTTGTTTCCATGTAAGGATAGCCACACTGATAGGTGGATCCTAAATACTCACCTGTTATAGACCACTTTAACTAACAGAAAGATAAATAACGGCATGAGAAAAGACTGTATTCATCAAACATGTCTTTCAAGGACCAGGATAAAATAAAGATCTTTTAAGAAAAACAAAAACTGAGAGAGTTTGCTAGCAGCAGACCCTCGCTAAAGGAAATCCTTAAGTATTTATTTCAGGAAAAAACGATATTATTCCAGATGGAAAGAATGAGACACAGAAAGAAATTAAAAACAAAGAAAGGGGAAAATATGCGAGTAAATCTAGAAAAACATTGATAGATAAAATAAGAAGGAGAAGAATGAGATTATAATAATAATGTTCTTGGGGAGTAATGTTAAAAATAGAGTTAAAATACACAGTAACAATAGCACAATGTTAGAAAGGGTGATTGAAACTGAAGCATTTTAAGGATTTCATGTTATTTGGAAAGAGGGTTTAGTATTGATTAACTTTATATTTTGATAAATTATGCATATTAAACTCCTGTAGTAGCCGTGAAAAGAATAACTTTTAAACTACTTTAGAAAAAAAGCAAAATGAGAAAAACTAACCAATAAATCCAAAACAGGGTAGGAAAGGAGAGAGGAAGGAACATAGAAATGATAAAACAACTAGAAATCACAAAATAAGATACTAATATGGGAGCTATAAACACAAACATTTCAATAATTGCAATAAATGTAAACAGATTAACTTATCCAATTAAAAGACAATAATCAACAGACATTTTTTAAAGGAACACATCAAAATCATATAGATACAGAAACATTAAAAGGAAAAGTATAAAAATATATATGCAGATGAATACTAGTCAAAAGAAAATATAGTGGTTATTTTATTTTAGGAAAAAATGGACTTTAAAGTAAAAAGCATTGCTAGAGATAAAGAGGGTCACTTCTTAATGATAAAAGGTTTAATTTGCTAGCAAGTTAAAATAATTCTAAACTGTTATGCATCTAATCACAAGGCCTCAAAATACATAAAGCAAAAATGGAAAGAACATGTAAAAATAGATAAATCTACCACAATTGCAATAGATTTTCATATAACACTCTCAGAAATTGTAAGTCCAAGCATTCAAAATATCAGTAAATAAAAGCTTTGAAAATAAAACAATTAAAAAGCTTGACCTAATGAGCAGATAGAATATTGCTCCTAATAGCTACTCAGAGTATTTATAATAACTGACCATATGCTGTGCCATAAAGCAAGTTTTAACACATTTAAAAGAATTGGTATCATACAGAACACATTTTATTATGGTGCTATCAGTAAAAATCAACAACCAAGAGATCACTAAAATTGTCACATGTTTGAAATTAAGACACACTTCTAAATAATTTATAGATCGACAAAATCAAGATGAAAATTGGAAATAACTGAGTAATAATGACAATGCTACATATCAAAACTTTCAGGATGCAGCTAAAGCAGAACTTAAGTGCAAACTAATGGCCATAAACATTTATATTAGTAAAAAAGAAAGGCCAAAAATTGATGATTAAAGCATACATCTCCAGAAGCTAGAAAAGGAATTGCAAAATAAATTCAAATTCAGTAGAAAGAAGAAAACAAGTAGGATAAGAAGAAAAAGTTAACAAAACTAAAAAGAAACATGTGAGAGAGGAACAAAGTCAGTCCTTTGGAAAGACAAATAAATGACAAACTTGAACAGATAATTACATTTTTGCACAAATTATTCTAGAATACAGACAATAAGAGAATGCCTCCCACTTTATTTTATGAGGTCAGTATGACATAGGTAGCTGAAAGAGAAAGAGAGAAAGATGATCCTATAGCATATGATTAAAAATGAGGAGTCTGGAGTTAAACCAACTGAATTTGAATCCTAGCTCTGATCATTTACAATCTAGTCATAAAGCAAGTTACTGAACCTCAGTTTTCTCATGTGTAAAATAAGTATCTGAGATCAACATACGTCATAGATATTTTTAGAGGATTAAATGAGTTGTTAAAAGGACTTAGAAAAAGAAGCATCCAATAATATATTGCTGCTATCATTATTATTATTATTATTATTATTATTAGCTATTGATATCAAAATCTGACAAGGATTGTATGAGAAAGGAAGATTACAGATCAATCTCAATCACGAAAATTGATACCAACAACCTCAACAAGATATTAGCAAAAGAAAAACAGATATATGTAAACAATATCATGGTATAATAGTGTTTATTCTAGAAATTCACATTAACATTTAATGTGAAATTCACATTCACATTTAACATTAGTACGTCAATTAATGTAACTCATCACATTAACAGCTTAAAGAAGAAAATCATACATGTATCTTAATAAATGTACAAAAACTTTCTGCCAATAATCAACGTCTTTTCATGATTTAAAAAATTTCTTGGCAAACTTGGAACAAAGTAATTCCTTATTCTTCTGAAAAGTATCTAAAACAAAACCAACGGAGCCTCGTTTTCAATGGTGAAACACTGGAATTTCTTTAAGATCAAAAATGAGATCTAAATCCTAGGTCTACTGGGAAAGTAGCACTTCTGGAGAGTGCGTTGATCACTGCTTCACCTCTTCTTGCAGTTAACTCTCAGAAATGGACCACGGCGTTTCAGTCACTCGCCCCTGCTGGGTAGGCAGGCATGGAACCAGACTCCAGAACAGTCGAGAGAAACTGGAGGGTATAAAAACCCTGGTGTGAATGGAAGAGGGACTTCTTGGAGAGCCTGACAGTCTCTTCACTCCCAAATACGCAGCTACAGCTGGGCTTTCATGGGGCCAGGAAAGCGTGGGAAGCTCGTGCTTGCTCTCCGCTGCCTTCTCATTCCATCATCCGCCTGTGAGCTTTAGCTTTAATTGAAGGGAAATGGGAAAGCAAGTCACCAGCACCTAAGAGTACTTGATTCGGATACTGCGATGTAAAATGACTTAGTCTTTGTTGAGAAGAAACTTGAATGTTTACAACTAACGAAGGAAACAAAGAGTCTTGATCAATTGACTCGACTGAAGGTCCCAAGTAAGATAAAACTAGTCTGTGTCCTGGTCTCCACCACAAGTGGAAGGGTTTGTTTGTTTGTTTGTTTTCCTATTGCATTTTCCCCTGTTACATTGTTCTACTATAAGATACTGTGCTCACTCATCTGAAATACAAACCACTCCTACTTGAATGGACATCCAAGCGAGATAGAAAAGCTTATTATAAATAAATATGTGAAGGAAAAAAGAGATCATTTAGATACTGTGCTTATTGAACAATCTGAAAGAATATTTTGAAACTGTAGCTACGTCAGTGGTCCCCCCTCAGCAATGATTTCAGTAAAAGTGCTTCTGACAGTTTCAAATCCTAAAATTGAACACAAATCGATGTAATTCCAAGGAGGATTGGAAAGTTGGAGGGATCCTCTGCTCCACACAAGTTCTCACTAAGATATCTGTTTTCCCTCTACACGGGGCCCCTCTGCTCTGGAGCGTCATATTTGGGGGAGTGTAATTTTTTAACAAGGCTCAGAATACCTGTCCCATCACATCCCAAGACCATGCCTTTCTGGGGTCTTGCCATCTTCCTAGGGAGATGTCGGGAACTCAAAGATCTCTCCATGTTTTTATTCCAGGGTGACGTCTGCTCCTGTTTCTCCAAAATAACTGCTTCTCCCCTCAACCCTTTTCCTCTCTCTTGCTCCTGCCACAGTAGACATTAATGGCCTGTTAAATCCAGAGTTATAACCATTAGCTACCAAAAAAACAAGTTGCCTTATCCTCAAAGGCAAAAAGAATTTAATTTTTAAAATCTCCCATGAGGTAGAGAGACCTATTTGCATTCCATCCTCCTAGTGCATGGAAGAATGAACAGAAAAACAAAACTGTTCCACTTCCTATTAAAATACTTCACATTAAAATAGTCCAAGTGTTCATTTGTTACCACTGTAGGGTCATTTACTGAACATTTACTGAAACCAGCAGTGTGGGAGCCACAGAGCAATCGTACCCTCCTGCTCTTTGTGATGGGGTGACTGAGGGAGCGTGGGGTGAGCGAATTCTTGTGGCAGGAACAACTCCATCCTGTGGCTTGTGCTGCTGAGTAAGCCTGGGAAGACAAGTGGGCAAGGATAGATTCTACCAAAATCACACTAAACAGATTTGTAAACTTTTCTCCACTTAAAATGTATTGTTGACATTTTCTCATCATTAAATAATCTTCAACATTACTCTTAATGGCTGCTTAGTAATCCACATATGTATGTCACTTAGTTTTCTCACCAATTCCTTGTTGCTAGATATTTTTGTTGCTTCTTATTTCTGGCTATTCTATGTAATGCGTCACTGACCGCCCTTGTAAATAAATGTGGCTTGCATCCTTGACATTTCATTTGGATGCACTCCTAGAAGTAAAATCAGTGGGCCAAAGGATATAAGCATTTTCTTTTAAAAACTGATAAGCATTACCAAATGCCCTCTAAAGGCTTGTGCCAATTTACATTCCCACAATCAACAGAGAATGCTGGACTGTAATTCTCAAAAGGCGATGTCTTTGTGCTCGTGAAATATGAATTAAAAAAATAACAATGACTGATGAAAGCCAACCTGTAGGTATCAAACACTTCAT
The DNA here is from genome assembly GCF_021613505.1 of Equus quagga. Classification (NCBI taxonomy): domain Eukaryota; kingdom Metazoa; phylum Chordata; class Mammalia; order Perissodactyla; family Equidae; genus Equus; species Equus quagga. The sequence continues at coordinate 8,545,357 of NC_060274.1, read as the reverse complement.
CCCAGGGCTCATTCTAAGCACTACTCATGAATATATATAAATTCCTCACAACCCAGTTGAGTAGGTGCTGCTATTGTTTACAGATAAGGAATCTGAGGCCCAAAGAGGTCAAATGGCTGAGCTGAGGTTAAAACCCAAGCATTCTGGTTCCAGAGTCCAGAGTTTAACCATCATATTATACTGCCTCTCTGATATCAAAATTAGATATAAATTGACCTCTTATAACCTTTTTGACTGATTACTTCCTAAACATCAAGGGCACAAAAATTTATCCAAAGGAAAAGTATTCATATGCCATCCAGATATTCCAGCCCACAAAGTTCTTCCAGCCATTCTACTCACGAGCTACAACTGTCCAGATTGAAGTTTATTCCTCTAAATCTTAAGCTTTGATTTAAATATATATATCATGCAGATGGCTGCAAACTTTAGGTAACCGTATGAGGTCTTGCCCTTTCCCCACAGGTACCAGCAATGGTTTCCAATGTGCTTAGTATATACTGGCTAAATTAAGGGAGATGAAGGATAACCTCAAGTTGTTATAGAGCATATTCCTATTTTATCCATGAAGGACCTTTCCCTGCCCATTGGAGACAAGACTATATCTGGAAAAAGCAGGGGGTCCTTCTCTATGGTATTTATTCCAGACAAAGTATAAATAATCACCAAGAAACAAAAGCACATTGATCAGAACCCAGGGGGTTTGCAGGGTCTTGTAGGCAACTGTTAAGCAGGATTCATCCTGGGACAACCCTTAGAACATCTGATGTGGAGAAGACTCGAAGAAAGGAACACATTCTGCAGTAAGCACCAAATAACTAAGGGAAAGTCCTGGAGAGACAAGAGATCTGTGGCCAGAAGCACCCTTTGCCTCTAAAAATGAGCACCAAGGGCAGAGAATCTTGGAGACCCTGGTGCACAAACTCCTGACAGGAGCTATTGGCCTTCCCAGAAGGTCAACTGACGATCCCTCAAAAGTGATGAAGGAAAGCTCAGGCTGGGACAGCATCTGTTCCCACTTCCAATGTTATCTTCCCTGGCCCTGCTTGGGTGCTACAACCAGAGGGGAGAAGGGCAAACATGGAATGGAAATTCCACAGCAGAAGCCAAGAGAAGAGACTGACCTTCAACACCATCTGGGTGCAGCTGGGTCCCTGAAACTATGGGTGGAACTTGAGTGAAAGTGACAAAGTGATTCCTATTTCAGACTAGCCGGGAGCAAAGACTATAGAGTATATGTTCTGTTTTGTGCCAGTCACCCAGGTATCCTGACAGCACTCTCTTTCACTCTCAAAAGTGGTACTATCAGGCTGTGTTCCAGTCAAGATGGAATGGCCCCACTCCTTACTAGTCTTCCCTCTTACAACTCAAAACTCCTGGACATAATACAACAAACAAACATAGGAAGACTAAGTGGTGGAAATAAAAGAGAGAGCTGGCTAGGGACCTGAGGACTTGAGGAGGTGCAGAGGTGAGTTCCCTGGGTTTCTTTCAGCCTCTCATATGCATATCCTGGGGAGGCACTAGAGAAGTCTGCAAGCAAAATGCATCAATAGGTATAGACAAAGAAACTTGCCCCTCTAGCCAAAGGTATAAGAAAAGGGCACAACAAAAATCTTTTTGGTAATACCCAACCACCCAAACACCAAAGGGAAAGCTGTCCACAAGCGCACCAACAAGATGTCAGCAAGGCTGAATGAGGAGCTGAAATTCCACCCACCCATGTGGTGGCAAAAAGCCAGAGTGGAGGGTGTGCGTTGGTGCTCTGCTTTTGCAAGGGTAGTGTCAGCAGGACCCATCAGGGAATTGAACTTTCACCATCACGCCGCAGCAACAAGGTCGCATGAGGCAGTGCAAAGCAGTGCTAGCCAACATTTGCTTCCCTTCTATTCTGACACCAATTGGTGTATTGCAATTCACTTCTGACACTAACATGCTGAGTTAGCACAGACTCCGTAAGTTAAAGGACCCGCTCCTCAACCAGACTGCCCTCACTTCAGATGCCAACTACACTTTCACAGATCCCCAGGCCACCCGCAATCATGACCAACTGGTTACAAATTCAAGGGGTCCCACAACCCTCTCAGGATGGATAATTACTAGAATGACTCACAGAACTCAGGAAGGCACCATACATTTGGTTACAGTTTTATTATAAAGGATACAAATCGGGACCAGCCAAATGAAAAGACACAGAGGGCAAGGTCTGGGAGAGTCCCAAAGGCAGAGCTTCCATGTCCACTCCCCCTGGAGTCAGCTCCAGCACATCAACAAGTTCACTGACCAGGAAACTCCACTGAGCTTTGTGTCCAGAGTTTTTATTGGGATTTCATTACATGGACTTCACTGATTGAATTATTGGCCACATGACTCGACTCAATCTCCAGCCCCTCTCCACTCCCAGAGGTTGAGCTGGCTCAAAGCCCCACACTTCTAATCATATGGTGGGTCTTAGAAAGTCCCCATCCTGAGTCATCTCATCTTGTAGCATAAACTCAGGTGAGATCTCAGGGGCTGCTCATAAACAAAGATAATCCTATTACTGGAGAATTTCCAACGATTTGGAGTTTCCTCCCAGGAACCAGGGACAAAGGCCAGTCAAATTATTTAATATACAACACCCTCCCTCTGCCCCCATTTCACTCCTGGTATCAGAGGCCAAGCAAGGAGCTGAATTTCCACCACCACCCATCAGCTACAAGGCAGGGTGAGGCGAGCAAGGTGGGGCCCATTGGCACTCCACTTTGGGTGGGGTGATGTCAGCGAGCCCAGCTGGGAGCTGAATGTCGACTCCCATCCGGACCTGCATACTGCACTTCAACAGGGTGACTGAGTGCAAAAAGGAAGATTAAGCAGGATCCGTAGTCTCACAACATAATACCCAAAGTGTCCAGGATACAATAAAAAATTACTTGTTATACCAAGAACCAGGAAAATCTCCACTTGAGTGAGAAAAGACAATTAACAGACACCAACACTAAGATGACACAGACATGGGAAGGACTTTAAATTCTGTGATCATCCTAACTATAAACATAATGCAGATCAGCTCCCACCTGGAGAAAAGTTCTATTTTGGAAATAAGATAGCTATGAGGATTTTTAAGAGGTGGCAGTGTCAGCCTTAGAATTTTCTGGAAGTTGAGTGAATTTGAGGGGGAAGAGAGGAAACAAAAAGCAACCTTTGGGACAGAAGTGAGACCCCCCTCCCATGACCAGGTCATGCAGCCGGTCATGTAACCAGATCTTATAGATTTTGTAGTATATGCTAAAGGCCCTAGAAGCAAAACAAAGAGATCGGTGGAGCCAAATATAGCAATCCTGGTACCAGGAATGACAACTTTCATTTAATTTACTATAAAACCTGAATACACACACACACATCAGGTTGGGTCTCCCTGAGGACAAAGATTTTTGTGTTCTAGCTCATAGAAAACCTCTCAAACTACCCAACTGTCAAGCTGCTCCTCTGGTCCAAGTGAGTCACCTCCTGCGTGTGCTTGGTGTTCTTGATCTCTCTTCATCCCTAACTGAACTCTCTTCTCCAGGTAGCTGTCTGGTCTGCACCATCCCTGAGCATCACCTTGGCCCCATGTCACTTGCCCCCTCCCAGCTGATGCCTTAGAGATGGATCTGTGCAGACTTGGGGTGGAAGTCACTCACTGCCCTTGGCCTGAGATAGTGTCAACATCTGTGTCATCTTGGTATTGGCACCTGCTGGTTGTCTCTTCTCATTCAAGTGGAGATTTTCCTGTTTCTTGGTGTGATGAGTGGTTTTTGATTGCATCCTAGAAACTTTGGGTATTAGGTTTCCAAGAATATGTGATCTTGGGAGCAAGTGCCCATGCCACACTCCACATGAAAGACCCCTTTCAGATCTGTCATTGATTTACTATAGCTCTCCAAGGGACAGACACATCAATCTTCTCGTGAGATCTTCAAAGTGGAAAGATCGTAAGATAAGGATAATTTGTTCTTCCCCTCCAATGAGTGTCAAATATCTTAAGGAAAAACCTAAGAAAAATAACTTTAAATTACCCCAAGTTTCTCAAGTCTGAAACACACATTCCTCCAGGGAAAGCCTCCTGTTTCTTGTTTCCATACCTCCAACCCATAAAGCAGAGAAAACACAGAGTCCACCAGGCCTTTTGCTAAGAGCTATTTATTATAACAAAGCCAGTTGTCACTGTCCACATAAAGTCATCTGGGCCTGAGCACGTTAGGCATCTGGCTTGGAAGGCCTTGTCATTCCTTGAGCTATGGAATATTGTTTTGGCAAAAAGCAACAGGCTGAATGCTCTCACCCCTAGGAAACAATCCAACACCTCCTCTCATCCAGTTCATCAGAAGCACGCTATCCTCTTAGCCCCGCTCTCCGTGCCCTGGACATTGTCTGCAGACACGTTCTTCTCCTGCGGGGATGGGAAGGAGTGCTGTACCTCCTGTTGGAGCAGAAAGGTGTCAAGGTGACTGGACCCCAGGTGAAGAAGCCTCCATCTGTGCAACAAGATGCAGCAGGGACCACAACCCCAGCCCATCCAAGTGATTAGTATGAGGGGCTCTCCAGAGGGACCCAGGACTCTGAAACCTTCCCCAAGCAGAAGTGCCTGTGTGCATCCTGCCAGCATACTTTTTCAGCTGATTCTACTTTAGAGCAAACTTGCCAGAGAAAATGGAAAAACACATCTTCGAGATAAATCAACATCAGTTCCAAGTTTCTGTTTCCTGTTTTGCTTCGTGATCTGCCCTTGCTCATGATTCTGTTACAATGACCTACTGTTCCGTATTCCCTTAGGTCAAATGACGAGATGTGCACTAGAGAGTTAACTTTTCACCTGGGTGGTCTGTTATAAAATAGGTTCCCTTTTAGAGAATCATAGGATGTTAGATCTGGAAGGAATCTTAGAAATCAACTACTCCAATGCTCTACTTTTATTGGTGAAAAGATGAGACCCCAAGAAGTTAAGTAGCTTGCCCAAGCTTACACAGTAATCCAGTTGCTGAGCCAGGAATGGTGCAGGGTCTCTAGAAGGTGCAGGATCCTTTCTATGTCAACTTGGTAAATCTCTATTCTCTCTATGGTTTTGGATTGAGCCTGATTTCAAAAGTGATTCAAAATATTTTCATTTTAAATGAGATACCCAAACACTATTCAAACCTCTGGGTACATTTCTGGATTTCTCAACTTCTTTGAAGGGAATAATGTACTATTTTAGAATTTAAGCTTTCAAAATTCGAAGAAAACCTAAGCTAACCCTATTCAACTAGACCAAAGGATTTCAAACTTTGAGATATTTAGAATGGCATTTCAAGTCAACTTCTGGTTTGAGTTTAGCATCATAAGGAAACATGTCATGTCTGTTATCTCCTTTGATGTTTTTGGAGCCCAGGATTTAGTTAGAAACTATTCACCCAGCACATCATCCTCATAATAGGAATCAATCAAATCATCATGGTAAAGATTGGATTGGTATGTCAAATATACTGATGATCCTAGACCAATAACACAAAGCCAAGAAAGCAGTTACTAGAAAGGACATATGTTCAACCTAATGTAGAACATTCTTAAACAATGCACAGGCGGTCCTGGATCTTGTATGTTTTCCATAAAGCACAATTGACCAACACCTATACTAACAGGAAGATAGCTTTCATATTTCTTAAAGAATATGTTCTTTAGATAAAGTCCAACTGCTCATTGAATAAAATCTTTCACAGAACTACCCAGCCCAGACTTGTATCAGAGACATTGGCATCTGTAGTGGGTTGAATGATGGCCCCCAAAAGATATGTCCACCCAGAACCTGTGAACGTGAACTTCTTTGGAAAAAAGGTCTTTGCAGATGTGATTGAATTAGGATCTAGAGATGAAGAGACAATCCTTGATTATCTGGGTAAGCCCTCCCTCCAACCATGTGTCTTTATGAGAAGAGAAGACACAGACACGAGAGAGAAGACATAGAAGAGAAACTCAAGTGAAGACGAAGGTGGAGATTGGAGTTGTGCTGCCACAAGGTAAGGAATGCTTGGAACCACCAAGAAGTTAAAAAGTCAAGGAAGAATTTCCCCCTAGACCTCAAAGGGAACGTGGCCCTGCAAATGTCTTGATTTTGTCCCAGTGATACTGATTTCAGACTTCTGGCCTCCAGAATGTGAGAGAACAAATTTCCTTGGATTATGTCCAGTCTCTGCCTCCACGGTCTCATCGTCTCCTCTGTATATAGTCTAATCTTCCTCTGCCTCCCTCTTATAAGGACACTTTCAATGTCATTTAGGACTCAGCGAGATAATCTTGATTAATCTCCTCGTCCCAAGATTCTTAACTGAATCATACCTACAAAGACCCCTTTTCCATTTACACCTTCCAGGAATTAGGACCTAATATCTTGAGGGAGGGAGGGAATTAATCTGCTTACTACAACCCCCAAATTTCATTGGCTTCACACAGTAAAGACCAACATGGACAGGTAGCCTTCCTCCATCTTGTGTTATGCCATCTGGAACAGTTGGCTGCCAAAGTCTTAGCCAGGAAAGAAGAGAAATGGGGAAGGATTCCAGGCTCTTAATTACCTTAGCCTGAAATCGACTCACATCAATTCTGCTCACAGTCCATTGGCCAGAACTACTCGTGTGGTCCAAACCTAACTGTAAGGAAAGCTGGCATACATAAGGGGAGAAAAGGATATTTGGTGGGCACTAATTGAGCTTGCAACATGCTGAGAGAGGTCATAAAATTACACAGGATCTGTGCCATGGGAGACAATTCCTGTTTCTGTCACCCAACACTGTTCCCCACTTCCTCCACTACAGCATCCCCCTCCTTTGCAGAACTGCTCCTCTTCATGCCAAGTGGTCCTGGTCTCAAAGGTGGCAGTGTTACTCAGTCTGTCCAATCAAAGTCTTAGTGTGGAATTTTCCATTTCAAGGTCAAGAGGAAAAGATATCTCCTCCTTTGCCAAGTTGGTGCAATGCAATTCTGACACTAACTACCCAGAGTTAGGTCAAATTCCACAGGTTAAGGACACAGTCCTCTACAGATCCCCTCACTTCAGACACCAGCTGAAAGTTGGGGGTCACCAGGCCGCCCATACTTCTGACTCACTGCGACAAATTCATGAGTTCCCACCACCTCTTCAGGTTCAATAATTCACCGGAACGACTCACAGAACTCAGGGAAACACTACACAGCTTTATTATAGCAAAAGGATACTAATCAGGACCAGCCAAATGAAGACACATAGGGTGATGTCTGGGAGGGTTCCAAATGCAAATTCCTGTGTCCTCAAGATTTGTCACTTTTCCAGCACTTTGACATATGATTACTAAAATTTTTATTGGGGTTTCATTCTATAGGTATGATTGATGCGATCATTGGCCTTGTGATTGAACTCAATGTCCACCCTCCTTCCCCTTAAAGGAGATCATGCTGATATCACCTGGTTCACAGTCCCAACCCTCTAATCACATGGTTGGTCTCTTGGCATGGCCAGCCCCTATCCTGAAACTCTCTAGGGGTGGACCATGAGTCATCTCATCATTATAAACTAAGGTGTGGTCCAAGCAACCCACGATGAATTACAAAGACATTCCTATCACTAGGGAAATTCTAAAGAGTTTACAGGCTTTTTCCTGGGAACCAGGGACAAACGGCAGCCAAATTCATCATACAGCAGCTGAGATGGTAAAAGTTTGTAGCCATTGCTACCAGGTCGCCTGCTCTCTACTCATTCCCTCTGCCCACCCCCATACCTACCACACAGAGGAAAACCGCTGTACTAAGAGAGAATAAAACCAACACAAAGAGAGAAGATGAGATGAGAGATGGAGAGTGAGAACAAACCCTGACATATAGCTTGATTTCTTTGACACAGCCATGCCCTCCCAGTTACAGGAATCAGTAAATCCCAACTCTTGCGTAAGCTACATGGAGTGGAATTCCCATCATTTGAAACCCAAAGAAACTAATACGGCTGCCCTTCAGGAGCATACTATTTGATTGAGGGGCAAGATATACAAATTAAAAAAAAGTCCGTTGTGTGTGTGGTGAGTGGAGACAGCCTGGCAGAGCCTCACTCTGGGAGTGTCTCGCCAGTGCGGTCCAGAAAGCTTCCTTCCATGGAAGTGAAGCTGTCAGCTTCACTGTGAGTTGGTGTGGTTCCCAGAGGCAGCTGCACCTCTAGCATCAGTCCATAGAGCTTCACAAGGAGCTTTGGTCCTCAGGGCATCCTTAAACCTGAGAAAGCTGGACAGGATCCCCAGAGGGCAAGTGAGAGTATAGTTATTGGCAACTGAGAGGCTCAGAGACTGGCATGTAGTACCTGGCAAAATTATCTATTGAGTGAATCTTCCACCTGCACACTGGGATATCCTTTGTAGTGCAAAGGATCCTTTTGCTAAAAAATATCACCTCCACGAGCCCACGGTTTTGGTAAATTCTGAATCCTAGGAAAAATATACCCCACACCCACTTAGCTGATGTTTCAATAAGACAGAAATGAGTTTCCATGACGAACAAGTGTTTCCAATGCTGTGGTTTAGAAAAGTGAAACTTCAGAACATACCAACGGCACCTGGGAATGCTGGCCAAGGACAGCCTGCCCAGCGGCGGGCCGGCCAAGGCTTGAGAAATGAGAATAAGAACCATACCACCCATCTGTTGGTTGTCATACTGTGGCAGCTGCATGTCGCTGTGATGCTGAAAGCTATGCCACTGGTGTTTCAAATACCAGCAGGGTCACCTATGATGGACAGGTTTCAACAGAGCTTCCAGACTAACATGGACTAGGAAGAAAGACCTGGCCACCCCCTTCCAAAAAAACTGATCATGAAAATACTATAAATATCAGAAGGACATTGTCTGATACAGCACCAGAAGGTGAGAGGATGGTGCAGAAAGACCAGGCAGCATTCCGCTCTGCTGGACACAGGGTCGCTAGGAGTCAGAACTTGACGGCACTAACAACATCCAGACGATGGACTATGATTCAGAGTTAAAAAGCAATGAACCATCAAGCCATGAAAAGACATGGAAGAAACTTAAATGTGTATTACTAGGTGAAAGAAGCTAATCCGAAAAGGCAACATGCCACATGACTTCAACCATTTGACCTCCTGGAAAAGGTTAAACAGTGAAAATATCAGTGGTTGCTAGGGGTTAGAGGGGAGGCAAGGATGAAGAGGACGAGCACAGAGGATTTTAAGAGCCATGAAACTACTCTGTATGTTACTATCGTGGTGGATGTATGTCATTATACATTTGTCCAAACCCACAGAATGTACAGCACCAAGAGTGAACTGTAATGTCAGCTATGGACTTAGGCTAATAATGAGGTGTCAGTGCAGGTTCATTGATTGTAACAAATGCCCCACTCTGGCGCCAGGTTGATAATGGAGGAGGCTGTGCATGGGGGAGTGGGTCTATGGGACCTCTCTGTGCTGCCTGTTTAATTTTGCTGTGAACCTAAAACTACTCTAAAAAATGAAGTCTATTAAATTAAAAGAAAGAGAGAGAAAGACAAGCTCAGGTTTGCTTCAGTTCAAGCAAGTTTTCTTTTAATGTTAGTAAAATAGTTGTGTCTTCTCTGTTGCCTCCTTTTCCTCTTTCTGCTCCGCTATTCACAGTCCGAGCTTCTAGGATCTGTCCTCCAATGTTTTTCTCCTTTTCCTCCTGCTTTCCATCTCTTTTCATCTTTGCTCTATGCCAAGATATTTCTTCCCTTTGATTTTCCAGGATGCTGATTCCGATCTCCAGGGCGATCTTCCTCTTTCCATTAGTCTACTGAATTATATTGCTAGGAAATCGTGACTTTAGCTCCAGAAAGTCTTTTTGGAATATATTTAAACCTCCTCCAATGCTCTAATTTTTGTTTTAGATTCAACTTGTCTTGTGTCTCCTCCAACACATCTGTTTGTTCTGCCTCATCTTCCTGTCTCTAGTGCAAGGCCATTAGAGGGGCTCTTGTTTTCATTGATGGCTCCTGGTTTCATGTACCCTGATGGCAGCTGTCTCAAAGGCAGAGCACTCGCATCTGTGTGGTCCAGGTCACAAAAGCAGAGGCGTTCAGTCTCCTCTGAGGCCCCTGGACAAAGCTTCCACATTCAAGCTTCAGGGGCAGGAAAGACCCCGCCGTCTATTTAGTTGCCTCTTGCCCTCTGCAAGCCACAGAGCTCACGCATGCTCACATAGAACTTATGTCAACCTTCCCCCCGGGACTCCCTCACACCCAAAGTACCCTTGCACCAGTTCCCCACTAAGCCCCGCAGTCATCTGCCTCAGAAAAAGTGAAGAGAGACTAGAGGGGAGCAGAGAGTAGGCAATTTATGTTTACTGGGGGCTACCCAGAGTCCCCGCATGAACCCTCAGATGAATCATGGCTTCCAATCGAAGTCCAGACAGGGGGCAGCTTCAGGAGATCAGGAAATAGGCTTCTGGGCATATTGCATCCCTCTCAAAAGAAGGAAAATTAAACCAAATATAGCAGCAGTTAAAGCAGCCAACTTGGGTGCTGCAGGACACTCCTCGCCAGAATATACCAGACCAAAGTTATAGGCTCACATCGCGGCCAGCAGGTCAGCAGCCTTGTCATCTTTTGACCCCAGGCACAAACAGATATCACTTAGGGCCCTTTTCTGGTGGCTCAACCAGTAGGTCCACATCCAAAGACTGCACAAAGAGAGGCCCCCTCAGACCATCCTTTCATTGGGAGCCAGGAGGGTATCCGAATCCATAGCCCTCAACTCTAGGATATGCACTTAGACTTTATCTTCCAAACAGCTCTCAAATCCACCCCCTTCTCCCCATCTCTGCCTCTATCATCCTAATTCTAGCCGCCTAGACCATCTCTCACCTAGACCGAGCACTGGGCTTCTAAGTGGTCCCCTCCATTCATTCTGTCTTCTTCCAATCCATTCTGTCCTCTGATTAAAACACTGCAACAGTTTCCCATTGCTCTTAGAAAGCAAAACTCTTGGCATGACCTACCAGGGCCCATGTGGCTCCTTCCTACACTGTAGCCCCATCTCCCCAAAGCCCACTGGGCTTCGGTCTCACTGGCCCTTCTTCTGTCCCTTGTAGACACCACATGCTCTTTCCTCCACTTGGTACATTTCTCCCTCCAGCCTGCCTCCTGATGTCTGCTTGAATCCCATTTTATAGCAGAACCGTCTTTGAGTAGGTTATGCCGCCATCAGAAGCTCTCATTACACAATGTATGTCTCCTTTGCCACATACATTGATTTGGGTCATATTGGAGAGACATTATTATTGTGTTATTATTAATGTCCGCCACTCCTATAGAAAGTTCCAAGAAGGCGTTGTACCCACAATGCCAGGCATTCCCTGGTATAGACAAAGTAATTAGTAAATATATGGTAAATAAATGAAATAAAGATGGAAGCACATATGGATTGCTCGCTTTTGTACAGAATGTGACATGTGACCTTTACAACTTTACTCTGAAGTTGATATTAGCACCTCCTTTCTATAAATAAGAAAATTTAATTTCCTCAAATTTGGTTTTGTTTTACTCGCCTGTGGATTTTTTTAAATGTCATTTCATCATTCCTGCTCTTATCGTCATTACTTCTGTCCTTAGCTTTTTTGGATTTGCTCTATTGCTCTTTTCCTTACTTTTCAAATTGAAATTCAGCTCACTGATTTATTCAACTTTTTTTTATATACCTTTAAAGCCAAACTCTTTTCTCTACATATTGCCTTAGCTATGTCCCACAATTTTCAATAATGTTTTTCTTGCTACTCAGTTCAAAATATTTAAATTCCCCATTATAATATAGTCTTTGACTTATCAATCATTTAAAAGTATTGGTTTAATTTTTTAAAGGCTATTTAACACAGGAACTTTGGCAGATATCTTTTTAGTTGTTGCTCTCAAATTTTATTGTATTTTGGTCAGACTTTTTATTATTGATGATATCAATTCTTTGGTTATATTGAGATTTCCATTATGGTCAAGCATGTGGCTAATTATTTTTAAATGTCCCGTGAGTGCTTGGAGCCTGAAAGTTACCTTGGGTGGCCCACTCGGGGGTCATGGTGGGGATGCTGTGGGGCTTAGAGAGACCTTCTATTTCTGTTAAAAAAATATGGGTTCATAAAGGCTTTTTTTGCTTTCTTTCTAATAACACTGTAACAAAATACAATATCTACTTCTGCTGATGTTAATACATTCATGCCTTCCTCGGTGTTAATTAATGGTTTTATAAACATCATCCTAGTTAATTTTTACAATACCCTTAGAGGGTAGATTTATTAGTGTTCCCATTTCACAGATGAGCGTATGTGGCTTATGGAGATGAATTAACTCCCCAGGCAACTCTGTGGTAGAGCTGTTTTTCATCTGGGTTCATATCGCTCAAAAGTCTGCCCTTATAAGTATGAGATGCCAGACTGTTCAGGGCAGCGAGCTGCCAGGCCTGGCGGAGGCTTGAGCAGTGGGAAGTAGGTAACCCCTCCTCTCCAGCTAAAGGACTCTGGACCTTTTAGAGTATGGACAGCTCAGAAAAAAGATACACATGGCTCCAGCAGGGTCTATTTTCCCCTAATTGGTGGTATAGCAGCAAATTCTTTTCTCCTAATTGTTTTCAGTTGGGGTTAAATCAAATGTCAGTTGCTCACCAAAATCAGAAGCAGTGTGGGTTTGGGGATGAGGGCAGCTGGTTGAGAGGCCTTGGAGCTCTGGGCCTGGAGCTGCCCCACACTGTCCCAGGCGACGCCCTTCACCTTCTCGAGCAAGGAGGGCTCTTCCCCATCGGGGCTACCGGAGCAGTCAAGTGCATTCTCTCTGTTTGAAAAAGTGTCCAGGCCAGGGTTGCATACACAGTCATGCACCACATAACGACATTTCGATCAACAACGGAGTGCATCCAGTGGTGGTCCCTTAAGATCAGTACCATACAGCCTGGGTGTGTAGTAGGCTGTGCCATCTAGGTTTGTGTAAGTGCACTCTATGAGGTTCTCACAACGACAAAATTGCCTAACAACACGTTTCTCAGAACATATCCCAGTCGTTAAGCGACGCATGACTGTGCTGGTGAGGACATGGAAAACTGGAGCCTCATACTCCTGCATTCTGGTTGCAGGGAAAATGGTACAATCATGTTGGAAAAGTATTTGGCAGTATCTTATAAAGTTAAACATAAACCTGCTCTATGACCCAGCAATTCCACTCCTAGGTATTTATCCAAGAGGAATGAAAATTATATTGCAATAAATACGACCAGGATAAACATAATCCAGTATAGATATAATAATACCATTAAGACAGAAACAGAAAGCATATGAAATGAGAAATATCGATATACTAAAAACCTAAGTGATACACTTGAAGTGAGTATTCAGATTCACTATGAGCTTTCTGGTAACTTTGGCAAAAAAGGAGATATGGTGGGTTCCGTAGTTGGAAATAAGTGAGAAAAAAAGGCATACTAGTTCAACCCAGAGAGACTTTTTCTCTGATAGACAATCTCTAAGATCTCTTCTGGCTATGGAGTTTATAAGTGCTCAAAGCAAATGAAATTATTCCACCTCATTGGGTTAGACTTATTCATATTGCTTATCTGTTATTGACTGTAAACTTCACCTAATAGATATTAAACCATAATAAGCCTTCCAGAGAGCTAAGAAACTCAAAATAAAGCAACTCTGAGCCAATGCTATATACTGTAGGATAGCGGTCAAAATTACAGGCTATGTAGTCAGAAAGATCTGAGATTGTTACCATAGAGGCTCGCATATAGTAGGTTCTCAATAAACTATTATTTTTACTTAGTGATGCAGTTGCATTTCATTTCGGCATGCTATAATACCAGTTACAACCCAACCATCCCACCATTTGTGTGAAAATCCAGGGACTGAGAGTACTCCTGACCCAGACTGCTTGGCTGCAAGGCTTGGCTCCACCATCTGCCAGCTGTGTGTCCTTGGGAATGTCCTTTAACCTCTCTGGGCCTCAATTTCCTTACCTGTAAGATGGAGATAATAATAGTACCCAACTTACTGGATTGTTGTGATGATTAAATGAGTGACTATATATAAAGCACATAAGGCAGTGTAAGGGCTATGTAAATACTAGCTACCGTTACGGTTGTTTCCCAACGGAAGAGAAACTACGCCAACAAATAAAATACATGTCCAAAATACAAGTATATTTTGGAAGCTCTTTCCCAGGAGAAAAAGAGCCAGGAATTGAGGTGGGAACTTGACCAATATTCGTGTTTTCAATGGAGTTTTTGGTAGGCCAAATAAGATGGCCATATTCCAAATGCTGAAAGTTTGTGTTCTGGAGCTGCAAGTAGTCTCATATTTGAATGATTATTGAAATCAACCTGGAATGCTATGTGAACACACAGAACTGTTTTCAGTCATTAATTAACAGGTGCTTAAAGTGGGCATGTGGAGATAGACTCCATTTGTTTTCTCCAAATAATTTACCTGCTACAGTTTCATCCAGAAGCTGGCCGGATGGACAGCTCTCCCGCGGTTAGTGGTTAATCAACAAGATTTAGAGCGAAGCCACCCCACTTTGGAGATCCCTGGAATGCAATACAACCTTCCACAAGTTTTTTCGTCTTTCTGACTCTCTCTTTCTCCTTTTATGTAATTGAAACAATCATCTCTGCCTCACAGGGTCACGTAGGTGGTGAAATGAGATTTACACATCAGTAAAGATTCCTCCTCGCACAGTGCCTGGCCCAGAGCAGCCACTTGAGAGCTGCGTTTTCCATCTCTTTCCTTTCCTAACAGGAGGTGGCCTCTGCGGGAAAGTGGGCCTTGCGGCGGTTGACCATTCTGAACCCAGCAGGGGCTGCGGTCCGGGGCAAGAGATTAGGGGGCTGCCGGGTGTGACTGAGCTCATGAACAGCCTCTTGGGTGGGTCTGTGGGCCCTGGGAAGGCCCAAGTTGACGTTGGCAACATGGAGGAAGGGGCGTCTGAGCCACTCTCAGGAAGGACGAGAGTCTGCATCAAGAGCGGCTGTGAGGTGGGTCTGGGACAGCAGGAGATCTTCAGGGATGCTCATTTCAAGGAGTCATTGCTATCGTTTCTAATTAATTCCATGACTCCATCAAGGTCGCTGAGGTGACGTTGAACGGAAGCACTGGAGAAGTGGGTGGCTTTCTTCTTTCATCGTTGGGTGACTAATAGAACAATCTTGCTTTGTTTTCTGGCATGGGATTTGGCGAATATTTTGAGAAAGAATAGAGACCTTTTCCTACAACACACAGCCTCTGTTTTTAAGCTCCTCAGGAGCTCCCGGAAGGAAAGCACCTCCCTCCACAGCTCTCTTTCCCACCCAAGCAAGAAAACAAGAGCAGTGCTGGACGTAAGCTTCCACGTAAAAGGGAGACGTTGACTGCATTCATGATTTTTAAAGCATGATCTGAAAACTGCTCAGAAAATGGAGCTAATGGCCCACGTGCCCTACCTTGGTCTTTAGAGGAAAACAGGAAAGGAGCATCTTTGATAAAATGAAACCCTTTGAGTTCTGGGTGCTTCACAGTGTTGGGGAGCCCTCCAGTGGCGGATCCTGCAGTGGGAGCTGCAGTAACTCAAGAGATGCAGGAAATCACCAGTCAGGAGGAGGAATTCAGCCTAAAGGGAGGGGAAGTGCTGCCCCAGGACATTTGCACCAGGCTGGGAGGAGTTTCAAAAGCTAAGCAATGACTGAGGCAGTATTGCTGAGTTCCAAGAATCTTACTCGCCCTCATGGCTGGGGGTACAAAAGATAATTCGTGGGCCTGGAAGGAGACTCATATTCATGTCACAGTGAGAATTATGTTGAATCATCCAGAGCTATAAAAACCTTGTGATTGCTGAAAACAGGGTTCAAATCAAATGACCCCATTGCCGGAGAAACCACCGCATTTTTCCTGAAATATTCCCTTTTCAGTTGTCGGCTTCCAATTTATCATTCCTTCTTCCCAAAATCACTTAAATTGGAAGTTTGATTTCAACCAATCAGTAACTTCTAAAGGAAGTACGGCCTTAATCCTTCGCTTATTTTCCCAAAAATGCCACAACCCACCCAATGTGACATTCAATCAACAAATAGTTTTGCACGCATCCATTATCCCCAGAAGACTGGGCCAAGAACAGAGTAATGTAAACAAAACATAGACACATGCAAAGTTCAAGAACCAGGCCAAACAATGAACACTGGAGGTACAATAAGAAATCGATGTTTAATTCACAAACAGAACTAGGAAAGATACAGCCCTGCGTTCAGCGCGGAGAATCGGCAAGGTTGCCTGGAGTGCGCTGGAAGTCTAGTGGGAGAGATGAGTCTTGGTTCGAGACTTAAGAAACAAGGAGAAGTTGGAAAATCAGAGAGGCTAGGAGAATACATTCCAGGGCAGAAAATGAAGTGAATAAAGGCCAAAAATCTGAACAGTGAACTTCTTAAACACTGAACCTTCTTAAAAGAAAGGTTCATCGGTTGATATGAGTCAACCAGCGATGAAATAAATAAGAAGAGTGTATCTGCTACCCGACCTCCCCTCCTTAGTTGCTTCCGGGACCCAGGTTCCTGACATGCAGGGCCAGATACAGAATTTTTGGAATTCAATGCAAAATGAAAATGCAGAGCCCCACTGGGGTGGAGAAGGGAGCCTCCTTTTCCCTTGGACCCATTGCCCCAACCCACAGGGAATGGGTGACCCCAAGGGATTGCAAACTTTGTGCAGAGTACCTGGACCAGGAGCAGGTGAGAGGCCCCACCAAAGTTGGGCGTGGCCAACCCAGGGCAGAACGGCCACTGCCTTGCCCAGTCTGAGACCCCAAAGGGCCCCTCCAGGGGTGGAGGGTGACAGAGGTGCATGGGAACATGGGCCTTCCCCACCAACACCCCAGGACAGAGGGCAGCAGGGGTCCAGGGCAGGGATGGGGAGAGACAGCTGGGCAGGGTCCAGGCTCCAGGAGGCAGGATCTAAGAGCACGTGCCAGGGAGGCAGTGGGAGGCTCCTGCACACGCTGCATTGTCCCATTGAACTTCACTTACAAAACACAAACTCAGATAAAAGAATTAAGCATTTCAAGATGGCAACCGCAGAGCAAGGTCCTCTGAGTGCCAGTCCCTGTGTGACTGACAGGTCTCTGGTCCGTGAAGCCAGCCCTGCTGGCGTGCCACAAGGGCCTGCCCTCCCCAGACATCTCCCCATCCTGCAGAACATTCTGTCCAATCCCACCTCAATTTACGTTACAATCACATTCAAATCTGGTCTGACCTGTGAAAGGATGCGGGTTTCAGTAAATTATCAGTTCTCCTATGTGAACCTCACAGTGCTTGGCAAACCCAAGTGAATTATGCAGTCCAGCAGTCTTAGGAGGCAATGATGGAGGGGCACTTCCTGTGTGCCCCTGAACCTGCACAGTCATCCAGTGACACTGGAGGGCTTCAACCTTTGCGCTTTATACCCTTCCCGCTGATATTAACCAGCTGTCATTCTTCATCGTCAGTGAGCACTCTTCCTTGTCCAAGGTCACACCACCAACAGGAGGTCTCTGCAGGCGGGCACCCACCAGCCCTCATTTTTCTAACTACCACTGAGGCCCGGTCTTCCTTGCTGCCTGAGCAGTCATCCGGCTCAGCTCCCATTTCTCTATTTGGATGTGAATGTCACTTAGCCGGTTTGCCCACATGATTTCCCTGACCCAGGAGGGGACACGCCTTGATGCAGACAGATGCAATTAGTTCTACCACTGTGGGAAGGAAAGTCCATCCTTGGTACTGCTTATGTGCCTTTCTTCTTATTTTTTACATCAGAAGCTGTTGTCACGTCACCTATTTTGGCGGGGCATTTCACTCCCTCTGATGAATGCCCCTTCGCCTTGGATTCTTCGAGGATACAATTTTCCAGAAAAATGGGACTCCTGTTTATGCTGAGGATTCCAGACTTGATGAACATGGCTTAATCCAACATCTTTGCCTCCAGAGGATGACTTTTTCCAGACAATCAAAGAAATTCTGTGCATTCTTAAAACAAAAAGGTGAGATATTTTAAAAAACCCCAAAAAACTGGTCTGAAAAGCTCATCCTGCTAAACCTTTATGAGCAGAGGTCCCCACTTGTGCTTAAAGTACGTTCACTCTGTTAGAGAAAAGTGTCCAAGACATGTCTGCAGAACCAGGAGCAATCGCCCAATAGTATTTTCTGGAGACAATGAGGAACCTGCTAGGAAGGAACACTTCCCAAGGAGCCAGGTGGTTCAGCAGCAATGCACCAAGTCCTGGGAAGAGAGATCCTTGGAATTTCTGCCATTTGTGACAAAGGGTTTGCCTGCAGCGTCTGCAATGACCGGTGAAGGCTGAGATGGTTTGTTCTTGCATGAACATGAGTCACCCTTGAACATCCCAAGAAGCAGTTGGGGGAGCCTTTGAAAGGAGCTGGAGTTGCAACAAGTTCACCAGTAGTTACCAGAGTCAGAGAAACCCTTTGGTTCGTGTGTCCACGAGTTTCTGGAATTCCAGCCAACCCATTCACCATATAGTAAGGGCCTTCTAGAGGCAAAAGTTTCCTAACAGAGTCGGGTGAGCATTTGTGGGAATGAGAGGCATTATTGCATTTTGGTAAGAAGGATCATTTTTTAAGTAAAGCTTCATGCTTCATCAAATTATAGCAGAGGTGGCCTCCAGTTACAGGAAAATTGATGCTCTATGACACAGAGACACATCATAACTCAAGAGCAATTTCTCTCTCAGACACGGAAGAAGAAACACAACACAATGGGTTCTGGTTGTTCCTTTCCACTCCAGAGAGCACCAGACAGTGAATCTCTCAGCCTGACTGGCCACATCCTGTCACTCTGTAAGAAAAACCACCTACTAGTTAAGAGGTGATGGACAAAATCAGATCCTTTTCAAACATGATGAAGTCATTCAATGTACAAAGCCCACAAGCATAATGTCAAACCTCAGCTTTCCCTGTCACGATTTACGTAACATTAAGAATTTCCCCATTTTTGTGCCTCTCCTCTTACTTAGACTACCAGGGCAAAAGGCCAAATATCATATTTGGAACAAAAGTCCTTAAGAAAAATGAGTATTGATCTTTTTGAGCTCCATCTTTCATATCCTTCCATTATCGGTGCACTGCTTAATTTTTAGACCATTTCATATCTTCCAAGAGAAATTTTTTTAATTTTTATTCACCACTCCTGAGAGAATTCTAGACTTTCACTCTTTGTTTCAGTTGCCCAGAGAGGAGAACCAGAAGCCCAGTAGGTTCCTGAAAGTGGGGCAGATCTTAAACACAAAACGAAAAGCCCTGAGTCACAAGTCTGGTGAGAGTAAGGTCATTGGTTCCCCACCAGTTGTATTTCTCTGACTCTAGTGGCTACTGGTGAACTTGTCACCTGACACAATTCCAGGAGGAGCACCAGAAACACACCTGAAGTTCCACACAGGCCAGATCCTCTGCAAAAGGCCCTGGGAGCTGAGGGTCCCTGGGCGGACACCACCAAGTGCCCTTCACCCATGGCAAGCACAGCTTGGGTTTTCCACAGCAGGTACAGGACATACCTGTGGCATGCGCATTTTGCCCTGTTTTGTTGCAAAGACCTCTGACTGAACTTAAAAATACAAAAAAGACATATCGGCCGATAAATGCATTATATTCTTGAATTAAGCAAACCTTTTAGAGTCAAACCTCTGATACAAACCTGCTGTTAGTCCTTCGATCTTAAAACAGAAAGTTTTTCTGAAGGTAATTTGAAATTGTGCGGCATTTTTTTTGGCTGATTTTTTCCCAACTTTTACTTTGAAAATTTTCAAACCCAGAGTAAGATGACAGAATGTCACAGTGGATACCCTTACACCCTTCACCTAGATGTACTGACTGTTAGCTCTTTGTCATATTTGCTTGATCAAGCAGTATTTAACCTGTAGTCTCGCGGTATGACCTCGAGAAGGTGACATGAGCCTTGCTCAGATCAAGACACTCTTGTTTCATGACAGACAGGTGTTTCCTCAGTCATTAGGTTTGTTGAGACGTCTGTGGGCCTCCCCCTGGCTGAGTTGACTGCTCTTTCTGAATTTAGAAACAAGGGAGATGAATTGAGGAGAAGCATGAATTGCGCTGATCCAAGCATACTCAAGAAAATGTAAGTGAATTCAGTAAACATAAAATTTATTTTTATTTTCTGATGTCCATAATAGAAGCAAAACACTTTTTTAAACATCTGCACATATCATACATTCACTCACCAAACAAACACAAAGTTCCCACTCTAGTGGTGCCGCGTCCTGTTCTGGATGCTGCGGACACAGCAAGCACAGACTGGGGCTCAGATCTCGCGAGCTTTACCAGAGAGGGGCGGGCACAAATACTGAGCTAGTACAGAAAGGTCAGGTCAGGTTAGGTGCACAGGAGGAAGTGAAGCAGAGAAACACGTGGGGCAAGGTTAGTGACTCCAGCTGATTCCTTGGGGAACCACAGGAGCAGCAAATGAAATGTTCCCCCCGTCAGCAAGTCCCATTCCAGTTACAAACCTAAGGAAGCAGGAGGAGGAGGTAAGAGACGAGACCAGAAATCATGGGGCCAGATGCGTAAGGCCTCGCTGGCCCTGGCACAGAGTTTGGATTCTATCCTAAATTCAGAGGAAAATCAATAGAGGTTTTTATGCAGAGGAAGGGCACAATCCAAATTAGGTTTTAAAAGGTCCTTTCAGCCATTGTATGAAAAAGTGACTATAGGGCCTGTGTCAACTTCCTAAGACTGCCATAACAAAGGACCACTGACCGGGAAGCTTCAAACCACAGAAATTTATCGTCTGGCAGTTCTAGAGGCCAGATGTCCAAAATCAAGGTGTGGGCAGAGCCATGCTCCCTTTGAAGCCTCAAGGGGAAGATGCTTCTCTTCAGCTTCTGGGGGTGCCAGGCGTTCCTGAGCTGTGGCAGCATCACGCCAGTCTCTGCTTCTGTCTTCATATGGCTGTCTTCCCTGTGTGTCCTTGTCTCTTCTCCTCTTCTTATGAGGACATCAGTCAGCTGGGATTAGGGCTCACCCTAATGACGTCATCTTACTTGATTGTACCCTCAAAGACGCTATTTCTAAATAGGTCCCATTCAAAATTCCTGGGAGTTAGGACTTCAACATGTCTTTCTTGGGGACGCCATTCAACTCATAGCAGGGGCCCAGGAACAAAGGCGGGGGGCTGTTACGGGCTCCTGCAGTGTGCAGGTAGGAGAATGGCAGCGGTGACGGCTTGGGGAATGAAGAGGGAAAAAAGAGATGAGATTTGAGTTATGTTTTGTAACTCTACCCGCATGACATGTGGAGGGTGAAAGCAAGAGAGCAATTGAGAGTGACTTCTAGAATTTTGTACAAGACAACTGGGGAGGCGGTGGCACCATTTACTGAATGGGAAAGTTAAGAGGAGGACCACATTTGGAGGGCAAATCCATAGTTGTATTGGGAACACGTTAAATTTGAGGTGCCTTCTAGACATGCATCTAGAACTGTCAAGAAAACACTTGGATCTCCGTGTCTGGATCTCATATGAGAGGTCAGGACTGGACATGTAAATTTGGAAATTAGCAGCACATGAATCTTCATTTGAATTTGAATTTCGTCATGAGTAGGACAGTTGAGACTTTGAATGAGGAAATAATTTGGAAATAAATAATAAAGGCTGTTTTAATGATCTCGTGATTCCAGAGGGTCATTACTCGAAGCTTCACAGCTAAACGGAACATCATGAGGTCGTCTGCTGATGGGTACGTTACATCGGATATCTGAGGCACTGAGGTGGACCACGTACTGCTGGCTTTATTACTCAAGGACTTCCAAATATCCCTGAATTTATTTATCCATCAAGGATAGGTAAATCTTATCTGACATGACAAAATTTTTCCATATTTTGAACAATTGTTCTTAAATCCAAAATAAACCTACAGTAAAGAGTCTGGCTCCTTTTTTTTTTTTATTGAGGTCATATTGACTTATAACATCGTGTAAATTTCAGGTGTACATTATTATATATCAGTTTCTGGGTAGACTGTATCATGTTCACCACCAGTAGTCTAGTTTTTATCTGTCACCATATCTATATGTCCCTTTATCCCTTTTGCCCTCCTCCCATCCCTTTCCCCTCTGGTAACCACTAATCTGTTCTCCTTATCTAAGTGTTTGTTTATCTTCTACATATGAGTGAAATCATATAGTATTTGTCTTTCTCTGCCTGACTTATTTCGCTTGGCATAATATCCTCGTGGTCCAGCCATGTTGTCTCAAATGGGATGATTTTGCCTTTTTTATGGCTGATTAGTGTTCCATTGTGTATGTATATCACATCTTCTTTATCCCTTCATCCGTTGATGGGCACTTGGGTTGCTTCCGTGTCTTGGTTATTGTGAATGATGCTGCAATGAACATAGGGATGCATAAATCTCTTTGAAGTGTTGATTTCAAGTTCTTTGGATAAATATCCAGTAGCGGGATAGCTGGATCATATGATATTTCTACATTTTTTGATGTTGACTGCTGACAGCTTTAAACCTCACTCCTCCCTCTCCCCCTCCACCCACATCTGGATGAGCTGATAAGACAGCCCAGTGCTCCCTCCTTTGCCCCCCAGAGAGTCAAAGCATGTGAGCCTCTTCCCAAGCATGAAACTCTCATCCCAGCCACAACCCATAACTGTAATAACCCCCCAGCCAGTCTCTCTTCTTTCCTCTCTCTAGATTTTCAGACCAGCTTGGGAAGCCTGCCCAAAAGCTTTCTTATATGTGCAATAAATTTGTCATATAACCTTTTGGTGGGAGTGTGGATCATCAGTCTTGACATCCAGGACTGGCTGGGAGTCCATCCCGCTTCTTCAAAGTGACCAAAACAAAACCCAGGAAACAATCAGAAAGTATGGTTTGGGAAAGGAAAGAAACACTTAGCACTAAAATAGAAAGATGTAGGGCCAGCCCCTGGCCAAGTGGTCAAGTTCAGGCGCTCCACTTCGGGGGCCCAGGGTTTTACTGGTTCAGATCCTGGGCATGGATATGGCAACACTCATCAGGCCACGCTGAGGCAGCGTCCCACATAGCACAACAGGAAGGACTTACAACTAGAATATACAACTATGTACTGAGGGGCTTCGGGGAGATAAAGGAAAAAAAAAAGATTGACAACAGATGTTAGCTCAGGTGCCAATCTTTAAAAAAATTTTAAAAAAGAAAGACGTAAAGCAACTTGGAGGACTTATGAATAGCTGGATCCAGGGGACAGCCCCATGGCCTAATGGTTGGGTTCAGTGCACTCTGCTTTGGCAGCCCAGATTCAGTTCCAGGGCATGGACCTACACCACTCATTAGCAGCCATGCTGTGGTGGTGACCCACATACAAAATAGGGGAAGATTGGCACCAATGTTGGCTCATTGTGAATCTTCCTCAACAGCAACAAACATAGCTGGATCCAGGAGAGAGGAACCCCACCGGCCAGGGGCCCCCAGTTAGACCCCAGCGCCTGTTTTGCAAAGAGAGCAATGAATGGAACCATTTTCCACAGGCTGTGCCAGCAAAGCATGGATTGAGAGCTGGCTGGTGGCTGGTCGGGTTCCTCAGGGAATTCTTTTCCAATACAAATACTCAATTTGAAAGAGAATGTTAGTTAATTATAGAAATTTGCCCCAGGTGTACGGGAGCCAGAGGATGGGTAGGGGAGACCAAAGAGATGCAGAAAGGGTTATGAAGCATTGGCCAGACTGGGAGGTACCAAATGACACTGTGGAAATAAGACAAATGATTTTATTACCGGAAGGCAAAATGCCTCTGTGGTTTGAATGTTCTCTCTAAACCACAGTTTTCAGGCAAGCCTTCTCAGAATCAGTAACCTCTAAACACGGGTTAAACCTTGATTCTACACCCTGTTTTCTCCTTGTTTGGAGGAAGTTGCACCAGGTTATAGGAAGGCTCAGCCAGGGCAGAGGCGTTTGGGTCTGGTGTATGTCTAAGACAGGGACAGAGCCCGTAAAGAGAGCAGAGAAGGGGAGAAAACACACCCTTTGTGTTGGTGCAAGAAAGAAGGGGAACTTTGAGCGACACCATAGGAAGAACGAGAGAGCGGGGCACCAGCCCCAGTTCCATAACTGAATTTAGGAAACTCAGTTAACATCCAGCCTCCTCAAGAATGAGGTTAAAGTGGCTGATCTCCAAGGTCTGAAATCACTACAGTTCCATAATTCATGGCCTCTTAGTCAAAGACATCAGGCTTAAAAATTAGAAAGGGAGCAGGGAGGGGACATAGCCAAATTCAATTCCCTTCCAGCACGGCTTTTTTTTTTTTTTTCTAAACCTGTGACTCCATCTGAATAAGATTCCAAGTCTCCAATCTTATAAGATCCCCCAGTAAATTCTGAGAGACCAACAGCCACTGAGATTTCCGGGGCCATCAGTGGGTGCCAGTTTCCCTTCTCTGCCACACACCCCTTTTGAAACCACACCAGTCATGGGGCAACTGGGAAATAACTCAATCCTTTCATCTCCCGTGGATGTTATACACGGTTTCTCCACGGGAGCTGCCAAAGATACTAAGCTCTCCTCTGCAGTTTCACTGTACAAAAATAGAAGGAGACTAAACAAGAAAATAGATGCAATGAGGCCAGCCCCAACACACACTGAAGCAGGGCTCCAAAGCTGACTTAAGCCCACAAAATGTGGACCAGGAAAAGGCTGGTTTCCTCTCCATTTTTAAGGCATGAGCGAAGCTACTGAGAACTGAGGAGTAAAGCTAAGAATGCTTTGAAGGATATATATTTTAATGTTTTCTACATTATGCTATTGGCTAGCAAGCCACCTGGAACATCTGTTTCTAGCTATGAAACTGTTCATGGAAAACACTGGCAAAGGCTCCACGATCCTCTCAGCTCTTGCTTCGTCCTCAGGCCAACCTCCTCCCCTCCAGGACCCCGTGAAAACCAAGCCTAAGGTGACTGTTCTCATGGTGAAGACTAACCAAGCTTGGTTCAGTTGGCTAAATTTAGGACTCTTCACAGGTTACCATTAATTCATGTCTAAGCTGCATTCAATTATACCAGGAAATAAAATATAGTTAAGCTTGGCCTCCTTGACATTATGAGTTTCTCCTTTTTGTGCCAAATATCATTCACCCTGAACACAAGCCATGATCTTCTCCCTAGTGATGGATATATTGCTATGGAATTAGCTTCTCCCTTCTTCCAGGCAATTGGAGAGGTCTTCCCCCCAATTTTTGAATCGTTTTACCTCCTTCCTAACTAAGAAGGTTTTCATCCACATAGCATAGGATGACAGGCCTGGGAAGCTGAAGGACCATCATGCCTGGCTAAAAGAGAAATAACCCTTTCACTTCCAATTGCAAGATACACCCACAGGATTAATAGTTCCCTCATGTTAGTTACATAACTCTATGAAACAGTCAAATGTAGAAAGACCACTCAGTCTTTGGGAGGCTAGGAGAATGAGAGATATCCCTCTGGTTTAAGAGGAGCCCATGGTTAGCAGGCTACCTCTGCTGAGAAGTTCCCTTTCCAGCAAGATTGCCCCTCCTAATACACACCCCCTACACACACACACACACACACACTTACTCTCACACTCACAGTCATCAGTGGGAAGAACAAGCCCACGATGTGTCTATGAATGATGGCATCAGAACATTCAACAGACCACCAGCTGCTCCCATTTGTCCTGGGTGTTGCCAAGTTGTTGCGTTGGTCATTCCCCTCTCTGGTCCCAGATTCTTCACCTTGGTTCACATCTTTATTGCCCCTCTGCGTGTCCTTCCCCAAGCCCTGAGACCCATATCCAAAAGGCCTCTCTGATAGATACTAGTGATGTCCATTCAAACGGACAGAGTGTAACTGGGTGTCCCACATATTTGGGGTAACAATTTTTCTAGGAAAATACTGGTCATGTGAAATTGGACCCCAAAATCCCAAGTACCAAAAAAATTGATGAACAATGCCATTTGGACGTGAATTAGTGATACACTTAGCCTTTGCAGAGGTAAGTCAAGTCAAAATATATAGTAACTTAATTAATTCCTATAACTATTACTCTCCCCATTTCATAGATGGGGACATTGGGATGATAGCGAATGTAACTGTTTGTATGCCTCCAATGTTTTGTCCTGTGTGAGTGTAAGACTGTGTTGTAGTCATCCAAGTTCACACACCTGTGAAACAGTGCACCACAAACAGAGGCTGACACCATTCATCATGTGTTGTCTGTCTAACCCACGCTCCGAAGAAGATGGAGTTTTAGTATAATAAAGGGAAATTTTTACTTTCTGAATAGCAGGAGCCAGAATTCTCCTTAGGGAGGAAAATACCCTGGCAAGTTGCTTCGAGGAGAAGGGGAAAACCTGGTGAAATATCTGTGTGGAGGAGCCCAAGCCCCCAACAGGAGCTTTGTGGGAGGGTGTGGGAGTGATCAGGAGAGAAGAGGAGAGGAAGCAAGGAGGAGGGAGAGGAGGGGCCAACTCGAGAGGCAGTGAGATGGCAAAGGGCGAGGCAGCCAGCGTGAAGCAGAGCATTGAGAAACCTCCACCGGCCAGAAGGGCTCAAACCGTAACTATGTCCAACGTGATTTGTGGGTGCTTTACTGTTTTACTAGGGTTAAAATTTACATAGGTGTTTCAAAAGTCATTTTTTTTCTTTCTTATATCAGATCTCATCTGGCTTTCTAATCCCGATGGCCCTCGATGGTGCACATTTGAGCTTGTCCAGTATCTCAGATTTTCCCGGTCTAAAACTTGGTCTGTTTCACATTATAACCACCTCTTTCCAAATCCTTCCCCTCTCTCTTTCTCCTCGCCTTCTCCCCAGTGGCATCTCAGGTCTGACATCATGGCTATGTGTGTGTGTGTGTGTGCGTGTTTGTGTGAATGAGAGTTTATTTGTGTGTGTGTTTGTGTGAGAAAGTGTGTGTATGTGAGTGTGTATTTGAGTGTGTGTTTGTGTGAGTGAGGGTATGTGTGAGAAGTGGTGTGTGAGTGACTGTGTGAGTGTGTTTGTATATGCGAGTGTGTGTATGTGAGAGTGTGTTTGTGTGTGTCTGCGTGTGTGTTAGGTTGATGGGAAGGCTTATTCTGGTCCTCAGGGCTGCTATGCTGACATCTCATTGACATGCTCTGCCCCCACTGCCAGGTTCTCAGAGTTTTTGAGGTTCTGGCAGGCATTGTGAAATCTAGCACTTGACAGGGGCTTTCTGGCTGGCAGGACGCTGATGGTCCTGGTCATCTAGTTATCTCTTCTACTTTAACATGGCTGAGGAGCCTCCTTGAAAGCCTTACATTGCCTTGGGAATCCTTAAAGACCACGGATAAAGACCAAGCAAAGGGTAAATACCAGCCCTGGCGAAATCAACTTCCAAAAGTTCCCTGTTACAAAGGACAGTAATAATAGCTCTATGGCAAGGGTGAAACTAACCACACGTAAATGACTAGTGGATCTCGGTGTAACTGTGACCTTGTCCAGCTGAGCCCTGAAGAACACGGGGTGCCTTCGAACTGGAACACTTTGGAACTTGGAAGTTGTCCTCGCTGTTATAAGATACTTGTCTCATTGGATTACTGTCCCATGTGTTTCACACTGAACTATAATCTTAGCTAGACACCCGAGCTTGGACCCCTATAGCCCCGCAAGCCCAGAACAAGAGTTTATTGCCAAAACCCTTGTTAGATTTTCCAGAGAAAGCCCATTTGAAAACTTAGGCATGCCTTATCATCCTCTGAGTGTCTCCCAGCCTCTTCTCCATTCCATCCTATTAGGTCCTTCCAAAAAGGAGGAAATGAAAGCACTTACAGTCTACCAGAGCAAGCTTAACCATGCCTTACCGATGGCAGGTCCACAGTAAATATTTGTGACTAATGAAGATGCTGAAAACTGTCACCCTGGACTGATCTCACCCCCAACGGAACCAAGTGAAGAAAAATGGGAAGGGTATTAATTTCAATGTGTGCAAGCAGTGCTGGGCAGTAACAAAGCATAACTTGTTTGTTTTTTATTTCTGTGCTGCAAATGAGAGCACGCAGGCTCAGAGAGGCTATCTAACATGTCTGTGGTCATACCAGTGGGGTGTGGTTTGAACTCGAGTGTTTCTGACCCAGAAGCTCGTGCCACTTTCACTATATCCGTCACTCTGGGTGGTACTTGACTACAAGGCAAATGAGAACAGAAGAGGTTTTCCATAGATGCCTTTAAAGGTAAAGAAGTTTCCTTCTGTTCCTACTTAACAGAGATTTTTATCGTAAGTGGATATTGAATTTGGCAAATACTTTCTCTCGTTCTACTGAGATGAAAGTATGGTTTGGCTTTAGGTTTGGTTTTTCTGGGGTTTTTTTTAGTTTGTTAACATGGTGAATTACGTAGATTGATTTTCAAATTTTAAACCAACTTTGCATTCCTGGGATAAATATATTCCTGGTCAATAATATATTATTCTGTTTACATACTGTTGGATACAATTTGCTAAAAGTTTGTTAAAACTTTTACAATGATTCTCATGATGACATTAGTCTGTAGCTTTCTTTCCTTATAATGTCTTTGTCTGGTTTTATTACTGTTTACCATTTATTAAGAGGTAATGCTAGCCTCATAGAATGACTCTTGAAGTGTAGATGAAAATAATCGATAATCAATCCATAAATCAAAATTGGGGTGAATTTATCACAAGCCAGATCTGACGGCTACCCCGGGGGAAGGAATGGCACCAAAGAAGTGGGATGTACAGAGTGGTTTTGTACCATCTTGGACCAAACAGCATACATCACATATGATAGGAATGTCCCTTTTACAACAGTCGCGAGATTGCCTAGCCGGCACAGCACAGCTATTCACATAGCAGGGAGCAGGTCTGCTGTTTCGAGCTGGGTAGTCATAGGGTGAGTGCAGCAATTAATTCCCAGCCTAGGGAGAGATGCTTATCCTTAAGGAAATGCCAAGGTGGGGGAAGTTGCGTCTTTATCTTAAGGGCATTTGTTCTTGTCTTTGGGACACAGCAAATGCTTAAAGCAGATATACGATGAATGCTCAACGGCCACGTCAGGCCATTTTGGAAAAACAAAGTCGGGCTGAATTAGGTTTACACCAAATGGCTTCTTCACATACTCCAATACATCCTATTGCTTGCCATTTGTTTATCAAAAGTATTCCCTTTTCTTCAATTGTCCAGAGGAGTTTGGGTAGAAAGGATATAATTTTTTTTCTTAAATGTTTGGTATGATTCATCAGTGAAGACATTTGAGCCTGAAGTTTTCTTCATGGGATGATTTATAACTATAAATTCAATTTCTTTAATAGAAATAGGACTATTTAGGTCATCTTTCTCTTTCTGAGTCAGCTTTGGCAGCTTGTATGTTTCAAGGAGTGTGTCCCATCTCATCTAAGTTTTCAAATTTATTGGAATAAAACTGTTTAGAATAGTCCTTTATTATCCTTTAATATCTGTGGGTTCTGTTATGATGTTACTTCTCTCATTGTTTATACCAGCAATTGTGTCTTCTCTCTTTTCTTCCTGATCAGTGTGCCTAAGGTTTATCAATTTTATTGATTTTCTCAAAGAAGCAGGTTTTGTCTTAATATTCTGTATTCTTTTTCAAGTTTATATTTCATTAATTTCTTTATTATTTCCTTTCTGCTTACTTTGAGTTTAATTTTCTCTTTTCTTATTGTTTATTTCCTGACTACGAAGCTGGAATCATTGATATGAGTCCTCTCTTCTTTTCTAATATAGATATTCAGTGCCCTAAATTTCCCAATAAGTACTAACTTAGTGGCACGTCACAAATTTTTATCTGTTGCATTTTCATTTTAATTCAGTTCAAAACACTTTCTAATTTATCTTTTGAGTTTTTCTTTGATCCATGAGTTTCTTAGAAGTTTAATTGTTTAATTGTCAAATATCTGGGAGTTTTCAGGAGCTCTTTCCATTTATTGATATCTAATTTATTACCATTAAGATCAGATCACGTACTTGTATAACTAGAATTATTTTCAATGTATTGAGACTATTTTTATGGCCCAGTGTATAGTCTTCCTTGGTAAATCTTCTATGTGCACTTGAAAGGAGTGTAGATACTGCTGTTGTTAATTGGACTGTTCTGTGAATGTCGATTAGGTCAAGTTGGTTGTCAGTGTTGTTCAGATCCTCTTCTACGTCCTTGCCAATTTTCCTGTCTGCTTGTTCTATTCTTTACTGAGAGAGGATATTTAAATCTCTGACATGATTGTGGCTTGGCTGTTTCTCCTTGCAGTTCTACCAGTTTTTGCATTATCAATTTTGAAGCTCTGTTATTAGGTGCATAAACGTTTATGATTGTTATGGCCTCTTGATGAACTGGCCCCTTTATCATTATGAGTTGATTTTCTTTATCTCTGCTGACTTACTTTGTTCTGAAATCTAATTTGTCTGATATTAATTTAGTCACCCCAGATTTCTTTTGGTTGGTGTTAGCATGGTGTATCCATTTCCATAGTTTTACTTTATCTACTTGTCTCTTTCATATTTGAAGTGTGTTTCTTGCAGACAGCATAAAATCGGGTCTCACTTTTTATCCCATCCAGCAACCTCTTCCATTTAATTGATGTCAGTGTCAGTTGGCTAGGGCTGCTGTAGCAAAGTACCACAAGCTGAGTGCCTTAAACAACAGAAGTTTGCCATTTCACAATTCTGGAAGCTAGAAGCCCAAACTCAAGGTGTCAGGCAAGGTTGGTTCTTTCTGAAGGCTGTGAGGGAAGGGTCTGTTCCAGGCCTCTCTCCTCAACTGGTAGAGGCCATCTTCTCCTTGCAACTCTTCACATCCTCGTCTCCCTATGCACGTCGATCTCTGCATCCAAATTCCTCCTTTTCACAAGGACACCAATCACATTGGTTTAAGCCCCATCCTAATGACCTTATTTTAATTTTTTACCTCTAAAAGACCCTATCTTCAAGAACGTCACACTCTAAGGAATTAGGGGTTAGGAGTCTAGCATATCTTTTTCAGGGGGACACAATTCAACCTATAGCAAGGTGTTTAGGCCATTTACATTTAATGTGATTACTGATAGGATTTAAGTCTATCATCTTGCTCTTTGTTTTCTTTTTGTCCCATCTGTTCTTCATTCCTTTTTTTCCCTGTTGTTTTGAAGTAATTTAACATTTTTCATGATTTCATTTTCATCTTTTGTTGACGTATTAGCTATAATTCTTTGTTTTGTTATTTTAATGATTTCTTAGGGTTTATAGTGTACATCTTTAACTTATCACAGTTTAACTTCAAGTGGCAATATAGCACCTCAGGTATAGTGTAAGAACTTTACAATACTACTCATTTCTCCCCTACTAGGCTTTGTATTGCTTTTTCGTACATCTTACTTTTACATATGTTTTAAACTCTATATCATATTGTTTCTTTTTGTTTGTTTATCTTTCAAGAAGATTTAAATAGTAAGAAACGTGTTTTTATATTTATCTGCATAGTTACCATTTCTAGTGCTCTTCGTTCCTTTGTTTAGATCTGCATTTCTTTCTTTCTTTTTTTTTTAGGAAGATTATCCCTGAGCTAGCTTCCACTGCCAATCTTCCTCTTTTTGCTGAGGAAGATTGGCCCTGAGCTAACATCTGTGCCCATCTTCCTCTATGTTACATGTGGGACACATCCCATGCATGGCTTGATAAGTGGTGCATAGGTCTGCTCCTGGGATCCAAACCAGCAAACCCCAGGCTGCCAAAGCAGAGCATGCAAACTTAACCACTACGCTACTGGGCGGACCCCTAGATCCATATTTCTGTCTCATATAATTTTCTTCTACCTAGAAGAGTTTCTTTAAAATTTCTTATGATTTAAGTCACTGGTAAATTCTTTCAGCCTTTGTATGTCTGAAAAAGTCTTTACTTAATCTTCATTTCTGAAAGGTATTTTTGCTAAGTATAGAATTCTAGGTTGACAGAGTTTTATTTTTTCATTTCAAAGTACTTTAAAGATGTTGTTCCCCTATGTTCTTGCCGGCATTGTTTCTGGAGATATCTGCTGTTCCTCTGTACAAATGTATATTTTCCCCCACTGACTGCTTTTAACATTTTCTCTTTATCACCGATTTTGAGTAATTTGATTTGTGCCTTTGTGTAGTTCTTTTTGTGTTTCTTCTCCTTGGGATTCATTGAGCTTCTTGGATCTGTAGCTCCATAGTTTGCAAGTTTGCATCTTATTTGGAAAACTTTCAACCATTTTTCATCAAAGTTTTTTTTTGCCTGCCTCCTTTGGGAACTCTAATTACATCATACTGCTTAAAGTTGTCCCACAGGTTACCGGTACTCTGATTTATTGTTAGATTTTTATTGTTGTTGTTGTCGTTATCCTTTTTTCTATCTTTGTTTACTTTTCCATGGTTTCTATTTCTATGTCTTCCATCTTTTCACTAAACTCTTCTTCTGAAATGTCTAATCTGCTGAATCCCATCCAGTGTATTTTTCATCTGAGACATTGTAGTTTTCACATCTAAAATCTCTATTGGGGTCTTTTATAACTCCAGGTCTCTACTTAACTTTCAAACATAGAGGCTACAGTTATAATAATCATTTAATGTCTTTGTCTGCTAATTCTAATCCTTGTCATTTCTGGGTTGGTTTCAATTGATTGACTTTTCTCCTCAGCATGAGTTGTGTTTCCCTGTTTCTTTGCACGCTGGTAATTTTTTATCAGATGTCAAACATTTTGGATTTTAATTTGTTAGGTGCTAGATATTTTTGTATAGCATAAGTATTCTTGAACTTTGTTCTGGGATGCAGTTAAGTTTCTTAGAACCAGTTTGCTCCTTTTGAGTCTTGCTTTTAAGCATTGTTAGGCGGGACCAAGACAGTGTTTAGTCTAGAACTAACTACTCCCCACTATTTTGACCAAACCTTTCAGAGTGCTCTACCCAATCCACCATGAATTATGAAGCTTTTCAGTCTGGCTGGTGGGACCAGGCATTATTCCTGGCCCCGCGTGGACACTGGGAACTGTTCCTTCTAATCCTTTCAGATAGTTCTTCCCTGGTCTCAGGTACTTTCCTCATGTATGTGCTGATCAGCACTCTGATGAGCATTCAAAAGGTACCCTCTGCAGGGGCTGGCCCCGTGGCCGAGTGGTTAAGTTCACGCGCTGCGCTGCAGGCGGCCCAGTGTTTCATTAGTTTGAATCCTGGGCGTGGACATGGCACTGCTCATCAGACCACGCTGAGGCAGCGTCCCACATGCCACAACTAGAAGAACCCACAACGAAGAATACACAGCTATGTACCGGGGGGCTTTGGGGAGAAAAAGGAAAAAATAAAATCTTTAAAAAAAAAAAAAAAAAGGTACCCTCTGCAAATCTCTAGAGTTACCTCTCTATATAGCTCTCTCTCCTGCAGAACTCAGTCCTATGAACTCTAGCCACCTTGGTCTCCCCATACTCGGTTCTGTCTCCTCAATTTGGGGAGTCCACTGAACTCCATCTGGGGTCCCCTCTCTGTGCTGCAGCCTGGAATCTCTCTCAAGGCAGTAAGCTGGGCCCATCAGAGGACTCATCTCATTTTTTTCCCATATCTCAGGGATAACTGTACTTCATTGTCTGACATCTAGTGGCTTGAAAACCATTGTTTCATATATTTTGTCTGGCTTCTTTTGGTTTGTTTTTTGGCTTGTTTCAAGTGAGAGAGTAAATCTGATCCCTGTTACACCAAGTTGGCCAGAATTAGAAGTCCTGTCCTCTGGGCTCCTTTTTTTTCACTTTCTTAGATTCTGATCCTAAGAGACAAATTGGCATTGCCCATCCCTGGCCTCAGCTACATGGGATACTGTGATGGCACGAAGTCTCTTCAGGCTCTTCCCAGCCTCATGAAGCTTTGTGTCTGTTGGTCCAGTGGGTCTGGTATCACTCCATAAGTAGACAGAGTGTTCCCTGCCACTTTTAGAACATTTGGCCTATGAACCCCACCCCACTCTCCATCCTATTTGCTTCTGGGCCATTCACAGTGGGGCATGGTCCTAGTAGGCCCCCCCCAACCTGGGAAATCTCTCTACCCAGCCCTTGGCAGGAGGCCCAGGATCCCTGAGAGATGCTGGCAACATCTCCCTCAAGGCTTCAGGCTGGATGCCAGTGGTGTCACTGAGGGCTTGGCAAGGGGGGAACCAGGGGGTGCGCAGGAGCTCAGCACTCAGCAGAAGACCAAGCCATGATTAGAAGCCTGAAATTTTCAGCCCTGCCCACCTCCCACTTCTCTAGAGACAGGAGAGCAGCTGAAAATGGAGTTAGTGATCAATCATGCCTACATGAGGAGGCCTCCATAAAAACCCAATAGCAGGGGCCAGCCCTGTGGCAGAGTGGTTAAGTTCATGCTCTCCACTTCGGTGGCCCAGAGTTTGCAAGTTTGGATCCCAGGCATGGACCTACACACCACTCATCAAGTCACTTTGTGGTGACATCCCACATAGAAGAACTGGAAAGACCTACAACTAAGATATACAACCATGTACTGGGGCTTTGGAGAGAAAAAAATCCCAATAGTACAGGGTCAGAAAGCTTCCAGGTGAGTGAAAACATTCACACGGGGAAGGTGATGCACCCCAACTCCACAGGCACAGAAGCTCCTGCACTCAGGACACTCTCAGACCTCACCCTGGGTATCTCTTCATCTGGCTTCTCATCTGTATCCCTCATCATATCCTTTAATAAACTGGTGAATGTAAATAAGTGGTTCCCTGAGTTCTATGAGCCACTCTAGCAAATAATGGAACCTGAGGAGGGGGGTCATAAGAACCTCCGATTCGTAGCCAAATCAGACAGAAGTTGTGGGTAACCTGAGAACCTATTACTTGTGATTGGCATCTGAAGATGTGGGGGCAGGTGGGCAGCCTTGTGGGACGGAGCCCTTAACCTGTAGGATCTGACACTATCTCCAGGGATATAGAATTGAGTTAAACTGTAGGACACCCAGCTGCCGTCACAGAGAATTGTTTGGTGTGAGGGAAAATCTCCACACATTTGGTGACCAGATGTGTCAGAAGTGAAGTGTGGGGCTGGCCCAGTGGCTCAGTGGTTAAGTTCATGCACTCTGTTTCGGAGGCCTGGGGTTCACCAGTTTGGATCCTCGGCGCAGACCTACACACCACTCAAGCCATGCTGCGGTGGCGTCCCACATAGAAGAACTAGAAGGGGGGCTGGCCCCGTGGCCGAGTGGTTAAGTTCGCGCGCTCTGCTGCAGGCGGCCCAGTGTTTCGTTAGTTCGAATCCTGGGCGCGGACATGGCACTGCTCATCAGACCACGCTGAGGCAGCGTCCCACATGCCACAACTAGAAGAATCCACAACAAAGAATACACAACTATGTACCGGGGGGCTTTGGGGAGAAAAAGGAAAAAATAAAATCTTTAAAAAAAAAAAAGAAGAACTAGAAGGACTTGCAGCTGGGATATACAACTACATACTGGGGCTTTGGGGAGGAAAAAAAAAGAGGAAGATTGGCAACAGGTGTTAGCTCAGGGCCAATCTTCCTCACCAAAAGGCAGATCAAAAAAAAAAGTGAAGTGTGTTGGATGGGTGGTAAAAGAGACTCACAGGAAAGAAACACACAGGTGGAAGAAATGAGTTTTTCCCTATATCCCACCTTCTTTGACATTATCTTGAAGAGGGCTCCCACTCTCACTGTCCTCATTTGAACTAGTGTAAATAGAAATTTAATTAACCTTACTCTCTCATCCTCTGTCCCCCAACAGGAGTACCTGTCCCAT
The DNA here is from genome assembly GCF_021613505.1 of Equus quagga. Taxonomy (NCBI): domain Eukaryota; kingdom Metazoa; phylum Chordata; class Mammalia; order Perissodactyla; family Equidae; genus Equus; species Equus quagga. The sequence goes on along the minus strand of NC_060274.1, from coordinate 8,509,644 downwards.
CCTTGTTTAAGGTCTTTCATAAGACTCTGCTCCCAACTCACTTTTCAGGCCACCATCACACTCTGCAGACCAGAGACTGCAAACTGGTAGCCCCAGTCCTGGTCTGGCCTTCATGGGTGTTTATTGGACTGTGCACTGTATTCACATCTTTAATTTCCAAAACTTTAAATGTCAGGAGGTTTTTACATTAAAATGTTAATTTCCTGGCTTTCTTGAAAAATCATAAGTTGTGGCAACACTGGATTGGCTTTTCTCAATGGTGACTCCCTTTAAGTGAGCACATGTGTCCAGGGGGCCACAGTCTCTACCTGCTGGCTTCCCTCACGTGACCTACTTGCTAGGTCCTCGTCAGCATTTGACATTGCTAGCTCTGCCACAGATGGACACTCGTGCGGGATAAATATGGGCAGACACTTTTTTCCCTCTTTGTGGATGTCACAAACATAATGTCCAGATGTAAAAAGCATTGTTAAGAAAGCAAGGACATAACACATTTGTACTAAATTATAAACTGCAATGACAAAACTCATAATTTTGCGTTGAGAAATACTGCTTTGAGCTTTTTCCTTCAGGATCCTCACCTGTCTCAATTCTCAGAACTATGATTCACTCTTTTGTTCTTCAAGATTTTTATTCCTAAAAAAAATTTTATTTTAAAAAAACACTTATATACTGACATACGAGTTTTTGGCCACAGCATTGTCATTCTCTGCTTTTAAATCAAAATGGTATGGAAATTACACCACAAGGAAATTCTGAACCTTAAGCAAATGCAGATTTTAGCACATGTTTTCAATTATACTGGAATGAATGTGAAGGTATGGAGACCCAGCTTGGCACAGTGGACAACTGGCCTGGTGACCATCCCCACAGCTTCCATCATATGATACAAACCAGCCTTCCAGAGTCTTCTGAGGTCAGCTTCCAAGGGTCATCTGGCCCAGTCCAAACCTTTTACGAAAAGAGGAAAATATGTATTATCCAGCCCTCAAGCTCGCACACCAGTGAATAAATCAGGACATGAGATTCAGCCGTTTCATTTGTCCTGAACATTGCATCTCAGAGGCACCAGCCTGCCTTTCTACCATCTTCCAGGTTTCATTCTCCATTTGAAACAGAAAAGCCAATTAGCGGAAGACTTTGTTTTCCTCCATGTGTTGGCTTAGAAGATGATTTGCTTTTAACACCCACCTGGATTGAGAGAGAGTCTTTCTTGAGTTAAAAATAGTGCAGTGGTATTTTATGGCCAAATGTAGTATTTCTTTGGATGTGCTATAGGCAGGAGGATTCCAGGGGCCGATAGTAGACTCAATGGATTCTTGAACAGCCCAGTAGGAGTCAAGTTAGTGTGAACCAGGTAGATTACAAAGAGTCATTCCTTTCAATGAATGGCTTCCCAACCCTTCCTTGGGAGGCTGACCATTCCTCAGAAGCGCTCATGGGCTGCTTCAAAGATGAAAGACCAAAAGTGAAGCCTTAGCCCCCAACACAGGCTTTAACTAGGGCAGCTCTGTTTCATCTGTTTTAATATTAGCCTATTTAGAGTGATGTTTCATTTTTAAAAATTTGATAGATAAAAAGTTCAAAAACCACTGCTTAAGGATGGATAACATTTGGGCAACCTAAATTCCACCTCCGTCCAAAACAGGTGTTTTCAATAAGTAGCACACATGACCCAATATAACCATCCCTGGCTATGCAGAGCTGTTTGCTTCTGAATTTAGTAACAGGAAGCCAGATAGACACGAGGCTGCTTCTACTGAGTGACTGCTACTGGGTTCACATTGGCAAGTCCACATTGAATCTTGATTTAATCATGTAATATTGAGCTTTTCACATTTTAATCACTAAACTTCAATCATGAAACTTGAGAACGATTCCTGACATGCAGAAAAGGGGTATGACCAAAGACGCTACACATTTGACTCATGTTCATGTCACATCTGATACTCAAACCCTCTCAAATCGTCATTCTAACAAGGAAAATGTTAACAAAGTTCACCCACGTGGATTTCTGATCATGTATGTATGTAATCCCACAATTGAAAATGCAAAAACACTCAGTTACCCCTGAGTTGAGAAATTGACTGACTTATTATAAATGTGAATCTTCCTGCAAGTTGACCCAATAAGCCATTCTTGATCGCTAGCACCGTAGGTCATTGGGCTAAGCAAAAAGCTGAGCTCAGTGTCCTAAGAGAATGGGACATCTTAGGGCCATGGAACCCCACTGTAATCCCTATAACCATGTTTCCGAAGTCTAAAACTAGAACTCATGATCAAACAAGTTCAACTATGCTTTGGGGACCATTTACACTGATATTTAAAATTAGGACTGTCTTGGAATACCCTGAATATACATTTGCCAAAATCCCTGAGTCACTATGGGAAATGCAGACTAAAAAGTAAACAAGGATGGAAGGAGAAGCCTGGAGAGCTTCCTGCCTCCCCGTTTGTACGTGTGAGCCCTGAGCTTCCCTACTGTTTCCTACAGGTGGTGAAACCGAAGCCCAAGAGGTCACTGGACAGGTGTTGGCTAAGCTGGGAGAAGGCCCTGGGCTGCTCAGGAACACAGTCAAGAACTTGTGCTGGGAGCTGGTTCCTCAAACTCTTCCATAACTCAGAAAACTCTAGGTGGTTTTTCCTTGGAAACAAAATCAATGTTTCTCACTTTGTTTTCCTTTTTGCCAAAAACACAGATTTCTTTTGAACATTTTCAATCTGACCTGACCCCACTTAATTCTGTCAATATTTTCAGATCAACTTTAGCAGATGTTCCACAGACACCAAGAAGAAGCAATAACGTGCTTGAGGTGGGTTGAGAGGAGGAGCTAATACCTAAGAACACAGGATAAACTGAGGCCCAGAGGGTGATGTCCGCCAGGTGACAGTGGCTGGAAGACAAAGGCTACAGGCAAAGAAAAGCCCCCTGTGGGCCCCTTTCCCAAACCTCAGCCAATCACCCCAGTTTCAGCCTGTGTTTAAGGTCGTTTGTGTTCCTGTTATAGTAAAAGATGAGGGAGGAAAGATCACATCCTTGACTCCTGTTAAATCCACCCTCTAAAATCACAGTTTCTCCATCCAAGAGTGGACACAAGGATCCCAGCACGTACTACTGGGAGTGCAGTGTAGATGTCTGCGTTGAACTAGAGAATGGTCATGCAGTGTGACTTTCTGAAGCCATTACATAGAATAATCAAAACTTCGGCACTAAGGAAACTAAGTTTTGGTGAAAGTCCAAAGGAGAAAAGATATCAAAATGTAAAAATTCCATTTTTTCTCTCTTCTCCCATTTTATGAGATCATTTGTGTTCCTTATTCTTGTCTTTCATTCAATGACCACTTATTTAATCACCATGTCCCCCAGTGGGGAAGCCGGAAGACTTGAGATTCTAGAATGAGGGTGGGAGTTGACATATAATTTCCAGACATCCATAGGGGAACCCAAAGAGCTGCCAAGAGGCCTAATTGCCCCATAAGTCATGTAAAAGAAGCTCTGACTCCTTATTTCCTGGATCTGGAAAGTGAATTTTGTCAAGAAAGTCTTTCCAATACCATAATTAAGTCCCTTCTCCAGTTCAACCAGACACTAGGCTCACAAGATGATGAGCTGGGTCTCAGCGGCTGGAGGTGACTGAAGAAAAGAAGTTAAAAAGTGGTAGGAGCAAGAGGCTGCATTTCTCATTGGCCCTGGGCTCTCAGGGACACAAGCATTAGGTCACAAAGGGGACACAGGTGAGTGTTGTTAATGGCCAAAGGGAAAACAGAGCAGAAGAAAGGGAATTAAAGAAACCAAAGTGTTGTCACTATATTTTATCACATTTAACTTAGGGAAACAAGCTTTATTTCCCAATTTTGTTAAATGAGATGCTTCTATAGCTAATGTTGCGTTTTCTTTCTACAATTCCTTTTTCCTACTGATATTCGATTTCTCTGGATTAATTGAACGGTGCTAGATCAGTGCTATGAAGCCAAATGAGCATGCACCTTGGATGCCAGTAATGGTGACATATCAGTTCATGTCTTCACAAGTATGAGCATCTGAATTTTCAAATATGAAAAGTAGAGGGAAAACATGGCTGAGAGCACATCAGAGGCTTCCCCCTGGTTCCAGAGAAAATGTCAGGGACATAAGAAAGGGGATGCGGAGGATGGATGGCCGGGTAGAGGAAGAAGCTCCAGGTCATTCTGTTCTCCGGCATCACGCCAGCCAGTGGCGAGCAGCCAACTGTTCATTCAATAGGACCCTTTCTTTGACCAGATAAGCGCAATGCATTTCATCTAGAGTAGCACCTTCTCTCAGGAATAATGTTTCAGTGCAAACAAACAAACAATGATTGTTTATCCTTTCAAAATATGGACAAAGGAAAATACAAGGTGAGAATGGAGACTTTGCAAACAAAAGCCAGATTTCTGCATCTATTGTTAAGAATTTTCAAAAGATGATATGATCTCACTATTATATATTAAAGAACACTTGACCATCTGTATTATTCCCATTCTTAGAATATACAATATCTCCAGACCTGTGAGCCTCTGATCCCAGTGGGGCCGTGCAGGAAATCGTCATGACTATAGACTAAATCATAAATAAAGTGATATATGTACCACCTTTTCAAGTGTTTATAAATACTTTATAAGTAATATAATACAAGTTTATAGAAGCATTACTAAATTCATATCAGCTTTTATTTTTTTTCAATGATTTGACATAAAAAACATAACTACCATAAAGCAGATTAACTAAAAAGATCACATTTCTTTATTTTCTTTCAGTTAACTTAATTCCAGCTCTGAGTTCCCATCCCTCTGGACAGGCAGGATATTCAAGCTGTTCTTCTCTGAGTTCCCCTCACCCACATGCGGTGATGTCATCAATTCTCATCCATTCTCCCCAGGGATTTTGTCAAATGGGTCACTTCAGTGAGTCTGGGTATCAGGTGCTTAGGGTCTAGTCCTGCTGGTGCAACCCACAGCATCTAAGGGCTGGCACCTGTCACAACCAGGACCATAGAACTCCCTCTACTCTGGGTTTCAAATAAGAAGGAAAGTAAAATATACAAGGCAATAAACTTACTTATTTTATTCACCATTTCAATATATTCAATATTTCTATCAATTATCCTATCATCTGGTATCAATCAAGGTCTAATTAGGAAACAGAAGCTACACAATAATTTTAACCAAGAAACTTTAATATAAAGAATTATTAATTATATCAAAGGGTTAACGGTAAAGGGATAAAAAGAACTCTAAAGGATACCAAAGGGAAGACGGAGAATGCCCAATGAAAGAACAAACTAGAAAAGGAGAGTGCCCCTTCCCCCGAGGCTGGGATTCAGATCTCATCGGAAAAGGTGTGGTGCAGCCCACTGGATGGTGGAGAAATTCTCTGGGCTCACCTGAGCCAGAGCTGTCCCCAGTGGCTGGGCAAAGGTTGGAAGGCAGGGTAGGGTGAGCTGGGACTGGCAAGGTGGAAGCATCCCACTGGAGTGCTGGTGGGCCAAGCTATTAGGCTAGGAACCACAGCTGGGACTAACAAGCAGGAAACGCCCCACCAGGGTGTGGGGGGCTCAAGGCTGAGAAGCCAACCACTAGGGTGTCTGTTAGACTCACTGAGAATCTACCTGGGGGGATGCCACTGAAAAAGAGACAAAAAACCAGAATCACATGAGAATCGGGAAGTGATGCTCATTCTCCTTTACCATTGGTCTAGCACCCTCTACTGACAGAACCTAACAACACGCCAGCTGCGAAAGGGAGATGCTTACAAGGTCTGGCTCCATAACGTTGGCAATGAAGGGTGGACTTAGTGCTGCGAGGCAATAAAGGGATAACTGGCACACATACAAAGAGTCCTAAAAATGTTTTATGTTGCAACTAGGACCTCACATTCACAACGTTTGGGGACTCATGGTCAACATTAAATAATAGTCAGTTGCCTTCTATCCTGTTATCTCCTCTAAGGCCGGGGTCCCATCCCTGGTGGACATCATATCTGTGACCACAGTTCCCACCTTCCCAGAAAGACCTAGAACAGAGACTCCTGTTTTCTTTTCTTTTCCAGGACCCAGTCTTTGTCTCACCCCGCAAGTCCAACCTTGTTACCTGATGCCCAAGAACCCAACACATTGAACAAACCTCCAGTGTAAAGATTAAATTGCTGCAAAATCCATTTGAGGATTAAAAGACAAAGACTACCAAAATTGACATATGTCGCCTAATCAAATTTTCAGTGAAATTTTTATTAAACCTCTTTTTTGGTACAGTTTCATATATAACCAGAACTTCCAAAAGTTGCTCACATGCTGGTATATGTGCTCCTGACAAAAAATAAAATTTAATTATGTTGAACCACTGCAGCCATCCACAAAAAACGCACTTTGTTATTACCTATTATACCTTCCAACCCAAATGTATCAAATTAGTTCTAACAGAAATAAAGTAAATTTTGGCAGTTTTTATAATTTGAAATTAAAAGTCTTCACTGAGTTATAAAATGCCTATGAATTTTATTGAGAGAAGTAAATGTTGTAAATAACAAGAAAAATCATTATTTGCAAACAGCACAATCTTACACCATGAAGAAGAAAAATTCAGATTAAAAAAAATAGAACTAATAAAGGTTTTCAACGAAGTGATTAGAAGTGAGAAAAATATTTAAACAATTTTCCCATATGCCGGTAAAAATGTATATAATATAACAGAAAAAGACATTCCATTATGAAAGCATCAATGATGGTTAAGTATTAGGAATAAAAAGCAAAGAATTTCTATAACTTTCTGAGGAATAACTAATGTCCAAAGAAGCTAGTCAAAGACCTCCTGGTAAGATGATAGCCTGACGCACACTCTCAAAAATATTTTGAATTGACTGGAATTGAAAACCTAACACATTTGGGCGAACTGACTTTGGTCTATCCAATCATAGTTGAAGATAAACAGTTATATATCAAATCTGCCAAGTTTTCTCCACGAGGTTCTCTGCTTGATGATTCTGTTATCAGCTAGCTTTCCTTGGTTAAAGAGAACTTCTCATGGCATGGGATTGGAATGGCACATTGGTGTAATATTCAGCGTGGTGTATCCAGTGGAATGTCCCCTCAAAGCCCAGAAAGGCCAAGGCAATTGCCTGGTTGTACGAGCTGGTGGGGAGGAGGAAAGGCAGAATCTTTGCTAAGGTAAGAAGGCAACCAAACTTGGTGAGCATTATAGAAGCTGATCAAAAGCCCATTTGGTCAACAACCTGCACACACACACACACACACACACACAGCGGGGTGAGAAGCAGGGGATGCTCATCCGTCTGGACTAAAAAGTGCACATAGACATAGAGCGTAGCAGTGGGCATGGTTAGAACATGAGCAAAACTCGAGATTCCTCAAAGCTTCTCCCGTCTATGCATTCAAACAAGGTCACACCAATTGTAAGAATTCAAAACTGCACTGGTTCTGGCCTACACTTGCCAATTTGAGACCTCTTGGTCCTCAGCCCTGCCCCATATCCACCCCACACACACACACAGATATCCCCCCTCACACTCAATCTTGGTGTTTCCTCCAACATCCTCCATCACCACCACGTGCTGCGGTGCCCTGCCTCAGTTGCATTCTGTATCTCGTGGTACCCAAGCTGCTCTGAGGCAAAAGGAGACAGGATGCCTCACTGTCCTCTTGAGTAGCATATGGGCAAGATTCTAGAGAGATCCCACGGTTCTCCATGACTTACAGAGATTGTTAGCAAAACGCTCCCAGGACCGGGACAGTTAAATGGGGAGACAAATCACAACATGCGTGGTGAAACCCGGAAGTACCTCTCCCCTCCAGGGATGGAGGCTTTCCCACCCTGCCGGCCCCTTCTGTAGACTCAGACAAGCACACTTGCCTCGGCCTCTCCCATCATCAGTTTGCCAACATGCCCACAGTCCAGCATGGTCACAATTTAGATTCTGTCCCAGGAGGCTCCTCATGGGTGGGGGTTCCAAGATGGGGCTGAGAAGGTTGACCTTCCTGCCCCCACCCCACCCCACAATTGCCATCAGCAGCCTTCTCCCATATTCTTTGATGAGTAAAAGAAGTATCATCTCCATCTGGTATGAAGTACTATACAAAGGCAGCTGCAACAGAAGCCCCCAGCTCTACATCCTTCTAGCTTGATGGCCATCCCAGGCCCATCCTGTATAAAATTCAGGCATCTCCTCCTGCAAGGATTCTCACCCTCACGCCCACCAGAGAGGCTTCAGTGGGGCCTGTCCCACTCCAGTGAGAGATTTGGAGGGACACATCTCAATTGCTCATCAGACTAGGAATCTCCAGCATCCACAGGCTAACGTCTCACCATCCTGCTACTAGATTCCTTCTGGACCAGCAGGGAGACGGGAGAGCAGCGGCCTCCCAAACTCTCACTCCTTCCGTCTGCTGTTTCCAAGGTGAACTTTCTAATAAGAAGAATTTTATGATAATGAAGAACTGGAAAACATTGAATATGTAAAGATAAGAGTTTTTTAAATGTTGCTCATATCTGAATTTCCATTTGGTGTGCTCAGAAATGTGCCCTTTATTTAGAGCAAGAAAAATCAGGAAAAAGGGTTGTCTGGCTTTGATCCAAAATGAGGACCTGAATTATTTGGAGAGGTTTTTGGTTAGATTTGAGGGGTTTTGGGTTGGTTTGTTCATTTTTCAGGAGGTGGGTTTGTTGGTTGGTCGGCATTTTAACTCGTGGAGACTAGTTGAGTTTTGACAGAACAACTTTGCCCATAGGTACTGACTTCAACAAACAAACAAACTCGGTGACTCAGGACTCAGAGACCAGAAGGGAATATAAAAATATCCAGCCACTCCTCAGTCTTCCAGCACACACATTAGGGATTATTTTCTCTTGAAGTATTAAAAAAAAAGAAAAGAAAGAAAGAGGGAGAGGGAGGGAGGGAGGAGGGAAGGAAGGAAAGAAGGAAGGAAGAAGAAAAGAAAGAAAGAAGAAAGAAAGAAAGAAAGAAAGAAAGAAAGAAAGAAAGAAAGAAAG